>NC_065971.1:1352000-2025500 GCF_021464435.1 Cataglyphis hispanica
AGAAGAAGTAGAAAAAGACATGAGACCGAAATCTACTTTAGAGGTTCGTCAAGAGAGATTGTTGACAAGGATTAAGGAGTTGGAAGAGGAAGCAATTGGTGAGAAACCTTGGCAGTTAAAGGGAGAAGTGAGCGGTCCAAATCGACCACAGAATTCTTTATTGGAAGAATTTGTGGAAATTGATATAAACACAAAGCCAGCTCCTGCAATTACTGAAGAAACCACTATGAAGTTAGAGGATATAATTAAGCAGCGGATCAAAGATAAGGCTTGGGATGATGTTGAGAAGAAGTTCAAGCCAGTCGAGACTCCGTTGGAATATAAGAAACAGTTGATATTAGATCAGGAGAAGAGCAAGGAGAGCTTGTCACAAATTTATGAGAAAGAATACTTACAGCAGAAGCAAACATTAAATCCCGAGAATAAGGAAAAAAAACGGGAAGAATCACAATTGCATAGTGAAATTCGACAAATGATGCGTTCTTTAATGTCGAAATTGGATGCACTATCTAATTATCATTATACTCCCAAGTTGGTAAGATTCATCATATTTTATATAAACAGATTAAAACTCTACTAAATATATTTTGCAAAAAGTAATTAGAGAGAGGAAAAATATTTATTATAAAATAGGAATTTTTAAATAGAAGTTATTCTGTAATTTGTATAAATGATTTTCCATTCTTGTTACAAAACAAATTTAAGGTATTCTTAATTGTTTTTATAATTAATTATATCCTTCTGTTTTTTATTTTTTAGGCTAAACCCGAAATTAAAATTATTAGCAATGTGCCTGCAATTAGAA
Source organism: Cataglyphis hispanica (assembly GCF_021464435.1). Classification (NCBI taxonomy): domain Eukaryota; kingdom Metazoa; phylum Arthropoda; class Insecta; order Hymenoptera; family Formicidae; genus Cataglyphis; species Cataglyphis hispanica. The sequence goes on from NC_065971.1 coordinate 1,352,806, forward strand.
TGGAAGAAGTGGCACCAGTCACAACTAGTGATGCTACTTTGTTAGCACCTGAAGAAATTAAAAGTATTTATCGTATATTTATATGTATATATATGTTGTTTTATGACATAATATTCTTTATTTTATCCATAATATTAATTTCTAGCTAAACCACGTGGTGATGTTATTGGTAAATCAGAAAGAACGAAAACCGATATGAAACGCGAGAGAAGGCGGAAGAAATTGAAGCAACGAAATAAACAACAGGCAATAGAAAAGAAAGAGAAATTAAAGGCATTAAAACCAGGAATCTCTAAAAAATATGAAGATAAAAAGGAAAAGGCTATGTTGCTTAAAAAAGTAACTAAAGATAGAAATATTACGAAATTAGATGAGACGACGCATAAAATCGCGAAATCCTCAACTGCATTCTTTGCGCAATTACAAAATCAAGTTAAAAATAAAATCAAAAGAAAAGATAGCTCGACCAAGAAAAAAGATAATATAGATTCAGCTGTAAAGTTGAAATTATAAATTTATTATATTTTTAATTTGTTTATATTTAATAAATATACCTAATAAAAAAATTTAAATAAAAACTGTAATATATTTTATTATATCTTTTAAAGATTTCACACACATGCTCTTTTTTTATTATTTAAAAAAATCTTATTGCTTCTTTTATATTATCATTAATCATATCGCAAAGAAACGTAAAAAGTAAAAATTATTAAAGAACTTATAGCAATATACACACTTCTCTCTCTCAATGCATAATGTAAGATATGTACACTAAATATATTTTTTTATAGCTTTATTGCATGATATATGTTTGCATTTCTAACACCTTTCGTTCTTTAAATCATATTAATCATTTTGCGATGTCTTTTTGCGGAGCTGTAATATGTGAGTGGATATTGTGCAAAGGAATATATAACAATGGATAAGGGATTTGTGAAGTAGTCTCTTTATGATAGAGACGAATCCGTACTTAACATTCGCGTATAAATATTGATGCCTGTATTTAAAGAGGCTCAATATGTTAATTATTGTCAAAAAGTGATGGTTCTACTCTCGCCTGTAGGTTCATCAAAAAAAAAATCATGCATATCTGTATACTTCATATATTAGTGAAAAATGTTCCCAATTCATCATGATATGCTGCAATTTCGTTTCAATGTGCTCATCAAAATTTGCTAAAACATGTACAAACGCGCTAAGTCACACGTGGTTACTTATAAATGCAATTATTCGTATATATGTAACATTATCTATATTTTTTTTTTCATTTAAGAATATCTAAAAACGGTGTCTTGCACAGAGAAGCAAAGGTGATTACACAATTTTTGTACATTATCAATGTCTTGAACGATTTCTTGTCGCGTGTTGGTTTATATGATTGCACTGTTTATAATTACAAAGATCTAAATTAAAATACATAATTAAGCTAATCTTATGAATCTAACGATAAGCTGGTATTAAAATTACCGTGATTTGTGTATAGATTTGATTGAGAGAAGTTTCATTTAAAAATATTTTTTCTTATTGTTTAGAGTACATTTTTATTATTTGCATCTTCCTTTTTTCTAAATTTCATTATCGAATCGCATGATATTCCAATTATAATTGTCATGTAAATTAAAATTACTTTGTATAATAAGCACAGATAAGATATTTACATATCTTTAAAACATTTGCAACAAGGCTATGAATATCCATATTAGGCTATTTATTACTTGATTTAAATCAGGTGATTTATTATTTAATTAAATAGCTTTTATAGATATAAGTAAATTTGCGGAATTAATTTAATTTTAAATATAATATTCCAAATTCATCAAAATATGATTATCGAAATGCTTTAAAAGCATTAAGTACGTTAAAAGCATTTTGTATTAGTGACACCTTTATCAGTTGCGCGTTTTTGACTTCAAACGATATATTTGTGCTTCTTTCATATTTAATGCCTTGTGCTAAATACCAAACGTGAGTAACACATCTGTGCATATTATAATCATCATTTCGAGCCCTAATCAATAATCGCTTGTCATCATGAAAGTACAGTCGCATTCGATATCTTAATGGCACTTTCGCTACGAAATCATGCTCATCAAACTGAAAAATTATTTCGAACAATCGGAGCTTACGATGCGGCGATTATATCGACGGCGTCTCGTACTCTCAATGAATCAAACCTTTTGTTATATACGTATGAATTATATGTAAATAACCCGGTAGATTAGGCTGACCTAATCCCAGTGCGATCGTTTTTTGCGTAGTCTATATATGCGGTGCTAAATTGTTAAATCGCGTTTTTCCTTTCTCCATGAACAATCTTCCGGATGCTGAGAGTGCGAATTGCGATACCAGATAGGATTAATTAATCCCCAAAATGATACCGAATGGTCGGAAAAAGTCCCGAGAAAGAATTCCTCTAAAGTAGAAGCTGCTTCCCAAAGGCGTGTCGCCTTTCTCGTTGCTACTCGAAATTAGTATTGAACATATTCAGCTCTTCGAAGCCAGATGAACCGCCCTGATCCTGTAACATCTGTAGCATGTCGGACAATTCTTGCGGCTGTGTACCGGGTCCGGCCTGTCCAGGATGCGGTGGTTGCGCTTGCGCGGCCACTTGAGCGCCGGTTTGCCCATCTGGCTGCGGCGTCTGATGCTGTTGATTTTGCCAACCCCACATACCTGCTAACGAATATAAGATGCTCGATATATCTATTCAATTTTGCGAACAAAAAGTTTAGAGAATGTAGCAAAGTATATCGAGCTTTTACCAGGATTATTAGGCACTGTTGTGACTGCATGATATTGCTGCGTAGCCGGTGTCCTAGCGCCGCTACTGAGTTGCGTATATGTTGGCCCGCTCGGTGATCTCGATGGACTTAATTGACTGTACTGGTATCCCTCTGTCACAGGTTGCTATTGGAGAATATAGGGAAATTTTGAGATATGTATAACTTTTCGAAAAGAATGAAAGAACAAAGAAACAAATACCTGTCTTCCAATCGCCCATGCTTGCGGAGTTGGCGATGTATTAGCCGGTTTTTGAATCCTACTTAAGACCGACGAGGACGCGCTTTGCTGTCCGGGTGATCCATAAGCTATCGGCGATTGCGTCGTCTCATAGCTTTGATAGACATTCTGCGTGCTGGACGGCCTCGGTTGTTGTGGGCCTGAAAATCATGTATATTAGACATGTTTGACTATATAACAAGTTGTTAATATAATGGAAAAAATATAGGATTATATAATCTTACTGGCTGTAGCTACAGTTGCCGGATGCTGCATCATATGATGCGCAGAATATAACGGATCTCTAGCAGGATGTCTTTGAAGGGAATAATCGAGACCAGGTTGTCCGTATGCAGGTACAGCTTCGCTCTCCGTTTGACCATCGTTACTTGGATGAAAGGATCTGAATTAAAATATACGTGAAATTTTCGAATCAAAAGGATAAGTCATGTGATATCGTCGAAGGTTTAAATTTTATATTTGCATTTATTAATTTATGCATTTATGTATTAATTATTTTAATAATAATAGCATTCTTACTTTGCGTGTGTGTTTGTACAAACGATATATTCGACGTCCTCGTTAAATGGATTTAGAAACGCGAATGCTGACGTCCTTAACCACACCCAGTCGCGGTTTTTGGCTCGAAATCTGTACATGACAGATACGACTTGCCCCTTTAACTTTAGCACTAAAAAACAAGCCACATATATCAATATAATATTAATAAATAAAATGATTGTAAAAATGCAAGAACATTACCTTGTTCAAAGCTTTCCCGCATATGTGTTAGATCCTCCGGATGAAAGAATTCGTAGCAAGGATGACCTAACAATTCCGATGGGGTGTAACCCAAAATTCCACCAACTCTTTGGTCCACGAAGGTAAATTTACCTTCCGCAGAGTGACGTGATATAAATTCTATAATGAACAAAAAGATACTTTGTGATCAATTTTTTTCTCGCAATATTAAACGAAAAATAAATAATAAAAACGTATATACTTACCGCTATTGCTATTAGAACCTGCTAAATCGCTACTATTTGGTGTGCTGGTGACCTGTAATCGCCCAATGGCGACAAGGCAACAATGCGTGGTGGCATTCTCGTCCGTGACTACCCCATCCGGACCAGTCTGGACGCCCCCGGGTCCTCTGTCACCTAGACCCACACCTGGTACACATGGGGGAACAAAATCACCTACAGCGTAAAATCATGAATCAGCCCATGATTTCCCGTTGATCGGCTTGTAAAAATATCTTATATACTAAAGCGAAGACCTTGTATACTATGTACGTGAGTACACTAATACATTACGATATGATAATATATTAATATTAATGATTTTGAATAAAAATTGGAATATTAAAATCCGATATAAAATTTCCTCGCCACAAATTTAATTGTTTTTCATTCATTAATTAATACCGCGCGTGCATATTATGTGTATATGCTATTATATCTTATAACAATAAGTCTTATTAATGTATATAAAATTGAGAGAAAATGACTTGAAATTTGAAAACTGCGAAATGATCAATAGCAGAGGTGTCTCTGCCGTATTATAGATGCGTGAAAAAAGCGTCACTGCATTTTTTAACGTAATCGATAAGATTGAATTAACCAGCAGCTGTTACAAAGCTATCGATCAAATAAAAAGAACTACGCACGTGGTCATGAATATTAAATAAATATGTTAATAACCAATAACTACTGGATCTTTATGGACGACTCTCCATTTGGGTTAAACGACTATTTTGAAAACAAGTATTTCAGTACGGAAAATGTGTATAGGATTAGCAACAATCGCATATGATATTTTTTTCTAATTAATAGATTAATTTCATTGTTATTTAAACAAATCATTAAAAAATAGCAAAGTAAAAAAGAAATATTTTGAAGAGATAAATTCTTTCGAATCTATCGATAGTAAACACCAACAAAGTAATTATCGTATCTCTATAATTTGATAAAAGTAAATAGAAAAAGATATAGAAAGATAGATAGATAAATATACTGAAAAACGCAGAGTCGACAGATTGAGCCGCGATAATCCGAGGCGATTCTTAATTTACAGTACACACGTAGCACACATGTTCCGCCGTGTTCCAGGAACGGTTCGTTCGTATTCCTCGCGACGTCTCTTTCGCTTTAAAATAGAAAGCCAAGATCCGCTGTATGTCGCATCCGAGAGGGAGAGAGGGAGAGACCGGTAACGGTGGCACATTGTACGATCTCGTGCGCGGTTCTCTCAGACATCGAAACCCGTACCAAACTCACCGGTGGGTGGCCAATTCTTGATGTAACCGGTGCAGTGTACCACCGCGTAATTCTGACCATCCCGCGCCGGCGGACCCAGGGAATTCCTCTGCTTCATACGGTGTAGTCCGTGCGCTGCCGCCATGTCGCCCGTCGTCTGCAGGTTACCGACCTTCATACGGCAAATGAAACCTCTCCTCGAACCCATGCATAGCCGCATCGAGGCTGCAATAAAATCAGTATCTTATAAGTACAAGTATTTTATTGTATCTTGGGCGATTTGGACACTGGTTGATCATTGTACTAAAAGTCGGAGAACTCGAATGACTCTGGCGCACATGAAATTGGCATCCACGATACTTAGAAATGATTGTTTACTTATTTACTTACATTGGCCCTCCTTCTTCACCGTTCCGGTTTTGAGATCTAAGACCCGGCCACCGTGTTGCGGTTCCGCGGCGCTGAGCTGCTCTCGTACCTTCTCGGTGTCGTCCGGATGAACTTGTGAATACAGGCTGGTGCCATACCAATCGCTCTGCGTGTAGTTCAACACGGGCGCGACCGAGTCGGACACGTAGATGATCCTGCCTGTGTCGCAGCTCACGACGAATAGGAAACCATCGGCCGCTTCGAGGATCAAATGCTTCAGCTCTTGGTCGGTGAGAAAAGAAGGCTTGTAGGCGTTGTCTGTGGCGGTATTTCCGGTACCTGTGACATGTTCAATTTCGTTCAATTTCTCAATGTTCAACGCAGAAACGAGACAGGAGAATTTGTACAGAATAATCCGGATATATCCGATTTTATTATTAAGTCTTATGTGGGTGAGGATTAATTACAAACGCTATAATGCGTTTCAAATTTATAGATTTCTTTTATCTGCGAACTTTTTGATGATTGCAATGAGGTATTTATCTTCTCGTATTAATGAAAGATTTTTATTAAAGATATGTAGGATTTTTTTACCTACATACAAAACACATTAAAGAAAGAAAGAAATATAATAACGCTTGGATTTAATTTATAAAATTATCTAGATTTAAGTTTTCAGGAAGAAGAAAATTCAATATAAAATTCATCAAAGAAAGTTTCTCGTAGAGCATGATGCAAATCTCCAAAAGCACTCCGGCGAATTCCTAAGCAAATCGTGTCCTATCGAATATTGAAATCGAATAACGCCTCTCGATAACACAGCTAGTCGTCTTTCGAAATCGATCTCCGGAGAGACGCGAGGTCCGAACGCCATAGTGTGGTACCAAAAATGAGGACGAGGCACCTCGCCAACGGAGGTAACTATCGAGGTGCAAGATCGGAATTGCAAAGTGGATCCGAGAGAGAGAAAGAGAAAGAGATAGAGGCGGCAAGAAGAAAGAGAGAGAGAGAGAGAAAGAATGAGCGTTGCGATGCGATCTTTACCTCGATATACGGAGAAATTCCGGGAAGAGATACTTTAACGACTTCCAAACAAGATCTATGGAAGACCCTCGGTGACCTTCGTTACCATTATTTTCTACATGGTACATGTCCGCCAGTTGGACACGTTACTATCGTATTTATTATTAGGAAAACCGATGTATGATTAATGATGATTATCGGATAATTTTTTCAAACATTAATTCTTTTACAATTATATAAATGACTATTCTTAATAATTTAAATAAACTTAAATGTCATCATATATATATTAATGCACAAAAAAATTGCCATCCTGTTTCTTTCGATGTAAGAACAATTTCACAATTTTTGCGCACTCTAAAATTCCTTGGAAAAATATATTACAATTTTTCTGTCTACAGCATTTTGGGAGTAGGAAATATTTAGGTGAGAGGAGAGGGATATATAAATAAACATATTAAATATAAATACCTATATGTATAAATATATAAAGTATGTAAAATTATTACGCAATTATTTACACAGTTAATTAAGAATTTGAGCTAACTATAATTAGATTAACAAAGAGATTCGCTTGAAATAGATACATGCCTTTCGATGCATTCTACATTTTTGGTATGCAATCTCACGCACGGTAGCCGTTTAATTGTCATTCCTATGCATTCTAACGCACTACAATCTAACGCAACACTGTCATCGAGAACACTGCCATGGATATCTTCGATATTATTCAAGTATCATGACGAAATTGTGCTATTACTTTTATATATGTATATCATTTTTATTATATATTTATATTTTTATCTATATTTAATATCAAATGGCTTTAGACAATCCCTATAAAATTTCAAGCATTTGTTACATTGTCTAAATATTACAAGAGCATACTACAGAACCAGGAAGTGTTGCTTTTGCATATTTAATAACTTTTACTAACATAAGAATATTCTCCCTCGGCTTTAAGTATCCATGAGATGACATCTCGTCGGATGCACCGTGAGCGTAAAAAAAAAGCGCTCTTCTCGCGACAGAACGGCGTCGTTCTCTCCTATCGCGCTGAACGGTTCTTCAGCCTCCTAGAAATTTTTATCGCCGCCGTCCCGGGGTCGTAAAAAATGGTGCTCTCTCTCTCTCTCTCTCTCTCTCGGTAACTGACGTACGCGTCTCTCGTGACGACCGCATAATACTCGTTCACGTAGCGCATGCACAAAGTTTTCGCGCGCAAGTAAACGGCCGTCCTTTCCTTCCCTCAGGTGAGAGGAGAGACGGACCCTCCTCACCGTCTCCGAACGAGGGAGCGATTTGTATGCAGCGGCCCTCGTCGTCGAGAAAGAGGAGAAGCGGCTATAAACAACGCGACGCACCACCAATACCTAGGTGGAATCACGGCAGAAGCTGCACGCATACATAGATACACGCGCGCGCTCACGCACAATACGCAGCACGCGTTCATCGGTTACAGGGCTCTCTCTCTCTCTCGGAGGAGGAGGAGGAGGAGGAGGAGGAGGACTCAGGTAGATGACTAGGTGTATCCGGCAGAACTACCAAAGAGACAGCCGCCGACGAACGAGACTCACAACTCCGCCCATCGTGCACACCGGAAGCATATATCGCGCTCGCTGCATTCGATATGACCGTCACCGCTTCTCGAAACCCGCCACGACGACGTTACGGTGCATCCCTCTCTTCTTCTCCATCTATCTCTTCCTAAACGAATCTCCTCATTAATCAGTTGTACGGATATTTCCGAGAGTATATCCGTACGCAAATGTCCGCGGGGCCCTTTAAGTTCGCATCATTGTTTCTCTGCGCAACTTTCCCATTTCGTATGCAAAGTTTCATTTGAATTTTTTCCTCGAAACTCTTGGCAATCTTTAGCAGAATTACAAAGTTGATTCTTTTTTTTTTTTGCGTGCGCATTTAAAAATTATTCTAGTTCTTGAATCGAGAATTTTGTATATATAATTGTATCCATCAATATTCTTCCTATAAAATTAGGAGCCCAAGAATGAACGATTCTTCAGATACAAGTTCAATAAAAAAATATTTAACCTGAGCTTTCTTGGAAAATATTAACGTGATTTCATTTAACGCTAAAATTTTCTTATATAATCATTTTAAAAAAATCAAGATATAGATACCTACAATACAAGTTTTTCGACGCAAATCGGTCTCTGATTCGTCTTCGACCTAAGCGCTCGTAAATTCTCGCCTCTGTCAAGACGGAAATCTAGCGGCGTTCTCGCCGACCCGAGAGGACTTAGGCGAGCGTTTTCCGCGTAATCGATAGTCGTAGGCAGGTACGTAACATAACGTATGGCAGGTCGACTGCGGCCGTAATTTAATCGCCTTCGTGTTAAGGCTTCGAGATTTCGCGTTGCGACCAAGTTATTGCATCGCTCGTGCCGAATAACTTAAACATCGCTGCAACTTAATCGTCACGTCTCGCGTCGAAAACTGCAACGTTTCTTATCGATGGCGTTCGGAGGGTCGATCGAGAGGAGGGAGAAAGAGAGAAATTTGTTTCAGAAAAAAAAAAAAAATCGCTGGAATGCAATTACAGCGAATAAAAAGAGCAACGCAGCTAAATAAATAAAAATAAATAAATAATAATAATAATAATAAATAAAAATAAATAAAAATTAGTAATAAAATGTATAATGAGAATATAAAAATTTAGTTATTTTTCAAATCTAATGCGTCAGTAAAATGTGAAAATGTTAGATTTAGGAAAATACGGTATGAGCACAATCTATTCAAAAGAAAAAAAAAAAAGAAAAAGGGAGAAAAACTTTTCGACAGGATTTACCAACTTTGTGACGCATGTGAGTTCGAGCATTCGAAACTTAAGTTAAATTCAAGTGGCTTATGAGTAGCCTGTAAGTTATCGACGTTCGAGATTTTTTGTCGTCTCTCGACGAAAGATCCCGTCGGAGAAGTTTCTACTTAAAATAAATCGGATGGCTTTTCAGCATCTTGCCGCCGTATTTTTCACGACATTTTCGCACGACCAAAATGCAATTCACTCTATGACGTATAAAATATCCCACAGGATTTAAAGTCGACTTCTTTTCAGCGATTATTTCATTAGAAAAACATATCCTAACTTTCTAAATATTCTGGGCATCAAATGTCTTTGACTCAATCTTAAAACAAAGTTCCATTAAAATAAAGTCTACTTAAAATTTTTTTATCCGGCAAGAGAAAAAATATACCAAATGCGCAACCATAAGTATAACAATATTTCAACAAATTCGAAATATTTTGATAATCAGAAAAATAAATTAACTTAATTACAAAGGATTAATTTAGGATCCTTTGAATTCGCCAAACATCAGAAAACATAATTGAGTTTTCGAAGATACGTAAAGTAAGGGGATGGGGGGGTGAGTGGAGCAGGTAATCTTATCGTAAATAACTTTCTGCAAAATCAAAGAAGATTACTCACCTCTGAGAGCTTTCATGTGCGCCACTGCCATCCTCAAGATCGTGAGTTTGTCAGGTTTCCGGGCCAGGGCTGAACAGGTCGGCACCATATCGGAGAGCTCGGTAATGTAGGCAGTCATCTTGTTCCGCCGCCGCCGCTCGATCTCGCAATGATTCTCCCTGCAGTAAGTCGCAAGACAAAACCGAGGTAATTGCATAGTTCAAGGAATCGGTATGCGGTTTCTCCTTAGTAGGGCTAAAAACGGCGCGAACAACGCGAAGAGTCAATGCCGGAGCAGCCGGAGGGACAGAAGTTTCTTGCGCGTCCTGCACGAGGGACTGCTCGAGGACTCGAGGAGGAAATAGCGTGAAATAACGTTCGCGATAACGGTATCCAATTTACGTCCAATTGCGCTTTTTATGTTTATGTATAATCGCGGGCTCCTCTTCGCATAAAGTACGAACGGTATACGTATCAATGTGTGCTTTGTTCCAAATTGTATATATATAAAATTATGATATAAATAATGCTTATTTTATCCTTTAAAATATATTAATATTATTTTTCATTTTAAACTTCACATGGGAAATAAAGTCACAATATATCATATTTGTATTCATTAGCAATTGTCTTAAACCTCTTGCGTCAATTTATCGCACTTAACGTGCAATTAAAAACTTCACGTAGGACACGCTAACTAAAATTAACTCAACTACGGGCATCGTTGGCGCCATGATCGATTCGGCCGATAAATTCTCGAGTAATCCATCTAGTCGAGCGGGAGGGGGGAGAGGATATCGGGGCGAGACCACAATTTGAGGCCTCCCCTGTTATTACGCTACCAGAGGGTTAACCGCCGCGGATAACGGCCGGGCACGTCTCCCTTTACTTGGAGCTGCGTAATCGTCGGCTCGCAAATCGTAAATTTAATGGCATTTAATTCGCGACAATTTTCCAGGAAAGTTCGCGATAGGGGCAGATTCGCGCACGCAACACGTAAGTCGGATTCCCGCAGTCCGATGCCGCAGATCGAGCGGCGGTTAATCCGTTATCGGCGCGCTCTATCGTCGTCTTTACGCTCGCGAAACCCCTCATTTCACCGCAAGTTGCATTTCAGCTTCGCGAACAATGAGCCTTCTTCACGGTCTAGTTCACGATTTCAATTATCTTCTGTCTATTGCACACAATATGACTAATCTAAAGCAAATTGTTAGTAATGCAAATAAGTATTTACGAGAGTGATGCAGAGAGACTAGGCGCGCAAGAAAATTTTATATTTTATTCTCTACATTTCGTAAAGTTCAAGCAAGTAAATAAATAACTTGTGACGATCTTGTTGATTGTTACAATCATCGTGCCCATTTGAAGATAATGGCTATGGAATTGAAGCAATTAAGAACTGCATTTCCTCATAGAATTATCGTATCAAGGGACGAGTTCTTTATTAAACTGATTGAAAGTAGTTTGATTGCTATTTTCTGAACGAACGTCTGCCCTGAAATGAGGATAAGGAAAGATAGACTAGTTCGCGAAATGATAAAAAATTTGCTCCACGAAATGGGTAGTTTCACAATCATACCGTAACATATCGATGTCCCGTCCGGACACATAGAATGCGAGATTAAAATTTGATATCGATATGCCGATTGGTTTGCGCTAACTTCTTTTTTTTTTCTCGATGTCTACTCGCCGCGACATGAAATATTGAAAAATAAAATTGATCCGTTCAATGGAGAAGGAGGGAGGGAATGTCGTCTGGACGCAGAAATGTATCACACTTACTTACGTATTAATTTATACGTGAAAATTAATTATATTTAATAATTTTATTAAATCATTTATATTCGCAAGAAGTTCTTAATATTTGCAGCGCTCATTAAAACTCAGATTTAATTTCGAATAACTTTTATTGTCTAGATTTGACAATATTTTTACTTATTATGGTGACTCACCAAAAAAAATATAAAAATAAGTATTGTTCATAATTTATCTTTATATATTTTTTTTGTCACTTGCCGTATTTGGTAAAATGTGATTATTATAGAAAAGATAATCGAGGAAACATGATAGTGGCCTCTCTTAATCGAATAATATGAATATTATAGAAAAAAAAAGAATCGTTAACATAATAATTCGAAACTTGCAAAACAAAATAATAAATCGAAGAAAAGGTAAAATCAGTCACGTTGCAAGTCAATGCCGATTGCCTTTCGCATCCCTCTCATTATACGATGTATGATCCGTGCAATTTTTTTCGTTGAACAGGCGGTCGTTATCATTATTATTATCTCGTCCCGAGGACCAAAGGGATCCGTAACGCTCGGCGACGACGTAGATGGCCCCGGCGGAGGCCCGCTATTTAAAAGAGGCCACAACGCTTAAAGCGCGAGTATAAAACGGAGTATGCATCGCGCGGCATAGCAAGAGCAAGAGAGAGAGAGAGAGAGAGAGAGAGATGTAGAGGAGAGGAGAGGGTTGGAGAGGTGGAGGAACGCGATCCGTGTAGAGGAGAACGGAAAGAGAACTCCTGGGTCAGAGGTCAGACGCTCCGAAGTTGCCCGCTCGCTCCGTGGGTCCAGCTCTGTGTACCGAGGCATACCGGGTGTCTCGATACTTCCACATATCCGATTTTCTGATCCTGAGCATTCTTGCGATATATTACTATGCTTTATCGTATTTTATTTTTATTTGTAAAGCAAGCTTGATGTCTGTGCGAACTTTTTTCAATTAATGTAATAATTTTTCTCGATTGTGGAATCTCCTATTTAGAATGTCATTAAAAAAAAAAAGGAAACTCTCTGTCCTATAAACATTAACATTAACGTTAATAAAAATTATTTGGTTTCATAGCAACATTTAGTTAGTTGCTAAATAAACATTAATATAAAATATACTAAAAGATTTTCATCCCAATGGACTTTAACTATATAAAAAAAATAATTTCTTTCTTTACGAAATATGACAAAATACAAGAGGCCGCAATAGTTTTTAATCGATAATAATTATTAAATATTTACACCGAAGGCGAGTCGCTATGAATCGAGATACCGCATTTACCATGCTGTTTGATACAGAGAGTTCATCGGATGCTGCGGTAGACGACACGGTAAAAGTGCCCTGACCCCTAGACCAGAGATCAACACTGACCCCGTGACACCGGTCACGTTACTTGAAAAAGAGGATACTAGTTGAAGGTTGAGATAGTAGTAGATCCCTTTATCCGCCGTGACTCCGTTTCAAGCGTAAAATACAATGCTTAAAATAAGATAAGACGAAATATAATACGCGTGAATATACGCGATTTATTTGCTAATTAATCAGCAATAAAAAGTAATAATAAAAAAACAATAACAAAAAATGACATTTATAGAATAAAAATTATTAGTGAATGCAGAACGTTTGGAACTCGTACACACATTGCTAAGCCATCAATTATCATAGATTAATAATTATAATTGCATTCGTAAAGGATATTTTTTGTTCCGAAAATTCGACTCATATCGTTGATTCCTTCAAATGTTGGATTTTTATTGAATCTTGAATTTTTGAAGTTGTTAATTTTTTTCTTTTAAATATATATTCTAAAATTTTTGTATCTATAATCATCGATAAAAAGAAGAGCCATAAAATTATAGAACACTGGTCCAGTTGTTAGAGAGTCGATCAAAAACATTGAGTAACGTTTGTACACCCTGTACACGGCTTTCTATGTCACGGTGATCTAGTGTTGGTTCAGAAATGCACGTGCTACACATACGAAGTTTCACGAAGAAGAAAAATTATCCCGATGGTACAAGAAGGAAGCGAGATTGCGAAGAAAGCGAGTTATCATCGAATCGCTCCGCATTTAGGGACGCTGCGATAGATGATTTGTTCCCGATAACTCTCTGAATACTTTCGATGTCGTCCAACATGCTTTATCTTTGATATTAGATAACGAGTTGTTATACATGATTATATAAAGCTTTATAATACAAGACGATTTATTAACTGTCTGTTTATAAGATTGTCTAATGACTTTTCTTCCTGTCGCGTATTTTAAATTCATTTTAATTACATTTTAATTACATTTTAATTATTCTTGAAAATTCGTGTGCGCATGAATTTAACGAAACAAAGTTGTATACAAATCGCCGCAAAAATTACTCAACTGCACAATTTATTGTTATGATTTGCTCCCTGCAAAAACACGCAATTGTATCGATTGCATGAAATTAAGAATCGGCAAGTAAATAACGCATTCGCTACGTCCTTGTATATGATAATAATAAAAGAATATAAGAATAATAAAACGTAAGAGATAACCATGTATTTGTATCATTTTGATTACTGAAACAGATAAAGGATGCTAGCTTTATGCAATGCATGATCCGACTACGATCGTGTTATTTTCGATATACATATATATATATATATATATATATATATATATATATATATATATTGAGAAAAAACTTTAATGATAATATAACTTCCTTATTTCGTCTTTCCGTCTTGTTTGCTATTCTTTTCAATTTATATTCTAATTTGATATCCTGTCCAACCTTGCACGATTCTCATTCTTTTTATATTTTGTAGCAAGTTACGAAATTCGAAAATTAAGATATTCGATGACCCTTCTTCCCCTATGCGTCAAATATAAATATAAAAAATAAACTTCAAATAAATTTTAATCAGCTATCGTTGCAAGGATTGAAGAGATTCCCAATATGTAACCTCCGGTTAATTTTCCCGTACGTTCACTTTGCAGCTTATTACGCCAGAGGAGAGGCTTTGTAATTAATTGGCCTATGAGAGCAATCTGCACGACAATCTCTATAGCGAGGCTCACCGCCGGCTTTCCTTATATGGCGTTTAAGGCACGTGCTTTTCACTTCGGTGCAAGATAATCTCTCCATCGTTTAGAGCCTCCTTATGGTGACTCCAAGTTACTTCGGCGAGTAATATCCGCAAACTTTTGCCAACTCCGAAGACTCGGCATCATGATCGCCTGCTACGTCTGATTACTATTCTACGGAAGAAGTTCCGGTTTTTGTTTCTCTCTCTCTCTCCCTCTCTTTCTCTCTTGATATTTCTTTGCAATATTTAATGATTTCAAGAAAGATTATTTCTAAGGGAGATTACACGTGTTGTTTAAAGAAAATTATGGTTGATGAATGTTTAAGGAAAATAGGATTATTTTATTTTATTTTACAGGAAAATAGATAGATTATTGTGACATATAAACAAAAATGTGTTCTAAAAATCAAATATAGCTTTCAATCGTTATAATAAATATTTCGATACAAATAATTAAATAATATTTAATAATAATATTTCAATATTATTTCATATTTTATTACAAAATAATTTAATAATATACTATTAATATAATATTGCTGCTAAAAATATTCTCTAAATTTTTATGATATGATACGTCAATTGGAACAGGAAGTAAAAAGGAAATAAGAGCGAATAAGCTGTCGGGAAATGATTGTGTCAACACAGTGCCGCTATAAATCCGAGTACAGTCGTCATTTATAACGTGTCCGGTGAACGTTGCGCTTTTGCGATTACTCGTTCGCGGCAGTAAATGTGTTGCGTGGAAATTTATGGCTCGTCACGCTGCCGTTTCACGCGTGCAATTATAACGTCTTCGTTTGGGAATGATTTAAGCAACGTTCGATATTATTCGTCATGAACGTTAGCCGATTCGCGTAGCGGATTTCGGAAAATTGAAGTGAAAATTGTTCCCGCACGATTTCACAGATTTTTTCGCGATTAATTAATGCTAATACACAGATCATTCGCTCTCCATTAATTTTCCGGAGCATTATTTTCATCGTCACTACAAAATATTATAAAATAGAAAATAATGATTTGTTCTTTATGTATATTTAACACTTTATGTTTATTTAAAATTCAAATTAGGGACTTTTCTACAAAAATAAAATTTTTTAACTAGAGGAAAAAATGTTTCTTAAGATTCAATTTATATATAGAAAATATTTTCAATTATTAATAAATTTCGTGAAAAATATGTGAAATTAGTGTATAAGATATTAATAACGGATAATAACCAATGTTTCAAATTCTTTGGCGAATAATAGACCGCTAGAAAAAGGGATAAAGAGGGCGATAAAGTAAAAAGAAGAGGATAAAAGAAGAAGAAAATATTCCCTTCGGTTAACCGCCTGCGGCATGCGACAACAACAATCGTTTGCAGTTATCGCGACGCCAAAAGTGCCGATGCCTGTATTAATGTCGAGAAAATGCAAGAGGCTGGGGAAACCTAAAGTGGGAGGCGAGAAAGAAAATGGAGAAAAAAAGAAGAAGAGAAGCGAGGGACAAGCGGCAATGAGAGTTGCGCGTCTTGCGGCGCAGGAGAGAGGCAGTAATTGCGTTATTAACTTAAAAGTGAGGTTCTCTCCATAGAGAGGAGACTGGGGGCGAGAAAGAGAGGAAAAGGAAGAGAGGGAGAAAGAGAGAAAGAGAGCGCGCGACATCAGAATGTTGGCGGTCGGTCTTTGCCGCAGAGCCCGCGCGTATTTTTTCGCGGCACCGTATATACCTGCGAAACGACAGTGCGGATACGGAATTGCAGGTGAACCACCACCGCGGATCCACCCGTGGCGGCACGCGATGAGAGACCGTGGATAAGATATCGTTACTGCTATTACGGCGGATCGACAGTCAGTCATCAGATTGGCCGGCGTTAAAAAGTAATTGTAACATTTTTCTTTTTGAGAAAATAATCGACTTGACTAAAGTGAGAAATTTCTGAATTCAAATAAGATGATATTTATGTAAATGATTTTAACTGTAAAGTCCATCCAGTGGTGATTTTTAAAGAAATGTGTCAAAGATTTTAAATGATACGTCTATTTAATTTTATATTTAATCATCAAAATTAAAGTAATAATTAATTAACGATATGAAATAAATCAGTTGGGTTGTGCAATTTTCTCTCACGTGCGCGAAGTTAAATAGATGTGAGAAATATCTGGTTAATCCTCTGCTGCGAATAAATAGCCATCACAGGAAATGCTCGCGAGCAATTCCGTATCATTTCGCAGATATATCTGCGCGCGCAAAAATCATAGAGAAAAAGAGAGAGAGAGAGAGAGAGAGAGAGAGAGAGAGAGAGAGAAAGAGAAATGCGGCATTCTAATCTCGTTCAATAAAACGATGATTGCATCTCACACTACACTAAAGGACATCCCATGGATGGACAGAAAGATATAATTTTATTACATTTTGACGTCAAGAAGTTTTAGACATATAGAAAGATATAGTATAATATATATTTTATATATTAAAAAGAATATAAATGCTAAATTTTAATACATATAACAGCGCGCATCAGAAATTGCGTTTCTACAAGAAAAAAAATATAAACTTTCTAATAATAAAATGTAAGAAGAAATAAATTATATTTATTATATTTATAAATTATATTCAAAATTTCGAACTTATTCATGGTTTTCGAATTGTTTATACGTTATGCGCAATCAATATTTACTATTATTTCATTGTTTCGTTTAGTTCAAGTTATAAATATGTGATATAAATAATAAAATAAAACGCGAAAATTTTTATAATTAATGCAAAAGCATGGCAGAAATTGCACAGAATCGCATACATGCTCGTCTTTCGTTACCTATGATCGGCGTTACACCATGATTACATCAGGTAGGAAAGCACCATGGGCCCGCTACTTAATAGAGACGTAACGCCATACACAGTCACGTTACACAAAGCAGGGGGTTGAGTCACGACCGATCAACATTACACGGTAAGCTCAATCTGCGAGCCCTTTTTTTGTCTATTGATAAGTCAATCGATCGAGATTGTTCGTCTTAACTTTATAAATATTACAGTAAGACCTGTTAATTTTTAATTAGTGAAATATAATAAATACACTGTAATATTTGCATTTTAATATCGCAAATAATATTTATAAAAAATAAAATATTTTTAATTTAATTTTTTAACTTCCAATGTTAAATGATTGTTGGTAATTAAATCTATCGTAGAAGATTTGTTAAAGAAGATGAATATTAAAAAACGTAGAGAGAGAAAGAGAGGATAAAGAATTAAGAAATACTTGACAATTTTTGACAAATTCCGCATAATTATTGGATAAAAATATGGAGATTTTTCGAGGATTTTAATGTAGATGTTTATTCGTGGCGTCTCTGGAGAGTGGCCATATTTTATACTAAGTTATGCGTCTCACGCGTTGTACATTATTTTCTGGCTTTCGTCCGGCGAATTTAATGCCCGCGCCAGCCGAAATATCTCGGAAGGGAATCAAAGTATATACCGTGTCTCTTTCGTTGTATACGGACTTGAAGGACGCGCGCACTTCGCCGCGCGTATAAGTGCCTTATGTTCCCACGCTGGAGCAGCCTCGAGGGCTTCCCATTCCGCTATCGGCTCCTCACATTGCCCGGTATCATGTAGGTATGTATGTAACCATCTCGTACTTGAGGAGAAGGCGTATGTACAGGGTGTACCGGTGAAACATATTGGGCCGTGGTTTCGTGAGGCGAATTAACAACATCGAAGAGAAAAAGAGACGATCAAGAGAGAGAGAGAGAGAGAGAGAGAAATGTCCACGCGAATCGAAAATAACTTTCGTAAGTTCCGGACTATTGTAATCGGGCTTAACTTGTTGGAAAAGAAAGTGGTACGGAGAAATTACAGAACATATTAAAAAATACATCAAACGACGGGCACGTGTTTGTTCGGTTGTCAAATGTGAAAGAGGCACGTTGAAAGAATTTTAATGTTATTGAATTAAGCCTGATGCTCACCTGGCAAATCTCTCCTTATCCTGGACGTTATCGTCGTCCAGCCTCCTATATTTACACCCACTCGGATCATCCTCGTCGGATCTGCAAAATAAATCAAAGACAACATTTAATCGTACTAGTTCGTGCAATCATGGGTCTTTATCTGCCGAATATCATGACATAATTAATGTCATTATATAAAGACGCAGTCAATTAATTCGCTTAATAAATTTATCTATTATTTAATTATCACCTAAACGCATAAAATTACATTTAATTTCCAATTAAAAAAAAATTAATTTAAACTTCATATAAATAATAGAACGCCATCGCGTGATAATTAAATAAAATAAAAAATGTATTCTATAGTAATCTATTAAAGATAAATAATAATGAATAGACGAGTTCAATACCCGGAAAAAAAAAAAAGAGAAATTCCGCGTGCGTTGTGTCACCGATATATAAAATGTAATCGCTTCCGGATTACCAAACGTGATCATACGATCCAAAATTGGTCGTCACAGGATCATCGTCGGCTTTCCAACCCCCCTTCCCATCTCTCTTGATGATATAATGACGAGGAGTTTCTCGTAAGATATTCATGACCCATCGTCATCCCATTCATTTCGATAGTGACTAACTTTTCCATTCAAATCCATTTCATGATTAGCATAATTTTACAAAGAGAAAAGTAAAATCGATTATTACTCTGTTATATGTATATTACGACATCATATACTTTCTTAAATGCAATCAGAACATCACTCATTGATAAGCAATTTCAGTTATAAGTAAAATTTTATTGACGTGAGAAAAATCAGTTAATAGCAGTGTCAAATTTTTTAGCAAAATGAAATTTGACTGCCATAATCAGTGGAACACATAAGACGAAGGAGCAAAATATGAGTATTTTTACTAAAAATTAATGAAATATTCACTAATCTTTAGTAAAATCTTATCACTGTTTCAAACAATAACATTTTAATTAATTCAATATAAGAGAATAGGAAAATATCAGACACGTCTCTTTTAATTTTTAATTATATATGTATATTATATAAAAAACTTTTACAATAAAAATATATATTAAAAAATTATTTATCGGATTTTGCATCTTTAAATAAATTATATGATTGTCGCGTCGATATCGATCGCTGAATTCGCCGCAGGAGCCCGAGAAGCGAGAACATTTAAGAGCCGCTAACGAAGAAGACTATATATGAAAGAGAGAGAGAGAGAGAGAGAGAGAGAGAGAGAGAGAGAGAAGGGGTACAGCACCGTAAATCCGTCACCGATCGTCCCCATTACCGTAGAAGAGCTTGTATACCGTCTCTTACTAAGCGCGATAGAAAATTATGCTCTCATTGCGAGAGCGCAGGCTTGCGCTCAGAAATCCGACCGATCGTCAGTCTATATTCCACGGCGTTCGCGCGGGTGATGTACGATTTTGACCCTGAGCGAAAAAGCGGAACCCCCTTACTTCACCGGGATCCCTTGCCTCCCCACCCCTCCCCTCCCCCTGCTTCGCCCTATGCCGCTCGCTCTCCTCGTACCCCTCCGCAAAGCTCGCTTTGCCGGGTTGAACGTCGCGTCGAAGAGACGGCATTACAGGCCTCTCTTCCCCCTTTCGCCCTCTCGCCCTCGCGAAACCCGTAGGATCCCCAGAAGTGGGGATGGTGTAGGGTCCAGCA
The DNA here is from genome assembly GCF_021464435.1 of Cataglyphis hispanica. NCBI lineage: Eukaryota > Metazoa > Arthropoda > Insecta > Hymenoptera > Formicidae > Cataglyphis > Cataglyphis hispanica. Next base: position 1,373,351 of record NC_065971.1, read on the forward strand.
GTGAGCTGTATCCGGGTATAATATCGTGCTTGAGAGGGGTGAGCGAGGCCCCCTTCTACCCTTCGTCCCCCTCTCCAACGTCTTCCTGCGCGGGAACCTTCTCGGACTCCCTTCGTCCTCACATTCTCCGTGTTTCTTTTCTTTTTTCCTGCTCCTCTTCCCCCAAGAGCGCAAGAGAGCGAGAGGAGTACGAGGGAAAGAGAGAAGATCTGAAAGGGAAGGAGGGGGCGAGGGGCAGCCGCGGAGACTTATGGAGTACATAATGATGCGCCCCGCGGTATTACGTCGACTTAACGGACGTGTATGCGTGCTTTGCAAGCGATGAAGTCGACGACGTCGAGAAATCTTCGTAACGGACGGGGAAAGGGGCTCGATTATACTGAGGTATTGGAAGAAGAAAAAAAAGGTTGTGTACAAATTGACCATACATTCGTTCGCTATGATCAAAGAATATAGTTCTAATTTTTATATCTATGATATATTAATATTCTATTATTTTAATAATATATTCGTATTTAGTATTTTCCCTTTATTAAATGGAACATATCAACTGTTCAGAACATACAGAATGCTAATTTAATTAAATCCATAATTTAATTTGATCCATTCACTAAAATTCTTGACGTGTATTGCACGGATACATAAAGGGAAAAGAATGAAGATATATATATTCTAATATTTGTCTTTTTGGATCGAGGAAAGTGTTCGAGGTAGTACATTGTCGAGGTAAACCAACGATAAGTGAAAATTATGGGGAAAAAGGCAGCCGAAGGCGAGAGAGAGATAAATGTGTGACAGGGAGATGTATGAAGCGCATAATGATGCTCAGCGCGGTATTACATCGACTTAATAGGCGTTTCGCAAATAGAAAACCTCGCGCAGTGGCTCTATTCGCTTCGAGATTAATGCGAATGAAAAGCACAGTCTTTTAATACCTAATCAATATCTGCGATAATTACAAATTTCGAAAAAGATGCCTAAAAATTTTGAGAAAATATACTTTCGCGAAAAAATGAATTTGTTATCTTAATTATAATCAAATACGTCAGCTCTCTATTTAACCTTTGTAAAAGTACAATCACGTCTTGCAGTCGATAAATTGTCAGATATTAAGTATATAATATATAGATATTTGACGTATATACCTGTCCAAAGAGTATAAATGCAAGTGTTAATTTATAATTAAATGTCACATTCAACATATTCCATTACACATCGTTCGATATTAATAGACATTTATCACGAATTCAAAAATTCCAGGCTCAGTCCTCGGATTATTTTTCAAAAATTATTTAAACAAGTATAATATAAGATATTGATCATCAAATAAGAAAATTTCACTGATTACTTTCCCCGATTATAAAGATCAACGAGAAACATTTTCTAGCAATTTCAATATTCTACATTTTTTTCTAACTGAAAAAATTACTAATAGCGAAACATTTGCGCAATTAATTTTAGAAGAGCAAAACATTTCGTCAGATATGCAGATGCAATAGGAATATATATTAGTACAGAAATACTTTTTGCTTGATAAAAATAATGAAGAGGCAAAATGAAATATGTAAATGATATGTTCAATTAAATTACTTTGTTGAAACAATTTTTAACAAGACAAGTAATCCAATTTTTAACCGTCATCTCTTTTTTTATTAATTACAACTAAATTTTTCAACAAGTTCCCGGAAACTAGTAAGGATATTTAAAAATAATACATATTAATCTGCATTCATTGGGGAATGCGGCCCAAATTGGACGCAAATCCAAGATAAGATACGCGATGTCGAGATCGTTTTGATATTACGGTAGTTTGACCCTTGATACAGAACGATTTGGACAGGCATAGGCAGCATTTCGGCGATGTCGATTGAAGAAGGATCGACGTACGTTTACATATGCATTCTCTCTTTGTTTTATACTTGCTCTCCGTGCATATTATATTTTAGGCCTCGTAGCGCAATAAAAGGAAAGGGGGCAACCTTCCGCTCTATTTCGCACCCCGGAACGCCCGATAATTTGTATACGTCGCGAAAACCGTGGGAACAAAAGCGCCGATACGTAGGTAGGTAGGTACGCGGCGATCGTTATCTTCGCTATCGAGATACCGTCATAAAGTGTCGTGTCTCTTAACGTAGCTGCATTATGAAAATAACGAATCGCCGATCAATATAATGGGATAATAATTTCGCGAGACGATTGTTCGCGAACTTTCGAACAGTTCGCATTAGAATGTAACAAAATATTGCGTGTATGTGTGTGTATTTATTTTCTCTAATTTCTGATTAATACTTATTCTTAGATACGAGGGTATATGAAATTATGTGATTACGTACGTGGTTGAATATAATTATTTGTTAATAATAGCAGTAAGATAATAAAAGGATATCTAATGATTTAAAATAATTCTATAATAATAGCTTTTGTATGAAGCATTTAATAAATAATAGAAATAAGATTGATTAAATGGAGAATTATATTTGTTTAAATATAATAAGTTTCCCAATCTCCCAAAGAAATTTTATGAAGAAAACTGTAGCATGAGAAAAAAATTATTGTATAAATTAATAGCACTATATCATTAAATCAATATTTTTTAAATAATTGTGCTAAAAAAACATTTGCCAAATTTTTATTAAATCATTATAATTACGAAAAATTATTTATATTTTAATTCTTTTAACCAAAAACAAAATTGATTTAAATATTTAAATTATCAATAATATGACGAAATAAAGATATACGCATTCATTCATAAATATTTCATCATGCAAAATAAAAATTGATGGACTTCAGTCATTATGAAGATGCACGTGCTCCTGAGGGTCCTGTCATCGCTCATGCATCCTTTTGAGAATTTAAAGAGCCGGACAGAGGAAAAAGAAACGCGATATCCCTGCGAAGAAGAAAAAGAAGAGAAGTTCGTGTGACGTGGCACGCTGTCCACTTTACGGTGGCGTCTTTTTGCATTTTTCCGTACGGCGCCAGAGTCACGACTTGACCTCCTCCCTTTCCCTTCTGTATCTCTTTTTAACCAACCCTCTTCCGACTTCTTACATTTATGTTCGCTGTTTCTTAAGATCCACGCTTTACAACTATTTTTCTTGCACAACATTAGACTTACAGAATTAAAAGAGAGAGAGAGAGAAAAAACAAAATGTACTTTATTTCATATGCAGTATAAAATATAAAATATGTTCATATATAAAATAATATATTTGATATTAATTAGAGAGAGATATCGCATTGAATGAAAGATCAATATAAATCTATTTTTAAAATTCATATATTTTTCATTTCAAAAGTAATTAATTTATAAATATATTCTTAATTCTTACTCGCATTTTATTCTTCTTAATTTAGTACGATCTAAACTCAAAAATATTAATGGAAATAGAAAACAAATTTATCCGCTACAAAATGATTAAAAGTTCTTCTCCGATTTAGGCCATATACATATGACAATTTTATAAAGAATAATTAAACTATTCTTGTTTATTCAACTGTCAAGTGCTTAATCGAAATGGGAGAAGAATTTCTAAACATTTCCGGCGAGCAAAGAAGCGGAAGAGGAAGGTAAGGGAAAGGGAAGAAGGGCGAAAAATCTCGATGGCGCGACGCGGGCATCCCGATCGATTGCAAGCCGTGGAAAATCGTCGTGGCGACCGGCAACTACGAGGGTCGACAGGAACGATCGAGGAGGTGGTGACCAATAAGGTCGCTGGAGAACGGATAAGAGTCGCGGACTTGAAGAACGATGGACCGCCCCTCTTTGCGGCGATAGTGTGGTGAGGCCCGCCAATGGCTACGCTCTTTCTCCTTAATACGATGCCTGGTCGTCGGCATTACTGTGTCCTCGTAATGAAAAAAATTACGTCACTCTACCGCTTAGGCGTTAGATCAACGCTACGAGGAGACGCACCATCGCTGGACGTCACTCGATGCCGAGGCGATCTGAATGCCTAAAGGCACGCCGTGATCGATTCGATCTAGAGGGAATGTATTGTTTTGGACTTGTTGAGAATTTGTATGTGTATATGGAAATACATGCAACGAATTACTAATGTACGCGACTAGATTGACTCGATTACTTCAAATCTTGCGACTCTCTTACGATATGAAGAGGTCGATAAATAAAATTCAAATTTTTTAATAATTCATTAGATTTATATCAATTAACTTGATATTTTTAGCTTTGAATCTCTCGTTTATTAAATAATTCCTCAAGATTTTTTTTTGTTACATGCTTGGCTTCTAAAATAAAATAAAATTCTGTCGACGTACATTCTTGAGAGATTATGATCGATATCTACAGCCTTGACTTCATTGTGATGCAAGGAATATCATATATTCTCGATTCGATATATCCTCGACATGATAGATTTCCATTTCTGTAAGTCTTTGACGTACCCTGATATTATTATAAATTCGCGATATATATCACGAAACTACAGATAGATCATAGATTATTGGTACCACACATCTTGAGTCTCTCGCTGCCTTAGATTGATGTCATAGACTAGAAATCTCCAATGTTAATCTTGATCCTATTGATCCTTGATATCACCTTCGATATCATCGTATTTTTAATACTTATAATAATATCTAAATATAAATTCATCACATATATTAAATTTCTTTAAATTGAGTAAATATATTTAAATCGCAAACATAAATCTTTAATTTTTACGCGCAGAAAGAGCTCCTGTTTTTTTCTCATCGCGCGACAAATATTGAGATCGCTCGATTTTGCCCCGCGGCACGTCAGAACGGATCAGAAACTCGACCGTTTTCACGCCTGAGAAAATCCTTATTGTCTGGGACAGGCTAGTTCGCCTGGAGCGGAAAGTCACGCGAATCGACGCACAAGGAAGAGGAAACGAGAAATCGACTTAATTGCGCACGCCGTTTGATGACTTCTGTGCGTACAACAGGCTGCAATGAACAACTATAATATTCGCTTTTCTTCTAACCTGGATTTTTCCGAGATAATTTTTTTCACGTTACATTTAATTTTTATATATTCCTAATAATTATTTATAAAGATTGATTATAACAAATAATATACGAATTTTAAAATATCGAAGAAAATATAAAAAAATAATAAAATATATATCAGATTTTGTTTTAAATAATGTTTCGAATCTTCTTGCATCGTAAGTTTTATATTTATAATATATGTCTATCAAAAAAAGAAAAAAAAGAATAGAGCTTCACAAAATGATTAATTGATTAATGATAGATTAATTCCTATCGCAATTATCTCAGAATCAACAATTCCGATTGATTGTTAATAGTATATTTTTTTTTTTTGCGAAGAGAGTCATTCAACAGTTGCCTTATACGCGCGCGGTGAACGGCGTGCAGATGCATGTCGATCGTGTATGACATAAATATGCATTGCAGGCCGCTATGCGCGTACGGAGCGTTACTAACAGGGCCTTAATTATGAATGAAAATAATACGCGCTTCAATCTCGAAACACACTTTCCTCGGCGTCAAGCCATCCGGTTCAACGACTTCTGCCTGTTGTGGCAGAAGCGTGCTATGCGGAAAAGTATCGTGTGCGCATGAGAAGGAATATGATGTCGATAATCACGGCGAGAGTGGAAGAGCAATTTGTTCGTTGTTTATTTATTCTCTCAGTCACACAGTGATATCAGTATTCATATCCGAAATCGTTCTAATTCCGATATATTAGATTTTTATCGATTGAGAATTGAATATGGACATCGCATAATCTTTTTAATTTTTTTAATTAAGAATTTCAGAGTTTTTATTTACGATTATAATAAAGTATATTTCTTCACGTTATATTTAATTTTTAGTATATTCCTAGTAATTATTTATAAAGATTGATTATAACAAATAACATACAAATTTTAAAATATGGAAGAAAATAATACGAAAAAATAATAAAATATATATTAGATTTTATTTCAAATAATATTTCGAATCTTCGTGCATCGCAAGTTTTTAATATTTATAATATATGTCTATCAAAAAAAGAAGAAAAAAATTTTAAAAAGAATAGAAATTCACAAAATGATTAATTGATTGCTGATAAATTACATCCTTTTGCGATAATCTCATATATATATATATATATGTATATGAGATCCAAGCTTTCTCTCATTAATAAAAAACATTTTCAGTCTTTTTCAGATACTTGACGGAGATTTTCTTTTCCCAAATCTTAGCCTACAATATATCTACAGGTAAGAGGAATTTAACATGTGTCTGCGCACAACGCGTGGCGAAATCCGCTCGCTCGTCAAATCTGTCAGAAAATTCGAGGGACGACGTTATTGCGTAACGTAATGATTTGGTAATCGGTCACGTGGATTTGCGTCGGATCGGACCTGCCGCAAATCTCCGCTACGTGACGAATTCCGCAACGAGTGGGTTTTGCCGCGTGTTGCACTCGCGCACGTGTATGCACTGTCCGCACGCGTAGCGCTAAGCTCTTGGCATTAGTTCGCGCGCTTCTACAATCGACGCAGTTTGTTTGCCTCGTGGCGAACGGTGCGTCGCACCTTGTGTCCGCACGAGGACGAGCGAATCGAATGCATCGCAGCACTGCGTAATACCTCATTAGCGCTTAAGGAAATAAGACAGTTTATCGCGCAGATCTGTTTTGTTTTTGCAACAGCAACACTCTCGATCGAGAGATTTTCCGGTTTTTAATTATATTCATTACAGATTATTTCATCGAGAATTTTCATCGTTCCAAGTCTTTTTTCTTCTCTCGAGAATATAATAACGGCGAGAGAAATGTTCTCACATACATACATATACACAATTATGTTTACAAAAGATGCTTTTATTATTTTAATCGAGAGAGAGTCCTTGAAAAATAAAAAATTTACTTTAATAATTGTTTATAAATTGGCTTTTATTATGTATTTTTTAATTATATTTTCATGAAAGGCTGAACTCTTATCTTCATGATTTCGAGATTCGAAATCGCCCATGCGAAATCACCGTAAGTTATTTTCTATTGCGTGCGTGCAACGATGTACGTATCAAATGCATGGTTCCCTCTCTTGCTATTTAATATTAATTGCACACAGTTATCATTTTAATATACGTTCCAATTATGTGAATGTTGCTTGGATTGTATTTGCATCGGGAAAAAAAATTCCCGGCAAACTATCTTCTGGCAAAATATATATATATATGATTTGACATTTAATATAGATTACATTGTTAATCTCGTTAATAATCCCGCGTTTCATGTCTTTGTAATATAATTTATCAAATAATCACGGCGCAAAACTGCCATCGCAATTGTCGATAAAATCCGCATCTATCGCTCGATGACATTTTTGTTAATATATATTTTTAGATATCTCTTGGGCTTATCGCGGCGCACGTGCCTAGGACTATAATTATGTGTATCCTTCTCGTAATATCGGCTTGCCACGAGTTTCGTTATGGTTTCGAGAGATTATTGTTATCGTTGTTTCGATGACTGTACCCAAGTATCGCACCGTTCAAGGCCGCGCGCGAAAAGTTTTTTTATACATGATATACACACGTGTCAATCATTTACGTGCGAAATACATAGAAAAAAAGGAACGGCGGCGGCTCGTTTAAAAATACAGTTTGCATTAAGAAAGTAAGATGCATCTCGATCCGTATCGCGTTATTTTATCATAAAATATTTTCTAACATCCGGAGAAAAAATACGATTGATAAATACGATTAAAAAAAGAATATTATCACGCTTATCTTATTAAAAATAAATGTATATAAATAAATTGTATAAAAAAATATTTCCGTATATATATATATATATATATATATATATATATATATATATATATATATATATATGTTTCCTTTAATTATATATAATCTTCGTTTGAATATATATTCTTCGAGATATTACATTTGATATTTGAACACGTTTGTGCTTTTAAACCTAAATCGAGGACTGTATATATAAGAGAGTTTGCCAAAACATTTACTCTTGCGTTTCCTTTCCGTATGAAATTCCTGTGTCGTCTCTTTAACAAAAATTCAAAACGCTGATTCAATATTTAATAAAATAATTCGGATCAAGTTATTGCCAAGACACATGAAGTCTCCGCTACACGCGAGCGTGACCCCATTGAAAATTCTCGTTTTCGCCGCATATTCTCTCCGGAAGGAGAGCAACAAGTGAGCAAACATTCGTGCAAAACGGATCCTCGACTCCGTGCAAATCGGTGTCTTGCGATCGAACTAATCGAGCAGCAACGCGCCCCAAAGCTGCCAGCGGGAATGGTAGGAATGTCGTGACACGCGTACGCGCCCGACCGCTAAAAGACGAAGCCTGGGATCAATGGAGCGTGACTGCGTCGGATTCGACGAAAGTGAGACGAAGATATAATGGCCAGAAGAGCAGAAGAAAAGAGGGACGTTTCCCTTCGCGTTCGCTTGCTCGTCCTCCCGAATGGAGCACTGGCAGTTATTTTCGATGGATCGACTTTTTTATCCGATCGCAGAAATACCGAAGCGCGGATGCGTCTTGTTTGAAAATGAAATACTTGCGTCGAGAATGTGGAGAAATAAATGATCGAATGATTTAAAATTAAAAAATTAGTAATTAATCGAAATTAATTCAAAAGCGATAAAGAGAAGTAAAAAATAAAGTCTTTTTTAAAAATGAGAAATATTCTTGCAAAATTCTTAATAATTGTATTACGCATTTGCGTCTAATGTAAAATTATTATATATATATATATATATATCGAATTTTCTACTTAATTTCCATTGAAATATTTGGCCAATTTAGTACAGCGAAAAATAAAATCATGATCGTTACGCGAGCTGTCGGTTGACATGCTGATGCGGATGAAAATCTGCTGATTCTGCAATAACATTCCGTATAAAGACCAACAATAATACGCGATGATGACGGCATGGAATAAAATTACCTGATGTAAAACTATACTTGCATTTTTTAATATTTCTGTCGCATCATAAAACAGATTTAAATCTCCTTTTGGTAAATTTTATCTTTTTTAATTGTGTAAGAGATATAATTTACACGATAAATATTTCTAATTAATATTATAACTAACGGTTTTTTAAAGAGTGAAATTTTTCTCATTCAAATCAGTTTACTCAACTTTTTGTGGTCATTAATATTTTAAAATCTTAATTTCATTCAAATCATGTATTAAACTTTAATGTGTTAATAGGTAATATTTTCTTCGAGGACATACTCGATCATTTTGTTTTAAAATATTTGAACCATCCGTTGCGATAAATATTTCTTCGTACGTGATACATTAGATCGCTTTTATGATGCATTTTTATGTCAAAGCCCGTCGATAGTCGAGCTACCTCGATTCAAAGGTGGCTCTCTTTTTTTTTTTCTTTCGCATAATACAAGCGCATTCTGCGAAATGTCGGGGCCTCGTCAGAATGACTCGTCAACTAATTAATTGCGATGTGGCGAGTGCTAATTGAAGACGCATGATTAAGGCGAATTTATACGCTTTAGAATCTGTGATTAGGCAAAAAGTTTCATCGCAAAAATGCGATAGGAATAAACATTATGGAAACTATCAAGTCGATAACAGCCGTGAAAAATATTTTTATATTTATTTATGAAATGTGTTCGTAGAATTCACAAAAAAAAATTCGATTTAAATGCGTATTTAATAAATCGATCAAGTATGCAAATTTTCAAGAAAATATTCTATTTATTATGCATATCGAAATGCGATAAACCAAAAAAAGGAGAGAGAGAGAGAAAGATAAAGCAGACGAAGCAACGGTGGATGTAGCTTTTTACCTCCGTCTTTTCGATTGCTGGGTCTCCGTGTGGGCCTGCTGGATGTGATGAGGCGATAAGTCGGACCCGTAAGACAGAAGTTGACTTCCGGCGGCGGGGCAGGCGGACGGGGGTGGCGGTGGCGGAGGTGGCGGGCCCAATTGATAACCCACCGTAGCGGAGGGAGCCGCGTAGTGCGAGGGGCCCGGTCCCGGGCCCAAACCGACCCCGTAGCCCGCGCTTCCCGCCGACCCGCCCCCGTACATGCCGCTGCTACCGGGATACTCTATTTTGATGATGATGTATGTGTGTGTGTGTGTGTGTGTGTATATATTCCGGTCCAACCACTTGATTATATCGATAAACGTATCACACTTTTTTGAGAAGTCACCGTTGAGTCACCAAGAAGCTAACTCGTCATATCCGAGATTAATCGTTGATACACTATCGTAGTTTAACGAACGTATCGCTGCACACTCTTGTTTATCCTTATCGAGTTGCTCTCTTAAATTACCGATGCTTTACTCGTTGTCTTGTTGCTCCGAGATAATCCTGATGCACTCTTATAATTCTTCATAGAATAACTTGCACGTTTGCATCCAAGTGTTAATCGGTTACTCTTAAAATATCTCGTCGTCTTATTGTGTCTAGATCCCGATTGTGTACCGATACACTTTTGTACTTCCAATGATACTTTGTTATAATTCGCTTTAAATATCAACAAACTTTATTTGTTTTGCCTTTTTCGTTCATACAAGAATTTATATCTAGACATTTTTTTTCTTACTAGTAATTCGTTAAAATCTTCAAAGTAAGAAAACACAAGCTATAGACACGCGTCGATCTCTTCTAATCCTGATTGAAGCGTGAAGAGATTCACGATAAAACGCGATTTTTATCCACATTCCTTTAGCGCAACCCGTCATTTTATACTTCGGTTTTTAGTGAAATAAAAAAGAAAGTCTTGATGGTTTAATAGTTCGGATGTTTCAAGATTCCTGATATAGAAACTTCGTCTATGTTGCGTTCGCCTTCCACCGAATTATCTTGTCATCTCGTTACCTGGAGCAAGATGTAGATCTACCAAGCGGTCTACGAAGAGCGGGATTTTGTACTTTGCGTTTCCCTCTTCAACGTTACTTGGGGATTCTTCAGAGTTTCGAAGGCCTTTCTGTATCTGAATTCTACTCACGTACGCTCGTGTACTTCACCAATCTCAAAAAAGAGCGAAATATATCTTAATAATTTATATTTCAATCAACAGTTATCCGTTTATGTGCGCTCTTCGAGAATTCGTTTATTAACACGATAACTGATGCGAGAGATGTTCGTTGCGTTCTGTCTTACTGATAATGTATAATAAACTTTTTGTACTTGAGTGGAATTCTCTATTAAAATTTAATCGTTCGCACTGCGCATGCCTGATTCCAAAATAATATCAAGTTTTCAACAAAAATATAGATAAGCGAAAATGCTTTATCTGAAATTGTCCTATATTTCCCGGAATTGTCTTTATCTCGAGCTTTCCGATATGTCCCTCTTCCTGATATACGCATAAAATTCAATTTTATATCTCTGTTACGTTTCAATTATTTCACTTGACTTATGGAAACTTTTCTGTCGTCTTCTGCTAGTCTCTGATGGCTCGATTAATCGACCGAGAAAGAAAGCACGGAGAATCTAAATGTGTTACGGAAGTGCGCCTCCGATTTCGATTTTGGAAAGCATCGGATCGGCCACTTTCACGAGAGGCAAAACTCTATTCTATTCGTTTCCCAGCAAGAGCATATTAACGTTCTATTAATAACTATCGTTCGCTTTTCTTTCCCGCGTTCTTCTAGACCGCGGTATTAGTTTCGGCTTATGAGTCTTCGCGAAAATGTCACGAGATCCTCGTCGGATCGCCGTCGCAATCACGCCGAATTTTGCACGCTCCTTTTATCGCACTATCGCGCATAATTAACAGGAAAATCGCGCTAATCTTTTCTTCGCTTCGTTTCATCAAAGCGACGGCCATCGCTGAAGCGTCGCGCGATCACTTATATCCTGAAAAACTCGCTTCGATGTCGGTTGATCGAGGGTATTAAATGAAGCGAATTACACTATTTTCAAACAAATTACAAGATAATCTTTTGTGTAATCGAGGAAATATCTTCAAGTCTTCAAGTCCTGTAATTTTATAGGATTCGTCTGCGAGTTTCTATTCGGAAATATTTTATTAATCTGCTTCGTTTCCTCTAAAATCGTCATATTTTGCGCCTTTTAGAATAAAGTTGATTATCAATCAGAAGAATACCAATCGCACGAATCTTTGTCACATTGAAAATCACATGACTATCGATAAGAACGATAATTCGAAACGTCTAGTTTTTACGCAGTCGACTTTGAAAGTTCGCGTTACGTTTCTTCCACCGTGAAATGAACTCGTCGTTCGTTCTAAATCAATCTCGGCTGAGCTCGCGTAACGAGAAACGCACGCAAATCACGGATATGTTGAGGTCCCGCGTGCAAAACCGCGCCGCAATATTCGCCAGCGCGATATTACCGCGAGGAAAGAGTTCTTCTCACTGAAAATATCTTATAATAAAGTCACACTAGGAACACGTGTCTTTGTTCTTGGTCTAAAGTTCAATGTCCGATGACAAAATCCACGAAAACTAATTTTTCCTTAGAAAACAGCTACTAAGATCTTCACTATGATGATATATATGTATATATAATTGAAGCTCTCCGTTTTTTAAAAATCATAAAAAATGTCTGATATAAAAATCAAATTATTCGATAACAATTTTTATATTTTTTTAGCGCGACAAGCTCCACAGATTCAGTTTCCGATATCAAAATAATAAACATATCGATATTCGTTTAAGAGAATCGACTTCGAGTTTCTTCAGCTATTAAAATTTATTAAAATTCTCCGACTATTTGATTGTTATCCTCGAAAATCGTCAATGTGTTTAATTCACTGAGAACGAGAAATCACTCGACGACATATGCGTTGTGGAAGCAGTCCGGACGTCCAACTTTTTCGGCGCCAAAATCCTCGTCGCGGCGTACTCGCGGATAATGACGCGTGATCGTCGGCGGCGCGGTCTCGATCACAATCGATGAAGATTGTCGACACTGGCGACGCGGATTGACGCGGAAGCACGTTTCACGGACGTACGTATGAACGTGTGGACGGACGGGATGGATGGATGGATGGACGGACGGACGGACGGACGGACGGACGGATGGATGGATGGGTCGCCGACTAGCCACCACCCACAACTCGCCAGTGACTGATTCCACCATAGCCGCATAATGTGCTGCTGCGGTATACCCCGGTGAGGACTATCACTTCTCCCACCAGAGAGCCCGGGACAGCCACCGTTGCGAGGCACGACTTTTAACCGGGATGCATTGCACCGCTCGCTCGCTCGCTCGCTCGCGACGGTGGGACAAGATCGGAGACGGAGAACCCTCTGGTTTTTGAGGGATTTCCTTTTTTATTACGATTCAAGGGAAAATTCTGTTTTCCAGACTTCATTCTTCTCTCTCTCTCTCTTTTAAAAATTTTGAATTTTTTTTTTTAGAAAAATAGATTTTGCCTTATAAATGAAAAATCTTCTAATTTCATATTCTATATCTATATGAAATTAATATGTATTAAAATAATATATAGTACAAGGCAATTTTTCATTCGAATGCTTCACGCTGGTCTCTTTATGAATAGGTGAACAAAATTGAGAACCAAAATCAGTTCTTAATATTCCAAATGACTGCGCTCTAAATTCAATGCAGGAAAACCAGTTATGAGCGTCTATATTTGTTTTTTTTTCATATCGCATTTAAAAAAAAATTTTTTTTTAACACATTTACACGGTCTACAATAATATATTATTCTTTAATTATTTCTAAATTTCTACTTTATTTATAAACTCTTAGAAAGCTTTTAAGTATATGCAATTAAAGGTGATACAATAAAATGAAGAAAAATTAATGTATATTAAGAAATAAATATGTATAAGTGATAATAGAATGCAGAGTTGTTATCGCGCTGAAAGAATCGTGCCGGCTGGGTCCGATAAATCGGAAATTTTCACGCTATAAAGGGGGTCGCGCGCGAGAGTGTTTTAACACAATGTGCGAGGTTGACATTTGCGCCTGCTTCGCGTGCCGAAGCTGCGCGGCAGAAAAGCATTTTCGAGAAAGACAGACCCGTGTATGTGCGCCGAGTAAAAGTAACGGCGGTCGCTTAACGCGATAACGAAACGTTTTCTTGAGCGATGTCGCAACGCGGCTGCTCTCGCCGCGGACGTATATTAGTCGAGCAACAATATTGTAAAGCCGGGGTAGCGCGGAGAATTGCCTACCGTTGTTATATATATGTATATGTATGTGTGGCGAACGCCGTAACTGATCTCGGCGCTGCATCATTTCTCGGAACTGCGTCAATCAAGCGCGACACCAAGTTCGCCGTGCATGTCAACTGCACGGCGAAATTTCACCTCGATCGTTAACACCGAAGCGGCTATTTTCGTCACCAAATGCTTTCTCCGGCGTTCTTTTTTTCGCTCTCTTTGATATCTGAAGATTTGATATTCATGACAATATATATACATATATATAGCATTTATATTTTACATAAATTTATAAATATTTTATTAATATATATATATATATATATATATATATATATATATATATTTTTTTCTTTTTATTATATATATATATATATATATATATATATATATATATAATTTAAATATATTTAAATATAATTTAAATATAAACATTTTTATTATTATATAAATGAAAACTTACGTGTAGAAAAAAGTGATCCCTTTTTAAATTTTTATTTAAAGCCTTTTATGCCATCAAATTTTTATTCACAATAAAATATTTGTGTTATTAATTCAGAATGTCAAAATTTTGACTGTTTGCATATGTGTCAGCAATATTAAGACATAATACATTGATATATGAAATTTAAATATGTAAATTATGCTTGATATAAAAATTATTTCAACGCAAAAATTAAGCGTATATTCATTGATAACTTACCCTATGTGGGCAGCACTTCGCTTCTGTGCCATTTTGCTTGGGTCACTCCCTGTACAAAAAAAGATATACACATGAGTATTATATATGATAAAGAACTTTCTTTTACAAGACTTAATTTAGTTGTACAAAATAACCTAAATTTATATATGAATCAATGGTTAACAGAATTTATGAAAAACTTAAGACCTTTTCGTTTCACTTAAATTTCTTTCATCAATGGATACATCTCTATAGTTTTTCGAATACCGTGTCTTTTATATAATTTATGTTATTTAAAAATTTGTATCTTATTAATATATACATTAATATTAATATTAGCATAACCGCAGAGATAGATATAATCATGATTGTTGATATAACTAGAACCGATTACATCAATATTGATTTTAATGATGGATATTAAATATGGTAACTATAGTTTTTCTTTTTCTTCTTCTATTTTCATTTATATTAAAATTATATAGATAAATTATTATAATTGTAAATTGAAAAAGAGGATTCTGCTTACTCGCAACAGTTTATTAACCATCGCTGCAACAAACTAATACTATTAATCCATGCTAACCATGATAGCTAAGTCTTTATTCAATATGTAATCGTGTCGTGATTCAAAAATAGCTAAAAAATCACCACACACACATTTCAATTCGTCAAAAAGAAATTTATTCTTACAACTCATTCCAACACATGAACTCTGTAATAGATAAACTGCATAGTAATTTATCTAGAATCTTGATAGATTCATCCGAATTGTGCATGTACGATGAGAGTGCATGGATAAGTTGTAGGGAAACGTTATTCTCGAATTTTCCGCGGGAGAAGCAGCTGATTTTCCGATCACAGGATGATTGTTGATTCAGTCGCGCGAGCGAAAAAGCAACTGCAGATCGACGTTAAAGCAACGGCAACAAAACTCAAGCGGCTTTGGTTTACCTGGTATAGAATGGGCGATCGTGGATACCGTGAACATTCAGCCGGAATTTTCTGTTGCAACGGTGCGACGGAAAAACGGGGCGCGCGGGACACGAGCGGGTATCGACGCGAGCGTACAGCGGTTTCCACACTCCGCACCGACATCAAAACTGGGTGTTTACACTCAGCAGGCGCGCCATTTTGGAGTTTCGACTCGGCTCCTGGGTTTTATTTTCGCACACGGCGGCCTACGGGAGCGCCGCGAGACTGATGAAGACCTCGCGGGCTGCCATCTCTCGGCGAGGCGTCGTAAGACGTTTAGCGTATGATTCGCTGATACGTCAGAAATCTATGAATATCCACGTACGAAGACGGAATAAATCCGAATCAATCCATATATCCGTTCGATAAAATTTTCGATTATCGCAAGATAATCTCTGGGTTTTATTCAATGATTGACGCAAGATATCTCGCTTTTCTATAATAAATAAGATGCGAACTGACAGACATTCTTAATTCGAATGGATGAAAGTATATATCCAGTATTTTCATTGGTTACTACGCGATCATAATAGACATGTGAGCTTCTTCTCACAATAGATTTTTTTTATCGTACTATTCAGTGATACATACATATTGAATGATAATTCTTTGACAATTGACAGCATGAATCGAAAGAATGAAAGTGCAGGACCTCGATTGTTCAGGCGTGCGAGACCAATGAGGCCAGTGAGGCCAATGAGCCCAACCGACACCGAAACCGAATTCTCGTCGTAGTTCTCATGTAAACACGCCCATCGTAAAGCACGGAGCTCGGCGCTGATCGCGCGACGCCGCGTAGCGCCTAGCGCCCCGCCGGTAATACCTGCGTCTGGCCGGAGCGATATCCCACTACGCCACTTCCGTTAACTCCGCTGCTGAGCAAAATGGACGCCTTTGTGTCTGTTTTCTTCGCATTCCCAGTATAAATACGGATTACGGGACGACGCAGCGGCTGCGAGGCGGCGATGTTTGCGCGACGCCGCGTGAAACGCGTGTGAGGGCAGTGTCGTGTACGCGAATCGTGCCCGTGAACCGCCGTGACCGACGTGGATACGCGTCCAACCAAGTAGGCCAACTGTGTAGCCAGCCCCCGTGGATGACAATTGAGCGAGCATCGCCCGGGCGACGGTGTACCCGCGGTGAGTCCCGCGACGGGCAAACGTCACGCCGATCGCCACGACGTGCCTGAGGATCCCGCCGGTGGCCGCGAGCGACGCGAAACGGCGCCCGGCCTCCCGCCAAAACCGTCAGCCACGAACAGCGGACGGAGGACAGGAGCGATCGGCGACGTAAATAGTATCCGGGTGACACGGAGTTATCGCGTCGTAGCCGCGTTGCACTCTCCCTTGCGCTGCGTCGACGACGGCACTTCACTGCGAGCGAGTTTTCCACAGTGAATTTTTATGCGTGCCCACTAGAGTCTGACGTTCTCGTCGTCGACGGAAGGATTCTGTCTCTGACTCCCCCCCCCACCACCATCACCACTCCCCCTGCCCACTGTGTTTTTACATCTGCTCCCGGTCATTGCGAGGATATGGTGTCGCACGACGTATGATGTTGGATGGTCGACGTTCATTCAGAGAAGGTAAAATAATGGACTGCATTATACAATGGTGATTATTACTGAGAAATGCTCTTTGGATGCAGCGGAGATTTGGCCTTAGCAAATGTTGTGTGATTTCTTCAGTGTCTCGCTGTGTTGCTGAGTATCTTAGGCCATGTGTAATAGAGAATGATACTACGTTACTGTGCAAGAAATGATTATTTGATGCAAACATGTAAAATATTTTTTTTCTCATATTTTTATGATATTTATTTTTCTCCAAAGCAATATTTCAATGTTTGCGCTTTGAAGGTACTAAGATTACGATTCAAGGAATATCAGTTATTAATATGAATGTTATATATGAATGTTATATATGAATTCTACAAATGTTTTATAACAAAATGCAAGATTATTATTTTTGTACTGTGCGTAATTTTAGAAAACAAATTTTGTTATAACAAAAAAAGTAGATACAAAATAATTATAATGTTGATTCTTGTAAGATATAAAAATTTTAATTATAATTTGAAGTATTTTTTTAGATATAATTCAATATTTACAATTAAATTATAATAATAATCTGTTAGATTTTAAAAATAAATATAAGTATCACATTATAACATATTTTTAGGTTATAGTTACAGTTTGTTTTATTTGACATTTATTACTTTTTTATGTGATGTATAATCTAGTTTTTATTTATATAAATCTTAATTTTTTTTTTAGATTTCTAATTTTTTAAATAAAAACTATTTATATTTAAAATGTTAGATAATAATAGAATAATAATATAAATATATTTAAAAAGTGAAATATTACATAAGGAAAATTTTTGTTGCAGGACAACAAAGTACTGATAAACATGGATCGTTTATTGGAGGACCCACGTGCTTCATCAAAATTTGGTTGAAACTTTTATTTGCAACATGGGAACTTAAACAAGATTCTGTCAAGTTCCCAATATTTGCCTTAGTGTTCTTCAAAGAGGATTAGAGACTATTCTGTTCAACGGTGAAATATTTGTGTTAGTATGTCTTAAAATGTATAGTGAAAAGATTTTAACAATGATTTATTTAGACGTTTGTGGAGACAGTGCATTTAGACATGTTTCATTGATTTATATTTATTGTATATCATGAACAAGTACTCATAGCATGCTTGTGTCGTGCTCAACATATTGTATTGTCCGAATTTTGCACAGCTTAAGAATGTTAGAATTGATTTTGATTCTCTTTCTTTTGTGTAGGCTGTAATGCCAGAACGAATCAAACTCAAAATGAATGGGGTTGTACCAAGTGTGCCAATAACTACCCTCGCTGGTATTGCGAGTCTTACTGACTTGTTACCTGAAATGCCTCTACCGACTCCGCTGCCACAGACTCTGACTAATAAGTCGTTGCTGTTTCATCCACGAGTGGCAGAGGAAGCGCAGATATTGCTAAGTGTTCGCGATGAGAATCTTGTACCGCAGTTGATAATGTCTCTGTCACAGACCTCGTCGGATCACATTGAACTCAAGGATAATTATGCGAATACCGAACAGTCGTTAGAAAATGAGCAAAACACGCCTGAATTGCTCAAGGCAATCTTACAGATAAATCCTCATGTATTTAGGGGACCTCAACACAATTCTCCGAGAAATTGGGCGCAAGGTGCGCCTATGTTGCACGCGAATCAGTCGCCGGCAAGCTATGGTCGTTTCTCGCCGTCCTACTCGAACTCTTCAGGCTCTAGGCAAACGCCTCAAGGTAGTCCAGCTCATCCTGCGGCGGCCAGATCTGTGCTCCCGCCGCCATTAGCCAGCGGTATTGCTCACGCGCAACATCCGCGAATGCCAATTACCCCGCAGAATCATGCGGACATCTCGCAGATGTCTCCCTTTGCTGTGCCTTCTCCGTCGCCCAGAGGTAACGTTATGACCGAACAAACAAGAACGTTAACAACGCCCCAGCATATGCAAGAGGACACGAACTGTATAAATCCTTTATCGAACGTAGCTCTTCAACCGAACATGTATTCGCCGGCTCACATGAGTTCTCCCAGTGCACCACTCTCTCTCGGCAATGTGACGCCTCAGCAGCACAACATGGCTGGTATGACGCCGCAACACAACATGCACATGACATCTCCCATGCGCACCAATATGCCTCTGCAGCAACAGCATCCAGCAATGGGTATGCAACAGAATCTTTACGATCCTATGATAAATCAGCAAGTTCATCATGCTTTAGGTAGCGGTCAATCGTTGGACATTGATAGTGCGGTGCAGGAGAATCAACAGTTTCTTCTCGATCCGGCAAGCACTCTTCCTGATATTGATTTGCCGATGGAAAACATCGATGTGAAGCAAGGCATGGATCATGCTGTGCAACATTTATTATCAAGTCCTCAGACCACATCTTATCCAAGTGTACACGCCACTGATATGATTAATGTTTTAAATCCAACCGCGACTAGTGTTGTGCCTAATGTGCAACATCAGCAGAATAACAATTCAGAAAAAAATATGAAGCTTACTAGTACGTTAACGGAAAAGCTGAAGGAGCCTATTGTTATGTTAAATAGATTATCGCTGGCTGATCAAACACTCATGCAGAAAAGTTTGGCGGCATTTGCGGAAAAATCGCCGAGTCGCGCGGCGAAAATGGGCATCTCTAATCGCGATGACATGTCAAAGACTGACTCCGAGAGCGAGGAGGAAATTGGTAAGAACAATAAACACTTCAAGGCTCGCGCGAAAGAGCGGCAAGTACAACGAGAGAAAGAGAAAGCGGAGAGACGGAAGAGCGAGGATAAAAACCGCAGACGAAAAAGGATAACGGACGAAGACGATGAGGATGATAAACGAGATGCACCGTATACGCCTACGAAACCAAAAATACGCAAGATTGAGAAAAAGCTAGTGCCTGTATTAGCCAAACTGAGTGTGGAGGAATTGATGGAGACCAATACTTATCAGCGATTTAACTCTACCATAGAAACGATTTTCGAGAACACCGAGGAAATAGCGAACGCCGATTTTGAAGATGACGGTGATGTACCTCCTGAAATACTTATTCCCAAGTATCAATTGCACGATCTTTGTACAGAAGCAGCCAAACTTAAAACGCTTGGTGCCATGGAATCGATACCCACGGACAAATTAGTAAGATTATTGAATATTCTGGAAAAGAATATACGAGATGGCGCGAGGGTATCCCCGCTCGTAGACCCAGACGATGATGTCGAAGAAGGACGATTATGGATGCAATTAGCAATGGAACGAGTGCAGCGCGCCGTAGACGCATCATTGATCGCGCTGCATATTATGACCTCTAGCAATATGCCGAAGACAGTCTATTTGGAGGACGTAATTGACCGAATTGTTATTTTTATGAAGTTTCAACTGCAAAACACAATCTATCCCTCATTCGATCCTGTCTATAAGATAGATACGAAGAACAAGACTGACAATTTTAATTCTAGCGGACGCAAGAAGCGAGGTCACATGAAAGAGGTGCGTGAAAAAAGTATCCTGCAGGTTTACAACAAGATGCATGAATTAGTAGGTCTGCTGGCTGAGTTGTTGAATATACAGGTTTTAACAGATACGAGCGTTCTTCACGCATCGTCGTTGGGCGTTGCGCCGTTTTTCGTCGAATCGGTGAGCGATCTTCAATTGAGCGCGTTAAAACTTGTTACTGTAATATTTACCAAGTACGAGAAGCATAGGAGACTACTTTTGGATGATATTCTGGCATCTATAGCGAGACTACCTAGCAGCAAAAGGAGTTTACGCACATACCGACTCAATTCCGAGGATCATATACAGATGTTGACTGCTCTAGTCTTGCAACTCATCCAATGTGTGGTAGTTTTATCAGATTCGAAATCTTCGAAGGAGGAGGAAGAGAAGAAGCCCAGTCACGTAGACTCCGATGTCTTTATTATCAATAGATATGAGACTGCCACTAGAATCGCAGGCAATTTTTTAACGGTATTTCTCAACAAATGCGGTAGTAAGGGCGAAGAAATAGATTACAGACCATTATTTGAAAATTTCGTACAAGACTTATTGGCGACGGTGAATAAACCTGAGTGGCCTGCCGCCGAGTTGCTGCTCAGTCTTCTCGGAAATCTGTTAGTAGGACATTTTTCTAACAAGAGCTCCGATATGTCGCTTCGTGTAGCCTCCATCGATTATCTCGGTGTGGTGGCGGCCAGATTGCGAAAGGATGCAGTCAGTTCGCATTGCAAGCTATCGACCATCGATCAGATCATACGGGACATCAAACTCGAGCAGCAAAAGGACTCGGATTACGACCAGATAAAAGATAAAGAAATTGCAGGATTGAGCGAGGATGAAGAAAGGACGGTATTTTTGCAGAAGGTACTTTTAGATTACTTGGCCGTTAACGGAACGAAAGATTCAGCTCTTGGATACGCGCGTCACTTTTATCTGGCTCAATGGTATCGGGATTGCGCGTTGGAGAAATCTCGGGTAGGCCAGTCAAAGAACAGCCCGAGCAAGAAGATGCATAAAAAACGAGCAAAGAAGAAAAATCGGCATCATAGCAGCGATCAGGACACAGAATCCGAATTGGACGAACAAGATCCAGACGAAAACGACAATAATGAGCAGAAGAATTCTGAGGCTTACCGGATAATCGAAGAGAAGAAGAAATATATTATCAGTAGAATAAGACCGTATAGCACGGGAACGAAACCTGATATCCTTCAGACATATATTGATTATAACTCTGCGGAACTGATCTCACAGTATCTCGCATCCAAGAGACCGTTCTCGCAGAGTTTTGATAAATACCTCAAGCAGATCCTCCATGTGTTGACGGAATCGTCAATTGCAATTAGAACCAAGGCGATGAAATGCCTCACGATGATCGTCGAGGCTGATCCGAGCGTGTTAGCGAGGGTGGATATGCAGTTGGGCGTGAAGCATTCGTTCCTTGATTACTCGACATCCGTGAGAGAGGCAGCGGTAGACTTAGTAGGAAAATTTGTGTTGAGTAGACCTGAATTGATTGACAAATATTATGATATGCTATCGACTAGAATTCTTGACACTGGTGTCAGCGTGCGGAAACGCGTTATTAAAATTCTTAAAGATATCTGTATGGAATGCCCGGATTTTCCTAAAATTCCAGAGATATGCGTAAAAATGATAAGGAGAGTGAACGACGAGGAGGGCATTCGGAAGCTCGTCATGGAGGTTTTTCAAAATATGTGGTTTACTCCGGTCAGAGAACGCCCCACCCTTGATTCAGAATCATTGCTAAGGAAGGTCATGAATATCACGGACGTCGTGGCGGCTAGCAAGGACATGGGGCTTGAATGGTTTGAGCAGCTTTTGGTAAGTCTATTTAAACCGAAAGAGGACAAGGACGACAGCACGAAGATGCAGGCAGACCCGCCACGAACATTGTTAACGGCGTGCAAGCAAATTGTAGATTGCCTAATCGAAAACGTGTTGCGACTGGAGGAGACAAATTTGGGGGACTCAGAAAAATTGGGAAAGAAAGGCTCGTCGCAGAGGTTGGTTGCGTGCCTGACAACGCTTTACTTATTTGCAAAGATTCGGCCGCGGCTTCTGGTTAATCATGCAATCACTCTACAGCCTTACTTGAGTCTGAAGTGTCAGACGCAAGGTGACTATCAAATCATTAGTAGCGTCGCACACACTCTTGAATTGGTAGTGCCTCTGATGGAACATCCTAGTGAGACCTTTTTAGCGCAGTTAGAAGAGGACTCGGTAAAGCTGATTTTGCAACACGATAGATCGGTAGTCGCGAGCTGTCTGTCGTGTTTGGGATCCATAGTCAATAACGTCACGCGAAACTTTAAACTAATACGAGACTGCTTCAAGAAATACTACGGACACTTAACGGAGTACAAATCGTTTTACGAAAAGGACCCGACCAATCCCATGTTATTAAAATACAGGCCGTTTTTCCGACGAGCGCTTTTCACGGTTGGTTTACTGTTACGTCATTTTAATTTCACGGATCCGGAGGTGATAGAAGGACTGGCAGACAATATTAAGGATCAAGTTTTTGAGACACTCAATTATTTTGTTCATCTAGATAACGACGACATCCGGCATTTCACTTTGTCAGCCATCGGTTCTCTCTGCATACGGCATTACGAGTTTATGATGCTGCCAGAGCTGAAAGAGCTTTATCATCATTTACTCACATCAGAACACGCACTGGTTAATATGAGAATACAGGTACTCAACAACATTGAAGTGTACTTGCAGGAGGAGGAAAAGAGGATGATCAAACAAGATCTTGAATGGGCGAAAATGTCGAAGCAGGAGAATCTAAAAGAGATGGGTGACGTATCGTCGGGCATGGCTAGCACCGTGATCCAGCTTTACATCAAGGAAATTCTCGAGTCTTTTCTGCACATCAACATAAGTGTACGACACGCGGCCCTTAAAGTTATCCAACTAATTTTGTCGCAGGGTTTGGTGCATCCCGTCCAGATAGTGCCCTACCTGATATGCATGAGTACCGATTGCGAGAAGGCGGTGAGTCACAGCGCGGACAAATGGCTGCAAGACATTGAAAAGAAGTACCCGGGTTTTATCCATATGAAATCGCAGTTTGGCATCAAGTTGAGTTATCGACTACAAAAAATTTTACAGAATGATATTACGGTAAGAGGTATGCGAACGAAGGACGGCGAATTCCCGGGCGCGCTCAACGGTTTCCTCTATACGATTCTGCGCAGTACGAAACAGCAAAGGCGAGCATTCGTGCTGTCTTTTCTCAAGCGCTTCGATGAGACTGCCAAGACTAGTTTGTCGCAGATGCTGTATCTGGCGGACAATCTCGCTTACTTTACATATCAGGTGCAGGACGAGCCACTCTTCATCATCCATCACATTGATATTATCATCTCCATGTCTGGTACGAATGTGCTGCAGTCTTTCAAAGAGGCTTTGCTGCCCAAGGAAAACAATATGCAATCGCAGTGTGGACAATCCGAACTGACATCGGCACAAATGACGGGGCAAACGATACCGACGCCATCGGTACAGACAACGGCAGCGGGGCCAAATGGTCAACCAAAATCAGATCAGTTATTGTCGGCTCTAGAAGACGAAGAGGACGATGAGGAGGATGAAGAAGCTATTTTGGTCAGATTACCAGATGACACCACCTTGCTCAGGGAGTATATTACCGCCAGTCAAGGCTTCTTACTTTTATTGACACTTCGGCAGCACCTCAAGGATCTTTATGGTTTCTCTGACGCGAAAATCAGTCAGTATTCGCCTTCGGAAGCGGCCAAAGTCTATGAAAAAGCGGTTAATCGTAAGAATAATTTGCTTTTCGAGCCCAAGGCCACGCTACAGAGACTACGGGAAGGCGTGACCAATGAGGAACTGGACACAAACGGTAGGAAAAAACTCGTGAAGGAATATCTAGACTTCAAACAATTGATGCTCAAGTTTGATCCCGAGGAACCAGACGACGATGGTGGTAACGATGCCGGCGACATCAGTGGTGGTAATAAGCAGAATGCGGAGAATCCGCAAGCGGCGAGGATACCGCCGCATCCTGTGGTCGATGGCGGTGGCAGAACGATAGCTGACGGCGCTGTCGTAGGAGACTCCACTCTGGCTGTCGCGGGCGGTCAGCAACAATTCCAGTTACTACCGCAATCAAATCTGAATCTGAACTCCGCTCCGATGGAGCATCCGAACAACTCGGTGAATTCGCTGCCAGCGGCAGCAGCAGCAGCAACACCAACGACGCCGCGAGTACCGAAACTAACGATACACGCTCATCCAGATGCGAGGGAATCGCATCGCAAACACCGCACGCACAAGACGGACAAATCGGTGAGGAAGCACAAGAAGAAGAAGAGGAGAAGAATCTCCGACACCAGTGACAGCGGGGAGGACTATAGTGACCCTGACTTCCTCGTGTGAGTGCAGTGGTATATCTCATCCTATGTGTACATATAAATATCCGTGATAGTGTGTGCGTGCGATCCGTCGGCTGGAATGACTCACGTTCCACGGCCGATACCTGGACGCTATTGTGTAGCGCGACCGTCCCTTTCCCCTGGTTTCCTGAAGCGATTCTCTTTCCCAGCCTCTCAAAGTTGTGCTACGACTTTGAAGACGATTCACTGAGACCGTTTCAGGTCAAGAAACTTCATAGAGACTATAATAGTGATGTGGGAATGCGTGTGAGCGCGAGAGAAAGAGAGATAGATCTTCGGTAAGAATGATAGCCAGAGATTTTTAAGTGCGATCGATTGAAGTAGGATTAGCGTGTTGTTGGCCGAAATGGTGGGCATCCGAGGTTTATCGATCCGCCATGCCGTTGTTAGCGAGATCGGCTCGTTAAATATTTCGTGCGACCGTGCTCGGAAACTTGTGGCGGATTCATTCGAGAATTAGCTTCTGCTTCCTCCCTGTCGAGACGCTTTCGATTAGGGAGCTTATAGATGATCACACGATTCCGCCGAAATAGTGCAGAAAGCAAGGGATTACGAATGATTCTCGATAAGATACTATGAACAAGTTTCTCGAGAGAAATCAGTACAATAAATTACGTTCGCGAACAAAATTCACTTGTAAATAATATCACATACAAGACGATGTCTAATACAACTGTTAATTAATTCTTTTCATGGAGAAAGAAATTAGAGCGCAAAGAGAAAGAAAAGCATTAAAAAAAAAACGATATGAAGAATGATCGTTGTCAATCGATATATTGGTCGTCGTTGCTTCCTCTTTCTCCTTTTTCAGACTGAATTTGAAAAAAAAGTAAGCACTGCTTATTTCGATAATGCTAAATTATTAAAATTTAGATACATTTATGCTAATGCGCGTGCGCGCGTTGATTTATAGGTAAACATTAAAAATATTTTGTGTTTTGTGCTTTAAAGTTTATTGAAATTAAAGTATGTACACACACATAACTGTGCACAGAATAACATTTCCAAGACGATTACTCTATAATACTTCTGTAATAATATTTTAATCATTGTAAAAAAAAAGATAGAAAAATATATTGCTGCTTTAAGACACATTTGACAAATACAAATTTAATAAAAAAAAAAAAAAGATAAAATTCAAATGTATGGTTTGATATTAATCTAATAAAAAGATTACTTGAAAGAACAAACAAAAAATTTATTATAATAAAATTTATTTGAAAGACGGTAATATTTATATGATATTAAGAATATTAAGATTTAGAGAAAGAGTTTAAGAATGTGATATCAAATATTATTTATATTAATTACAACGTTTATTAAATACATAAAGTTTCAAAATAAATTATTTTGTGCTTTCAAAAGTGTAATACAGAATTTACATTTAAGAAATGATTACATTAAATATAAATGATACGCAAAAAAAAAAGAGATTAGAGAAAATTATACGTTTAATTTTTAAGCATATCCGGCAATTTTAAAAATAAGGCCAGAGTATTATCGATATAAGCGGTAATTACTCGCCTTCAAGGAGCTGTACCAAATATCAAAGGTCCACAAAATTCGACAAACGATACGAAACGAACTTCGATGGAGGGCGGACCCGTATAGATCCTCTCCTGCAGTATGTATAATAATAAAGGTGTGTAGCAGGACGCGTTGCCTATGCATTACGAAACGTTGTTTGTAATATCTGTACATATAAAAATCTTCAAGTAAAGTATCTTATTTTCGTACAAACTATATAGCGGTGACATTTACGAAGAATACTTAAGATTTTGTTGTAATATTAAGTATTTATTCAGGATTTATATGTTGTCCCAATATAGTTTGCTTCATATACACACACACTCACTCGTCCTTGATGTACGAATACGATAAAAAAAAAGAACAAAATAAAAGAAAGGTATCATTTTTATACAAGCTTATAGAGGTAAACGGTAAAAAGGGACCTCTTATTAACATGAAAGAAATACGGGAAAAATTCACAGCGCGATGTGACATACCTACTCGAGAAGAGTGCGATCTTATACATTTTCATTTGTCATAATTGAAATAATCATTTGAAATAGTTAAATAATTTTACTATTATTCTACATTTGTAAATCCTTATAATTTGCATTTGATTTATGTATGTAAATTATAAGAATGTATGAGTTATACACATTAGACTGTAGACAATTCACAATTTAAAAAAAAAAAAGTATTTAGTAGTATTATTTAAATATATATGTTTGTAGAAAATAAATATTTCAAAAATTAATTATAGGAAATGTAACACATACATACACATAGTAATTAAAAAATAATTGAAAGATTCGTATTCTTTTTTACAAAACTTTTTACGAATGGATTCAATTTTCAGATCGCACTCTTCGCTTTCGTTTTTCGTTTCCTTCGCCAGTATAACAGCTGTTACTATATTCAAAAAGATACGATGAGTTTGTCGGACGATGTATATGAACACAAGAAAAATATCTTTTTCTTTTTCCATATTTATAGAAATCCAAACATATGATTTAAATGCACTTTTTTACATGACTAGATTCAAGGCAGCTATTATTTCGAAAATTATAAAGGAGTTGTATTCGTGAAATTTTTTTACTGCAATGATTAATTCTTTTTATATATTTATAATTAACGCGTACACAAGATATAATGAAAGAATAAAAAGAAAGAAGCGAGACATCATCGCATTCTTTTTACGGGATGGGATGCGAGCGCAAACTGATCCAAGATATGATCGTACCTCTCCCCCCATTATCCAACTAAATCAAACTTGAACACCACTTAGATATATTTGATACCTGTTTATCAATATCGAATGTCGCGATTTATCTTATCGTTAGCTCGCTAGTTGAGCGCACGCATCTCTTCGACCGAAAAAATGAAGTTGGAAACGGAGACTACGACGATTCGACCAAATAAACGCCTCTTTGTTCTTCTCGCGAATTTATGTTATGTTTCTTCTTGTAGCGGATGTTGAGAAATTTGCTAGTAGCAATTATCGATTATACGAGGTCTTTATTCTAGAATGAGTACATAAATAGAGGAGAAAATGAATGGATGCTAATACATTTAAACAATGATATGAGTTTCTTTTTTTATAAAAAATGAATTTATTATATTATCGAAATGTCTTTTTCTTCAAAGATTTAAAATATTGAAGAAAATATTTATTTATTGCGCATGAGATTCTGCATAAACATTTTGTGAATATCTTTATTTTCAAATAAAAGATACAGATTCGTTATTAAATTCTAGAAGAAAAGTATTTAACACCAACTTGTATTAGAACCAATTTTCTCTCTCATTTTTATGTTAATTTCACATTCTTTCAATTAAATTACATTTAAAAAATTATAATTTTTTATTTTGCATACAATTATCAAATTTTTTTCCCGCGATTTTTTTTCCCATGGAAAGAATATTATTCCTTTGTGTTTCGACAGAGACGTTTATCTGAACATTGATAACGCAATGCATTTATATTTGATCACAAGAGACTACGAGGCGTAAATTTTTACATTTATGCGGATTTGATAACTATATTAACGAACGCAGAATCTAGAAAGTACATTCTTTCATATCCTTGATTTACGATTATACTCGCGCTTTACCGAGGTCCAGATGTACACTCGTCTATATCACATCATCAATAAAACTGGCAGTAAAAAATGTATGAATTCATTCGTCTAGCTTTAAGAATACGCGTCGATTTTTGAAGCGCACGTGGAAATTTTGCTGTCAAAAAAAAAAAGCTTTTTTTCACGCATTTATCTCTCTTTTTCTTTACATAATTGTCAAAACTATGTTCTACAAATAAAGAGTGCAATGATATTAAATTATATATTTTTGCAAATGCCAAAATTTGTTAAATTTTTGCACGATGTGATTATCTTTCGAAGAAAGTTTATTTACACATGCATATATGTTTAGCAAATTTGATCACGTGCGTTTCTGATGTTTAGATTAGTAAAATTCTCGGTTATTAACTGTGTTCTCGGTTTCTTTTAAAAAGAAAAAAAGAAAACTTGCTTCGTGTTTGATGCAAATTTGAAATAAACTCCATATAAAAGACTGTACACATCAGAATGATTTTTATGAACGATGAATGATTATCGAATTCGAGAAAGAAGCAAGATGTGAACAAATCGATATAATAATTGTCACGTTATTCCAAGCAATGTGCGTAAATCTGTCATTAAATCACTATTTGTTATAAAGTTTTTTCGATTTTTGAGAGTTGAAGCTTGATTTTGTTCTTGCTTTTTGTAAAAAAAATATCGCTTATTTTAAAATCTTTTGGTGTAAACAGTAAACTACCTAACCCGAAATTTTCTGCTTTAAAGTCCCTAAAACTAATATTATAATTTATTTATTTATAGTTTTATAACTCATCAAGCTTTATAAGAGGATAGATTCTCTTACTTTTGTTATTTCATTATTATTATTACTATTTATCAATTCAAAAAATCAGTTTTTGTCGCGAGAGACTTAACTCGCAAAGGAATTAGATTCTCTTTTTATAAAACGTGCACTATATAAAATAATCTGCACACATAAATTATAAAATCTCGTTTTCAAATTTGTACCGTTCCCGAAGCGTGCAATGTTAGAATTTAAGCGAGGATTGTTTCTTGTACAATTTTCTTTCCGAAAACTTACGGAAGCAATAATTAATCAGATTCTCATTAAATTGTTTATCTTCGGATAATATGCCCATGGGCGAGTCTTAGAGGAAAAGCAGAAGGTTACTCGATTTTCTTCAGTTTTTATAAATTTAGTAATAACTTATATGTCTAAAAACATAAAAAAATGTTTGCAAAAATATTTACAAATCTGACGATTTAACAAGAAAAATTAAATAACTCATGAAAGAAAAAGAAAACTGGACAAGAGATTAGTTTATTCGGCAATTATATGAAGACAATTTTTAAACATGGTATTGTATCCGTCATGATATTGATTATGATTATAAGAATACTAGTGGTTCTTTTATATGTTTTTCTACCGCGCGTTTATATAAAAGCGTATTCTTTATGGACAATGTAAAAAAGCCAAAACATTTAATATAGGAGCTGTATGATTTCGTGCGATCTCGGTAGTAGGAAAGTTTTTTCCGAAGTCAGCCTCATTATTGTCACGAAAAATTCGAGAAAGTCTCTTTTCTAAATCTAAACGATATAACTATGATTATGAATATATACATAGTACATAATATGCATATGCAATTATATCTGTAAATAATTTACGAATGTAAAGATTCTAATAAAATTTATCAATAACTTATGAGTTTTCCAGAATCCTCTCACGAGAAAAACTTTCCTGCGTGCCGAGAGCTTTTTTTTCAACGTTATCGCTAAAATCATTTTCTCAACTTTATCTTTAAATACAATCGGAAGAATTTATACATTTTGTTTCGGATTTTTATTTTATCAACGTATGTATATATATATATATAATTCGTGACAATCTTGCATTTTTTATAAAATATTCTTTCGAAGCGTTTGTTAAAAAAATATGCAGATTTGTTTAATGAAAATTATTTTCTGTAACAATCTTAATCGATATTTGGATTTTCATATTCAATAGCCGAATTTTTTTTTAAGAAAAGAAGAGGCGCGTTGTGTGAAACAAATCGAGAAGAATCACTATTATTCACAAAAATGATGAAGTTATCATTAATAAAGTAAAGAACATTAGATAAAATAAAATCGGATGTAATTACACGCGAACTTTTGCACTGACTGAGCAAACGAATGTTGGAATGATACGTTACTGGGAACGAAAAAAGTGACTCCGCTGTACAAATGTTCACACGTGTACATATTTATCGTTTAGATGTCGGCAAAGTTAGTGATAAACAAATTACAGCAACCGTTATGATTAATCGAATGACATGTATGCCGAATGAGATGGAAAATATAATTGAAAGAGAGTGTGCGTTAAATATGATTATTGTTTGTTATAATAAACAAACTCTTCTAGGCGGTGCGCATTATAAATTCTAAATAATTATATTTCTACGTATATATATATATAAATAAATAAAAAAGTATAGATATACATATACATATATATGTATTGTCTAAACGAAGAAAGAAGAATGCGTTTTAAGGTCTTTGCGCGTATTCTTACAAAGGACGAAAGTGCCATCATATCGCGTCGCGTAGGATTAACCCGTGACATGTAAACAAATATAGTAATTAGTAATAGTAAAATAATTGATAAGAAGAGCGAGTTAAAAATATAGCGGGCGAACAGATTATCGTACTCGGCGCGATACGAGACACACTTGTGTATTATAGCATTATACATATATATATATATATATATATATATTATCACCTATGTTTTTGTATTTGGTAATCTAAAACGAAAAAATATCGAATTAACGAACAGAAGATTAATAGAAAGTATATTATATATATTTGAGTAAATGCTCCGAGGGTTGGAGTTATCCGAGACGATGTTGATGATAATATAGTCCCTTTTTCTTTCTCTTTCCTTTATCCTTTTTCTGCTCTTGAAAATAAAAAATAACGAGATTTATAGAGCGGTTTATAATATAATTGTAAAGCTGAGAATATGCACATATAACGATCGATCTTGGATAAAATCAACACTCGTTTACTCATAATTTATTATGTACATCGTCTGAAAGAAACAGAAAGATACGTTCGTAAAGAAAAATAAACATAAGTATATACCAATGTTTTTGATTTGTACTTCCTTCTTCGTCAAGGTATAATTGTTATTTCGATTAAAAGAAGAATACTATCGATTTCTAGAAAATGTCAGGGCATCCTTGATCTCCGTCGATTCTTTATTTCTCCATTGAACATATCTAAATAGTAAGGACATATAATTAGATATATTTTAGGTACATGAAAGTAAATATTTTTTTCTCCTACGAAACGTACAAACGAGGAACATCCTTAATATATTGCAGTTTTTTCGGCTTATTCGTATTAAGATCTTGTGTTCTGTATCGTTCTCTCCACACTTCAGTCGAATTCAACAAAGTCGAGTAATCTCTTTTTTTCATTAATTGTGATCTTGTCTTTTTTATCACTCGATTATTAGCCGATTTTTGTTGTTTCGCTATTAAATTTTTCTTTTTGTTTATGTACTCTTCATCTTGTTTCCTATTAATTTCATTTTTTATTAGAATTACAGTTAGTATTAACTTTTTCGAATATTAAAATTTTTTTGTTAACTTTTTTGTAAGTAAGTTATAGATAAACATGAGTTGGAACAATTGCAATTTCTTTCTTAATTTTATTTAGCATGTTATTGCTCCAAATCCTTCGTTTAACTTTAAAAACAATTGATATTACCTAAAAGCCTTAATCAACATCGGATTGTATTGTGGTTTCGTTCTCGAGTTGTCTTTCGAAGCTTTGGAAGAAATTTCTATCGATTTTCTCTCACGATATTCCTTCAAAGCTTCTTGAACGCTCTTCCATCTTTCTCTCTTACGTTTTTCTAGCATGGTGAGTTCCGACTCGATCAGAATCTTCGATTGCTTCTCGTCAATCAAACGTTTGTTCTCTCTGTCAATTTTCCATCGCTTTATTAATTCCTTCTTTCGATCCGTGTTATTGACATCAATCTTCGTTATTGTTCTTTCACATTTGTCAGTCCTACGTGTCGGAAGTTTTTCTGTGACATTGGAAATTGTTTTTTCTTGTGAAGTGCCTTTCAAGCTTTCAATCCCTATTTCACTCTTGCAGTTTTTCATTTTCTCCATTTCTTTTTGTTTGCGCCACTCTTTAATGCTTGAGCGTTGTTTCTCACGTAAGTTTAGATAAATCTTATACCAAGCCTCGTGATTCACTATAATTTTCGCAGTTAAATCCGGACATTTGACTTGAAGAGCGGTCACTAGGGACGCGATGCTGTTACATTTTTTTCGCGTTTTCAGGAACAACAAATGATCCTCATCGCTCCAGTTATCAGTGTAGCCTGCAAGGTACGTGGTTTTTGTGTCACATTGCATATATAAGTATGTATAATTTGATAATAAATAATTCTTGGTAATAACAAAGTTTTATACGAATCTCGTATATGAGAAATAGTTTAGCAACAAGAAAAAGGCATGTTTTATATTACTCTTTCATTCGATTAATATGAATTTTTAATTAAATAATAGAATCATTTATAACACATGTACACTTAAATATGTTACATTTTACAAAATAACACCATAAATTATACTTTGGAACATACTTTGATTACTTATACGAAGAGGAATGCAAATTTCGAGTACCTGTTTTAGCAATTAACGCGTGAAAGTCTTGGATCCCCTTGTAATCGTTGCACTTTTTAC
Organism: Cataglyphis hispanica; assembly: GCF_021464435.1. Classification (NCBI taxonomy): domain Eukaryota; kingdom Metazoa; phylum Arthropoda; class Insecta; order Hymenoptera; family Formicidae; genus Cataglyphis; species Cataglyphis hispanica. The sequence goes on from NC_065971.1 coordinate 1,406,951, forward strand.
TTTCTTTGTTAGAGGATGTGACAGATGTCGGTTTGCTATCGGTTGCACTCTGATACTTATGTAAATTCGATTCAACTTCGCGTAATTCAGACTCGAGAGTTATTTGCTCCTGCGACAAAGTCTCTAGTTGACAAGACTCCTTGAAGTCTCGAATTTTTTGCGATAATCTCACGAGCCGTTGTTTGTATACATTTATATCTAAATAAACGTTTATTCGCATTATGAATATTGAACAACGTTTTCTTATTCTAATTTCAAGATGTACATAATTGATAATAATTAAATTGACATTTTAAATAAATTTTAAACATAGAAAGTGTGCGGCTTAATTAATTAAGAATAATGTGTAAAAATTTTATATCGGAAGAGATTCACGCATAGGAAAGAGGACGAATGTACAAGAATAATTTTATCAAATACGAGAATAACACTATCAATTGAAAATAAAATAATTTAAAAGTTTACCTAATTTCTGGATCTTTTCGGGGCAATCCGTGGAAGATTTTGCCGATCGAAGTTCTTCGACAATTTCCTCCAAACGGTTTCTCATGTCATCCAGAAAAATTTGTCTTCAAAAAAATATTTCAATTAAATCGGTATAATAAAATATCGCGTGAGCCAATTTGATATGCATAACGCGCAATCTAAGATCGATTAATTCATTTTTCTCTGCTTACCTGTTTTTCGAAATGTCACTCATTTTATGCAAAACGGGTCGTAGAACTTCTGGTTCCAGTTTCATGTTCTCCATCATGTTGGCGAGATTCTTTTCCATTAAATACTCTTGCTGCTTTAACTTCAATAAAGACTTTCTGTATTGCGTATTTTCAGTAGAATTCACTTTTCCACATGACGGGATTCGCTTTTCTGTCTTATCTTCCTTGCGGATAATTCCATTCATTATTATATTCAATCGCTATATTAATTATTAGGCTAAGTGTAATTTTTTTGTTACAATGAAATAATTTAATGTAAAAATCCAAGATTTTCTTTATAGATTTGTAGACGCGTCGTATTTTTTTTGTCAGGAAACAACATTCGTTGGGCTTTGTGTCCTGAGTTTTGATAAAGTTTCACATGTGGGTTTCCATAGTAATTCACCACATAACTGTCTCCCTTCTTATGTAATTGCACCTGCTGATTGAAACTGCATAGAAAATTGTTATACAGATTGTGTAATGTGCAAAAAAGAAAAATAATTTTTTTTTTAATATAAATATTTTATTTATGTAAAAGTTTTTTTACAAAAATATATAATTTTATATTTAAAATATGTCCTTTTTGTAATACCATGCACTTCATAAAAAAATAAGAATTAATCGAAAATATGTTTTATGTATCAATTTTTTATTTATTAACTTTTGCAAATAATATTTATCATTGTCATTATTTTAATTCCAATTGAAATTATGTTTATTATTAAATTATTTAGTGATTTTAATGAAAATTTATTGCAATTATTTTTGCATACTATTATTTCAACAGCCTTTCATACATTTTCTCGAGATATTATATATATATATATATATATATATATATATATATATATATATATATATACACATACATACAAAGAACATAAAAATAGAAAGGATATAAAAAATATCCATTGTTATCTAAAGTCGATTAGATCGATACCTATAAATACAAGTTTATCAACAGTTGCATAAAGCTAAAGATTTTCCGATAATCATATATATTGATATAATAATACAATACAAAAATAGATATATTTTAAATTAAAAAAAATATATTTATTTGTTATAAATAATATAAATAATACCTTCTGTTTGTTACAAATAATAACATATATATAATAGGGGAAGAGAAATGTATACATCTCCGCGTTTTCGAAAAATTAAGGGATATCTATTATTGAATAATATTTCATTTAATCGTTTATATTAAAAAATATCAAATGTAAATTATTGTACAAATAATACTCTGACAGTGTTTATATTTACAGTCGTCTCGATACGTTCTCCGATCCGTAGCGATCTCTCGCGGCGTCGCCGCGAATCAATTCGATCCCTCCCCTCTCCTTTCCGCCCGCGGCTCCTCGACCGTTCGCGTTGCGGCGCATTTATACGGGCGGCCTGTCTCTAGGCGCCTCAGTCTATGATCGAGACGCGACAGCGTGAGTATGGGGTGCGCGCGCAATACCCCGCGAGACGTATCGTACGGCATTGCGCTTTGAACCGTTTGACGACGAGCAACGAGAAACGACGCGACGGATTCGTAACGCTTTTCGAGAAGATAGAGGAGAGATAAGAAGCACACCTCGGGTCCTCGTCTACATATTCCTCGTCACAACACAGTCACTTCGATAGCGCAATTCGCGGCGCGAGCGCGCCCGATACGCGTATGTCGCCGGGAAATCCGACCGGCTCCGAGCATTCGATTTTCCGCTCGATGAGTGAAAGATTGGTCGCGCTATCGTGAGACGAGATCGGGATCCTCGCGGGATTTTCCGCGATTGCGGTGATCCGGTGTTGGGGACTCGGGAAGAAGGATCTCCTTTGGATTCGCGAAGCAAATGTAAGTATCAAGTCTTATGTATATGCGCTTGGACGGTTAGATACGTGAAATTGGCTGCGTTTTTGCGTCGGTTATTTCGAACATGATCGGAGATTAGGTATTACGAATGATTGACACGTTGGGATCGAAGGAAATCGAGGTACGTCATTTGGATTGATATTGAAGGCGAATCGTTTTGAATTAATTAGCAGGTGCATTTGTGATTGACGTACTTTGAACCTTTTTTTTTGGCGCAATGAAAGATCAGTTTAAGAAGGTTATATTTTATCTTAAATAGATAACGATTGAGCAACACAGAGAGAGAGAGAGAAAGAGAGAGATATATTATATAATATAATATTAAATATTAACAATATAAAATTATCATGAAATTTTCTGATTTTTCAACAAATTTTTACTTTAAAAGGGAATTTAAATTTTTCCGAATATTATTGAATATTATAATAAAATTTAAATTATAATTAAATTTAAATTAATATAATTAAATTTTTCTGAATATTATTGAATATTAAAATAAAATTTTCTCTTGATCTGTAAATCTTTGAGTATTTATTAAGCAAATCTGTAGCTTATGTAATATACAAATTTTGGCCATTTTTGGATTTTTAAATCGTCACGTTTCTTTAAATAGAATTATTTCTGCAGAAATATCGATTATAAATATCATTTGAGGTAACTATGGAATTTTCTATTACAAAATATACAATTTAAAAAAAATTTTTTGCGACTCATTTTTTATAATTAGAAAGTTATGTCATTTAAATTAGAAGTTGAGGCATCTAAACTATCATCAATGTAAAGAAATATGGATAACTACATTATATTTGTTGCATAGCACAGATGATTCATTGGCAAGTTCGCTTATGCAGCGACAATGATAAGGAATCATGGAGCGTGATATTAATGTTAGACTTTAACTTGGAATGGATATTCCAGATGGTAAAGATAAAAACGAACAAAATGATTTTGAATAATGAAAAACGAGATAAATTTCTTGAAAAGTTATTGAACATAGAATTATTGTAAGATCAAATAAATGAATATTATTAATCTTACTGCGCATGTGTATCATACTAGAATATTATGTTTAAATAATATTTTGATATTATGCATCGTATAGTAGGTTAGTCTTGTTATAGAGAGTCACAACAATTAATTAAAGGATTATTTTATATAATTTTGTGTCATTATACCTTCCTATTCTGGCTACTTAATCATCCGTTAGAGTGTTTTTAGAGAAAGTTTCATTGTTCGAACATAAGGAAGTTCTGCTTCATAATAATTTAATCACATTAATTAGTGATTGCTGTTACGATAATATAACTAATTATTCGCAAAAAATGGTACGTTATGATTAACAGTAATTAATCAATATTTATGTTATACCATTTCCATACAGTATATTTTCCACATTTCATTTATTTAATTTCTCATTAAAATCATTTTTACATAGAAAGCTGCATTGTCCCAGCAATTGTAAAGAAATATTGCACCATAGTAACTAATTAGAAGTTGTTAGTGCGATTAAATCATACATCGTGTGACTTTCTTTACGTTAAATAATCTCACGTGTACTGCAGAAATGAAGTAGAGCGAATAATCTTATATTATTATATATAATTATATTATATTATTAACGGTCATGACTTTTCAAAATTAATGATATATTTTCGAAGAGATTAATAAGAAAAATTAATCCTGTTATCAATAACATCTCATATCTCATTAATTTTTATATATGTTTCGATTATATATTATTATATATTAAATTGCGAATATATCAGCAGGCAAAGCAGAAAGTGAAAATCGAAAAAATTTGAAGAATCTTCAATTTAGCTCGACGATACGCGGATTAGTTCGCGATTGACGAGTAATATTCGCCCACGGGATGATTCGCGCGCGCGTAATGGCGCGATAATTTCGCGGCGATTGAATTGCCGATGCAATTACTCGCCGGAGGCGCGAGTACACCCTCGAAGCGAAGATGAGCGAGATAAATGGATGGAGACAAAGTGTTTTGTCGCGTGAGATAGTCAGTCCCGCGAATTGCGCACCGTGCGCAACAAGATACATCATTCACTCACTCTCTCTCTGTCTCTCTTTCTTTCTCTTTCGCTCTCCCGATAATAAGTAATAAACGTAGGCATGATGTATAATATAAACGATGGGCATGACGATGTTTGCATGTCGCGATTATTCTATTGAATGACATTAAACTTTTTTTCGATCTTTATCGATTTTGCACACGCGAAAGATTGTACTTTGTGCATATCTTAAGAATATTTTAATTTTAATTTTAATTTTAATTTTTATTTGAAAGCAATTTTTAACGAAGAATAATGTTGTTCTGATTTTAACTAGAGACATTTCTTCAATGATGACTGAAAAAAAAAGTTATTATATAATTCCCTTTTTTTTTCTTTTGAATTGCACTTTTATAAAAATTTCTACGCGTTTATATTTTTATAATGATTGATATGTTAATGATTTATGTTAATAAATTGTATCGATTATTCTCACGTCACTATTATTTCGTAATATAATTGTGATAAATGATTTTATCGCGCTAGCACATCGCATGGAATTAAAATCATACGATCGACCAACAGTATTTTTTTTTTTTTTGCATTACTATTATTTGCTATTCTATTGCTCGATCGTAGATGAACTCTATTGCGCCAACACACGCGTTTACGCGAGAATTTGCTGCGTGCTGCGCGAGCATCGAGGCTTCAGAATAGCGTGCTGCTCTCCGGTTAAAAGTGAATGGGGAACCCGCTCATTCATAAGATTTTCTTCCGAGAGGGGCAGCAAACAGTCGCGCGCGCGCGCTCGTTACTTGCCTCAGCGCAGCGCGGAGCAAATGCACTTTAAATGCAGCGACTGGATATGCAACTTATCACTTTCGACCGTTAAAGCCAAGTATTTCTCGATCGAAGGATGCTCGCGAAAAAGGAGTTTGCGAATAAATATTTTACGAGCAATCTTTCATTGCGCTTGACTTTGCACAGTGCAAACAAATTTAAAAAGACTGAAAGGAATATAACAGTTTTATCTTGGTAAATAAGTTTTAAGAAGTGTAACAAAATTATTATTTAATTTTTTAATTTAATTGCATAGGCATTTTTCATCGATTCTTCGTGTAACAAGGAAATTACAAAAATATTACTCTATTTACATTGTTTTAAAATAATTATTTTTAATAATTCTTGTTTTATAATAATTATATATTTTTATATATATATGCTCTATGCGACTTTAAAAAAAAAATTAAATGTTACATAAAACATATAATACAATTTTAATTAACATGAATATATAAAAACAAGAAAATAATGAATATTATAAAAACCGATTTTATTTAGAAAATGATTAACAGACAGCAACTCGCGAACTGGCTTTATCTCGTCGATGCATATACGCACGAGGATACACGACTCGTAAATTCGCGATAATACATGATTGTCATGTCAAATCAGCAACAAATCAGTACTGGAAATAGAGAGAGATAAAGAGAAAAAGATTTATCTCGCGAAGGTACACGCGGCCCTTACGCGATTTATTAAAGGTTTAATATCGTTAACACGGCGATAAATGTGGTCGAAACATTTCTCTCGTTAAATCTCAGTCTCTCGTTCGCTCTCGACGCCGACCAGCAATGATTGCAGCATTGCAAACGTCGCGATTAATGAACGGCTGTCATCGCATCGCCGGAAAATCAGTTGCACGGTATCGCGAGCTATATGTGCTGTCGAGATGCGTTCGCCGAGAGACGCGCGCGCTCTCGGATTAAGTTGGATTTCAGCGTGCGTATACATTTCTGATATTCCGATGACAGCATGATCCTTAGAGCAATCAACAGGCATGTAATTTTTGCGAATAGGAATTAACCGTGCCGCTAGTTTTGTCAGGTATATACGCGAATTGCCCCCAGGTGGAGAAATTATAATGTCAGAAGCGTATGGTTTTACACTGATTTTGATCCAAATTTTCAAAGTTTCTCTCATTTGCCAATCTCGTTTGATCGTGTTAAATTTGTAGATTTGACGTTTCTTTGCCGATCTTTATCTTTATATGCAGTATCTTTTTTTTCGCGATATTCTTTAAGTACATAGCTCACATAGCGTTATGGAAAGCGCGCTCTCCGCGAAACGAGTAGAAAAAGAAATAGAGACCAAAGAGACGTATGAAAGGAATGAAAGGAGAGAGAGAGAGAGAGAGGGGGGAAGAGGGCAATAAGTCCAGCCGAGGCGGTAGGTGATCAATCTTGGCGCGCTCGAAGGGAACTTTACGGGCCGGCACGTAATGATAAACGAGACTTCGGAGTCGGTGTGTTCCGGACATTATCGGACCGTGCGTAGTCGAGATATCGCGTTTCTCGTTGCGAACACCGTGGTCCATAGGCGACCATGCGCGAAACGAATTTGCATTCGCGCTCGGCTACACGCGCGGGCGTAGTCGAGGACCGATTGAGCTCGTCGTCATCATTGTCGTCGGGAACAGGTTCATTTCGTTGCGCGCGAAATGAATGAAATCATTAGGCGTTACGACACGCCGACGTTCTGCGCTCCGGATCGTTTTATCGGTCCGACTATCTGCGCGCGCGCCCGAACGCAATTATGCGTCTCGTAACAGCTCGATGCGTGTGCGCGCGCGAGAGGGAACAGGCGCCGGCTTACGCATCCGGTTTCCCGGATATATTATATATAGAGTGTTCATTCGGGATAATTGTCATATTGTCCGTTGAATGTGGTGAACCGCAATATATATCTCTTTCGAGATATTGAAATTAATAAATTATTTTTCGACAATTTTTAGCGATGTACATATGATTATGGATGAATAATTTTTTTTTTTAAATAATTTATAAAATTTATGGGGTCTTTAGAGTCTTAAGAAAAAATTAATTTTTATAAAAATATGTCATGACGAAAATTTAAATCTAATATATTCATCCTGGAAAATATTGAACTTTAGACGGAAAGACATAAATGGCGAGCATACTAATTGGTTGTGTTTTGAAAATAGATGCCATTATGAACAGATATATTTTGTATACAAGATTATGTTTATATTTTTGAACATCGTTATGTATATTAATAAGAATTTTTTTAATGAGCTCTCTCGCGGTCAAAGAGTTCTCTTTCTTATATGCGTGAGTGGGTTCTTGATATCTCGACGACGATAATATCTCGAATTTCAATCTCTCTTCGCCATGTGATTATTATGCCTTCTCTTCATTTGCGCTGAAAATTTCCTCTTGGTAAATGAAATAGCACTTGGATAATTGTAGAATGTTTATAGTTACGATGCAATAAAAGCGGAGTGTTATCGTTATGGTACGATAAATGTTTTAAGAAAAGATATTTTGTATGACGAGATGTTGCTCGCACACGCGCAAAAGTCGTTGCATGTTATTGCGAAAATTTTATCTTGTATATCTTATGTGTAGTACACGTATAAAAAATTCATAATATTCTTTTTGCAAAAAAAAAAACATTCACATTGAAAAAAAATATTGTTGATTTGACTGAATCCGTTCAAATAATTATCATTTTGTTAATTGGAATATTTAAATACTTAAGTTAAATACAACATATTAAATCTAACATATGTTTGATTTAAATATTTAAATATTTCAATTAATAAAATGGTAATTAATTGAAAGGATTTAATCAACAATATTTTTTTGCAGCGTAAATAAAATATTTATTTACGTTTAATTATAAAAATAAATTTTTGCCAAGTCTGTCAAAATTATTTCTTTTTAATGTTTCTATGTAAATCGTATTTTTTTTTTTTTTTAATGACGAGGAGCTTGCATAAATATTTATATGAATATTTTGCAACTTTTTTATTGTTCATAGAGCATTTTTTGCATTATATATTATAGATACTTTTGCTATTAGACATATTTATCGAAAATGAAATTGCGATGCGTCTTATTGAGTCGCGAATAATTATGCGGAATTCTGATCGTGGGACGACTCTTGCGACGAAAAAAAAAAAGACATAGTTGATATTTAATGAGCTGTAAAAGAGCAAATGATCATTAATTGCGTGGCGCGCCTCATTGCGCTTGTATGAAACGAGCATTATATGTACGTCCTGAGCGGATTTGTTTTCTATATTTACCTTTCGCGAAATTATCACATCAACCATCGCCGTAATTACGACGCAGCGAGACTTTTAATTTATCGCGATCTTGTTTTCCTTTAATAATAATGTATCGGTGCTATCTTTGGTCCGATGCAAGAATGTTGTCGTCGCATTGATCGCGCATAACGTAACATTACTTTAACGTGCGCGATTAAATTGCGGCCAGCGGCAGCCGAGCAACACTCATGTATTACCTCTCGTATACCGATTTATATAAATTTATATAAATCACAAAATTATAAAAAACATAATAAGATTACGACGACATAAAGTAATGGGAAAAGAGAGGGACACTGGAAATTGTGTTCTTAATTATTCGTAAAGAGTTTCATTTATAATAAAATCTTGATATACATGAATATATGAAGAGACGTATTGCGCAAGAAGAACATGCAGATTTTTAAAACATTATTTATATACGTGAATATTATATTACGTATTATACCTGTTTACATAATTTCACGATGACGACGCGCATAACATTTATCGTAACCGGCGATGAATGAGAGCGAAGCGAGGATGAATCGGATTAAAGTAAACTCGCGCGCGCCCCAGAGAAATTATAGTAATAGGACATAAGAGTAACTGCTTCCTGGCGATCAGGAGAGTTGGTTAAGTAAGTCGTGGGGATCAGAGAATTGTGCATGCGTGTCTGTAAGTTAGGACGACTCGTAAAGATAATAAAGTGTGTCGCTGAGACTCTCGTAAAGACTTTAAATATTTTTTTTTTCATTTAATCCGGTTCAACGCTCATCTTTAATCCCGTTCATCCGCCCTACCGTATCTATTACCGCATTGTCACGATATCAGCGCAGGAAGATGTCTCGAAAGATTTAATTCGCCTCGTGTGACTCATTGCGATTGAGTTTCTTGAAAATCTCCGCGCTTGTATTTTCCTTCGAATGCGCGACTTTATTATTCGCGCTGAGAAAGGGTTCCACGAGCTCGTCGGCTCTTTATTATTCTTACCGAGCGACACGAAAGGGACGGAATATTAAGAGTTGGTCCTATGGATATCGCGCGCACGCTTCGTTCCCTATGAAAGCGCATTCGTAAATTTACCTACGTGAGCGTACTTCAAAGGCGCGCTACACGTGACATAACGGTGCATCATGACATTCGTACGCGATGTCACGAAAAACTGCGCAGTGTCAGAAACGCAATTATACTTTTGCGGAAACTTAGAGTCAAATATTTTGTGATATCAATCTGAAAAATATTAATTTCCATTATTTATCCCTTGAATTTCTATCCCTTAATATTTTGCATAACACAATCCGAAATCATATTATAATTTTTATTATTCTATAATCTGTTTATATATATTTTCCATAAATTTCGATAAAATTCAATTTCAAAATAACGCGTAATAATAAGATTTTGGATACGGATTTTACAAAATTTTATTAATATTTGTCATAACGGAATTTTATATATTAAAAGCAATTATATATAGCTAGCAATATGATATAATCATAAAGCTAGCTAGCCATAATTTATGAAATACTATGACGTTGATAACATTATCGGCATCTGTGTTACTTGGATGTTAAAGTGGAAACGCGCTATCCGACACTGTAGTAAAGTTATCGATTATTTATCACAGAATCACGTCAAAGAAGAAATACATAAAATCCCGTTAAATCCACTCTGCGTGCCATAAAGGAGGACGCTATCAATTTTCGAACGCATCTTTTGCTTGCGATTACGAAAAAGATATCGCGTGAATCGCGCGTGTTTAAGGATTAAATTTCACAGTGTATCTCTAATAGATTCCTTTGCGCTGCGCTGACATTATAAAACCCACAGCGAACTCCGGCGGAGTGTAACGATGTTTTGCACGCTCGAAACCCCGCTGTGATTTAGCGACCTTCGGCTTCGCGGATGGCGATAAAGGTTGTAAGTTAGACCGTAAATTAGCCACCAGCCGCTGATAGACTCACCCTCGTTTTTCATTTACCGTGCATATCGCTGAATATCTTAATTTTTTTTTTTAATGAAATAATTTTACGATAATTGTAGGCATACGAAAAATCGTATGTTTTAATCATTTGCGTTTAATTATAATTGTCAAACTAAATAAATCGTATAATTTGCATATATTTACAAAGCATTTTATCAATAGTCCATATCCGGAATATAGCATTCCAGATACAAGATAATTATATCGTAAACTATTCCATGCGTTCGTCTTTCTCTCTCTCTCTCTCTCTCTCTCTCTCTCTCGAAGGAGAATCGATTGAACGCTACACTCAAGTTATTTCTTCCAAATGAGCTTCCGTATATCCTCATTCTATCGATTTAAACTTTAGCATTTTCAACTAGTGTATACATTTGAATATGCGGCAAATAGACGCCAACGATATAGGGCGAGACGCGCGTGCATCGCGTCGTGGGAAACTTGATACGATGACATTTTGTAGCCTTTTGTAAATCATAATCCGTGATCGTCGCTGTCGGCGCACGAATCTCTCTATCTCACGATTGACTATCCCTTTACGCGTCGGTTTCTTTCTCGTCTGGATCTCTTTCGATATTTTTCTATTCTCTTATATTCTTAATAAATTATAGGGTCCGAAGGTCCAGAGTCGTCAAATCTTTTTTTAAATATTTTATAATTTCTTCGGGGCCCCGATAATCTTTTTGACGAAATGTTGATGTCATATTTTATTTTCTAAATTTAAACTGAATTTTGAATTAAAATTCTTTGCTAAGTTAAATTTCGTCATGTGTTTGCGCGTATTATTGAATCATTGTTTTCAAACCAGTTTCGGTCACCTCTTGACGAAGGTTCGTCGAATTAGAGGGGCTCAGACCACACCGAAATGAAGCTTCGTGGGGTCCTGAATGGGGTGTTTTATTGCTGTTAGATATTATCCCGGCGGTGCAATGTGTGGACCATTTCCCACGATTATTTTCTCTGGTCAACATATACATGCAGTTGGAAAATTAAAATATTTAGAAAGTGAGAGAGAGTATTTAATTTTTTGCACACCGGTCAACGATCTCATTGTTGGAAGGAAAAAAAAATGTGTCTATACATTTGTCGTCTCTGTTTTTAAATAATAAAATATTACTCGTTGAAGATTTTTACGGAATAGATTTTATTCTCGCCAAAAATTACTTTTAATTGTTCCAAATTTTTTAAAAAATCCGACAGACGTGTAATTATTCGTGCTTATATAGGTTTATTCGAATGCGCGTAGATTTATTTATCAAATATTAAAGTATGTTTCATTGCGTCGCACTGAAATTTTCATTCAATGAAAGCTGAGCACGCCGAAACGTCATTCTGTGACTCGATGCTATTCAAAATCTATCAAAGCAATGTTTTACAATGATTTCACTTGCGACATGGAGAACTTTCGATACTATTAATTTATACATTAGTTGATGAATTGCACACAATGCAGCTGATGGAGATTTATGTGCGTCACCATCCAAAACGAAATAGGAATTGAATGGCTTAATGGACAAGACAGGTAAAGTATTTTTGTGTTTAAAATAAAATAAATCTATTGCAAAAGAGAAAGCAGACAAAGAAAAATTGAAAGAAAGTGAAAGAATATAAAAACATAATAAATAAACAGTAAATGACAGTTGCTCGTTCTGAATGAACTTGTTGGTATACATCTGTCAGAGAGAAAGAGTGTATGTGTGTGTGTGAGAGAGAGAGAGAGAAAATTTTTCTAAAATATATTGGAATATAACGATGAAAAATGTTTATATAAAAAAACGTAACGACATATTTGTTATTTATTAGAGAAAAAAAGGCAGAAAATAAATCAAAGAAATTACGTCATCTGACAATTATTAAGACAAGATTTATTTATATTTGATTTGAAGCCGAGTCGTATATATATAATCGAGATTGTATCACATATGAAAGGTATCATGGCAAAATGTTATCGAAATGGACATATATTGATATGTATACATACACATATACATATAGGGTAGTTGAATGACGAGCCATGGGAAACATATCGCGGGGTTGACCGCGCCATTGTCAACAACGGCACTCGGAGTGGCCATTGTCTGGCTTTGCGTTTTTTTATTCATCGGATATTTATAATCTGCCTCTTGCATCGCGAAATAATGCCCGCGGATTTGCATACGCAACGGTATCTGGACGTGGAAATATCGCGTGAGAAAACGAATCGGTATTCCGTTAAGCAGCACGTTGCAGTTGCCGGGTATAACGAATGTAGTTTTCATCGAGACGATAAATAACGTTGATTATGATTTTTTTTACGATATTTCAAGATTTACGAAAAGTCATGGAAATTTAATTGAATGCATCGCAAACTAGGACACGAGATAAATTTTTTTTTAAATGTACTGTATTACATTCTCTGCATTGGAATAAATATTTTTATAATCAAGCTTTGGACGGAGAAAAAGGAAAGAAAATATAAAGAAAAATTAAAAAAAAAAAACATTTTTTATGATGATTGATTATAAATGCAATAAAGGAAAATCAGTGAATAAAATTTCTAAGATTTAAAAAAAAATAAACATTCTACGAATTGTACTCAGTAGGGTTTCTTTTAAACTATGAATAACCCTAGTCCTTTCGGGACTTTCAAATGGTGGGGGAAGTTTTCTCCCTTGTCACGGTAAGACTAAGAAGTTTCTTCAGTTATGTTAGTTCTCTCTGAATGCTCTAGGCAAGCAGAAGTAGAAAAATATTATATAAGATGCGGAATACTCGCCGGTAAATTGAAAGTGTAAAATTACGAAAAATTTAAACTTGTGATAATATAATGAAAAGTAACTTGATTTATTAAGTGATATTTAAATTTAAAAAAGTAGACGAAATAAAATTGATAATAGATAAAGTTTGAAAAAAATTTCATGTCTTTATTTATTTAAATAAATATTTTAATGCAAAAGTGAAATTAAAGAAGAATGAAAAAAAGGAATTAGCTTTAAATTAAATATATAATCATATGAAATTTTTAACATACAACGTAATATCTCTCTGCTTTTAGTTTTCGAATTGTTGAAATCATGTCGGTGCTACTGGAAGGTAGATCGTACAGGCCGTTCAAGTCCTCGGAGGAATACCTCGTAGCGATGAAGGAGGACCTAGCTGAATGGCTAAATGCTCTGTATCCGGAGCTGAGGATCAATCTCGACAATTTTATGGACCGATTGGACACCGGCGTTGCTCTATGTAAAGTAAGTGTCACGAATGATCTGCTTAAGCTATAACTATCGCGGAAGCACGATTATCCGTGCGGTTAAGTGCTCGTACAGTCATAACGAGATGATCCTTATCACGCTGGCTATCATCGTCGAAAAATTCATCCGCGATCGAGATATCCATTGGCCTCAATCCTAGGACACGATTGTCACGTTCTCCGGCTCTTTCCGCGTTTATTTTCTCGCCGCTTCGTAAACATCCGCCTATACACAGTATCGTGAAAGTGTGACTACATACGCAAAAATAATAAAACTCTTTTAGAATGTGCGCAAATAATTTTTTCATTTGTACGTTTTGTGTCGAGACATTATTCGAAATGTCGATATATAACTCGCAAGTTTTTTCCTGTTCTCAAATATTTTATGTACATTAAAATATTATATTAAACTTTAAATAAAACACATTTAACTTTTAACATACTAACGTTAATAGTATAAACGCGAAATTTGAGCGCGAAATTAAAAATGTGGAAATAGTTTAGTAGATGATGCTAGACAAATTTAAAGTTCGATTTCCTGTCGAAATTTTTTCCCCATTCACGAACGTACGCGACACGCGCTAAAAACGCATCAAAGGTGCACGTGTGCATCGTGACGAGGAGGAAGAAGGATGTGTGTGACGTCCAGCGGAAGCTCTTCGTCCTGCGTGACGTGAATTACGATTGAGCTTAATGCAGAGTGGAGGAAAAGCGAAGAGTAATGTGTTAAAGAGCTCTTTTAATCTACATTTTTATTAAAATATGCCATTATCACCGTTATTCAGCTAATGAATCTCTGAAAATTTGAACACAAATTCCGTAAATTAATAACATTTTTTTTTAACATTTTTCTGCGATCTATCAGAATCTTAATATTAATTTTTAATTAATTATTAAATAATTAAATCATTAAAAGAGTTAAATTTAATATCAATATTTTTTAATAATATTTCGTGAATTTGATATATGCATCTGATTCGCAAAGTATATACATATATTTTTTTCTCTTTTCACGTAATTATAATAACATCGTGTTTCTGTGAAATATATAACGATTAATATAGATGTCCGCTTAAGCGAAATTGAAATTATATATTTATGACAGCATGCATATTTCTTTTATCGACAAGCGACAACAACTAAAATTTGTATATTAAATTATTGGCTTTTATATGGACATGATTGAAACAAAAAAAAGGAACATGTATACAAAATATATATTTTCCATTCCATATATACTCGACTGTCGCAGCGAATAGAGTAGTCATTCTTAGCGTGACCAATCGACTGTCGACGGTGTACATACACGGTCAGCTTATTAGCTCGGGCATTATTAAAGCAATTTTAACAAGTCATTAAGGGCATGGCAAATTAAGGCGTTAAAAAAAATGCGAGACACAATGAATAATGCTTTAATTACTCGATTAATGCGGTCGGCAATCGTGACGCTCTCATACCAGGTCACAGTCGCGTGGAAATAACGAGCGTAAGGTTCGTGCATTTTATAGGCAGCTGTACGAGGTGAGATAAGTGTCGCGGCCTGGTTTATGGCCTGGTTATAAATATCGTCAAGTTCTTATTACCGGAGAAACAAAAAAAAAAGCAACAAGCATCGCCAAACCGGGCGCAATATTATTACTGACTGGTTAATTAAAATATATGTTGCTCAATAATATGATCTTCTCTAATATATCAAATGTCGTGGACTCGTAAATTTTTATCGATCGTATTTTACAACATGACGCCGGTAATATTTGCCGGAACGATACTGCGCGATCGATCGCGCCGATCGTGCGGATCAAGCTGACTTTCACTGATCTACGACGACGATCCAATGCAAGTCGCTCGAGTCCGGGCACCGAAACGAGCCCCATTCATCGCCACGGGCCCTCATAATGCCCAGCGGAGTCGCGACGAGTATCCGATCGCAATGCTCGTATAAATGCCCGAGTATCGGCTGGATCGGCGCTCGTTATTAGCAACGTGCCTGTTCGCGTCGTCGTTATAAATTCATGCCAGAGAAATATTTAGAGTAGGCAGGAGAGGACGATAAAATCGCGGCGGCTTGTTCGCGGTGCGGTGCGTGCGTTCCCTATGTGCCAACCCGGAGAAAGTCACCGGCTGCTCGCGGCGCATCGGGTATGCGCCTTAAAGCCGGATTTAGACCACGGTAAGACGATTGTGTTGTTGAACGAATTCTTACAAACGTGTCAACACTCGGAATTCTCTCTTCGCATTCAGCAATTATATCTAATTGTGACATTAAAAGCGAAAAATCATGTTTTGCGCGTAAATATTTGACGAAATAAATATTAGTTTCTCTCGTATATCATCTATATATTTGCATTTGATAAAATATGTTTAATATATTTTTTTTATGATTTTAATTAACAGCCTTAAATTTTGTATCACAAAGTTTATTTTTGCTGGAAATGTGAGACGCATACAAATTGTAAGTGATACATGCATTTATTAATATTGGATAATAAAAAGAAATTTTTCGTATATTTTACCAATCCATAATAGCGATCACGAGAAAAGTGCTATGCAAAAAAGAAATAATTTATTTTGAAATATTCCATGAGAAAAAAAAGATCACAATATATCTTGTTTAATAATTTAACATAGCTGCAATGAGGAGCTCTCCTTAATTTGAATTATATACAAAATAGAAAATGAGAAAAATAAAAAATTGCAAAGAATAATAAAAGAAAGCAGAGAAAATTAAATAGAAAATGCAGGTTTTATCAAATACTTTAAGCTTAATTAAAACATCACAATTAAATAAGATTGAGGAGAGGGTGATGTACATATGTGAGCTTCAATATTCAGCATTAGATACGTTCGAATTGTCGAGCGAAGCGCAACGTACTCTGAATCCGGTTTAAGGATTACGGCAAATCTCGAAGTGAGGTGTTGGAATTTCTTACCTGTGGCAGGGGGTAGATTGGATTGTAGCAGTAAGTAAAAACAGGGGGAGGGCGAGGCAGCAGTGCTTTTGCATATATCGACTTTACGAGCCGTGACGAGTGGCCAAGCAGGGAGCATAATAAGATACGCGACGAGAAACGATAAGGAACCCCAGTGCTCTCGATACCGGTACTTCTGGGAGCTCTCTTTTCAGCGTTTCTTTCTCTTTTCTATCGTTCGTCGCGATTTTTACAGACTGTTATTTTTTTTTCCACTTCGTTTATGTACGGTAAGGGAGGCGCGCAGGCATCCGCGTGCAATATGCATCGCAGCCTAACGTAAACGAAATGCAGCGATGGGAGAAATATTCAACCGTATTTGGTAGTTTTATATATATTTTTTTTTTTTTTGAATAATTTTTATATTCTAATATTATTTTTGCGAATATTAATTTATAGATTAAATAAAATTCGATTCCTTGAAAACTTTTCATTGTATTGAATTGATTTCTCTTTGATTAGAGATAATGTTACATAATGTTTTATACATATATCTATATATATATAATCGAAAGCATAGAAATATGATTTTTGCATATTCATAATGATGAATTATTTATAATTTTCAAACGGCAACAGTTTTGAAAAAAAAAATATATATAGTAACATAAATTTATAGCGGATTTATATTTAGAAATAAAATTTTAGTAGGCGGTAGATTAGTACAGATTTATTTTCCGAGAAATACTAAATTTTTGAATCGAGAATTGATCCTCATAAAAATGATGTGCATTTATCATCAGTTATTTACATTCCGGCCATTGATTTTTGTGAATAGTGATTAATTTATAATAATAATAATTCAATTTTACAATCAATTCAAAATAAAAGATATCTTTTGCTCAATCATCCAAAAATAAATCTGTTAAAATCTTTTGACGCGTAAAAAATCGTGAAGCTTTTGTGACATTAAAGCAGCTTCATGAAAAGCATTTTTTTAAAACAAATTGGAGAATGGTACTTGTCATGTGGTTAAAGGTCGACAGGCATTCCATATTAATCACGATATTCCGAAAGAAGCCAAGAGCGACGGCGCACGGCCTTTCCTGTCGGAAATGACAAATACCGGGCGCCTCGATGGGTAGGCCTTATATAGAAGTCGGCTGGCACTATCTTTGAGCACACGGTGCCACCGTGCATAATATCGATTCAAAAGAGTATTAACTCTTCAATTATGCTACAGTCATTTTATGAAAATAATTCAATCACCGTCTTATGTACATTTTTTAAGATTTTTTAATTTTAATTTTTTTTTATCTTATACGAGAAGTAATTTTGATATTTTTTGTAGTATTAAAAATAGTACACATAATCGTCCACGTGCTACTTTTGAAAAGTAGTTATTTATGGCGCAAAAGTTTCCAGTAGACTTCGCGATTTTCTCCTCGCAAGGACGCCGAGTCGACATTGCTTCGCGCCGATCGCGATGTCATTTCGATGATAATCCCATAGATATCTATACATAAATAGAAGAGTGTTTTTATATCGCGGATCTTGGATTATGTTATGGAATTCCGGGCGAATTCGTGGCGTGCGCGATTAATTAACCGCAATTGTCGCTATCTGCTTTTTCTCTCTTACTCGGAATTAGAATTTATGTCGCCCCTTGCAGACCTTAAAGTCTATTTAAAATGAGACAGTTTAAGACTCATTTGGACAAGCAATACCGTATCGTAAGAATGGATAATAGCCATTAAGACAACCCATAATTTAGGATGATAAAATAAAACTTCTTTAGAATAATTTAAAAATATTATTTTTGTACACATTTTATAGATATTAATTAAAACTGAAATGTTTAGACGCATTGTTGATTTTACGTGAAAAATGCATTGTTTGAAGCTTGTCATAAAAAACTGACTCTAATGCATAATCGCTTTATATTTGTTTATTATAATTGAACAATTTTTGTCATTGTGGAAGCCGCGTATCGCGAGTGTGTAGACAATATTCTTGTAAGAAACAATTTTGAAACAATGTTTTTAAATGGGACTTTACTTAACTGGATCTGCGATCAGAGGAGATCGCGCGATCGAGGTCGATCCCGAGGATCCGAGGAAGCTCGCCACATTAATGAGCCAATTAATGGGAGAGTTACGAGCTCGGCTTTCCCGACAACACGATTGTCCGTCGACTTTTCTGACACGCGTGGCAGAGCAAGAGTTACCTCTTGGCGACGAGTTATCTTAAAGCTCTTCTAAACGTGAATAAGATTGGTATTTCCTTCGAGCGAATTGGCGTTATCGGCGTTATAATAAATGCAAATCCGGCAATTTTGTGTCATACGTGCGATCGAATAAATCTTTCTTTATTGCTAGATGAAAAAAAAAATAAATTTTGTATCATAATTTGAAAGTATTTTTAAAATTTGACAGCAATTAATTTAAATTGAACTCTTTTACAGAAATATTTTTTAATGGGAATAAAAAAATATGTAACTTTATAGTTGTAACTATATTAAAAAGTAGTTTGAAGCGTGCTAAAAACTGATCAAGTAAGAAACTTCATTAGTATGAAAAAATACATATGTACAATAATTAATTTAAGAAAATGTTTATATTTTAACGATAATAAAATCGAAAAAAATTTAGATTTGTCAAGCTATAGTCATCGAAATCGCGAGAGAAAATACAAATGCGTAACGTAAATATGAAAGCAATTAGAAGGAAGTGGAAACAAGGTCGGCGGCCTTGAAATTTCTTGAAGTTAATTGAAATCGAGTGGAAAGCTGATGAAAGCCGATGCCGCCGTTGAATTATCGTAAATGGCATGATGACTTGTACCGTTCTATGACGTCGTCGCGAAATGTAGAAAAGCGTAAAAGGACGGATCTATATTCATTCCAGTTTTTACTAAATGAACTCTCGTAATTTTTATATAATTATAAAGTCTGTCAACATCCAAATTAATAATTTTTTTACAATTAATCCAATACTCCTCTTTTATAGAGAAAGTGTACTATACTTAATAAAATTATCAATTGCACGAGAGGAAATAGAAGGAAATAGAGAAATATCAATCTGCCTTGATGTGAATTAAATTGAAATCTATTTTTACATGTTTGTATGGAATTTTAAAGGTGAATGTCTATACGAGTTATATAAAGTACGCATATGTGAAAATAACCACAGTGTCCTTGCAGACTGATTATCCTTTTTGGAAGGTCGATCGTAAAAATGAATGCTAGTATATCCGTTTCTGCGTATTTTACACCAAGGAAACATCACGCATGCGAGGTCAAGAGCGTTTCCTGCCGTCTCCATTAGCATTTCTATTGAGACCTCCTATTCCTTTATCTAGCTTGCGTGCGTTCGGAAACGACAGTAGTACGAAGGACCATTCACGCGAGTCTGTGTTACAATTGAGAGTATTTCGATTTCAAAATTATCTGCATAAATATACTGATTTCAAAAAAATATAAATATAATAATCTAGTAAACAAATAATAAAATATAAAATGTAAAAAAAATATGTTAGATGTAAATAATATTTAAAAAACTGTGAGAAGTTTTTAAGAGAAATCAATAAATGACTATAAATAATGAAGAAAATAAAGAGTTTTATATCGAAGATGAATTTAAGAATTAATTTAAGAGTTAATTAAAACGGGGCGTTTCATATTTCTTAAAATGGACTACCTCTTTGAAATATGGAATATCTTTTGACTTTATCGGAAACATTG
Organism: Cataglyphis hispanica; assembly: GCF_021464435.1. NCBI lineage: Eukaryota > Metazoa > Arthropoda > Insecta > Hymenoptera > Formicidae > Cataglyphis > Cataglyphis hispanica. The sequence goes on from NC_065971.1 coordinate 1,427,485, forward strand.
AGGCTTTAGCCGATGCAAAAAAAAAAAAACAAAACGGGAACTGGAATCCGACTGGTTCCTTTTGTCTCATGGACCTCCCGGGAATGCAGCAGCCGAACGTTTTTTTTTCATAATTTCTCGGAATCGGAGTACACGGGGGGAGGGGGGTGGCCCTTTTCCCTCTCTCCTCATCCTCTTCTATCTAAATATATATACCGCGACCCCCGCGCGTCAGCGCTTCCGAAACTTGCGATGCAAGGGGTGTGCGTTGTAAAAACAACGTACGAAAATAGACGGAGAAGAATCGAGCGGGCGCCACGACGCGACGCGACCCGACGCGACGTCGACGACCACAAGACGCGACGGGCGGTCTAGGACCTTACTTTGGGAATCGCCTTTATAGTCCCGACGCGCATTTTAATGCCAATGTCGACGTCCGTTAACTGTCTTCAAAAGGTTCATTGTACTTTTTTGTATAGATTATGTCATAGGCGGCGAAACGTCTGTTTTCTAAGAGCGCAAAATATCATTATAAAATAGATTGATGAAATAATAAGATGCAAAATATTCTAATAGCACTATGTATAATTGTAATTATACGATGAATGTTTTTTTTTTTTTAAATTCATATAAGATAATTAGAATTTGACATAATTATTCTTAAAGCAAGGTACATAATAACATGTTAAAATGAGATCCACTCTCATTTACGACCTTCGGAATAGCTGTTAGACAAATTACGACATAGATGATGATAACAGGATAATAACTCAATGAGATAATAGTTGTAGATATTCTCCCTCGCTATCGATTATCGGTTAATAGACGTTAAGTGTCTATAAAGCAATTCAGGACAATTATGAAAGATATTCCTTCTCTTGTAATGAATGCCGATAGGCTTTCCGTGATAAATTTGCTGCTTACGAATACCGGTACTTCATTCCGAATCGCATCATCATTATACTAACATTATCATTATATCATCGCATTTAAAAAAATAAAGAAAACCATTTACTTTTTATTTTTATTATTATTTATTTTTATTAATTATTTTTATTATTATTTATTTTTATTAATTATTTTTATCAATTATTTTTATAAAAATTGTAAAATTGTAAAATATCTTTCTTTCTCTTTTTATTATGACTAACTCATAATACTTTACTCAAAATTAATATTCATTACGTGGAACGTTTGATGTCAATTCGTCACATTTGCGCGTCTTAATGATGACACGCGAATCACTTTCTGGGAAGTACTTTGTCGGTTGACGTGTCGTTGACTGTGACTACATAAAGATACTGTGCAAGCACGTTCGCACGATTTTACATACTTGTTCGCGCGCGTGCGACGCTTTGGAAGGTATGGCACAACGCGCGTGTAGAACACGCCGTGATTCACGACGCTTTTGTGCCAGCCGAGGTCTTACTGTTAGGAGCACAAACGCGCGGTCGAGGTTTATTAACCTCTAGCGCGGGGACAAGAACGACAGGATCGCGAACAATCCTAGCGGGGAATCTCTTCGCCTTTCTACCGAGCAAAGAATCTCTCCACGGTAAGAATGACGCATTAGAAAGTATAATAATTAACTTTGCTCGATGAAATGCGCGCAAACTTCAATTACATTGCCTTGTAAAATGCGTATCAATTGCGTACGATAAGTAATCTCTTCGGCAGCAAGAGTTCATTATCTCAGTCTAATCATTATTTCTATTTAATTAAAATTATTATATTTGTCACAAATTATTATGTTTCTCTAATAACATCGTGATAAGGGGAGTTATTGTTTAATATAATCAAAATTTTATAAATTTATCTTCTTATACCGTCGCATGTCAACGAAAATGACGTGTCAATTCCCTTATCACGATGTTATTTATTTAAATGGACAAATATAATCATTTTAATTAGATTAAATCTTATCGTGCGTATTCGCGCGCTTTTAATGTCGCGCCTTTAATAACGCGCCGCCTCACCGTCGCAAATATTACTCATAAATTTCAACAATGGTTTATCGCGTAAGCCCGGCCCCAGAAACTAAATTAAGTTACACGGTTATGAGTAATGATTATTTGCGCTCTCGTTGATGCTACGTCTCATTGGTTTCCTTCCATATCGTGCCAGCATTACACTTAACTACGTACGCATTAAGCTTTTTTTCCCCCCTCCTCCCCCCCCCCTCGGGGGTTCAATGAAACGTCTCGCAAACGTTCCAATTTATAAACGTAGAATGTGCAACGGCCATTTTCATTAGGCACATTCGTCCGTAGTGGTAAGCGACCGTACGGTGTTGACGAGAGGGAGAGGGGGTCAGGGGCTACGTAATGTGACATCCTGCCGTCGCTTCATCTGCCGACCGTATTACCATATGTGCCGCTTCTCTCGTCTTTTATAAGCGCGACTCTTCCTCTCGCATGCAGTGATGCTCAACGCATTATCGTGGCCTCATTGATCATGCTCTAATTTAATTTAAAAAAAATGTATTGATAATGTTGTTCAATGGGAGAGATAAGCCGAGATAAGCATAATGTATTAATGAGAAGATCACTAATAAAAGTCACTTTTACAAGAAACCGAATAGAATTATCTAAAGAGAAAATTAGGACGCTGCTTAATTTTTACAGAGCATTGCTTTTTTTATTAGCCTTTTTTTTATTAGCTTTCGTCGTTATACAAGTGATCAAAGAAATAATAATGTAATATAAAATATAACAATTTATTTTGCTTCTTGAACATAAATAGTATTGAAAGAGAAAAATTACATTGATATATTATTTTTGTTTTTTTAATTCGTACCAATTTCATTATTTTTTTCTTATATTTATCTTTCGACGAATAGAAAATTCTCTCCATCAGTTTTAAGAGTTTTCGACAAAACGCTCCAGTCGTCGAATCGTCATTATCGTCGCTCGCGTTTAGTTGTGACTGCTTGTTGGCAGTCTCGTCTAATCTCTTGTATTATCCCTCGGGGAGGTATCGAAACGGACCGACAAGATAACCGGATGCCGTTAGATATGATTTTTACGAGCTTGCTTCTGGTAGCGCGAGCGTAAACAGCCCCGCGGCCTTATGGTGTCCATGTGTAGATGAGATATATATTTTGTCGGGAGCCCTAAAGAGAACGTCGTGCGTCGTTCGTTCTGTCGGACCGAAGAAATCTCTCGTAGAAATTTCGAGCTTTCATTAAGAATGCGTAAAAGATTAGAATAGCCGCCACTCAATGCAATAACTTGAGAGTTTTATGACGCAATTAATCGACTATTGTAGAACAGAAGAGCAAACTCTGATATAACCGGCCATTAAATCTTTAAGCCTTTTTTTCCCACACTTTGAATTATTCTTAGTGATCTTTTTTTCTCAGGAAATAAAGAAATAAAATTTAAGCATCATGGGAAATGTCAAATGCAAGAGTGTTGTCAAAATTTTTGCAGATATAGCATAAAATATCATATAAAGAGATTAGAAGAGGGGGAGGGGGAAAGAGAGGGGGAGGGGAAGATCAATAATCAACTTTTTTTTTAATTCTGATTTTTTGCTCAATTTTCCGGCAGTTGTAGCTGAAGGATAAAAGTTATAAGTAACAAGGCGCTCCTCGCCTATATGTGACATCGAAACTCGATACGTCGCACGCGAGCTAACAAACGTTGCGCGTATACGGCGCGATGTTTGCTCAGACGAAATACGATTTTATTTAAACATCGGCGACTTTCTAACGGGTCGGCCGTTCCGGGTTCGTGGCAGCTTCTTTTTCCAATGTTAACCCAAATATCCTCCTGACGAGTCATCTCGCGTCAACTCTGTTTGTGCGGCATATTAGGTTCAATGAACTGTCATTAAAACGAGCACCCAGTTAGGCTAGCGCAGTCGTTTGAGCAGATGTTGGGCGAAAAATGAGCTCTGAACAAACAGGAAGGGATTGAAGGGATGAAATAGTACTACCGCCACTGATATATGTATCTTGATGAATGATCGTAGTCAAATTGGACGAAAGGGATCTATAGTTTCTTCATTCAATCTATATGCTTTCTCTCATTTTGATATTGTATATATAGATTTTAAATATTGTTTAGATCAAAAATTAGTTGAAAGAACATGAAAAGAATCTAGTAAAATTTGTAATATTATTTCAATGTGATTTATATCACTGTCATTTATATCACTATTTATTTATGTCATTTATATCATTATTTATTTAAATATCAAATATTTTGTAGAAATTAAAAATAAAATTGTGCCATTCTCATTTAATTCAAATTGTGAACTATATGCGACTAGATTAAATCCCTTATTGTCCATTATCGTTTTGTTCCCCGTTGATCTTTGTCATACAAGGGTGTACGCATCTCGAATCTCTCTTAAGCGGCGCACTCATCTGAATCAATAGCGTGATATTGCATTAAAACGCTTTTTTCTGGAGGGATGACGATCATCAGATGCCATCTGCCATTTCAACTACTCGCGGTAAATCCAGGATTTTGATGCCGCGTCGAGTCTCTCTCGCATCTGAATAACATATGTGTGCGCACGACGATGTAAGAGGATCCAGCGTGTGTGGGAAAGTGTTGAATGGCGTGAAATGAAATATCGCGTATAACGTATACATGTATTCTCTCTAAGCGTCGGATATAAAGTATCGACGTTTGTCATAAACGTCACGAAACATTGATGCACACGTGAACAAGATATATGTTCAAATCGCTATTATTATAAATTGTAATTTACAAGACGCCGCAAATTACGATATACTGAACGAAACAGTAGATTAAAAAGTAAAGTTAAGAAAATCTATGAAATTTTTAAAAATTAAAAAACAATTTTCAAAATTAAAAAAAAATTTTAAATTTAAATTAAAAAAAAAAAAATAAAAAAATATGATTATACATCTGTCTTATTGTTAGATTACTTAAAATTGGCAAAAAATGCGATTTGCTTTCCCTTTACCGGTTTCGCGGCTGTAAATTACACTTTTATTTCTGAAGATGATTTACCGACCAGAGTGATTTCTTTTTCCATTTGCAGCATGCGAACAACGTGCGGAAATATGCGGGCGATTACGTGGCGCGACGTCAGGCCCGCAAAATGCCGATGACACGCTCGATAACCTCGTTGGCGTTGCCGATGAGCCAGGTAGGTGATGTGCCCTACCTGCCAAACGCCAAAGCCGGCACTTTCTTCGCCCGCGACAACGTCTCAAACTTCATCGACTGGTGCCGCAACAGTCTCGGCATCATCGAGTGCCTGCTCTTCGAGACCGAGGACCTGATAATGCGTAAGAACGAGCGACACGTGATATTATGCCTGCTGGAGGTGGCGCGTCGCGGCGCCAAGTTCGGCATGCTCGCGCCGTTGCTGGTCCAGATGGAGAGGCAGATTGATCGCGAGATCGCCGCCGAGAATAAGGCGGCGAATGGCGCCGACAACGAGGAGAGCGACGACGAGTACGAGGAAGAGCCGTGTCTCATATACGGACCTCAGCCGCAGATCATCACGAACGATCTCAAGACCCTCCACGAATTGGTGAGTGAAAACGTATACGATCTTGTGTTGCTTAAGACGGCTCTCGGCGCGGCTCTCGCGCGAGAAAGAATGCTTTTTTACGTTTCGTTGGCAGTTGAGGAAAGATGCGCGCGACGTGCAAAAATTTAGCTTAGTTGGAAGAAAATAAAATTTTCTATTTAATTTCTAAGTCTTGAATACAAGTCGGTTTCAACTTTTCAGAGTTCGCATGCATCTCGAAGCACATCGCTTTGTAATAACGATCACTTGCGACTTGTTTACGATGCTTCGCGGAATCTTTCCGCGGTAGCTTTCTCAGCGATTCGCGGCGCCGATTCTACTCGATGGCTCGTCGATTAAATCTCGGTGGCCTCGAATGTATTCCAATGGCACGTTTCGTCGCGTATCATCGCCAACAGCGATCGTAAACGTGCCGCGGCTATGAAAATAACTCGCACCCTTCGGTGCATATCCGGGCGTATTTATGGCGGTCCCAACTCATATGCCGAGCCGTGAATATCGCGCGATCAAGAATAAGAGAACGGATGTTACGAGATACTTAATGAACTGTCGATAGTTTTATTATTCGATACCGCAACGACTTGACGATATCGCGAATGTAATTAAGAGGTGAATAGCTTTCTGCGATAGTTAATATAATCGCGCGATATGCTTTAAACCGAATTTCACACCTCAAAATTATAATCAATTTATAGTTTTGATACTGATTAATTCCAATTAATTCCATTAATTTTAATTTTAATAATGCGAATTTTTACGCAATGACAAATTTATAATTCAAGTTAAAGGTCGCGTAAATATAATAATAAAATAAAGATTTCTTAAATTCTGAAATACATATATATAGGTCAATTATTCACTTTTCTTTTTATCATAAAGCGTCAACAGCTTTTATTACTCTTTTTTACTTCGCGCTCATATACGCTTCTTTGGCAGAGAAAGGACCGACCGCCGCTCCCACCGTGTCACGATATTATGCGGCGGTGTGTGACCTATCCGGCATTTTATCAACGACCGATTATTATAAATTAACGGGTAACGGTCACGTGCGGCGCTCGTTAAATGTCTCGTCGTGCGCGCGAATCGCACTGACGGCACGGCGTCGCGATAATTTTTTCACCGCGCCATTAATTGTACTGCCGCTGGCGGAGAATGCGACGCTCAGCTGACACTTTCCCTCCTTCGATGACGTAAATGTAATATTATCTATATTTCTCAATTTCATCGTGGTGACATTTCGTATCTTCCTTACACTTCCGCTCTAGGCGATACGATACGATAGAGCAATGACATAACTAAGAAAGATCCCTTGCTGAGGGAAGCTTTAGTCCTTATCTTTGCAAACAATTTCAATGATAATATTTATTAGGCTTGAGAAATAATATATATTTGAAAATATTAAATAATATTAATATTTAAATTTATTATACACATATTACGTTTATTTATTGTTCATATAATTTAAATAGTAAATTATTACTTAACAAACTGCCTAATAAATTATATTTAATTATTATTCAACTATTTATTAACTTTGTGTTATTTTTGAAAGGCAGTGCGGTATGACAATTTTGTTTGACTGGGGGCGACCGACTTGTATCGACTAAAAATATCGGATAGTCGAGTGTGTCCAACGGCGGCGATTACCGGTGGCGATACACGCGACCGGTATTCGTATAAGCGATGCTAAATCGCGGCATTTCACGAAGCGGAATAATTCCTTCCCCAGGGCTTGCAGCTCCACGGCGAACGATAACGTCGCGGCGCGCGGCTTCTCGCCTCTCGTATAGAAATTCCAGGACGCTTTCCCGCGAGGTCGAGGCTCGTGGCGTATCCACATACGCTCGCGGAAGGTATACAGGCGCTTTATCTGTCTCGAAAGAAAATTTCGACATAATCGTAGAATGAATTACAATAAATCTGTCCCTTGTTTGTGACGTAAAAGATTATTTTCCAGGACGGATATGACGCAGGAAACGAGACGAATTAGAATGAAATATTAATATTTGTTAACCAGTTCTTGACTAGAAACACGGAGTTGCGTAAAACTGTCACATTAAAATGCAGATTATTATGTTCGATTTGAAGATATTGATATTTTCAGATAAATAATTATATCGCGTTACAGCAGGTTAAAAATCAATACTTTTAATCAAGATCTTTAGACTCTTTTAATAATGATTTTGATAAAATAACAGGAATAAATTAAATAATGATAAATTAACGGGAATAAATTAAAACTTAAAAATTATTTTTTGACGCGAAATGCGTCAAAGATAATAATGAAATGATAATTTTGGCATCGTGAATAAGATATTCTGTTTTTAAAAAAAGCAACAACGTGATATCATACTTGATATAGTGTAATATAATAATAAGCTTACAATCGAAATGCGCATTGATATTACGATTTTGATAAAAGTATTTATTTGTAGGCTTCGGTATGAAGCGGGAAGTATCGAGGCGAGAGCGTCAATAACTTGCGGATTGTGTATCGTAATATCATTAACACCCCTAGTAGATAGCGTAAGCGCTGCCAGCGTTAGCGGTGGAACTTGGCGCGTGTTACCGCCGTAAATCTCGTGGGAGCGTCATTACAGCCGCCGTTCAAGCGTACTGTGCGTCGATTTTCGCGATCGGCCGCCGATATCGCCGCGGATAAATTTCACTTTGCGCCGCGGGGAGGCCGAGCGACGCCGCGCGCCGGTCTCAAGTAGTAACATACCGTGAAAGCGTTGCCCACCGATTCCAATAAAGTAGAGGTGAGCTAAGGCGAGCCGAGAGAGAGAGAGAGAGAAGCCGCTTTGTCGGCTCCGTAATTAACGGATATATTTATCGCCAAACATACCGGGATCTGATCTGGGTTTTCCATTGTCACCGCAAGTATAAAATTTTTGAGTAATGATAAAATTAAAATAAGGATTAATGCAATTTTTAATTATCTAAAATGTGTGGAAGACTAAAGAGAGGATTATATATCGACAATTTAAAAAGGATTTACATTTAATGCGGAATGTCTTGAAACTATTTTTATTTTAATCCTATATAATTTTCTTTGAATTACAAGGAGTTAATATCCTTACATCGTGTCGCGATTTTTCCTCGTTATAATAAACCATGAGCACGCGGGATATGTTGAATCGAGATTGAATCTCGAGATGACGATTACGTCGTCTCGTGTCAAATGTCGGGGTGTTCAAAGCGGCAACTCGCCGCTTTATTGATAATTAATCTAATCTCTCTTTACGCCGTGAGATACGAAGACACATTCTCCGAAGCGTTTGCTTTTACATTAAAGCCGTTCCTCGCGGCGATGCGGCGGCGATTCAAGGAAAGAGAAAAGAACGAGTAAGAGTATAAGAGCGTGTTTTACGTCGGTTATCAATTAGATTCGCTCTTGTCACGCGTGTTATCTTATCGCGAGCGTTACGACTTTGTTAACCGCGTTTCATATAAACAACTCCGCGGCCGATTTGCCTAATCGTATACAAGATGCGATTACCGCGAACTATGCTATGGCAATTGTATAGCAAGAATCGATTAATACGGAATCGTGTGAATCTGTCGCATCAATTTTAACGATAAATAATTATTTTTAAATAATTTCTATCTGTCGTTGGATAATAATTATTGATCGAATAATCTCAGTATTTCATAGCAAAATATAAATTTTATATAAATTTGTAATAGTTTTTTTTTTTTTTTACAGAAGCAATCGGCAAGCTTTCTATTTTTTTTTTACAAAATTTGCATAAACCTTTGTTTTGTTTTTATTTATGACAATAGTCAGCTGATAGCTCCAGAGAACTTTTTAATTAACTTTTTAATAAACTTGTTAATTTCTTTATCAATAATACAAATTCATACACTGAAAAAAAGAAGTTAACTTAATTATTGATTAATACATTCAACTGATTACTGTTGCTTTAATTAAAATATTTAAGTATTTAAATTAAATATGACGTATTTAACTGTCATGTTCATAGTCAAGTTAACAATTTTTTTTCTCAGTATATAAAATTTTTATTTACCATATTACGGTTTTATTCATAATTTTGTATCGTTTTTTCGTCATTTAGCCATTCATACTGTCGTGATATATCCTGATATCTCCGAGAAATAAAATTTCTACTCGTATATAATGACGCATTTTTGTGGAACTTCGGCTCATACGGGTGATTTCCTTGATTCACAATGACTTGGCATCGGTGTGTTCCGCGTCCTACCGCGGTCCACGATAAGATAGCGCGTTTAACAAGGCTGAATCTAATCGATAGCCGAGGTAAACTGTGCAATTCTATCTATGGTGCGGCATCACGCGTGTGTGTTTCGTTCCCTCGACAGGCGATTGCCGTAAATGGCGCAATGCGAAATCGTTGCCGCCAGCATGTTCAGTTATCGCGGAAGCAGATTAGCAACGCACGAAGACGGAACTTTTTATCCTTTCTTAAATTTATATACAATAATATCTTTTTTTTTTTATCTTACGAATCACAGTTTTAACTGCGCCGTTTTAATCCGCGCACTGCGAATTCGCGTCACTTTGACAAACATGCTATTTTAGCACGCTTAATTTTATATTCCTCATCAATACAATTTTATACAAAGAACACACTTACTTTCCTTTGTATTTATATATCTGTCGAGGTAATATTTAAAGCTATGCACGTTTTACGCACGCATTTATCAAATCCATTAATCTTGATCATAAAAGGTATATTCAATTATATTTTTTTACGTTTGTTATTTTTCAATCAGATTTTTTATCGCTATGGATACAAAAAATCGGGCAAATTAAATTCTTTTTCTATATATGCATGTGTAAAACAGCTATACTGCAAACGAATGCATTCAGAGAAAAAAAGAATATTGTGGCAAATAATATGTGAGGCCCATGGTAGATTCTATTCAGGAAAGTTACCTCTACCCAGACGGAGCTTCACCTCGCGAGCGCCGAAAGCTTGTATTGATCGCTGTTAGCCCATTTCGTATCAAGTTCAAGAGCAAAGAAGGTGAAGTTATTTCGAAGGACGAGGTCCTTTGCCGATCCATACCGGCGCACGGTTACGTTTTCTTCTTCGAGATTTGTATCGCTTGTTGTGTCGAATATCGCTGAATCAGGAAGGTATCTCATTATCGAAAAGAAATATTGGTTTTGCGTTTCACTTTGATACGTTTGACACTGTGGCTCATTTCCGGCGATAAGTGCGCTTTTACGTGATTACGTAGCTACGAAAATATGTTTTTTTTTTTTTTTTTATTTGAAAGCCAGAATGGGTCATCATCATATTTCTAGTCTCTTTATGCTTATGTTCCAGATTTTTGCTTCTATCGAAAATTTTTACTCTTACTTTTACGACTTGGATTCAATATTTTTAGATTTAGATCTTGAAATATTTTTATCTTTACGGACGCTTTTGAAATATTTTTATCTTTATCTCGTCGATTTTTATATGAAAAAGACGATTTTTTTCGCATTGATTCTTTTTTCAATAGCGTGCATAAAATATTTATAATTTATTATAATTTATACTATACTATATAGTTTTAATATTTTTTATTATTATATTTCAAGTATTGAAGTATAACAAAGTACATTGTATATATAATATTTAAAAGTTTTGTATTAATTTTGTATTAATCTGTTTAATACGATGATTGATATTATGTTTGCAATATGATTAGCAGATTTATCGTAATCACACAGAAATCACGCAGCAAATTTCATATTTATCTCGGCTTGATACGCGATCGGATAATAAAGCTACTTTCTAAGTACGTACGGCTATTGACAATGACGTGCGTTTCGAAAAGATATGATTCATAATCAGCTGGACCTATCTTCGAATCGTTCGAAGGTAACTACGTATTCTATATTTGCACACACGTTATTTATACATATGATATCACACAGATGTGTTCATGTTCCAAAATAAAGATCAAATTTCCTAATAGCAAGAAGAACGCGATATTTTACGTGTTTGAATGATTTGTTCATACGATAGAATTACTGTCGATACATAATCAATACCAATAAGCAATTCTCATATAGTTTTTTTTATTAAAAATCACTAATATTGCATTATTATTAGCTAAATATGGATGCTGGTGTCTTTCTCACCGATTCTTCCATAGTTATCCTAAATCTTCTCCGCCGGCTGCTCGATCAGCCTTCGATCATCGTGGGATTTATATACGACTCGAAAGAAAGAGTTACTATTTATCCTCAAGAGCGAGAGAGGAATTCGTTCGCGCGCCTTCACATATAGAACTGCCATAAATGGTGTTGAGTCTCTCCTCCGAGTCTCTCTGTGTCAGTTATTATGTACAATTAGCCGAGATGCTGACGGGGAGAGATGGTTGCTGGAGCCGCACAAGGTCTGCCTGCGGTCCGAGTCTTAGCTAATCACTGTTTGCCGAGCGCGGATTAAGCAGAGAGAGGCAAAGAAATGGGTTAGAAATTTAATACCGAGGTCGGCCGCACTTTGGTCAGTAATTATACATGGCCGTGTAATCTAGGTGAATTGATCATTTCTACAGTGGGATATCTGATATACATATGTGCGAGTCGAGGTTACAAAGAGCAATGGCTGGTCGTTGATCCGGTCAGTTGACATTGGTTAGTAAAGCGGAGAGCGCGCTCATAGGAAGGGTGAGGTAATTCTCGAGAGAGTCGTGAGAATTTTGATTCATCAAATATCAGATGAAATTATCAGTGTGGAAGATATTAGAAATATTTAAAGTCGCCATGTTTGAACGTTAAATCTATATTTTTCTTTTATTTGTAATTTTTGTGTGTGTATTTTAATATTATGTGAAATAATATTTTTGCTCATCACTCAATCCATAAGTTTGGATATATTTACTTTTTTACTTTATTTTTAATTATTTATTAATACATGATGCTTTATTATCGAACTTGTCCCGTTATTTGGAAGTGATTTTACTGGCAAGGCATTCTCGGCAAAATTCCGGACAGATTCTTCCGCGGTCATGCACACAAGTCACCTAAATTTGGAATGGTACCACGTTGAACCTATACGTCAATAATCAAGCTTGGCACGGAAGGGAGATCAAAGAAATATTCAGGGCGCACGCCTCAGTAATCTCGCCCCGATAAAAATCCTCGTGGGGATCAAGACTTTGGTATATCTCGCATGGACTTTCATAGAAGTAGCATGTAGGTTATTCCGATAAAATGCACTTTAAGTGCTTCTAAACGTCGTCGATTGCTCCGAAGCACTATACCAATGTCAGGCGTATCGACCGAAAGTTGAAAATTCCATCGAATCATATGATATAATCTCGCAGAGATACACACAATCCGAGTCTTGAATTTTTTCCTGTTTTTTTCTTTCTCTTGAAAATATTTTCAAATTTTGTATATATGCACTTAAAAGCAAAAATAACAAAATAATTCTCTCTCGCCTCTCTCTTTTACTTCTCTTTGATTGATTTATTTTTTACAGCTCTATATATATGTATACACATGCAAGATTGAGTTACTAAAATTCAGAGCGCGTTTTTTTCCTCTCTTTGATTTTTAAGATATCTTTTAAACTTAATGTCATTTTTGACATAATCAAAATTACTCTTACTCTTTAATTATCTGATTGATAACGCTATATAAAAATTACAATTTTGAAAAATTGCGTAAGATTGCGACATTACGATAAATTATAGAATGATTCCATGGTTTTTGTTCTATTTATCAATTTAATTATATTTTTACCGCAATGTAATAAAATTGGCAGTCTTAAAACTCAAGACTAGAATGCAAGCAAACGCGATTCGCTATATAAAGGGCGTGACAAGTCGTTCCCGCGAAATGACGCAATGAGGCGACTTCGACGAACCATGCGTTTCACCGAGGTTTTCAATTCAAACCGTAAACATTTGCGGGATCACGCATCACGGGAATCATGAAAATAAACTATTTTGCGGAGGGTGGGGGCAGGGAGGAAAGCGGGGACGGCGTGTGGCCATCACTGTTGGACGGAACAGCTGAGAGCTCTGCGGGACGCCGTCTCCCTCGCGTATTGATTCCCGGGACGCCGGCGCGGTTCGGCGCCGGGACGCCTGCCGTAAAAGCAGCGCCTTCAAAAACACCGCAATTCCCCGGAATTCACCTGCCTACACGTGTGTGTTTGGATATGTGTGTGTGTGTGGAAAAATTGCTGCTTCAACTCGGAATTTACTCACAACGGAGGAATCATCCTCGCATTTTCCATTCCTTCCATTCGTGCGAGCGGTGCGTTTATGTTCACACGCCGTCGTGAGATCTGGATGATGCTTGCTTGCCGCGCGTTATGCTCTTTCGTCGGGCTAATTGGATGGCTCTAGGATGTGTTGCGGAAATCTTCGAGAGGCTTGAAATGTCTCGAGAAAGACGCGAGTTTTGCAAATGTTGCTTGGAGAGAGTATTTTTAATTAGAATGTTGAATCTACGTGATTCTTCTTTGAGATTAATTAGGTCCTTTCAGAGAAAGAGAGAAATTCTGTAGCTTTGTACGTATTGATTTTTCAATATCTCTCGATACTTTTCAATATTCATACAAATAATTTTTTTAATCTTCTTTATATATAATATAACTATATAAAAATATTACTTTTTTAAATATTTTTTTTTTATATTATTTATATAATAGCATTAAGCATCACAGAACCTGTTCTCTTTTTTAATTTCTCATTCGGAAACTGTTGGCCAAATATTTTAGCTTGAATTTATTACGATGTCGTCTAGCGGACTGCTTAATATCAATCATCGACTGGAATTCGGCACTTGTAATTTACTGCATCTCCCAGTGCGAGAGAGCGCGCTTGTTCAATGCACTTTTCAGCCGAGTAACTCAATATGCGCCTTCGGCAACAAGAAGAGCCCGATGCGGTATTTTTTGATTTAGTAACGACACCGTTGAAAACAGGCGAGCTCGTCTTCGCTCGCAAAAAAAGAAAAAAAAAACACGGCACAATGCGTATCTTGAGAGGAGACGCTCTAATTAGAATTCGATGCACTGACAAATCGACGCGATTATTAAAAGTCGCGCGGACATGACGAAGCGGACCGCCCACGTAACTGTTTTCTTTCCCGTTTGCAATCGCCTTTCGAATTCTCTTCTTTTTTTTCTCTTTACACGTTACCGGTTATGTAATTTCGCAGTTGGGACATTTGAGCTAGTGTTGCGCTCCGATCGCGATTGATTGTCGTCGAAACGAGCACGGATTGATATTTATTATCTTGATTATTTAGCGATCATTAATATTTATGCAACTTTAGATTCGATCTAGCTAATATTACCGATTAATATCATTAATGATGTTTCTAAACGGTATTATAAATATATATTGATATAGACAACTACGCCGATAATGATATTCGTGTATTTTAAGAAGAAGATAAGAAAAATCCATGTACTTATCTCTAGTCGATGGCTTTTATCTTTTCTTTTCTGTCGGCAAATTGTCAATACCGAAGATGACATCATTAAACGAAAATGTCTGGGCTAAAGTCGTTTTTATCTAAAAACGATGAGAGTAGGAGTAAAAAAAAATAAAATAAAATATGTATGTGTAAGAGACAGGATAAAAATCCTGAAAGAGATTTTTTATAGTTGATTTCACGATATTACTTGCTGGCACAGATTGATATTTTAGGAGGATTATTTGATATGTATTTTGAGACAATTTTTTGAAAGAATGGATTTTTTTCCAAATTCATTAATTTTTACAGATTATCTGTATCTTTTTTTTTTCTACGGATTAGTATTTTGTAAAGATTGTTGAATATACAGCTCTTATATACGGATTGAAAAATTGAACGAATCTCGAGCAATATGTGACAATTTTGATTTTGAAATGTCACATCGCTATTAAACACATAACACGCATAGCAGTGCAATGTGAGACATTGCATTCATACTACTTATGCATATCGTATGACGCGCAAACCACACATCGTGGAAACCGCGAGTATTTGCCAAAGGCATAATATAATCGCGGGAGAATCAATTGACTCACTAATTAATCCTTTCTCGCCATCAGTGTCCTCAATCACATGGACATACTTTTTCTTCATTTGTAAAATATTTAGCCGTTTTAAAGCATTTCTGTCTCAGTTTAGAAACGCGTTTTGAATTAAAGTCCACGATTTTCAAACAAGTTAATAGAACGAGGCAAATTCTGATGAAAAGATTTCAAATTTTTTGTTTTATATAATTGCAAATATTTTATTATAAAAATTATTGAGAGACTTATTTAGTATAACAAATTTATTATTCAGCTTTACGTAATTCCAAATTGTGAGAATATATATGTAAAGCATGTAAAAATCAATTTTAATTACTTTGTTTATGATTGATAGAGACAGTAATATGACATTGAAGATTGCTTTAAAATTTTACGGAGATGCCTAAGAGATATCTTTAATTACATAAAAATATAAATACGTACGATTTTCTCTCGATAAATAGAGACTCGATACGGAAAGAATTAATTCGTAGTTAACTGTTGGGGCGTTACGAGTGTTACGCGAATCTTACATTATGCGCGATAAGAGCGTTCATCAATTACGAGCGTGGTGATAGGTTGAAATATTTCATGGCGTTTCATTAGGCGATTTCCTCGATCGTGTAACCGCCTCTAATCGACGCTCCGTAAATACATACAGCGGCCGTTTATAAAGCGAGATATTATAAATTTCACCCGTGCGCAGTTTCACATTCTGGGATTATGTATGAAGCAAAAGACGGAAACGAGACAATGTATGGAGAGCGTAATGGGCGATCAACAATCGCGTTGCCATAAATCGCGATGGATTACGCGCGGTTATAATGCGTTGTTCTCCTGGGAAATTTATTCGCATAGCCACTAGACAGGATTATTTAAGGCCTCATTTACGTCAGATCATTTTCACCTTAAAGCTGTTCCAGGAAAAGAAAGTCTATTTTTTTTATATATATAATTGACATCTTGACTATTACAATTTGCTAAAATATGAAACTTTAAACTTTAATATCTTTGTTAAATGGAACAGGCTTTATTTTATGGACAGTATAAATTGGTAACTACATTAATCTCTTCAATGAGCTTATAAATCGAATTTTTGCGATAACATAATAGCAGATATAAATTTATTATATAAGAGAAGTTAGATTAATCTATAACACAATAATTAATATTATTTATTTCTAATTCTGCCGTGTCGATTGTTCTATAACTATTATATTGTGTGTGAGAGAGAATTTTTTTTATAATATTAATTTAACTAAATTCTCTTTATTTAATACGATATGTATTTAAGAATTTAAAGATTTACACAAAAAAAAGAAAAAAAAACACATAGATTTTGTATCTACAATTGCAATATCACAAAATAGAAAATATTAATTCTCCAAATCGAAGGTGTAATTTATGTTAATAAATCGAGTCTCGCGGAAACAAATTAGAACAAAACATTGATATTGCTGGTGCATAAAAAGCGCGAAATGTCTCTGCAAAGAGATCGACTATTTTCGCGATCAAGATCCATTGTCGCTAAAATGAATCGTGATTTCGTCTCCTTCTCACGAGGGTCTCTCCCGCGCATACGATCCTAGGAAGATCGGTCGGTGATGATAATGCCACGATAGCGATCCGTATCTCGACCGGAGGTTCCATCACTTTCTCCGCTGTGTGTATTCTTTATACTGTACAGTGTTTCAGGAAGAAGTGTCATATACGCGGAAGCAAGGCTATCGTTCCGGGGAAAAAGTTGATGTAAATGCATTTCTGCAGTGATGGAACTATGTGATGTGTACAACTTTATATTAAATGATGTCACGAGTATTTTCTTGATAGCAGTCGAGAAGAATCTCACTGTCAGATATAACTTACGTTTACTTCGCGATTGTTGAGTATAGTTTTGTCACTTTTTTTTAGGAGAATGTGACTTTACCAGATTGACGACGAAATTTTTTTTTAGGAAGGATTAAATTATTTCTCAATTCATTAAAAAATCTTTTAGCTTATATGTTATTGAAGTACATATATATTTATAATGTCTTCACTTAGAATATCTTATAACGAAAAACTAGATATCGTGATTAGGTGATCGGAGATCAATTCTCAAGTTCCTTTTCTGGCTAATCATGTAGCCAATATTTGTGATGTAATTTTGTTTGAATCACTCATCCGATATTCTTGATCATTGCATTTTAGTGTGTTGATTAATGATATCGAGATCGATATTCGTGAAACATTCGCTATTCGTAAATAATTTCCCGTTGTCATGTAAGTAGAAAGAGTCATTGATAGTGAATTTTAAACATTTTTTTTTATTTTTTTTTTTTAAGTTCAAATTTTGTCTCAAACAGAATGAAATATAAGAGCTTTATATTAAGTATTATAAAAGAAATTTATAATACCGAGCAATCTTGTATAAAATAATCGTGATTTCAGAGGTTTTTGGGCGCTTTTTAAGGAAACATTTTTCAACTGATATTTATGGGAAACTTTTTATTCAGAATTAAATTTCCTATAAAATCTGAAAATCTGGCCGGAATGTTTAGGCTCACCCTGTATATCTAATATTGTCAATCTTAAAATTACAAAATTAAACAAAATTTCTTTCACATCTAATAAAAAATGTTATCTTTAACAGCTGTTTCTGATAAAATAAAATGTATATTTTTTAAAGTTAACGCTACTCTAGAATTCTCTACATTAAAGCTGCAATATTTTAGCTGCAGGCGTATATTAATAGGAACAACTCGGATGACTTGCAAACGACTACCACGACATATTTGAGTTTCCTCGAGTTGTAGGTCAGTTCGCAAAACGGCGGGACATAAATGAAATTTCCGCCACTTTCGCTCGCGTGTAGGTACTCCTATTTACGATATAACGAGATGTCGCGATCCTAGAACTCGACTTAACTCGATCGCGTTTTAAGTCTCTAGGCAAGTCTTTCGACTGATCGCAAATGAGCTGCGAAGCTGATAATAATGATGCAACTTCGATCATTCTCGACACCTCGTGAATTCTCCCATTACGATTCTCTCGCAGAAACATATAATCGCTCGATTTTTTTTATGTTTCCTCATTCATTTTTTATGATTTTTTTATGAATTTATTTCTAAAGTATTATTAATCTAATTTGTGCATGCTTAGTATTTATAAATAAACTTTACTTGTTTTCTCTATTAATTAAATTTTTTAGACATGTAATAATAATTCTGACATATTATTGCATCTTGCCACAGGAATAAGAACGCAGTTAGCTTTCACGTTTTACTTTCATGTATTTGCATGCCCCGTCTGACTACTATTTCTCTCAATTACCAAACTTCAAATTCGCGTACTCCAATATACTGCTTTACGTCCACGCAATGAAGTCTTTTGCATCACGCTCCAGTGATCGCATTCAAAGAGAGTTCCGGCATACCGCACGGAACTGTATCCTATGTCTGTATCATTCCAATATCTGTACATAGCATGTTCCATATCTACTGGATCGCGCAAGTCTTAGCCAAGAAATCTTTTCCGAAGTTGAGATCAATTTTCCATCACTCATTTATCAAAATTTTTTAAATTTATAACAAAAATTACTTTATCTAATCAAATGTTAGATCGGATTTCTCTTGAAATTTATCTGCGCTTAATTAAAAAAAATCGATCCATTATGTATTTATCTATTCGATGAGAAAAATCACAGATACATGAAATGATTATCTCTATACCTGATAAATTTAATAACCTTACGTGAAAACTAAGTTTCTCTCTCATGGTTTCTCAAGGACCTCAACGTGCCAGGCTTAGAGCACCCTATACATTCGATCCGCGGCAACTTTCCTCGTGAGCGCGTAACATTGTAAAATCGATGGCAGATGGAGCGCAGTAACGTCGCCGACAAGCGCATTAAAAGGCCCCGGGACACTTCTCGTTTGTTCAGCAACAACCTTTCGTATATCGCGGCAATACTTCCGCGTACGTCCCGACGTATCTATTAACATAACAACGCGAGGAAAATTAATCCCGCCGCCACCGAGGCCCGCGGGGAAACTTTCCTCTACCGTTTCTCCTCCTCCTCCTCCTCTACCTCCTCATCGTCTTCGAGCGGTTCACGTTCACGTGACCCCGGCGCGCGCGTGCCTCTTCCTTCGCGTGCAATGTCGTCCCCTTAAATGCAGCCGCATACTGGCGGCGCATGCCGCGCAATCCGCGGCGCAATCTACGCAGGTCGTGCCGGCGTTCCTCGTCTTGCGACTAAATTACGCTCATTCCGCGCAAAAGCAAATCCCGAGAGAAAGAGTGCACGCGTGATGCAGACTTCGGTAAAAAGTTATCAGAGTTGTTTTTTTTTTTTTTTTTCGCAAAATAATTAAATCGATGTTGCAGAGAAATGGCATATATGTCATAAGAATTTTACAATATATTTTTATATTTTTTGTAACATTGTATTAATTCTTTGGCGCACAATCTTAATTATCATTGATGAAAAATATGAAAAATATTTTGATTAATCATAATGTTTCGCTAATTAGAGATAAATATTAGTACACATGTATATAAAGAATATATAAAGTTGTATCTATATATAATTTAACTACATTGTTTAAATTATCTTTATCTGTAATTGAAAAAATTTTAATTCACGAAAGAATCGTTGATATAAGTTGTTCAATCAAGATTGTAGCTCTAAATCATTCTAAAACGATCAAGACAAATTAATCTTTGTATTTAACATTTAATTAACATTAAAATACAGGATAATAAACAAGGATTATTAATATCACGTGCCAATAAAACATGCCTGATATAAAATTAGGGATCATTCCGCTTGTCTAGAGAAATATACGATCGCACCTCGGCAGCCGGCAATTATGCATGCCTATAAATTAATTGCGCCAAAAGAAGATACTCCATGGCTATTAGCGATTAATTTTCCGCGTTGAGGAAACATGTTCGCCGTGTATTAATTTTTTTCCGAATCAAACACGTTTTTCGCTCGACAATCTATTCATATTGCATATTCCGTTTTGTCGCATATTCATCACAAAATCGTCTCGAATAATCGCAATTACTTGTCGAAAAAGATATTTTTTTTTCTTTTTGTTAAAAAATGTCAAATATCAATTGGAAAATTACTATTAATTCCACATGTTTCTTTTTGCTTTTTTCGAGCTTATATTGAAATGATACTGGACGACGCAAGAAATAATATACATGTCAATGGAATTGTATAGCTGACAGTGTCATCAAATTGCCATCAATTTCTTATCGTCAGAATGCATTTGCCGAACATGTAAGATAAGCGCAACGAAATCGGTTTTACGTTTCGTTAGATCGCACGGCGTTATACGCGGAGCGTGTCAATGTCACAAGAAACGATCGCGCAAGTGGGGTAGGACGGCTGATCGATCGCCGTGAAAAGATTTAATGATCGTCAATTAAGGAAAGGATTTTACCGCGATCACTGTCGGCTCTTTCGTTGGCGCGTTTCATCGCAGGAAGTGCACCTGTCGCGCGCTTTTTTAATTCGTCGCCCTGTAAGCCTCTTTGATACGTCGCGTCGTGCCGATTTGCCATTGGAATTAGAAAGTCATCGTGCTGCAGGCAATAGAGAAAAGAGAAGCGCTATTTCAGGGTTGTCATTTTTCCTCTCATCTAATTCTTTGAGTTTTCCAAGCTCCATCATATCGTACATGGTTATAACATAATAATAAATTATAATAAATATAATAAGTTATAATAAATTAATTTTAATTTTTTTTTAAAGAATGTAATTTTTAATGACGGTAACATTACACGATATGAAATTTAATGGAACATACAGGAGTAATTTAACGGAAATCATTCGCACACAGCTGTTTATTAAAATACAATAACATAAATTACGATATATATATATTATAATTAATAAGCATAACGCGGTCGCAGACTTGCAAGTAATTCAAATTAATTTGTTAGATATTTGCCACGTGAATAACCGTCACGATATCCCGTTTGTGCAATTTATTTATGAGCTAATAAAGAAAATCTTATATAACAGAATAATCGCAGTTACAATAGTAATTGAACAAATGTGCATGAAGGAGCTGGTATTGCTCGCGGGCAAATGAATAAATATGTAATATGAATTATTATAAATGACCGATTGTTGCATGATATAGGACGATTAGGCTTACACGCTTTATACTAAATTATCCATTTATCTATATAGGTTGTCTTATACTGCGCCATATACAGAAAGGTACATAGTGAGTTTAACTGTCAGTTCATAACGATTCAACGAACGTTTAGTAGCGCTTTATTTCTTTAACGATGCCACAATTTTGACAATATTAATTTTTCATTTTAATAAGTAGGATTGTATAGAGAAAAGAAGTTGTAAATTTGACTTGTAAATCTGTTCAACCAATTACCATTTTCTTAATTGAAATATTTATTTAATTGATATATTTAAGTATTTAATCAAATATATATTATGTCAGATTTAGAATGTTGTATTTGATTTAAATATTCTAATTAAAGAAATGGTAATTAGTTGAACGGATTTAGTCAAATTAACAACTTTCTTTGCTCAGTAGAAATTGTCTTGTTTAAGTAATAATAATAACACTTATTGTGCGTGAGAGTGATTTTGCGTGATTGTTAATTAATGAAATTCTCTATCAATGCACGGAGGGGGAAGTTACGTTTCTCGTTACGATTCTTGCATAAATAAGATTAACAAAATTCTATGATGTTATCAGGAGCGCTTTAAGTCCAAATGCACTACATGCAATTCGTTAGTGCGCACGCTGCGCGCACAAAGATCTCTATCCGATTTGCGTGCGCGAGAAAGTTGCTTTGCAAGAATCGCGTATTTTTCATCGCTCGCAGCGTACATCGCCAAGTCATTTCGCGCTATATGGATATCCGAAAAAAACTGTCGCGACCGATCAACGATCTGGATGTCGCGTGGGCGATATCGCTCTCTCATTGTCCGTCATCCCGCTTTCTTTTTCCTTCCCAAGTTCCCTCCGAACGAATACACCGATAATAATCCGTATTCCGTATCGGTAGGTTGGCTCGAGTTACGTAAGCCGGGGCGGCCTTGCATTATAGCATCATAACCATTCATCCTGTCCGTTCACCTGCAATGCGCCACACAATTTGTTCCAGAGCGAGCGATATGCTCGTATAGATATACATAGATATACAGCGTGTCCCGATCATTGTGCGCTTTTTTTTTTTTCTCAACTGTGAGAACGGACTGAGAAAAGCGTCGCTTCTCTCGATGTTGAGGCATAGGGCTTTGGAATCGTAATTTAAATCGTAAACGATTTCAAGTGAAACGCATTCCGCGATTACCAGTGTATAAAAATCAATGAATATTTTTTCTAATAATATTCATTAATATTATTTTAATTTAATTAAATTCTTTTCTAAGGCCTAAAAAATTGACAAAATTTTACTTTCAAGATTAATTACCGAGGTAGTAGCTCTTTAGATTAATAGTTTGTTAGAAAAAATTGATTCCAAGTTTAACAAATATTTGACAGGAGCTACATACATTATATATTTTTTGGGACACCGAATATATTTAATCGTATTTGCTGGTGAGTGAGCAGTGTTCTGTACTGACGACACGCGGATTATTCGAGAAATGCAACGGAAATGCTATGATCCGTAAAATCAATCTATTGATTTCCAATCGTCAAGTCGGTTGACCAGATATTTGTAGGATACAACGCTGTTCCATATTTTACGATCTCTAAGAACATTTCTATTCTAATAAAAGAACTCGATGAGCGGAAAATGTAACAATTTATAAATCTCTCTTACATCTTAATATATCATCATTACAAAATTTTTAAATCTGATAAAGTTATAATTAGATAAAATTGTGAAATGGATATACTTTCATAACAACACTTAAAGAAGAATTTTAAAGACATTGTAAGACTTTATGAAATGCATACAAGAAGAGAAGAGCTTTACAAAGGAAATGGAAAGTTGTGTATTAAAGAATTAACTCGTCACTTTCGCGAGACAGAAATGAAATCGCGTAGTTTAGTTCGGCTTGTAGCGCATTGGCAAACCGGAAACGCGTAGCCTACAAACTCAGTAGCTCGTAGACAATTGGTCTGTCGCAAATTGGTCGAGGACGACGAAAGAGGTCGGTGAAGATGGCGATTGTGTGCCCTGGATTTGATCCCGCGATTGTTAATGACGATTATTAATGCAATCTCGTATTTAATAACTCGATCGCGGCGCAATTAAATAATATCATCCATCGATATATTCTCTTCGCAATCTCGGCTCTCTTGGCGTTCGTTACGAGTGCTAATGTCACGCCATTAGTCTCGCTGCCATAACATTTGCTAACTAAAAGGACAACAAGCTTGGATTCGCTTGATAAACGCCATAAATTTCGCCTGTCACCGCACCAACGTGCATTAATGGCCATTAGAAAATCGTTGTCGAACCGGTTGCATTATCGTCATTGATACTACTTATTCCGTAGTAAACGAAGGCTTGCAAATGTTACGCAAACGCGGTCGTGCATTGCGATGCGTTAGTTTTATAAACACGTCTAATGATAATTTCTTCATTTGCAAAGATGAGCTGAATCTCGTCAACGTGTCAGTTGTAGCAAATCTTTTATTGCTCAGCATCGCGTTTTAGTCTCAAAAATATCTAATGCAACACATGTCACACAATTATATTAATATATGTTTTATTTTTTTTCAAAATAATATAAAGAGATTTTTTTTCTTATTAATTTTAAAAACTAACTTTATGATTTAATGTGAGTCATTTATTTTTGAAAGTACAAATTTAAGAAATCAGTAAAATTCTGGCAATAAAATATGCTGTTGAACGAAATATATGTATAAAATAAATATCTTTTCAGGCAATATATTTAAATATTTTTTTAGGCAAAAAGAAAAAAATATATATATATAATGGCTGAAAAATATTTATTTTATCGTGCACACTTTTAAATTTCATCTATGCAATCTTCTGTATAGGCGTAGTTTATAGGCTATTTCACAATTTTGATTGACCATTTGCTTCTTTTTATGGAAGGCCGCGCTGTCTTTCTTTCTTTCGATCCACCATGCAGTTAATGCGACGCGTTAATGATACGCGAATGACGACGAGTTAATACTCCATATAATTGATTCTTAAAATAGCATTTGGAACAGGTTTTTCTCAACGATAACGCAATCGGCGGAGTAAATAAATCGAGCCCTGCAATGTGCCATTAGGGCAGAGTTATTGCGTCAAGGCATTCACGTCATAAAGCCAGTGAAATTGTGCTTCGTTAACATGCCTCTTACAATTAATTACAAATCTTTTCATATGTTTACCGCTAATATATTGATTGGTAATTGCCGTGAATTGTCTAACTATTTCACACAAAAGTCACTCGATATAGTTCGATTCAATTTATTAGCCTTTCGTGCTTCTTGGTCGCTTTGAATAGCTGCGTGTTGCGTTGCATTGAAAACACCAGACATAACTGTCCAGCACCAGATATAACTGTCTTATTATCTTAAATTTGCGTTGAGAAAATGTTGTGAGCGAAAGATATTTGCTTGCAATTTCTCTGCAAACTTAAAAATAAAGAATTTAATTAAAAATATTATTAAATATACTATTAAAATTAATATTAATTATTAAAATACTATTAAAATATACTATTAAAATTAATATTAATTATTAAAATATTATTAAAATATACTATTAATTATACTATTAAAAATACTATTTTTTTATTTTTTTTGGTGATAATTTAAATATAAAATAATATATAATTAATATAAATTTCGTGTATGTATATGTGTATATATGAGTGAGAAAATAAATTTTAAGACACCTTTCTTTGAATAAAATTTTAATAAATTTAAATAAATTTAATAAATTTAATAAATTTAACTTTAAAAAATTATGTCACATCTGCCACAGGTTTTGTGAAAAATTTTTGAGAGATACGATGTGATTATTGATTCGCTCCTTACGGTAGAATGTATTAATTATCGAACGTCGTTGCGATGCGACTGGATTCGTTAATCGACGGCGCGACCTGATTAAATATTTGAAAGGAGAGGCAACGTGACGTAAGTGGAAGCTCGCGATCAACGTCAGCCAGAACGCCTTCGGAATCCGCAATGAAATGCTTGTTTACGATGATTTACCACGAGCCATCGTTGCTTTTCCACGAAGATCTCGTTCGAGCGCGGAGATTTTTATTTTTATCTTACGTAACGCGTCAATTTGTCAATTGCGATTGAAATCAAATTTGCGGCGCTTGATCATCAGAAACGCGTGCGGGCTTTTAATGCATAACAAATCGAGGACGAGATCGATCGATATTTTATGTTAATTAGGGGATAGGAGGAGATAATAATCTTGTTGCTATAATATGATGACTTAATGTAGTTCTCCGTATCGGAATTTTTCAGAACATGTTTGTTTGAAATATGACAATGTAAATTGGAAATGTTTGATATATATTTTTTCATGTAATATTTATCACATTAATCTGTGACAGGCTTCATGTAAGGTAATGATTTTTATTAAAGTCAACGAGACACATACAACACTTTTTTAACAATGCACGCTCTAATGCCATACACATGTCATACATACCTTGACCGTGCCTAAATTTATTTACGCGCGATATAAGATCACACAACTACGGGATGTTATATACTTGCCACGTTTGGTGCGACATAACGTTCCGTGCAACACATTTTATTTAACACCTCGAGATACGACGAGCGAAAAATTTGCGTCGTCTTACATCATGGAGAAAATTCCGCTCGTGACAATTATTACGCGCCGTGTGTGCTTGTTAATTTATCGAGCGGACCGTATAAATTGTCCGCTCCGGAAAAAAAAAGTGTCACCGGCAATCGCGGAAGGCAGGCAAACGTGGCCATGTGTCCGCGCTTCTCAGCGGTCCGTGACTAAGAATTTTGCACGGCCGTGTCGTGTTACACATTGCAAACTGCACGGTATCGATAAATAATTTTCACCGAGTGTCAAAAGCACGCCGCTGGGTATACAAGCGCGCGCGATGGTATACGAAGTGTTTTTAAGGATGTATGTGTCATATAACGAAATATTAACACGAGCATGAAAATTTCATAGATCGTTTCACTATTTCGTCTGAATATTTGTTCAAAAACTTAGCACAATTCTCTTAACGATTTGGAAGTTATTTAAGTTTAAAGTTACTATTGAAAATTCTTATGGAAAATCGCGTATTGTAGCACTTATCGACAAATTTGACAAGGAAAAAATATTACCAACGAAATAAAAATTTTTACATATATATTAAGAAAACTCTAATAAATATTTGTGCAAAACTTGATTTAGATCCACTTATTCGTTTAAAAGTTATTTACTAAAAATGTAGTAGAAAAATATTATCTGTCCCTTTCTCTCTTTTTTGCAAATTACTCGTTTTTCATTGTTTCTTGCAGTTGATTTCAGGGGTATTTATGCTCAAAATTTTTGTCATAAATTAGGAAAAATATTAATTACAACCATTTTCTTTTACGAAGACGTCAAAATCCATATTATTTAGTGATACTTTAATTCTTTTCATAATCCGGATTTATTTGTTTGATTTTTCAAACAGTATAAACGTAAAAAATGTTTTTTTTTTCTTTAATTTTGAAAGTTTTTTGCTACTATTGTACATCCAAAACATCTTTAAGCTGTGGCTAAGAAATCTTTTAGAAGCTTCGTTAATTGATTGATAAAAATGA
Source organism: Cataglyphis hispanica (assembly GCF_021464435.1). Taxonomy (NCBI): domain Eukaryota; kingdom Metazoa; phylum Arthropoda; class Insecta; order Hymenoptera; family Formicidae; genus Cataglyphis; species Cataglyphis hispanica. Next base: position 1,454,727 of record NC_065971.1, read on the forward strand.
CGTAAATTTGGTAACGTCTTTACCATTTTAAATTGTATGTCTTAATTAACATTTTATGACGTAGAAACGATTCGCTCGGCATCCTCGTTTTAAGCAGCTTTGAATATAAATCAACTTTCTCATTAGAATTCCTGGAAGGCATCAAAGCGCGTATGAATCGAACGAACATAGTTTGCCGGTTGTTTCTCAACTGTCTGAGCAATTTGTCTAGCATGTAAACGTTGAATTTCAAACAATCGTAATTGATTGTAAATATGGACATGTACATGATGCATTCTTAGATCTGGGTCGATCTTAGGTGCCAATGCAACACGTTCTCAAACTTAGATTGGATCTCTAGTAGACATCTCCTGTATATTTAAGATGATCCGACTCGGCGATAAGAGAAAGTGATCGATGGCACGGTCGGTTTAACGCGACCGTCGTAGAGTAAATTCCGATCTTCGAACTATCGAGAGACAACTTAAAACGAAGCCGACGAATTGATAAAGGCGATAATGAATAACGGTAGTGAAAGATTGCTAAATAGACGGCATGTAGATTAAACTGAATATTATAATAAATCAGGAATCTACTAATAAAATTATCAACTATTGAAAAATTAGTTGCAAGGATCGATCAAATTTATCCTTGTCCCAAAATAAAAGCAAAAAGTAAATATCTCTCAGCTTCCAAGGAAGCGTAGCTATAGTTAGAAAATTCAAGAAGTAGCACAAACTCCTTCTACACTTTACGATTCTCCGGCGATAAATATAATTAATTGCTAACCAGACAGTTTCTTCAATCATCGAGGTACATAAAAATAACAATGAAATGGAACACCTCCCTCGTGTGCCACCGCTGGCGGGTAAAGAAACAAACGGAACACCTTTGGCATCATAAATCGCGCTCTCGATGACTCGATAAGCACGTACGCGAGCGTATAAAAACGCGATAAACTGCCGATCTCTTCGGCGATCGGCGGTACGATCATCGATACCCTCGGTTAATGACCACTTCCGGCGCGCTCATTGATAAATGATTACGTCAGTGACGTCGCGGGCTACGGTGGGTGGGCCGCCTCGTGCGAAGGCCGCGCGTGTTGATATCGGCGCGAGATTCGCGACCGCGATATCGCCCCGGGTTGGCCCCGGCGATCAATACGAAGCGAAAGCCGCCGCGCAAAAGCCACTCGCGTTCACCGGGCACTCGTTCTGCGACACCACGCCGGCGGATCGATCGATCGATCCACCGGCTGTTTATCGGCCGATCCGATCGATAATGCGCGCGGGGAGAGAAAGGGAGTCCCGCGCCAACGGATCGCGGGCGTGTACCTACACGGCGAGCCGATAAATCGTCAGCGACGCCGACGGCGACGTCACTTCGACGGTGTCGAGGAATTGAATCGGTCAGTGGTAGAAGTATGGTACGCTACCAGGTGGTTCTCTGCGTTGCGGTCACGTGCGATTTAGGCGAATAACGCGTGTGTTGACATACTTCTTTTTTTTTTAAATTGCAGTGTCTTATAGTCGATAATACTCGTCGACTTTTCATCGAATATATATGCGAATCTAAAAAAATTATGTATGCGATTATGTTTTTTCCTCTCAATTTGATGCGAGAAGAATTTGCTTTGTCGCTTTAAAATTTCAGCGGCTCTCTCATTCAGAGAGATTAAAAAATAAAAATAAATAATTATATACCTTTTTCTGCAATATATTTGCTTTATGTTTTCGAATAGATCTTCCAGATATCTAGAATCAGTGATCTGTCCAATTAAAAATCATTTGTCATGCGAATTCCTCATTTCTCATAAACATGAAATACGCGCGCAACTACTCGGTGGAAATTAAGCGAGATTGTGTAACGTTCTCGAGGTATACTACGAGCATGACTCGTTGCGTAATCTTTTACACGGACAATTTTATTTTATTATTTGGCGACAAAGAGACGCGAAAGGTACGACACGCTCGTCTATCTCCGATGCTTTCCGAATTCGCCGACTTGAACATCAACGTTTCGAAAGTTTTCGCCCGAGATTGGGAAAAAGAAGTCGCACACGTCTCTCTTTCAGAGAGGCGAAACGAGCTTGTTTCATAATAAGGGACACTCCTTCAATCCTGAAGAGAATCGCAGATTTTAATGCGAGCAACTATCGCAATTATCTCTGCTTTCTAATTCGAGCACTTGTCAAGACGCTTGTGAAAATCGTCCCTTTCGTCGTGTTCAGTTATTAAATGAATAATTCTTTCTGAGATTTATTATATTCCTACAAAACTTTCGAATTTATAATATAATTTTCAATCTTAAACAAACCGATGAAGAAATAAAATATCTGAAAATCTAACATGTAAATTGAATATTTGTGAATTAACTAGTAATAGATTTAAAAAGCTACGATAGATATTTTAAAAATAATTTTATTATTCTATCTTCAACGTCGTCGGTTTCTACGAGAAATTATAATATTAAAATTAATTAATTATATAAATTATAATTAATTATTAAAATTATATTAATTATAATATTAAATTATAAAAATATAAGAAATTAGAGAAATATAAAAATAATGAGAAAATATGAGAAATATAAAAATCTATCTAATTGAAAAAAAAAAAAAAGAAAAAGAAACTGAGATTGCAACTCGTGTTACGTGGACACGACTTTGTTGAATCACAACAAAATGCAAAACAAATGCATAATCTTTTTTTTTTTTTTTAATGCTGGCAACCAAAGTGACTTTCTCGTGAGGAAAAACAAGGTTTCCCGAGTTGATAATCGATCTTACATGAGCATGCCTTCGCGTTCTTGTTCGATGTGACTCAGCGGGCGATCGCCACTGAAAGCGACTCGAAAGACCAAGTCGAGAGGAGTTTTACCTGCTCTCCGCGGCCTTGCTAACGAAACGATGAACGCTTAAAACAATCTTGGCACAGCTTCCGAGAATTCAGTTTCGTTCCTACTAATTATCGGAGGCGTCCTATATTCTCCCGCCTTTCGGTTCGGTGATGTTTCTCTCCGCGAAACAATGTAACGCTTGGCCAGACACTGGTCCAGGTTTCATGCGTTCCAGTAAAAAGAGCAATAAATATACTCTTGCAGTTTTTTGCTATTGGAAATTCTCGAAAAATTTACATTTTAATGCATTCAATCGTTTGAAAAAAGTCAAATTCTAAAAATAAGAGAAAATATATTTATGAAATAGAATTTTTTTCACATTTGACCCGAATTTTTCTTACACCGGAAATCTGTTTATAAATGTCACGAAAATTCAGACAGCAATCAACGCGTTATTGGAGTATATTTTTCGTTAAATTTCAAAATCGATCATATTTTGCTTTCAGGTTCGCGATATCGTGGAGGAATGCACATGTCCGACGCAGTTTCCGATGATTCACGTAGCTGAGGGCAAGTATCGGATCGGCGACACCAAGGTCACGATCTACGTCCGGGTCCTACGTAGTCACGTGATGGTCCGTGTCGGTGGTGGATGGGACACACTCAGTCATTATTTAGAAAAACACGATCCGTGCCGATGCAGGAACTGTACGTATTACGCGCATGGCGTTTTAAAGAATTCTTCTCTCTAAACAAGTTCTCGCAAACATAATGATCCTAATGATCGGTCTTTTTTCTGGATTTTCTTTAGCGCATCGCTCGATGGTCTCAGCGAAGCTCATTCAAAAGGCCGGCGGATCCTTCGACCTGGGCAACACGCAGGTGCATTATGAACGGTAAGCGTCTGCGCCTTTTTTATTACAGCGCAGTTTTAATTATACACAGATGCAAGAAATACACTTGATGGCGATAAAAGCGGATCTATCTTCTTACACGAAGTTAAATACTGATATCATTAAATTGAAACGCATATCAAATTTTAATTAAAATTTTTTTTTTTTTTAATTTTGCGATATATGTGAATATATAGCAAATTATGCTTATGTTACTTTTTTTTTAATTGTAGAGTTTTCACATTTATTTTTGCTATTTTTTTGTTATTTTGCATTATGTTATTTGCACACGAATTATTTTCAAATTTAATGTCAACTAATTAATTAATAGAATTTTTATTTCAAATTTCGTTTTATTTAATACTAATCATTATGATATATCTAATACATGGATTCATAACACACATTTGCTATACATATATTGTGCACAATATTGTTCACGAGTACATTAGATTTATGCGAGAGAAAAAAAACTTCTCTCATTTTTTTTTTTTTAAATAGAAATCACATCTATTACGTTCTTTCTTAATTTTTACCATAAACAAACTAAAGTAGATTTATTAACGTCAGCGATTTTTGTTATAAATCTCTCTTTAATCTTATCTACGTTCGCGAACTTACGTACGGTATTGTACACGTCGTGACATTTCGTCGCGAATACGGAAACTGGAAATTCTCCGGTGCACGCCCGGTCAACACGAGCCGATAAAACGACCGACATCAATTCCGCTATAAAGCCCGCGGTCGTTGTTTCCACCTCCAGATCATCACCTCCGAGAACCCGGCGGAGTTCCGCGTCGAGCGTCGGTTCGGTGCAGAATCTACAATCGGCGCAGCTGCACGCACCACCCAGAAGCATTTCCAGCAATCGCTCGCGATCGCCCACACCTCACCGGCCGACGACCGGCAGCAAGCAACAACAACAACAACAACAGCATCAGCTGCAATCGTGCGACGAGCTGAAGAAGCGCTCGAGGAGCCCAACGCCGCATAGGAAACTGTTGGCGAGCCCGAATCAGCATCAGGCCGATTTGACGAAACAGAGATCGAGGTCGCCGACGCCTAGGGCGAATCTGAGATCGAGAAGTCCGACGCCGCGGAAGAATATAGATTCGTTCAAAAGAAACGAGGAGGCGCGATCGCCAACTTATCACGGAAAACTTCAAGAAAATAGCCGAGTAAGTCTGCTCTTTTATTCCACGAGATAAATTATTTTTTTAAATACTATAGTATAAAGAAAAAATTCTAAATATTAATATAACTTTTGACAATTGAAAGATAACATAAAATATTTGCGATTCCATCGCGATAGTGATAAAAAAATTCTTAGTAAAATTATGATGTTATTAAATTAAGATGTTGTCGAATATCTTACGAAACTTGACAATTGCGTAATCTTTTTGCTCATAATTAAGACAGAAAAATACGTAGAAACGAAAGGAGTACGTAATCGCAATCGGATTTGTTTGCCTCTGTTCAGGAGAGCGGTCTTAAAGTACCGGGCGAGTTTACGAAACGATACATCGTGGAGGGTGGCGTGGCGCGTCGTGCCGTCGAGAAAGACGACACGCCGAAGTACGAGCCGTCCATCTACAACTACAAGTGCAGCGAGGACTCGAGCGGCAGTCGAAGCCCCACGCCGAGTAAAGAGGAACAACCACCCATCGAGACTTTCGGCAAGGACACCACGGCCAACACCCAGAAGTCGCCGCACGGCGATGGAGAGCACTCGGACAACTGTAGCGAGGTGTCCGACGAGGGTTACCGGAGCCTCGGTGCCGTCCAATCGTCCACGGCCAACGGCAATTCCGCCAGTACGCAGAGCTCGCCCACGGTTGCCGATTGTCAAAGTAAGTGGACACCGTATATATATATATATTTCGCGTGCAAATTACGCGTGACATTTAAATGGGATTCAAAGAGTGAGACACTCCATCTTATCCAAAATGAATTCTTTCGATTTAAAAACTCGATAAAGATTGGCGACTATTTCCATTGTCCGCCGAGTGGTTATAGTGACACACTGATCAGACTCTCTCGAGTGTCCGAACGTGCACTCGCCAGCGAGCGAGTCATCGTATTTAATAAGAGAATGCGAGATGATGAAGAGAAGGAGAGAAAGGGGAGATATGTTGTGGATGCACAAACGCGCGCATTGTGCGGTCGAGACGATGTCGCGTGTCGAGGCGCGGGAGACGGAAAAGAAAATCTCTCGACCGTGTGCCGATGCGAATCGAGAGATTAAATTCGATTACAGAGTGCGAGAAGGAGAGGCTTTGTTTGCGAAAATAGAGAGATCGCGCGCGAGCAGGAATTTAATACTTCGCCGCGCGCGAACGGCGTTTATCTCCGCCTGTCCATCTCGCGACTATCGACAACGACGAATTAATTCGGTCGTCGAATCGGCGGCGCTTTACGCGACGATGGATAGAGACGATCAATTTTCTTTGTCCAGAGGAAAGAAAGGTAATACGCGTATAGAGAAAGAGTTATTCTGCGTGAAAAAGATTATAGAATTATCGGGAAGATAAAAATTTGGATATTGATTATCGATTAATTTTTTGCGTGTATGTCAAATTGTATCTTATAGAAAGTTATTTATTTATTTATTTATGCGCGATTTCTTGTTACTTCAATTTAAAAATTATCTTTTCTGCAATCTTTCGCTATTTATTTGAAATATTATTATGCGTCTATTTAATCTATTGAGATTTCGGATCCAGCGGCTTGATTTAAATATAATTTTATAATTTATTGATTGCGTTTTCTCATGATTAAAAAAAAAATTTTAATACCTTTGTTAAGAAATGATTCGACAATAGAAATCGAGATTGTAAAATCCCGTTAGGTCACACGCACGCTTAAATGTGTTTGTAAAAGCAATCTTACGATCTCGCGATGAAAGTCTAGTTTGCATCTCTAGCTCGATCGGACTGTCGCATAAATTCCAATAACAATTTACATACAATGTGCACAAATTATTGGGAATTTATACGAATACACGCACACATACATACGCGCGTTTACTATTTGAACGTCTCGCATTAATTACGCGCGCCGTTGACATGGGATCGGGCGGGCTTTTGTCGATTCATCGAGATCGTCCTGTCAGTCGTACATGACAAAAGCGTCGCGTTCGACGTTCGATGGTAGCACATGTCGATCCTGCCTCGTATGTTGGAACGCGAGGACAAACTGTCCCCGGCGAATTCTCTCGAGTCTCTTTACAAATCGTTCACGGGTGCCCCATGATCCGACATTTGGATCACGTTGCGATTAAATATTCAAAGTGGTAGGAGATATTCAAGTATATGCGGGCACGCACAGCGCGCTTTATAAGATCGCGTTCCCCGCATCGGGCCGGGCTTGACATTTAGCCGCTGTGTCGATTATACGCGAGGGAGATCGCTCGAAGCGTGGGCGATCTCTAGCAACCTGTCCTCGGAACAATCGCCGCCGGTCGATCCTCGATAACACTCGTCGTACGCTCTTGCCTTGAACACACGCAAGCACGCGCATTCATGTACACACTCGACTCACTTGACGCGGTTGTGACGCATTGCCGCGAGTGGAAAAAGTTCGCGGCGGCGATGCGACGCGACGGGACTCGCTTCGATCGTCCCGATGCTTTTACCTACGAGTTGAACGGACTGGAATAGTTCTAGCTTATAATCCGGTGACCTGAACATTTTTCACTTAGAGTGACGCGGAAATAACAAGTTTTTCCAGAAGAAACTTGCTTTAATCCAGCGCTTCTAGATCTTGAGCCAAAATATGCATATATATATATATATATTAAGAATATGCGTCTGTTTTTCATTGCGACTATACCTGGAGCTCAAATTTAATTCAATTTAATAATAATTCAATTTTACCAATTAATTGCATCTTTAAATTTTCTCAAGAATATATATTTTTTATGTTACAGAAAATGAGAACTTTTAATTTTATCAGATTTCTATCACCCTTCTAAATCCTCTATATTAATTAGAATATCCGGAAATTGGCATCTAAATACAAATATAATTAGTAGAAGAAAAATTGATTGTCTAAATAAAATGAAAGGTTATAGATAAATCTAATATTTAGATATATACTTAACAGTTTGCTTTAGTTCTTTTTGTGCAAATAAAATGATTTACTGGAATCATTGCAGAGAAATTTGTGATTACATTTTTTTATATTATATATTATATATTTTTTATATTGTAGTGTATATATATTACTAATATAAACTATTTTATTTTAATTTATTTATTAATTTATTAATTTATTTTAATAAACTATTTTTATATTACTAAAATAGTATATATTGCTAATATAAAATGTAATATATGTAATATATATATACGTATATATATTATTTTTATCTATAAAGAATTCTTTGCAGACTTTAATAATTTATTTACTCTTGTTAAAACTCATTCATGCTGTCACACCGATGCATCTCAATCTATCTTTCATTCTCGGTTTACGGTCGAGATGAATTTTCATGTTACATTTCGCGAGAAATGAAATGACGGTCCCGGGGCGTTTTAGATGACAAATATCCTATCGAGATTTACGCAAAGTAGCCGGAGGCGATCCCCGATGACTCATTCATTTACATTGATATCTTTAATTTATGCGATGGCGCTAGAACGTTTGAAAGATGCGCATCGAAGTATTTGTCTTGTTATTTTAACGCGATGCGTGCGATTTGCTCTCCGATGCGTGTCGGCATATTTATGATTCTCTGTGCGTTTCGCTTCGATTTCAAAAGAGATGTTTGTGTTTAGTCAGGCGAGAAAACTGCTTCTTGGCATCGAGAGTCCACTCTTAAAAAAGACATGTTAAATCGATACTCGCAAGTATTGTTGCTTCTTTTCCTCAATGTTGATTGGTTATTTCAATGTTATGCTGTACATTACTTCATAAAAATCTGTCATGGCTGCGTATTTGACACTTCAAGTATTATATATATATATATATATATATATAATTTTGATTTAATTGATTTTGACAAAACCATTAATACATATTATTATATTACATATAACTAATTTTATAATAGTTATATGTATTTTATAATAGATGCGTGCCCTAACCGCGTGACCTACTCGCGTGTCTTACTCGCGTGTCTTACTCGCGTGTCTTACTCGCGTGCCCTACTTGCGTGCCCTAATAGCGAATGCCCTAATATAATACACCGTAGGCTGCTTCTGTTGGGCCAGTTGGACTTACCTTTCGTTGATCCTGGCCATATTAATTCTGGCAACGTCTAGCCAGAGATATCGCTTCGACCCCCTATCAGAGATCAATGAAGGAAAAAAATTCCTTCCATTGCCGGCTAATTATTGTCGCCGGGGTACACGAGCATAATTTTATGCTCGTTTACGACATGACAGTTTGTCATGCATCGTTTTAATAAATTGCAAAATTTAATATATGAATAATTTGACTGAAAGTCAAATTATCAATCAAATTTAATAATTGATTGTGAAGTAATAATATTTAATTGTAAAAAAATAAAATTATATGTTTTATTCATTTTATTTTAATATAAATTACCTATATAAATCCTATATTATTTATTAATTTTATTTTATATATTTTTATAATTTTATTTAATTTTATTACGATTAAATATTATTACTTCAATCAATTATTAAATTTAATTGATGATTTGACTGAAAGTCAAATTATTCAAATTATATGACACATAAATGTTTTATTAATTTATTTTAATATAAATTACATATTATTATAAATATTGTATATTATTATAAGATTAAATATTATTGCTTCAAACAATAATTAAATTTGATTGATAACTTGGCATTAGATTGACTAAAGTAAAATTATATTAAAACGATGCGTGACAAACTATCTAAGCTTTTATTGCTACGATAATAAAGATGGATGGGCTGTGAGAAATTACGACAAAATTGGCGCAACATCACAATAATTATCAATATTTCATATAAGAAATAAAGTTATTAGCGTCTTCTACATTAAATAAATTAAATAAACTTTCTATTGAGAAAAATATTTTATATTTTTTTTCAATTTTTTTTCTTAATTTATATTTTAAACTATATTTCTAATGTGTTTTAATATATATTTAAAAAATCTATTAAAAGTTATTTGATTGCATTTATTGTAGCCCATCCATTTTGAGGCAACGGATTTATTTACAATCTACAATCTACATTTGCATCTACAACATCTACGGATCCGTCACCTCAAAATAAAATAAAATTTATCACTCACCGGCACTGATGCGCAACAGCGGAGATTTGGTCTTGAGGCTACGTTGTCTGCAACACACAAATATAAAATCCAAATTATAGCAACGTTTAAAATAATTAATATTTCAAAAAATTATTATTGTACGCATCGAATTTTATATCCGATGCGTATAATAATAAGAAGGTATATAAATATGAAATAATTTTATAAATTTTAAGAAAGAAAACTATTTTTTTAAATAAAAAACTTTTATAATATGAGTCTCTTGTTTAAACTATTCAAACAATGATCAAATCGAATTAATGCATGCACGGGATTTATAATAATTAATATAAAAATAATAATACTCACCCTTGGGTTGCTCCGCCGGTGCAGGATGCCTCTCCTAGGCCTCCTCCTCCTCCTCTCAAGTTCATTCACACGCGCGATACTTTAAACGGCACTCCCGCACTTTTATTAAAAGATACTTCCGCACTTGTATGCGCGATATTTTGAACGACACTCCCACACTTTCAAACTTTGGCACGATCGAACCCTGTTTCACGCGAGAATCGTACTACGAGTCGACTAGTATTACTTTATTGCTCGAGCCTTGCTGTATGAATGATAACAAGGCTACGTTAACAATAGCGCGCTAATGTTTACATCGCCGAATACAATGTTATTGTTTTCGCGGCCGAAAATATGTTGCGTACTATGACGTATATATATATATATATATATATATACGTGATATTTTAATCAAGAATCAAAATGATTAGAATCAAAATTGTAAATTATTGTTTTATCGCGATCTTTCTCTCTCTTTCCCTCTTTATAAACAATAATTATTTCTTGAAAAATACTTGATTTTTAATTATATTTCATCCGATACTTTATTGTTCGATTTTTCGACAATTTAAATATGATTCGGCTTGAGAACGTATAATAAAAAATAGTCAAATCGCAGGTTCGAATAATGATTAACATAATAATAAGCTCCATGATATATTAATCGTTTATTAAATAATTAATCTATAATTTAAAATATTGAATAATACAAATATTTTAAATTATAGATTAATTATTTAATAAACGATTAATATATCATGGAGCTTATTATTATGTTAATCATTATTCGAATCTGCGATTGGACTATTTTTTATTACACGTTCTCAAGCCGAATCATATTTAAATTGTCGAAAAATCGAACAATATAGTATCGGATGAAATATAATTAAAAATCATTTTTCAAGAAATAATTATTGTTTATAAAGAGGGAAAGAGAGAGAAAGATCGCGATAAAACAATAATTTACAATTTTGATTCTAATCATTTTGATTCTCGATTAAAATGTCACGCAAAATACGCGCTTCGGAATTTATCCATTATGATATAATTACGTATTATTCAAAATTTTATTATTATTTAAAGTGTATGAAAGATAATTAATTATTTATGATACCAAATTATTTGCCAATACTTGTCGCGATCGCGTTGAGTAGAGAAATTTGAGTGTCTCGCGTTCTACTTCCTTACTGTTCGAATGTCGCCGTGAGAATAATAAAGTTGTAAGCCATAACAAAGCGCGCTAATGTTTACATCGTCAAGACCGTGTACCATGTTATGTTTTGATTATTCGTTGCCGAAATATTTTTCGTACTATGACGTATATACAAACGGAATATTAAATTATACATGTATTTTAAATTATAAATTAATTATTAAATTATCAATTAATATTTTGCGGAGTTTATTAAATCGATAATGACAATATTGTTACCTCTTTTTCGCGATGCTAATTGGTTATCTCGACGATGCACCGAACATTTACTTTATACCAATAAAAGCTTGTCATAACGGGGAGACACATTTAATAGTTTAAATATTAAGTGGGTGTATAATTTTTATTTAATTTATTGTGAAAAAGTGGAAAACTAGAATTAATATGTAAGTAATTATATACACATACACACACAAAAAAATGGCGCGCGCGTAGCGTGCGTTTATAGTATTCTAGTAAAAAGAAAAATTGCGTGACAATTAAGACACCCAGTGAAACAAACGTGAAAGCGCATTAAAATCACGAACGAAATGTATTTGGATGCTTAGAGAATTAAATCGACCGTTGATTAGAAAATTTCCTCGAGTTTGTTATTTCTTAATTATTTTTCGAATTACTTGCCGTGGGTATGTAGAGGAACGCTCGAAATATCGCGAATTAAGTCAGAATCTAAAAAGATTCAAGAGAAAGACTGAAAGTTATATAAAGAAATTATCTCGCAAGGGCTTATAAACTTTGAAGCATGTTCATTCGTCACATCGTAAATGAAGTACTGTCCAGGAAAATTGAGCCTGGCAACGACGTGCAATTTTTTGAAGCAGCGAAATGAATTGCGCGATTTCACCGGATTCGTTCCTTTCATCACTCTCGAGCGTGTCGTCATTATTTGGCATTGCTCAACGTAACACAGTAGTTCCTTTGCAGTAGTTCTTATAATAATAAGATAAATTAGCCGAAGCGGCTAATCTCCCTCGTTACGTTTCGTTTTGTGTAAGAGGAATTGTTTATTTTTATGCTATTCTTTTAAGTTATTCTTTCAGATTATTTATCTATATCCTATTAGTTTAGTTCTTAAAAAAAAAAGAAATAAACTCACTCTCACAGCGGCATATATACATTTTACAAAAATAGAATTGTAGATGATATATATGAGAAACTCAGAAGCTAGGTGTGAAGGAAATCTATAATTTTCTCGTTATAAACCTCGTAAATTATATACACTTACCTTTTTTATGCCATAAATGTCATATAGAATATTGAACGAATATGAAACCGTGATATCGAATCTAGCATTAGTAAGCACGTCAAAACGCAGGTTTCTTTGCAACAAATTTAATTCGTTATTCATTTGCGTAATTTTAATAACAAGTTCCAAGGACTCTTTAGATCGATGAAGAATCCGGTTTGACTAGTAGCGCGATTATTAGGACGAGATATCGAAATAGATTTTCGATTCCCAGATTTTAATTACGAATTGCTTTCGCGAAAATATTTGCATATCTGATGTAACTCAACTCAAATCTATGATCGAACGCCTTAATATTTATGCGACGTGCATTCGCGGATGGGAAAAAAAAATGCGATACGTTATTGAGAACTTGGTCGACTCTTCTAAGCTGACGAGGGTTAAACTCAACGTGACCGTTGAGCCGTATTTCGAGGAATCATCCTTCATTTAAAATTCGAGTTCGATGTATATTTTCTCATTTACATTTGTCCCGATGGAGACAACATCATTCTCTTTCTATAATTCCACGCGCACACGTGGCATCGATACATGAATTTAAAAATCTAATTTCTCTTCTTTGCCGAAGAATGGACTTTCTCTGTGCTCTATACGTGGGTGTGTACGCAATACGCAAAAATGAAATGTGAAGTGCATACAACATTTGGTGAGGAAGTAACTGATAGAAAAACACGAAAGTCAATACTTAAATTACGTAGTGTGTAACATATCCGGATATAAATTTTAAAGCAAAGAAAAGAAAAAAAAATATATATATATATATATTAAGTTTGTCAAAAAACTGAATATAATACCGTAAAATTATAGATATACAAATAAATAATTTTCAATAATTGAATATATGCACTTCTTATGTAATATTAAATTGTATTAATCTCGTTGAGAAATTTTTGTTCAATTTCGTTTATCGGTAGATATTTCTCTTTTAAATATATTATCATTTTTTATGGAAGCTGATAATAAATATCTTATATGCGATCATCCGTATAATATCTCTTGATCAGATCAATAATAATATTAATAATTGTATAATAAATATATGATCAATAATTACTATATAATAGAATATAAATTACGTGAAATGAATATATGGATGATGGTAAAAAGATTTACGTAACTAGTTATATAAAAATTATGTAAAAAAAATTCAAGCTCTCTCTCTCTCTCTCTCTCTCTCTCTCGTGTTATGTAAAGCAGCAGAAGATTTATGGTTACAACTCGCGCGGAAGTCCCGATGAAGGGATTCATTTGTCTTTGGGTTAGATAGTTGCCTTCGATCTTTTACAGGATTATCGTTTTTACGTAAATCATACAACAGGACTCACTATTCGGTCCCAATTGTGTCAGGGCCCGTTCCTTCACCTCGCCTACGCTAAATATGCTAAACGCGGGATCGACCAATTTGGTGATCGTCGAGATTTTTTTCCGATCCTAAATCACACGTGTTCGCGAAAGTTGACACCTCGCGATGGAAAAAAAAAAACCCGACATTGATTGCTGCACGCGCATATATATTCGCCGTAGAAAATGTTACTATAATGACAATGTTAAACGGATTGTCACACAACGAGAAACGACGTGATAAGAATAATAAATATACAGTTATGTAAGAATTTGCTTATGTAAGTTAGTTAATTTTAGTGGTTTTCCAATGTTTGGAATTATGGCATAATTATTTACTGTTTTTTGAGATCTCTAATTGTGGTTAATTAAAAAAAAAATCAGCTTTTACCAAGTTTATTAATTAAAATAGGCACACATTACGTTCAAAATTAGTGATAAAATTAATATAATAATATCAATGTTATGTATAACAATTAAATATAACATATACATATATAAAGATTAAAGATGTGTTATAAAAACATGCAATTATGTAAGCAAGGATAATGCTAGTTTGTTTCAAGAAAAGAATATTTAAAAAATGATTATAGAGAGACTGATTTTGTATTTTACATCTGCGTTAATTATATTTATAACATATATTATAAATTTTATGTATTTCTCATCTTTATAATATCTGAAAAAAAAAATTACTAAGCATTTGTCTCTCTCATATCTTTTATGAATATTTTCAAAGCATTTTTCTGCTACTCTCATATGACATATAATAACCAATATCGGAACAAATAAATAATTAATTTCAAATACAGCATCTTAGAACACGCGTCTTTCTCGTTTCCTGTTTCAGAGCAACCACCAAAAACAGAGTCCGAGGAAAGATCTGGCGTGGAAACCGATAGTATCGAGACCGGGCTGCGCAAGGTAATTCGAAAGGATAGGCTGGCGAGTCCTTTACGAGTCTCGTCCCCGTCCAGGAGCATGGCGTCCTCGTCGACTGGCGACAGGACGCCACGCGCCGGTTCTGTCGTGCGAGAGAACAGCAATCTATCCAAGACGTCGTCCGGCAGTAAGACGCCCAAGGACAGCAATTCTAGCCCGGAGGGTAGCCCGCTAAACCGAGGTGGTTCGATACGCAGGGGCAACGGAAGCTACGGAACGGTACGCAAGTCAACGCCGACCGGAAGTCTGAGCAAAGCGTTGTCGCCGATACCGATATCCAATTCCACGAAAACATCCGTCGGCGGTAGTGCCACGTGGAACGGTCGACAGACTAAGCGGCGAGCGAGTATTCAGACAGACACCTTCCTGGATCCGAGATCGACGCCGGTCACGTGCACCTCGACGCCGAGTTTCTCGCGAAAGAGTCCAGGCAGGCAGAGTCTGCAGTCACGGCCGAATCTCAACGGCGGGATTCAATACGATAGGAACGGCAGGAGGATCAGAGGGTCTGCTACGGGCACCGCTTCCCTTCAATCGTCGCCTACCAAGGTAACGAATCCGTTGCTCGATCAAATTTTGCAAAAACTGGGCGACTTGAAGGACGAGCGTCAAATGGTGCAGAAGCTGCAAGGCCTTCTCAGGGACTATCAGGCTAGTTCGACCGATGGTGCCGCGAATATGGATTTCGCGAAAATGTGGGTGGACAGTAACGGGACGATGACTGTGCCCCAGGACCTTCAGGTATCAGTTACTCCCCGAAAAGATCCCAAACCCCAGGAAGGTTGCTCGAGGATACCAGTGCCTCGTACTGTCTCTTATAAAAGACCCATGTCTGTAGCGTCGGACAGCGTTTGAGAATGGTTTTTCTTTTTTCATCGAGTTTTGAGAATCAAGGTATATTCTAGGGTAACCTTCCTGTGTTAAGCTAAGTTAGGCTGATCGGGTCAGTGCTGGCGTAGCGAGAGCAACTATGCGCGAATAATCGCGTTTTTTTCACTATGCTTGATTCTTGATTCGATTTAATAGATAAGTCGGACGTCTTAATCATGATAGAAGATAGGAGTGTATATATTTTATAGTTGACTTGAAAATATGTTTTATAATTGACTTAAAAAAAAAAAATAGTATTTAAAGAAGGACTGAAAGAGAAGAGATCGTAGTTTAAAAAGTACAGATTTTTAGAGGCGAAGAAAAAAAATTGAAAGAGTCCATGATAATAAATATTGAATTATTTCAAAAGGTTTACTTTTTGGAATAAAATTTTTATTTTTAGAGAGTATTGTAAAAAGTATCTTTCGTAAAATTAAAAATGGATTGCTAAAGTAAAATCTTTAATTTATTTTAGTTACTATTTTTTAGATTTTCTTTCAATATTGAAAGAAAGGCACTCTTTAAGATCCTCTCTTCTAAATATTTCAAAAATTTACAAAATTTACGAATTAATTGCTTTTATAAGTTTGAAGTTTAGAACTGCTCGAAAAACATTTATAAGTTCTAATACTTGAAATTTTAAAAGTTTTAGAGAAATTATATTTTATTTGAATTTTTAGGATCTACCGAATTTTTAGGAAATACCGAAAAATTCAAATTCTACATGAAATGTTTTGTATTGTTTAAATGTTTGTTTTGCTATCGTGTATGTTATCATCATGGCAAACAGTTCGACGCTTGGACTATTGCTTTCTATTTCTGCTCTTCGCCTACGCCTTCAACAACCATCATTGTAGATCGAAGACGTCCGACTAGAGAGTAACTTAACGGGCCTTAACGGTACGGGGTCAATCAGTTAGTAGCTCTTAGTAGTCACGTATCGGGGTGGTGCTTAGATGGTGCTGAAGAATGAGATGACGTTTACGATAGACAACAAAGTAAAAGAGAGAAAAGGAAAGGAAACTCGTTCCGTGGACAAGTTTTCAATTCATTAATACGGAATGAAAAGTGTGCAATTAAATGCGGCGAGTCTCGCATTAATGGCTTCCCAATCCTTTACTCCCAATCGATTTACTTCCAATCATTTAGTTCATCACTCTATACATTCGTCAATATTGCTAAGGTCGAAATAATAAACTTTAAATTACCATGGAAATTTATTTAAAAAATTTGTTTAATTACTTTTATCTCGTGGACATATTGTGATATTTTTTTATCAAAATTATGTACATAAAGTTTCCTTAAGTTTTTAAATCTTTCGATATATATAAATGCTATTTATATATTTTTATTCGTGATTTGACGAGCATGGTACTTTAAGAATTAATACCGTCAATGATGTACAGATTTTCAAGATCACATATCGTGGAAAAGAGGAGACCGTCGCAATTGCATACTCAATCGTTGCCGATCGGTAAAACGCCTAATCATTTTTATTTAATTATATAGTTTATCGGTTATATTTATCGATGAGATAATTTATTTATACGTTACGGCTTCGCCACGAAAGAGGGGAAAAAAAGGAGTGAAAAAGAATACGAAAAATACGGGAGGAAGAATTGATTAAAAATTAAGAAGCGAATAAAAACGAGAGGATCTCACACGTTTGAATCCATCGGATATATAAAATCAAACGCCCCCTTCTCCCCGCCTCGTTTCCACCAACCTGAAACAGACTGCATTGTGTAGTGTAGATAATGCCATTCCAGTGTTTAACTGTTTTTTATACGAAACGCGAGCGTAGCGCCAAATTTTGTACCAAGTGTCTTAGTAACGGATTAAGGCGAAGAGAAAAAGGATTTATTTTGTCGACGCGACTAGCATGCGAAAGAGGGATATTTTTTAGTACCGTGGTTAGATAGTAAACGGTCAATATACGACGGCCTGAGTAAGAGCGTTTGACGAATATTCGTACGACGATGATGTTGCCGATCGATCGCCTCCTTCTCCGTTGATTTTTCGTCGCCGAAATTTTCAGGAGTCTTCTTTAATTCGCAAACTCGTTGTACGCATATTATACGGCCATCGTGTAGGAAATATGCGAAAATCGTGACGAATCTTCTGATGTAAAAAGCGAGGATTAGTCGCGATGAGAACTCCTTGCCTTATTCGGAATTCGAACAATTTCCTACATCTTACGCGTATAATATCGTCGTGTTTTCTACACACACACACACACACACACACACACACACACACACACACACACACACACACACACACACACACACACACACACACACACACAAATTATATAAAATTATATACATTGCCTGTAAATATATCCGTGAGCAGTTTCGGCGAAAAATCTTTTATTCTGCTCATTGCAATTAAATTAATCTCTAGTCTAGACGGCCATGTATACGTTACGGTGTGTATCATTTATTTTACTCCGAGATGGAAGTTTGCGATGACGTTTAAATAAATGCACACGAAACAGATGGCCGAGAAAACACGACGGATTTGCTACTGAAGTTCGGTGCTGCGCAAACATGGCGTTTTATATCTTCTGTAAATACATATAACGAATACGTTGTTATAGAAGCATATCTTCGTTTTTATCACGTAAAGCATGTTCTATTGAGTTAAGCTAAGTTGACTTAACCCTTCGATAATCATTGCGATTAACACGGGTTATTTGTTATGTCTCATTAGTTTACGATACAATGCGTATTTTTATATTTGGGCTTTTCATCGTAATATAAAAAATATTAGTGTATAGTGGGTGAAGAAAATGTTTTGAAAATTATCACGTGAATTCTCAAAACAGAGTCACTTGAAAAAAAAAAAAAAATACGAATAATCGATATTACATTGACAAAATTTTTGTCTTTGCCCGTCATTGAAGGGTTAAGTATGTCGAGATACTAAATCGCCAAACATCAGCCTCAGAGAAAATCGGAGATGGATCTCATTCGAGAGATATCACATATCGCATGATCGCACGATGCGCATAACCACAGAATATTTCTCCAGAGCATACAGAATTCAACTGAGCATTATATATATTTTTAAATCATTTTTTCTGTAAAATATCATTGAGACATTATTTTAATCGATAATAGTATCATCATTTATTAACTTTCCCGAGACAGAATAAGTACACATTCATGAGTGGAGTTACACGTAAATGTTTGTATCCATATTTCGAAAAGTTGCATGAAGTTGCAACGGAATTAAATGTTGAGAAAAAAAAAAAAGTATCGTTATTTTGAATGCAACACGATTGTTCAAACTCTGTATTTTTCTGGGAAAATATTGCGCTCGGTTTCGCTTTTCTTAACAGTCATAGTATCGCAACAACGTTCGCTACCAGAACGATCTGGTAGCGAAAGATAAGAGAAATATTAGTTCTCCCGTTAGAGTGCGCGTTAATTTAGGCGCCGGGCGGCTAATTCTTAGGCCTAAGCTTTTGTAACCCCAACGATATCACGGCCGTGCGTTAATGATTAAGCAATATCGACGATTTACCAATATTAATATTATTATTACAATATTATTAATACAATATTATAGCTATATTATTGCTACGATGATAATGATAATTATTATCTATTATATTATATTATTACGAGATTATTATTACCATCAAGAGAATAATGCAGATTAATTGCTATGATTATTATACGCAACGTTGCCTATGTTATGTTATCATTTTATCTACGAACAGTTGTAAATTGACCAAAAACTATATAAAAAGATTAATAAAAGGCCTTAACAAGAAGCATTGCATCGGATCCTTCATTTCAATTTTCTTCCCTTTTGCACTACCTTATTCTTTATTTGGCTTATGTGGCATTTCATGGATAAGATATGACAGAAATATAAGCATGATTCTCTGAGTTTTATATAATATCATCATTGTGAATTATATTTTTTTTTATCTATCAACTAATTTAAATTTATACTTATTTCAGAAGTAATTAATTAATGTATAAGGAAAATTTTACATTAAAAAAAACAGGATTCTTTTCTTTTTTAAATATTTGCGTGCACGAAATCGAAGCATGAGATGTGAAAATCTATCGTATTTTCCGGATTTTTTTCCACGTGACTGCGGCGAGAGTGGGGCCTGTTACGAGGTCCAGTATCACACGGACGAGGCGGCCTTGCCGCATATGGTGAGACGGCTCTCCGCGAGAATACCGACAACACAACACGACACACCAACAATATGGTATACCGTATATACGAGCGGCGTGCATGTGTACATCTCACGCTTCTCCTCTCTCTGGTACGAGTGAGTGCGCGCGAATCTCGAAAGGAGCCATTTTTTTAACGTCCAGCTAGCCGTCGCGCGTGAGATTTACGATCGGTCGTAGTAGCCTCGATAATAACAGCGACGATTGTGCCAGAGTTTATAGGTATTAGCATAAATGCCGCACGTGCGTATTCTCTGATCGACGAGCCTTCTTCCCCTTTCGTCAATTCGAAGCGATACTCTTTCTCCGAAAGTGAGAATCCTTACGGATTTAAATAAATGAAAATATTTCGTGTGTAAATTTTTTCTCAAAACTTTAATGGCATATGTATCTATAGTCATGTAAATGTTTGAAGATTAAATTATATAAAGTAATATATGTATATTAAATTATACATGTATATTAAATTTTGATGTCGCATAAAAGTCATATTTAAATTCATTCATCTCAATTATTTTAAGGACTTATTTATATATTTATTTATTAATAGATTATTTATACATTATTTATAGATTATTTGAGCGTATTATTTTATGGAATATCTACTTTTAGTAATTTTGACATCGAGGAATTAATTGTAAATCTAACAATTTTATGGCTAATAATTTTATATAAATATTACATTACAAATAGACACGAATCGAAAAATTTGAATAAAGATAGATAGAAAAACTAGTCTTAACAAACGATTGCGAGTGATAATACTCGCACTGGACCGATTGTGATCAATGTGGTCAGAGTCGAATCGCGCGTTTTATCCCGAGTACCACGCAGAAAGGACAAGTGATTTGTTAACGCGTGGAATTTGAACGCGGGTCCTTCTTTCAGAGAGGCCAGCGCACTTTCAGTATTATATTTCGCCTTCTTCGCTTTAGCTGTAATAACGTCGCGGTGAAAGTACTCCCACGCTCCCACACTGATGACCTTACCTCATCCCGAATTTGCGCCACGATTTTATTGCCGGCCAACACGCGCATTGCGTATAAATAGAACGCACCACATACTCACGCTCACGCACATGCAGTTTGTCGTAAGGAGAATTATTTACGCGACGATGCGTGAGCAAATCTTAATTCTCAACAACTCCTTTTTCACATATATTATATTTCACGTAAAAATAAGATATCAAAAAAGTACCCTTGAAAGAGACTGAATAATAAAATATATGTAAATATATATAAAATAAATATTATAAAACGTATACTGATAAAAAATTTACAAATATGCTAATTATAATTACACGTAATAAAGATATATAATAAAAGATATATAATAGAAATGATATTTATATTAATTTTTTTTGTATTAATAATTACTTTGTGAAATAAATAAATAAATAAATACGGTATTAAAGTAAAGATTATAAAATCTTAATTTCTAATTTATTATTATATGCGATTTCCTATTGATAGAATAAAACAGATATTGCCCAATTTTTTCATTAATAAAATTGACGATATTTATTTTTATTACTTGTAATTATTAATGCAAATGTAAGCGAATATTAAAAGCTGATATGCTACATGTAATATTGTTCCATTAGATTTGTCGCATTACATTTAATTGCTCTGTATGCATCTTCAGGTAAGAAATGAACGTAACACGTGCAACAACATAAAACGCACTCTGTTGCCTTGATATGAACGTCGCTTCAAATTTATACGTCGATTAGCTAACCGATAAATAATCGAAAGTGGGCGGAACAAGGCAATCTCTGGAACACGAAGCGCGTATTAATGATGTAGTTTAAACATCTTTTTAATGGACGATATGAGTTAGCATGCGTTCATCAGTCGGAGGAACTTACGAGGATACTCAAACACTTGTAATTTCGAGAAATAGCGTAATCGTGATTTTTGTCGGGGATTTTCAGCCCACATGTATGTAACGATCAGTCATTCTTTTGTTTATTTATTTAAGGCTTTTTAGACTTACGTAACACGCAGCGGATAATGAAGGGAACGTAGTAATGACACGATTAACAAAGTACCTTGAAATATCCAATTGCGGTTTACCATTCAAAGACTATCACAGAAGATATGATTCATGATTTAAAAAAAATCACGCAGATACTACATCTTGGTTGTAAGCCAGAAAGCTGGAATCTTATGTCATGCGCGCATATTTTATAGTAATCGAATATTTTCTTGTTCCTCAAAAATGATGCTTCACGTAATAAAAAATTTTTTATGCATCGATAAAAGATAAGATAACAATTATTATAAAAGAATAGACACTATTAGCATAAAATTAAAAATTAAAAAATATTTTTATAATAATGTACAAATAAAATTTTGATACGAGATAATTTCTAAATTGCAAAATAAATTTGTTATTATTAATTTTGTGAAACGGCATCTCATTGAAACAAACGATAGAAATTAGAAAGCAAAATTAGAAAAGTTCACGAGTCTCAATGATGTTTATTTTGCGTTTGTATGAAAACTTCATTAAGAAGTGAAATCTGTGCTCAAGTAGCCGATCGCACATTCATCAAATTTGATAGGATAGGCGTTCTTCGCGCAATGATAGTCACGAGAAGGAAACCTAAAAGACCGAAGCCGACGGCAATTCGTCAAAGATCGCGAAAGCCGCACGCAGTTTAATCGTGCTTCGATACTACTTCCTCCGTAGTTATCACAAATTTCGCAAAATCGAATTTATCGAAATAATTTTTTTTTTCTTTCTTTATCAAACCCGTAAAATTTGAAGAACTTTTTCTCTTGACATTTGACTAATGAGATTTATACGAAAGTGACAAATATACATATATTGATAAAGAAGTCATGCAAATTACTTGACGCAAATTCTAATTATTAAGAAATCACATAATATAATATATAAAGATAGTTTCTAAATATTTCAATGTTTACCGTAGAACATAGTAATTTTTGTATTCAAGATCAAATAATTTGTAATAAAAAGTTTGATATTTTTTAAAATATCTATATAAATAGAGAAAAGTATAAAGATAAACTCCAACGCGTCAATTAAAAAACTTAAATATTATCAAATTGCAATAATATCAAAGTGATTTATGTGACGATGGCATCTTACAAGTTGCATCAAAACGTTGCATCTTTCTTTCAAAGGACAAATAGGAAATGACGATAGGCTTGTCAGCCTCTACGGGCCATCTGCCACAATGTATACAGAAGCTTCATTATCTGTGCGCGCGCGCGTGTGTTTTCCCATTTATCTATCTCGGCATAGAAGCAGAGATTTCAGATGGGCGATTACGCGGCGAATAACATTAAGATCTTCATCGCTTGCCGGCTAATCGAATCGAATACGGGTAACGGCTGTCCGGGACTCTCTTGCCCGATGTGCCTTGACTGGATCGTGGGCGGCATGCAGGTGCCTCCGGGTTCTCGCGAGAGTGCGTAGGTACGCACTACCTACGCCCACCTGATGCTTGGTGCTCACCACGGTCCAGTAACTGACAGACCGAATACTAGCGAGATCGGCGATCGATTCAAACGTCAAAGCTCCCTCGCTTATTCTCGTGAACGCTACGCGCTAAGCTTTCTTTATTTTCGTGAAGACAGAAAATCTTAATTATAAAAAAGTGTTAATAATATTAGTAATAATATTATATAATATTAGTAATAATATTATATAATTTTTCTTATTATATATATATATATATATATATATATATATATATATATATATAATAGCAATAATAATATAAATAAATGTATTCAATAATTGCACGTCGAAGAAATTAATATTATTAATTTTTAAAAATATATAAATTATGATTCGATCATTCTTTTTATTAAAAAATTATTAGTGAGTTTTTATTAACAGTGCTTATGTTATAAGATATAATGATACTTTGATGATTACTATCGTCGAGCAACTCCTTTAGATACGCTAATGAAAAATATGTTTTTAACGCGCGCACAGCTGATAATTGCTATGGAAAACTACAAGCTGGGAAATAAAAATGAGAGGGAAAAAATATTTTCTGCCGCACAATGGTACAGCGGTCTTGCGAAATTACGCAAATTCATGCTTCTCATGCATTCGAGAGAAGATCTCCACTTAGTACCTACCCCTTAATTTACAAATTTATTCCTTACGCGATGTTTACGAGCTAAGCCTCGTTCCGTCGGAGTTAAGAGTCTTGGAGTTTATGACGTTAAAAATAAAAAAATTAACGATGAAACTTTTCTGCAACTTTGCATGAATAATTTTTTTTCCCGGTGAAGTGGGCGTAATTGTATAAAGCAAAATTTATAAAAAAAAAATGTATTAGAAAATTTATTTCATAACAATCATTTTTCGCAAACATTTTATTCATGATCAGCTACAGATTAAATCTTGAAACTAGATAAGCATTTTCTGCAAAATTTAATAAAATTTATTTTTGTTTTCGAAAAATTAATAAAATTAATAAAATTTAGAAATATTGAATATCGACAGAATTATCGGATTTTGAAAATGAAAGAATCAGTAAATGGCCTCGAAATAGGCAGAGTTAATAAATAAAGATCCGATACGTAGAGGATTAAGAAGTTAGAGAATGCACGTGCTCGCGTTCCTTCGTTCTGAGACTCGTTGCGGCGAGTCCAGCTTAAAAGGGACACTATCGGAGCGTCGTAGGTCTTCAAACGGCGGCCTCTTGTCTCTCGGAGTAATCGACTTTCCTGCACACGAATCGAACTTTCTAGAGGAGGCAACCGTGGCACGATTCTCTTCGGCCTATTATCATGTAAAGTCGATTAACAGCCGGTCGTTGACTTTGCTTCGCTCTTAGTGCTCGAATAGACGTCGCGCGCTCTTTTAGTTTCGCGACCTTTCTCGAGCGAGACCGCGAAAAATTCGTCGCTCAAATTTTTCGCGAGAAATGCAGCGTATCGCGGCATTAGTGCGATCGTTACCCGAAAAAATCTCGCGTGCCGAATCGTATACAATTTGAATCGTCAGTCTCATCGACAATCTCCCTGCGAAAAAAACAAAGAAACTCTCATAGAAAATCATCGCGTGCGAAATCGTCATTAGCGGAAGTGCGCTGCGTGGAAGATCTCACGTGAAAATTCATTCGTTAGCGCGATGGATTTAGAACGGGAAATTGTTCGTTCACGTGATCTCTGCGACTAACGAGAAAAATTTCGAGAGAAAAACGGCATTGCAACGCCATTTGCTGGAAAATTGTCACGATACTCGCGGAATTGCCGGGATCGCGGGCCGCGATATGGACAGGTCGGTGAGAAATAGCTGGACCTGTTATGCTCACAGAGAGTGTAATACTGACCTCGAAACGCTAGATGTAGTACGCGCTTGGACAGATATCGAAAAACACAGAATATGCAAATCGCCGGCGGCAACGGGACGCGACGGCTGGCCATGTGCGATTTGCATCTTCGCTGCAAATCTCCTTCGCGAAAAATCGTGGGACATTCTGGGAAAATGGAGATTCGCTAATATCGGGAGCAAGGATTCTTCGAAGAAAGAAGGCGGACACAAGAAGATATAAGGAATATCTTTCCCTCTCCCCCAAAAAAATTGAAATCGATGATTTAAAGAGAGAAAGTAGAATTTTTCGCAAAAGAAAAAATTCAAACAAAATTTAAACGAAAAAATTTTCTCTAATTTTTAATCACGTTAAGTAAAAATTTCTGCACATCTTTATTTTGCTGTTAAACATTTTCAATGCTTTTTTTAGTTTTATATTTCAGTAATACTGTATCGAACGAGGGTGTAACAAAATAATTGATAAAATGAATTTTTTCCGATTGTGCTGAGTATGCATGTGTATCTCATCCGCGACGATGGATTCTCCGGATCCATTAAATGCTGATTAAATGCGATCACAGCGCGCTTCCAATAACGCTCGGCCGTCGACCGTTCGCCCGTTAATAAGCAATAATCGGTCTCTGGACTGGTGCAAGGGCATAAAACGCAACCGAAATAGACTGTCGAGGTCGCCTCGCCATGTACAATAGTCGTTAATGATAACAATAATTCGATAACCAATTTCATTTTAGCGCTGCAATTAGTTGGGAAAGAGGACGCGATCAATTTTTAACACAATGGCGACGTTTTAATATTGGTGCAAAAAAATTCGCTACGATTGTCCCGCAGAAATGCACGGGATGAGTCGATTCTTTATCATCCTACAAAAGGCGCGACGAATCATTAGTCATCGTATGAGGAAAAATATGTTTGCGGTGTCGTCGCGGCTCTCGCGACTCTCTTAATTACTTGCACGAAAATACTACCTGCTTCGCGGTGCGTCGCGATTTACGTTCATCAGTTCCGAGTGAACTTACGCGTGACGCGAGATGAAGTAAGAGGCAGTGAAAGGGAAATAAAGTAAAGATCCAGGAACATTATCGAGGACAAGACTGACAGATTATCGTAGAAGCATGCAATATTACGAGAAGTGTATACTTTTTGCGCAATGTAGATTTTATCGTGTATTACCGCACTATTATTTTTCTTTTTTCCCTTTTTTATAGATCTTGTGTATCGAACCAGATTTAAACACGAGAACGTAGTTCTCGAAAATGTTAATTGAAAATATTTATGTCTAGACAAGTTTTAGAAATAAATTAGAATTTTAACCATTTTATTTCTATATTAATGCTAAATTACTTTATCTTACTTTTAACTTGCACTTGCTATCAAGTATCTGTATTCAAGTGGAATTTGGAAGGCGGAGAGTTCGTAAGAAAAAAAGAGAGGCGAAGAAGATTCATCAGGATCAGTCCGGTCGTTCTCAGGGCCAACGATGACAGGTCCTGAAAGGATGAGGCTTAGAGGATAGGTTACGTGCATGCCATATTAGTCGAAATAACAGCAGATAACCTTGGCAATTCTGGCAATCGCAAAGATTCGCAAGGTGGATCGCGTACGCCCACCACCGCATCGGCGAAACATATATATATATATATATATATATATATATATATATATATATATATACGAATGTTTTCTAAACCCTTTCTCGAGAGCATCCACGCTCTCACCACGCATGAATTATGCATACGAGTATGGGTATATGGGTATATGTGAATTTGCGGGAAATAATACTGCGAATTCGAATTTTATTGAGCGGCGTCGCGTTCGTTCGCCGCGCGAATAAGGACGGGATGTCCTTGTTTCGACGAGATGAATGGTTCGTGGATCGCCCGCATCTCGCAGGACGTAAGGATCCTTCATCCTTCGTCGGGCAACTGCATTCGTCGCGAGACAGAATTTACGACGCGCGCAGAACAAAACGGCGGAGTCGTTAAAATTGATTACGATATAATAATATGAGCACGCACGTGCGAAAGATTGAATTGCGCAGACAGATGTGTAACGACGGAATAATGTTACTTTAATAGCCGAAGAGAAGCATTGACGCCAGTTTTCTTTTTTCTTTTTTTTTCTTTTTTTTTTCATAAACCAATCCGCGATAAAGTTGATGAGAAATATCGTCGCTTTACACGGCGTTTCTATCAATTTCGACGGTAATAAATACGAATGCGTGACGCACATCTCTTATTCGCATCTTCTAAAAAAAAAAGGAGATACTCGAACAAAGATTTTGCTGGCTTTAAAAAAATTGATTTATCTATCGTTTAGTTGCATTTTATTATACACGAGAACTTTTTAAGTTTTGTCATATAATTTAAACTCAAATAATTATCGCATTATTTTTGTAAAATATATGCCTCTGAATTCATGAACAATTTATCGAATGTCTTCGCGTAACGAAGGTCGGAGTTTCCGATCTTACAATTAAATTTTTGACCCCGATGAACTTGGGAAGAAACCCTCATACATACAATGCTCGCGTCTCGTCGGCGTAAGATTCGCGAAAGACAAAGACACCGGCGCTCATCGTCGCGGTCGCCTAATGAGAAGTTAATGGCATAGCCGGTGTCTGTCTGAAGTGGAAGCGGCGTTACCACTTTGGAGGGGGTGTCTTCAGACACTCGGGCAACGAGCTGCTAAAGAGCCGCCTTGCCGCGTAACGCAAAGGCAGCCGCGCACTTCGCGTTTCTTTCTTAATTCAAAGATGGATGAGTCGTCGGCATTCGCGAAATTGGCTCGCTCGGAGAAAGTATTTTCTCGTTAACATTAATTCACGCGTACTGTATTAGGTGTAAAACACGGCGAGGACTTTAATATTTCGAGGAAAAAATAATATAAAAGAAAAAATTTTATTTTCATTTCCGTTCAATAATTTTCTTGAAATTCTTACAGCTGATCTGGGATCGTGTAACGCTACCTTTCTTCGGTTTCTAAAAATTACGCGATGATGCTTGCTCCAAATTGTTCTCGGATCGATTTATAGTACATATCATATCATCAAAATAATAATTTTATTAACCAATATAAATTGAAATTGCCATTGCTAATCAATTGATAATCGAAATTGTTACTGAAACGTTCCAAACGATGCGATTGTCAGTTGGACGCGAAATGAGCCCTTACGTCTCTTCGTGAGTCTACCATGTTTCCTGCTCGCACGAGCTTGTTAAGAGAGGAAAAACACGGCGGAAGAAACTACTCTCGGGCCTTACTAAACACCTCACGGCGCAACACGATTTCTTTGGCGCTGACACGCGGTTAGGCGTTTACCGCGC
Source organism: Cataglyphis hispanica (assembly GCF_021464435.1). Taxonomy (NCBI): domain Eukaryota; kingdom Metazoa; phylum Arthropoda; class Insecta; order Hymenoptera; family Formicidae; genus Cataglyphis; species Cataglyphis hispanica. Next base: position 1,483,460 of record NC_065971.1, read on the forward strand.
ACTCTCCTCTCGTCATTACGTAAAATTAAATAAACATAAATCGAGCGAGCGAGCGAGCGAGCGAAGCGCCGCACACGTCGATCGTAAACAAGTCATCCAAAGAGAATTCGCAAACTAAGTACAAATAAACTATTTTAATAGTTCGTTTGTTTATTTAGTAAGAGAGAACTTAAATTTTAAGCAAATCAGGCACTTCTCTCTGAGACAATTCGGGAATATCTTGTAAAATTTTTTTCCAAGTTTTATAGTCTCAGTAAATTAATCGATACAATATAATTAGAAGAATTAATTTCCGGATTTGATACTAAGATATCTTATAAACATTTATAACAGGAACTAAAACTGAAAAAATTGTGATAATAAATTAGATAAGATATGTTAACGGGTCATATATTTGTGTACATATTTTAAAAATATCCACTCTTAAAAAGAACTTGTTAAATAGATACTCGCAAGTATTGTTCCGCAATGCTGATTAGTTATCTCGACATTGCGCTGTGCATTATTTCATATCAATAAACGCCTATTATGGCTGAGCCGCGTATTTTACAGTTCAAATATTAATATGTAATTTTGATTTAATTGGTTTTGAAAAAACAGATAACTGGAGTTAATATGTAAATAATTTTATAAATATGTGCGCAAAAAGAATATTTGTATGTATAAGACAAATTAGTAGATACTTTGGACTTATACATATTTACATTATAAATTGCACAATATATATATTGTAATATTTTTAACATAAAATATATATTATAATATGTTATGTTATACATATAATATTATTGTGATTTAATTTTTTTAATTTCTTTGAAAATAAAATTTAAGTTGGATTATTATTTTTATTACATTATATCATATTATATTATTATTATTATATATTGATTTTATTTCTAGCTTTATCCTTAATGTCCTAATCCCTAAAGCCTTAAACAATTCTAGTTGCTGGCTAAACCAGCCGAGATTTGGAGAATGTATCCCTAATCTCATGCCTGAAACGCGTGCCTTAATCATGCACTCTACTCGCGTGCCCTAATCTCTCCTATATATCCTTATCTATCTCTCGCTACCCATTTTGATCAGTATTGACCGCCTATTTTGCATAGCCTATATTCATTCTTCAGGCCAGTTGGACTTACCTTTCGCTGTTCCTGGCCACTTTCTGGATCGATCTCTAAATCAGAGATCGAAAGAGGAGATACACACTCCTTTTATTGGCGAATAAGCGCAAGATTTGTTTTCCGCTGATAAGAAGATAAACTTCTTCTTTCACTGAGTAATTGTCGCCGGCAGATGAGCACAAACATTTCATGCTCGTGAACGATCATGAGATTTTACGATCGTTTCTTAGATATTCATAATTTTATTTCAACTAAGATAAAGCCAAATTATCAATCAAAATTAAAAAATAATATAATAAATTATGATAAATATATAAATTGGATTAAAATTTAAGATAAAATTTATATAATATAATAATATAATAAAATAAATATAATAATATAAAAGTAATTTATATAATAATTTATAAAATAATATATAATTTATGATAAAATAAAATTAATTTATACAACATTTATGCTATTTATTATCATATTACAGGTAATTTAATTAGTTGAGCATTTGGCCTTATATCAATTAAAACAAAGTTGAAGAACAATCTACAAACAAATTCTACGATATAGATGAGCTATAAAAAATTAGGATAAAATTTGTACGCGTTATAAGAATAAGTTACCATCATACATATAATTGATAAAATTACTAATGTTCTTTATTCAATAAATCAGGTAAAATCTGACAAATAATTAATAAAAAAAAAAAAATTTTATAATTTTTCTTTTTTAATTTTGACTTTAATTTACTTTTGCAATAGGTGTAATAAATGTAATGTATATTAAAAGAATTTATTAAAAGTTATTCAACTTAATCTATTTTAGCTCATCTATTTTAAAGCAACGGATTTATCTACAATCTATAATCTACAACGTATATCTACAATCTCTACAAATCCGTTACTTTAAAATTAAACAAAAATTTATTACTCACCGGCACTGATGCGCAACAACGGAGTTGTTGGTCTTGAGGCTACGTTGTCTGTAACATAAATATATACAATCCAAATTATAGCAGCAAAATATAATTAATATTTCATGCGAAATATCCTATATCCGATGCATACAATACTAAGAAGCTCTATATAAATATAGAACAATTTTATAAATTATAAAAAAACTTTTTTTCAAATAAAGACTTTTATAGGATTTATGTAAAAATCTTTTTTTTTTTTAATTTTTTCTTCTTTAATTCATTCCAAACAGAGACTGAATTAATGCGCGTACGTGATTTTTAACGTGATATACAAATAATAAATATTCACCCTAAGGTTGCTCCGCCGGTGCAGGATGCCTTTCCTAGGCCTCCTCCTCCTCTCAGGATGTCAGCTGTTACGTTGATCTGTAACATATAAATCGAAAATCCAAATTGTAGCAGCGCTTAAAATAATTATTAAAAAAAAAATTTATTATACACATTTATTATACAATTTTATATTAAATGCATATAATAAGTAGACTAATAAAATAATTTTATATTTTGAAAAAAAAACATTCCTAATAACTCTAATAGTTTTATATAAAATCATATTCTAAAAATAGAAACTTTTACAAGATTATAGAATTTATGCAAAAATCTTTTTCTCTAAATTCTCTTTTTCTTAAATCATACAAATAAAGAATCAAATTACATGATTAATTTCTCAATTTAAATTGCACCCAATTAATAAATAATTAATATATATATAACAAATTACTTACGACAGAATTGCTCCGCTGGTGCTCGATGCCTCTCTTAGGCCTCCTCTTCCTGTCAGGTTGATTCACACGCGCGATACTTTCAACGACACTCCCGCACTTTTGAATTTCGGCACAATTGAATCCCGTTTTACACGAGAATCGATGATCTCGATGATCTCTTATCGTTTTCTCGTGATATTCACATTCTCTCGCGGAAACATAGTTAATTACGATTAGTCGAATATGCGACGATTGCGGCATACTTTGCACCGACATTCCCGATTGAGGAACAATCATACGAGACATATTTCGCAAGAGAAATCTTAAAAAATATTTGCTCGACATTTTTACGACGCCAAAATCATGCCGCATTTGTTACAGCAATACTATCTCTATTGTTGAATTATTATGTTTTATTTTTTATTTTTAAAAGTTAATTAATTGTTAATTATAATAATCACAGCGAATCATATTTTAATATTTGTCGTTATCGCATTTAAGAGAAGTTCCACGGAACGTGTCGCACCACTACTTTACTTCTCGAGCTTCGCTATACAAATGATAACAAGATCGTAAATCGTAAGATGTTAACAGTAGCGCTAATGTTTACATGGCCAAGGCCGAATACCATGTTATGTTTTGATAATTTATTGCTGAAATATTTTTCGTACTATGACATGTATACAAGCGGAATATTAAATTATACAAATATTTTAAATTATAGATTACTTAATTATTTAATAAATGATTAATCGCGGAAATTATATCACGAGCTTATTATTATGTTAATTACTCAGACCTGCGATTCGACTATCTTATTGCGCGTTCTCAATTTTATATTTAATTTTTTATTTAATCGTCGAAAAGAAACGATAAAACATTGGACGCAATATAATTGAACTTTAAGTATTTTTAAAGAAATAATTATTTCTTATGAAGAGAGAGAAACATCGCGAAATAATCTAAAAATTTACAAAATTTTGATTTTTGTCATTTTAATTCTTGATTATATGTATATATGTTACGCGTGAAATACATGCCTCGAGATTTATCGTTACGATATAATTACGATATAATTGCGATATTATTTAAAGTAAAAGATAATTAATTACTTTTATCAAATTATTTCCCGATATTTGTCGCGATCGCAATTAGAAGAGGAATTTGATAGAGCGTCTCGGAGTATCGCCCTGCGAATGATAAGTATTGTAAGAAAGGAATTCGTGACGTAGCGTCTCCCACTATTACAGTATCGTCGCGGGGCACACGCAAAACATAAACAATAGAGCGCTAATGTTTACGTCACCGAACATCTTGTTATTGATAATACGTAATTGCCAAAATATTTCGCATCGTGTGATGTATCTATATACGCGAAATATTAAATTATATGTATAAATATTTTAAATTACAGATTAAATATTTATTAATCGATAGATGTATCGATAGATTAATCGATATCATGAAGCCTTTCGTTAAGTTAGTTTATCGATTCTGCGATTCGATTATTTAATTGCTCATTCTCGATATGAATCATATTTAAATCGCCGAAGAGTTGAACAATAAATACCTTAGGAGGAAGAAATATATTTAACTTTATATTTAATTTAAATTTAATTTAATTTTAAATTATATTTAAATAAATATTATTAAAGAAATAATTATTGCTCATAAAAAAAAGATAGCAACAAAACGATAATTTATTATTTGGGACTTTTGTTATTACGTTTCTCTTATTTGAATCAATAAAATAAAATTTAATTAAAATAAAAAAAAAATAAATTACGCGAAGTACGCACTTTGAAGTTTATTTTCGTAATATAATTAACGTGTGATTCAACATAAAGGATAATTAATTATATTAATCAAATTATTCTCCGATAATTGGCGCGATCGCGTGTGGAAAACAAATTTGACGGAGCGTCTCGCATCACTACTTTTCTGTTCGAATGTTGTCGCGTGAATGATAAGTATTGTAGAATTTGTAGGAAAGGAATTTGTGACGTAGCGTCTCCTATTCAAGTATCGCCGAATAATAACAAGGCCGTAACATGTAAATGCGCTAATGTTTATGCCACCAAGTCTGAATATCATGTTATTTATAGCTGAAATATTTTACGTATTATGACGTATTATATATATATATATATATATATATATATATATATATATATAAATTTTACATAAGTATATATTTTAAATAAATTTTAAATATTTTAAAGGTAAATTTCTTCGCAAGTTCAATTTGTTATTAAGAATTCTGAGTAGCATGTCACAAAATATAAAAAAAAGCATTTAACTCTTACATTTTAACATTAAACATTTAGTTCCAATCAATATTGCGAAAGATACATATTACTGTTTTCTGTATGATATTTTACGAAAATCTAGTCTACCTATCATTGGATGATTTGATATGAACTAAAAGAATTAATTAATACTGTTAATGATTATAACTCCTTCGAATTTCAAAAGAACACGGTTAAAACTAAGAAAATATAATAATTATAATAAAATATATCACTGCGGCAATTATAATTTTTCATATGTGTCGTATAAAGATAGATTTAAAGCTAAAGATAAATTTGTTGCATTTCCGGTTTTTATTTAATGTTCTAAATAACACCCCACAAAATATGAAAGAAATTTTTAACATTTTTATGTTTAAATCAATATTGCAAAAAATATCGTAATTTTTTTATTATTTTTATCTATTATCGAGCGACGCATTTGACAGTTCAAATTGTCATTAAATGTGTGTGGGTGTGCATAATTTGTATTTAATTTATTTTGAAAAAAAGGGAGAACTAGAGTTAATATGTGTGTGTATGTGTATAAATAATTATACACATAGAATAAATGGTGTAGCATGTAGCGCGTGCTTATAGTATCCTAGTATAAATAAATTTTGCACAATCAATCGTAAAAAACATTGAAAGACGGTCGGATATTTTATCAAATATACACCAAGAAAGAAAGTTTGACTTAAAATGTTAAAAGACTTAAATTATAATTTGGAACATATATGATACGAACACTAAAAACAGTTAAACAGTTTGAAAACTATATTTTACAATAACAAATTAAATACATACATCGCAGATAAAAGAAGAAAGTGTATTCATGATCGGAAATACTGAAAGAGAAAGGGTTAAATAATCTAAAATTAGTCGCGAAACTCGGTGATTTAATCTCGCTAGATGCTTGGGAATGATTAATGCTACGTGCGCGATAAATGCTCACGCGATTACGCGAGATTGCCGCCGGTAGCGAGCGAGTTCCAACGCAGAACATCGTTCGACGTCGCGTACATGCAATTAGGCTTGATGGACGGAACAATGGTGAATGCCGCTTGCAAACGTCAGGAATCGGTAATAACGGGAACAACCGGGCCGCAAAACCCACGCGGGCATTAGAATTTTTCAAACGGCAACCGGTGTCGTGATTTAGTTCGCATTGATCGCGTGGACCGTTTCTCTTCTGTGTTCCACGATCGGGAAATCGACGCGGTCTCCGTGAATCGGTGATCGACCTGTGAATCGAACACGTGGCGCGTGAAATTAACAAGCTATGGTAATTGAATCATAGATTTGTCAAGTGATATTTATAAAGTCATAGAAATCATGTCAGTATGTAATAATAAATTATTTTTATGTATGTAATTATATTATATGATTTATTATATATTTTTATTTATTATATATTTATTACGGTTTATTATATGTATATTTATTATATTTTTATTTAATATGTTTATATTGTTTGTATTGTTTATTATATATTATTATTTATTACATATTTATTACGATTTATTATATATTTATTGTACAATTATTTTAATATGTAATAATAAATAATAATGCAATAATAAATGCAATAATAAATTATTGCGAGTTATTTAATAATAAAAAGCGAAAAGAAATGTCGCTATTCATCATGAGACAATTGTATAAAATTCTTTTAATAACAAAGCATTTAATTGTTATAAAGAAAAAGATTATTGATTATCGGGTTTTAATATTTAGCTTCTACTAACCACTCTCAGAAGCAATCTCCGCTCAGTCCCTGGGGTTCCCCTCATATCACATCGAACTAAAAGAGAGGATTTTATTAAGGCTGAAGGTTTTATTAAAATCCCACATTATTCTACTGGATGATCGGTGAAGTATGCATGATTCATTTTCTGTTCCTTCGTAAAAAAAGCTTTTACTAAAAAAATTTAATATTTCCTGATATAACACACTGATATTTTACACACAAATCGCAATTTTCTTTTTTTTCTTTTAAGAATTGATTCAAAATTTTTTTGAAAAGAATTAAAAATACACTAGATATATATATGATAAATACCACGGCATACATAACGATCAATATATTAATTAATAATAATGACTTTCATTCGAATGCTCGTTCAAGTCGCACTCGAAGAGCCACGAAAAGGCGACTTCCTACTGCGCCACGTTCGTCGATTACTTATTAACGATATAAAATCGATAGCCGTACATGGCAATGCATTTAATTATGCCGCAGTTGCGTTGCATGGTTTGATTGACGATGAATGCGGTGCGGCGCGCCTCGATTTTATGACGCGATGTTTATCCCCCGGATATATTCCGGATATATAAATATAGTCGCGGCTATCTCTCTACATACATGCGAAACCGTAGCGCGCGACGGCATTTCCGTTTTGTATCCTCGTCGTATATTGTTCGAAACTCTTTGACTCTCGTGGGCGACACTTGTCGATTTAGTAGTGTTCCAACGCATTTGTCGCGACAAGTCTTTGTGTTCAATTGATAAGAAAAATGCGATAGTTTGTCTAAGTAAATACAATAGAGAAAGATTGATTTTTTTTTTAACGATTTAAGCACTACGGTCTGAGAAAAAGCATTTTCTCTGTACGTAGTGATTATTGTATCTTATTAAATCGTGCATTTTTATATCTGCAAAATATATATATATATATATATATATATATATATATATATATATATATATATTTAAAATTTATTTGCAAAAATAAATATTATTTTAAAATTTATAATTAAAAAAATACACACTTATTTTATATTAAAAAAAAAAATTTATTACAAGGATAGATTCATAAGTTTAAAATATTTTAAATGTAATCTCGATTTTGAATCAATTTGTTCAAGCTAATAAATTTAAATTTAAAAAACACAGAAACAGAAATTATCTTCAATAACGCTCATTATAATGAACGCACAGAAATCGCAGATGCGGAAGAACGAGCGGATAAGCGGAGCAATAACGAGAGAAAGAAAAGAGGAGAGAGACACGCGGAAATGAGAAGCCTTGAGGTTACCATTTTGGGACGAGACCTCGTATCGCTCCGTATAAAGCGCGCCACTCAATCGATCGAATTTGCGCGATCGATCAATCGCACGCGCGCGTAAACACGACGCTGGCGAAGCTACATTGCGAGTAATTTGATAGGGAACCATAAATCGCGCCGGCATACGAAAGCGATACAAGTCATGAATAAACATTTTCGCGATAGAACGGAAAAAATCGTTTGCGAACACTGTAGATTCGCGAGTTGCGACTTTTCGGATCCTATTTTTTACGATTCGACCGATCACATGCCTATCGCGTGGCTTTTGCGGCGCTTTAAACGTTTGACAAACAAGCGATAAAGTTTAGAAGAAATATTTATGACATTAGTAATTTATATGCGACGATAAATAATCTTTGACGTGATCTATATCTTAACATATGTTAAAGTCAAGATCGATTGATGTAGTGATGTAGAGATTTATTTCTTAAAATAAATATGTTTTTTTTTTATAAATATCTGTTAAGTTTAATTGTATTTTATTTTTCTATCACAGTTAATATTTTTAATGTAACTATTTCTACAAGAGAGTACATTTTCTCTCAAAGTTAAAAGAGTAAATAGAACTAGAGGGCATAAAAACAAAAGCTGCGAAAGCTTTCATGGAATGTAAAGTCACACTTTGACCTCCTTTCGGCTCTGATTTTAGTTATTCCGCATTCGCCGCAGGTCGAAAGTTCGTACGATCGACGTCGATATTATTTTTAACCCGGAACGAACGCATTTTTAGCATATCAAAGTAGATAATTATACAGATTACATCACATTATATCTATAATAATAAAAAAATCAAATATTTACTGAAATAAAATAATTATTTTATGCTCATAATATCAAATAAATTCATGTAGTATTTTTATAATTAGTATTTAATAGTTTGATAACAAAACTGACAAATTTAAAGTCCTTTTTTCAAAGTATAAGTTTATAAAAATTTATTTGACATTTGACTATAAAAGATTAATCGTTCAAGATAAAATTGATCTCGATCGAACAAAATTATATATTTAATTGTAAAAAGGAAATAATATTCTTTTAATTCACATGGGCAATAAGAAAAAGCTGTTATTACATTTTTATTAATAAGAGATAAGACAATAATGATAGAAGTAATGGAATATATAACGATATAATGAAGGACATATACATATTATGATAATCTGCATGATTATCTCTCTTCAATCTTACGAAAGGCTAAAAGGAACGTAATTAATAAGACAATTTTTGATTAATATTTAATGCACTTGTGAATTTCCCTCAAGTAGATGAAAAAAGCAAAGGTCGATGTATAAATAGTTGCAATATCTATAAATGCAATATCTAATAATAATAAAATTGAGCTTATCTGGACGGCATTATACTTGTGTGTGTGTGTATGTATATATATATATATATATATATATATATATATATATATGTATATGTATATATAGTAATATTTTATATATATATAATATTTTATATATATATAATATTTTATATATATAGTAATATTTATATATATATAATATATATATATATATATATATATATATATATATAAACAGAATATATCCTTTCCGAGACTTTCCCAACGGATTCTGACAAGTCGCGCCTAACATTAGGGATATGTTTGCCGGGTTCGAAGATCGTAATGAGAGGAACATCTATACGCCGACATCGTGTATTTAGGAGCGTTGTCGCCTTCGCTCACGATCCGGAAGGTGTTCGATTTTTGCGAAATCGCACGAGAGGAAGGCGCGACGACGGTGTCACGAGCGGTATCGCTTCTGGACGTTACGTGGGAAATTTAATGGTCGCGCGATGCACGACGCGGCGTTTCAGCTTCCAGCTACTGCTTGCAAGAGGAAAATTAAGATTGCGCGCGTTTAATGTGAAAGACATTTTCAAGAGAGAGAGAGAGAAAGAGAGAGAGAGAAGAAAGATGTTAAACATTGAATATGTTAGAATATTTTATATGAAATTCTTTTAATTATTGTGGTCTCAAGGTTCGTAGTTGACATGAGATGATTTAAATAACTCATTTTTTCGATATCTATTTACATTTAATTTCTATAGTTATAAAATGATCTCCTCTAGAGCACAAACGATCTCTTTCTAGAGGCTTCAATATAAATCTCTCTTTCTCTAGAGAGCCTTCAACATAATGCTCGTCTTTCTCACTTTTTATTAATTTGAAAGTCATCATCTCTGAGACCAAAGGTGCTTGAAATTATCTCAATTCATCATTGAATTATTTCAAAGCTATCCACAACGTGAATAATGCGTCCTCATCGTGCGGGAAAGGCAGAAAGAAAAATAGATAATTCACAAAGGAATCAAATTGTCGTCGAATCGGCCATTCGAACGTTCGCGCGAGTCATCAACATTGTCCTTCGTTGTCGAGTGCATGACTAATTTTAAGATTCGCGGCGACTCTTTTGGGCCGGCAACGTTAATACGACTTATGGAGAACGCCGTGAACCCGTAGATGCGGCCGATCGCGGGGGTCCTTAGGACTCCCTTAGATGGCAAAACTTTTTATTCGGAGTTATCCGACGCGGAGGCCGCGAGAACGGATCACCCGGCAAGGATACACTTCCTATTAGCGCCACCATGACTCGCCCCGTATATGGCTTAAGGCGTACTCGCTCGCGGGTTAACCAGTCGCAAAGATATTCGCATTGGCCGCAGCATCCCAAGGCCACTTCCGAAATATCCGCTCGCCGATTTCGAAACGCGAAAAAAATCGCCGCTCTAGCTATAATTCGCGCTCTCGTATCGAAGAAAGAGTTTCGAGCATATATATTAAATTTATTTATTTATGAGATAAGTCGTTCAGCATTGTTGATCATTAAATAGTTACTGCGTATCTATCTTATGAGTCTCTAATTGGAGTAATTGATGTCACATATCTTTTAATTCTCTCAACAAAACCATAAATTCATTTGCGCTTTATAGTTAGAGAAAGAGACGCCATTATATAATTTTTTAAATTAAATGGTTAATCATTAAACAAAATTAAATTTCTTTTTTCTTTTGTCTTTAAATTTATTTATTTATGAGATAAGTCGTGCAGCATTGTGAGTAATTGGTGGCACACATATCTTCTAGTTTTTTAAACCAAATCGTAAATTTATTTGCGCTTTATATTACAGTTAAAAAAAGAGCCAGTATATCATTTTTTAAATTAATCAATTAATCATTAAACAAGCAAAATTAAATTTCTCTCTGCTTTTGTCTTCATATATCACAAAAGACGAAAACGTAATGTATTTTGTATTTTTTTTAAATTATCTATCTAATGTTCTTTCACAGAATTAAACAGTTTTCATATTAAAGAAATAAAGCATCCTTTTACATTGACAAAACTAAGAGAAAAATTCAGCATCTTTGTTTATTTATTCGCAGGCCATACCTTTACCGATACTAATCATTATACGTCGCTAATTATCTTTGATTATTGGCATTTTGATTTTCATCATAGTGTTTTCTTTCGAGTATTACTCATTCGCGCGTAACGCCGTGATTACGTGCACTCTCTCTCTCTCTCACTCTCTTTTTTTTCTTTCTCTTTCTTTCTCTCTCTCTCTGTTATTATCATTTTGCTAAACTCTGCAATTTGAACCGGAACAGCGTACGCCGTCCACCGTAATCGCTTTACGTCTGCCGTGGTAGACAAAGCGGTACTCGAGAATAAGAATGCAAAACTGCATATGCGGTTGCGGAATGCTTGCTACAAGTGATTACTGTATAAATGCTGAACGCATCCTGCATTCGCCCTTCATTCCGTCGGTTTTCCTATGAAGTACAGTGGCTGATTCACAAGAAATTTCGATATTTTAATATTCAAATAGTATAAAAAGCACTTTCAAAAAATATTAAAGTTCGATAAACATTTTCAAATATGTGAGATATTATATAATTGCGTTAGTTTCTACCATTGAATAATGATGTTTTTTATAGTATAAATATTATGTCAAAAAATTTTTCTCAAGAATCTTTGAAAGAGTGAAAGAAACTCATTGGATGTATTGCTAAAGGAGATAAAATTAATTTTAATCATATTTTTTAATTGTATATTTTTTTTATCAGAGATTTAAGATTTAGTTAATTAACTCATTGACGGCGTTAAAAATTAGAATATACGAGGATATAATTATAAAAAAATTATAAATAAATAATATTTCAAGAAATAATATTTCAAAAAATAATATTACAAGAAATAATATTTTTTTATAGAGAGAACAATTATACTGTCGTAGATCTTCTTTCGCGTAATTCTGCGATTTTCTTTCGAATTTTTTTACCGGAAACTATTAGAGTTTCTTCGTTACGAGAGGAAAATTGCTAAGTAAAAACGTTACAACGTTATTTTTACGAATCTAGAAATAACATTACATTTTCCTTATGGTTCCCATCGGTTGCCCGACATAATCGCGTCCGAGCATCGCAACGAATCAATGCACTCGATTATTACGATAAACCGCGTCATCCGCCAGACAGCCGGAAGCGGTGTGAAATGACTGCCACGTGCGTGTCACCGTGCCGTTGGCGTGCGAGCATCGTCTTCCGTGTGCAAGCGACCAATTAACTCGCCGAGGGAAGATGATCCGCTTTAATCCCGCATCGGCTCTTGGAAAGGCGCGCACCTGCATGAGTTTCTTCGGTAGCGCGCGCGGGAGGTCCAGTGATCGCATCCTTTAATCACGCTCGTGCGTTTTAACCCCTTCTGATCATCATAATCATTATGTGAACTGTATATTTTCAAAATAATATCTAGTTTTAAAATATTACGAATTTCTACACGCACGTGTAAAGTGAAGCATTACCGCCAGTTGACAGCATTTTGACAGCTGAGCTTGTATCATATTTTTATAATATAAAAATTAGTTTAAAATTTTTATATTTTTTAAAAAATTTTATATTATATATTTTTGATATTAAATTTTTTTTTATCAAATTTTTATCATATATATTTTTAATAAATTTTTATATCAGATATTTTTTATCATTCTACAACTAAATTACAATGAAAAATAAATATAATAAAATTTGCTTCAATATAAAAAATTTTTATGATCCTAATATGACAAGCTCTCTAGCATTACAAAATTGTAAATTAAGTTTACGAGATATGTAAATTTACACGACAAAAATAAAAAATACAAAAGTGATACGAAACGTTAACAGATTTTTCCTCTGGTCAATTTTCATGATCCGTACTTATTGTTAGATATTTTTGGATCACAAGAGAAAATATTAAGAAACCAGTCATCCTGCCTTTTCCGGAGCGCGCAAACGCAGCAGTACTGGACTAATGGATACACACGGTCATCATCATGATGCGAACAGACTATGCTGTACGGTCGAGGAGGAAAAATAAAAAAGAGAACATAAAAGAGGGGAGGATTGTATGCGCGCCTTCATGGGCAGGCTTCTCGTCGGGAGGATGCACAGCGATAATTGGCGATGCCTTTAAGCATCGCTATAGCTCTGGGTGTACCTATTATACCTACCGCGGCGCGTGCATTATGACGAATGAACGTGCACACGAGAAGGACTCGTCTGTCGGTCCTCTCTTCTCCCCGTCTCTTCTCGTACGATATCTGGTCGGTGTAAGTCTACTTTTGTACTGTAACTATCCAGCAACTTTGCGTCTAGATGGTTACACAAACGTGCTGGCAGAAATCTTTCTCTATCTAATAATTCGCAAAGATTAAAAATGTAACACTTGTCTGATCAACTCTATTTTTTCTCAGAACTTTTGTCTGTACCTAATGATTCAAGGAACAGGTACTGTCAATGTATCAATTTTTTCGTGCAAATTCAGCTTTTTTTTTTAAAGGGATATACCTGTTTAGAATCTTGAAAAATGAGTACATTTTCTAGATTTTTTTACAACGTAACAACTTGATAAAAATTTTTAATTTTTTTACGATATTATTAACTACTCAAAGACAAAAATAAAAATTTTCAGTTTAAAAAAAAATTTTTTTTGGAAGTTAGGAAAATATTTACAGCTCCTCCAATTTTACAGTGTGTATAAAAATGTTCGTTTATCACATAAATGAAAAATACAAGTTTTTTTTTATTAAACATATTAAAAAAATTTATGTACACCGTGCATGAAAATATAAATTTGCAAATATTTGCATAACTTCAAAAATTTTTTTTTAAATAAAAAACTTTTATTTAAACACTTAATAATATTATATTAATATTGTAAAAAAATGAAAAATTTTTATCAAATTGCGGTAAAAAAAAATCTAGAAAATATACTTATTTTTCGAGAATTTAAACGGATATGCTCTTTTAACCGTTAAGAAATTAAATCAAAATCTTTATTCTCTTCTTTTTATGTCTGTTTAAATTATTAAATAAAATTGTTATTATATACCGCAATTTTATTTATTGTTATTGCGATAGTTTTATTTTATTATTGTAATAATTTTGTTGCGGAGAAAACTTCGTTCCGTTTTTCAGCGATATGCAGGACAGATTGCACAATAATCCTCGACCAACTGTTAATACAATGCATAGCCGAGTGTTTAGTGTCAAAGGTTAAACGTCATCGATCGTCATCTCGGCTTCATCGTAACATCTATCGACTTGTTATATTAAAGTCTGGTATCAGATCGTGAAACTATCTAATCTCAGATTAGCGACTCGAGGTAGAATTTCAGGAAGACGGCTCTTCCGGGTAGAGCTACTACAACGTTTTCGATCCCCCTCCGCCGCCTCCCCCCCCCCTCTCAAAGGGTTAAATGTATCGCGAGAAAAACAAGATCTCCGCACACGCGGTGATGCAGGGCGATGTTGCTTCCTCTTGCCATCCGATCTCCGTTTCCTCGGGCAAAAAAGTGACCGCGGCGGTACCGCAATCGCCGTTGTTCTACAAAGTAGAATGCTAAAGCTCACAGTATAAGTGCAAGAAGCGGTGACGGAGGCGGCCGCGATCGGTCTCTCGGACAACCTCGAAGGTGGAAGGAAGCAGCCAAGCTAGGCGTGAGTCATCGAGGTGAGATAAGATCTCGGGTAAGGAGGCGGCCTTGATGTCGCGAAACTGTTCGCGATATCGGAACGCCGACTCCAATGATCGTCGTCACGTCGCGCGCCGATATACTCTCATAAGCCGCTCCAAGGAGGATTAGGGTAAATCGACGCACTATATAGAGTATTCAAGGAACACCAGAAATTTCTCTCTACCGCAGATTCCTAGTGTTTGCACTTTAGTCGACCACACAAGGATATCCTCTCAATTAACTCTTTGACTGCGAACGCCATATATGTACATATTTATTGAGTAAGATTGGAAACTTTGTAATATATAATTTGATTTTGTATATTTTTTATTATTAACTTCGATATGTTGTATGTTCATTTATATAAGAATAAATTAATATACCGTTGATATTTAAAAATATTAGTGACAAAATAGTTAATTAGCGATCTTAAGAAACTTGGAAAAAGTTTTAGAAATTATTTAAAAATATTGGAAACAAAGAGAGAGAGAGAGAGAGAGAACGGTGTACCTCATCCGAGTCTTAACAATAGTAGTTTTTTTTTTTAATTTTGGATTGCGATTTGAAGTACATTGTCATAATTGCGGATTCGAAATGTAAGAGCACGTGTATCATCTCGAAACGTATCTTTGATCGGCAAATTTAGTGACCCGAAATAGAACGAATTAAAGTGACAAATTTCTCAAATATACGCAATGTTGTTAACAGGTGTATTCTGACAATATCTTTCAATGTCCTTAAATTCTAATTAGATGTATACACGATGCGAGAATGCGGTGAGAAACGCGTTTTGCAGTTTTATTCATTTGGTAGAAATATTTGCGTGCAAATCAATAAGCGAAAATGTACGTCGTGAAAAATCATGTGCTAAATTAGCCGAATTAAGTTAATAACACTATATACATATCTCGTATTTTAATGCTTTAAAAAAAAATTATTTTGTGTTGAAATTAATATTTAGTTTATATACATATAAGCAAAGTATAGGAAACTTTGAGAGTTAAAAAAATTTCTTTTTATTATAATAAATTGTTATATTAATATTAATATAAATATTAATATATATATATATATATATATATATATATATATATATATATATATATCATGTTAATATCTTATATAATCTCTCTCATATTAATCTTTCATCCGCTTTAATTAACATTACTGGCTTGTCTATTCGTATTACTACACTTTGCGCTTAGTAATGTTTATACAAAAATTACAGTTCTTTAAAATATACGCCCAGAAAATTATAGCTGTGTCAAACGAGGCCATAAACTCAAACGTTACCGTTTTCTGACTCGAGCAATGCCTAATCTAATATGAGCCCGTCTTCAAAACGATTTAATTTTTATCTGAACTAACATGTTTCTATTATATATCAAATCATGAATAATAGCAAAGAAATGTTTGTAACCTTGCATGTCGGTGTATGAAAACACTTATGCTTTAACGGCCTACAGAACGGCAGACAATCGTGCGTTGCTGGCCTTCCGCGGCATGCTGTGAAATCATCGTTCACATCGCTAAATATGATAACAACGAGATGGTTGCTATTAGCGTCTCTTTATGCTGATACATTTGCGATGCGCGCATGAATAATTTAACGCGAGTCTATCCAACATTGAGAAGAATCAAGAGGAGATGAGATCTGTGAAGAAAACTCAAAAGTTTAACATTTTTACAAATAATACAGTGCGAAATGAAAAAGAAACTCTCATTATAAAATTTTAAAAATATAAACTAATAAATAGATACTAAAGTTTTTTCAAAATAGCAAACTATATATAATGTACAAAACACACATATATACATATAATCTGTAATTCTTATAAGATTATTTGTGATTTAATCAGATGAGAATGTTTCTCGCGAATAAAAGTAATTACATATGTCGGTACTAATGTTTAATGTTTTCCTGGCTCAATGTTTTTCTTGCAATTGATGAAAAAAGAAAAAGCAAGCATTACCCGAGAGAGAAGAGAGATCCTTCGTCGCCGGTAAAAGCAACCGAATAAAAAAATCGGCTCAATGGGCTCATTACCGATTTAGTATGTAAACAGCTCCATTTGCAGCTGCAAATAAACTGAACTGGTGTAGATCCAGAGGAGGAAAGATTACGTACTATATTTGCATAGCTCATGTACTTACTCCACTTTTTATATCAGTTGGAGCTAATTTTCATTATTCCTGTCCGCTACGCGTGCGCCATTTATTTTATTTGTATATAATTGTATATATATATATATATATATATATATATATATATATATATATAATTGCTTACATATTAATTCTAGTTTCCCGCTTTTCAAAATAAATTAAATAAAAATTAAACCCACTCAATATTTAAATTATCAAGTGTGTCGCTTAGTTATGATAAGTTTTTATATTGATATAAAGTAATGTACAGCGTCAAGATAACCAAGCAGCATCGCGGAAAAGAGGTGACAATGCAAGTATCGATTTAATGACTTTTTAAAAGTGGATATATAAATGTATTTATATCTCGATGAGGGCTGCACAGCACATTATTAGAATGTTAATAATGTGCCTCATCGAGATGTAGATACATTTATATGTAAATAATAAAAAAATTGTGATATCTTTTGCAATATTGGTTTAAGCATAAAAATATTAAGAGTTTTTTTTATATCTCGTTAGATGCTACTCAGAATTCTAAATAAAAAGTTGAAAATTGCAAAAAAATTTATCTTAAAAATATTTAAAATTGGTTTAAAATTTTTATGTACAAATTAACAGTATATACATTTTTATATTAAATATTTTTATATAACAAGTATTTTATAAAATTATGTAATTAAAGAAGAAATAATAATTTAAAATTTTATAATAAAACATGATAATTGATCTATAGAAAAATCTTGTTCATTGGCACGCGGCTGAAAATATCATTAGTAATTTTAATGAAAACTAAACTAAAGGTTTCTTCAAAAGAAGCTTGAAAATCCTTGAAGAGCAGATCGCTATTCGTATTTATGAATCTATCCATTTCCTCACCTGCAATTAATGAAAAATGGAAGAGTTAGGAAATAAATATATATGAGATAAATACTATAATATTTTACAAACTTAACATTTAATAAACTATTCCTTTCCTAATCTCATTTAAATTAATAAAAAATTTTTATTGCTAAATATATAAAGCTACAAATTTGTGACAATTAGTCAATCTTTTTTAAAAATTAATTCTTTAGAAATATGAACACAATATTGATGAGGAAGATAATACCATAGATTTTTATATAGTTCTTTGTCCCTTTCATATCCCTTTCATTCGCAATATTTTTATATTTTGACTTGCGGACTCTATCGCATCTCTATCGCTAAAATTATTTAAAATCACATATTTTTTTCTCACAATAATCGATATTATTTTAATTGTCAAAATATTAATATTTTCTCTTGAATCATTCTGTATTTATATTGATATATAAATCTATGGCATTTTGTTTCTATTTTCAAACTATAAAATAATATTGATTATTTTAAAGCTGATTAAAATATGTACCTAAGAAGATATTTTCATTGAAGAGATTATCAAAGTGTAATGTTACGTGTTCGGGAATAAGCTTGATAAAGAAATTAACCGCTCGCAAATAGGTTTCCCCATCCTTTTGGAACTTCTTAAAACGTACGTCGTGTTTTGTCGTTACGTTATCTAAAAAAAGAAAATATAACACTCGCGTGCAATGAATTATTTTGTCTTTGTTAATGAAGCATTTGTCATTAAATCATACATCAAAATATTGCAATTTATAGAAAAATATTATAATATTTACACAGAATTAGATTGCATTTACCCTCTCCTTGTACTGACAGTAGCAAAATCCTGCCTTCAAGTTTGTAGTCGGCAATAAAATCCACTTGGGGATTGAAACTTTCTAATTTGAATATTAAATTATCCCAGTCTATCCTAAAAAAATACAAATTTTATTAATTACAATCATATAATTAAATAATTACATGTGTGCATAATTTATTATTTATAAGTTACAAATTTATAAAAGCTGCAAATAAATATCTACAATAATTTATCCCTAAATATAAAATTAAAATGATAGATTTTTTAATTTGCCGATATATTTTGCAATTGGAAATTTTTTAAATAAATTAATTATTTAATTTTCTATCTGCATTTCTACAATGTGAATCAAATTTTTAAATACAAAAATCAAATTTAAAATACATACATTGTAAATTATGTGTATATAATTTTTTTTTATATAACATTTACATAAAATATGCATTTTTAAACATATGCATTGATTGATTTTATACTTACTTGGATCGATAAAAGATAATATGCAACAAAGGTAATAAAAGTTACATACTGATCACTAGAAAGGTGCAATCCCTTCGTTAGTCCATGCACCTTGACATTCCGATATTCTTGTTTGAGCGACACGGAACCTTGAGATTCTCCAATTTTCACGCTGTTGACTGCCAGTGGTTCAAGAGGCAAAATTTTGAAGCTCTTCAAGCCTAAACGTGAACACGCCAAGCATTCGATATGTGAATTCAATGTTCATTACATTTCAGTACATTATAATTGCACTTTATCGCATGTCAATTTGCAATTTATATAAAATTAATTAATTGAATAATTAATTAAATTATCATTTTATTTTATTTTAATTTTACATCTGATATTTTTCATAAAAAGAATATAATAAATATAAATATAATATAATATAATAAATTTAATATATTTAATAAATATAATATAATAAATTTTGATTCAAAATAGTCTTATACACTGCGAAAAAAAAATTGTTAACGTGATTAAATTCGTCCAACTAATTACTATTTCTTTGTATTTTTTTAATTAAAAAATTGAAATATTTAAGTCAAATATACGTCATGTTGTAGATTTAATTATGTCATATTTGTCTTAAATATTTCAATATTTCAATTAAAAAAATACAAAGTAATAGTAATTAGTTGGACAAATTTAGTCACGTTAACAACTTCCTTTTCTCAGTGTTTATAAATACATAGTCTTATATATACATATATTCATACATATTTATCAATAAGCAAGAGAAGGCAATCGAACAAGTTCTTCCGCTTGCGTGTGAAATCTTTATTCCATTTTTTATTACGCATCCCTGATAAGTACTGGAAAGATACTTAATAAATAATTTTAATAAGAAGGAGCGGTTGTTATACATGGTAAACGTACGTAAAAAAAGTTTTGCTTTTTTACTTCGTTCGAAGAATTATAATAATAACTTATATAAATAACAACTTCTTATAACTTACTTATAAACTTATAATAACTACTTATAATAACTTATATAAATAACAACTTCTTATTAACGTTTCTACTAGAATTATTGATGTTTCATAAATAATATAATAATATTTAAAAATAATAAAATAATAAAATAATAAAATTATTTAGGATCTTTATATTAAAAATATATTAAGTAATAAGAAATAAAATCTCTGTAATCTCGAAACACATACATATACGAACATAACGTCCAAATATAAAATATCATTATGTATTACCCAAAAATAGGATAGAATAGAATAAATTATATAAGCATGATAGCAAACAAAATTGCAAGATGACTACTAATTCGCCTTGATACTAAACCGGCTCGAATGAGTCAATAAATATCTTTCGTGTTAAGAAATAGTGCAGTAAAATAATCTATTGAGAAAGCATTTCAATCTTTCTGTACATTCAGGTAAATTAAATCTCATAGAAGTGAGATTTTAAGAAGTTATTTTTTTGTTTATATAATAAACATTGATTTGCATTTTAAAATTTTGCGTCCGCGGAAGTAAGTCTGTGACTCCTCAAAGCATGTCAATATAAGGCATAGTTGCACAATTGATTTTGCATCTTATATTCATGAATTAATATGCATTAAAGAGAGAAAAAAGAGAGAGAGAGAGAGAGAGAGAGAGAGAGACTTAAGGAAAATAAGATGTAGAATTATATTTATGAATTATGTACGCGTGCAAAAAGCCGATAAAAAAAAATCAAAAAAAATATTCTAAAAAAAAGATAATCACAATATAACATATTCTATTCAGTCGCAATATTCAACTATGTATATTCCTAAAGTTTTTCCAATTCGTAATATTTCATTTTATGCGTGCGTATATGTGTGTCTTATAAAAAATAATGCATATTTACCGTCTGCCATTGAAATAATTGCATCTCTGATGGCATCCGGGAGGCATTCTAATGTTTTCGGGTCTGACTTCTTGCAAAGTTTGAAATTACTGGCTGTAAGGTGGAGAGAAAAGGAGAAAAACATTGCGTATAAATTGTTATATAACTAACTGCATTGCTGCAGATCCAATAAAAGCCGCGCGGTCATTCGATCTTTAGACGGTTGTTGACTTTCTCTTTAAACTTGTGTACGCATTTTAATTTCGGGTCCACGACATAATTTTATTTGAATAATCTGATCGCAAACAAAAATTCAATTATTGATCTTGATGGGACATAATTGAGGATTCCGAATATAAAATGCAATGAACATTTTGATTGAAATCAAAATGCTGATTGCAAGTTTTGATTAAAAATGAGTTTGATATCACGTCCGATTAAAAATTGCATATAATGATTCTCCGTTCATTAATTCATTATGATTCAATACTATATGTTTTGACACAACAAATCTGATATATGCAAAGAAAATGAAAAAGGCATAAAATTAATTTCTTAGCGACACGTTGAAAGTAGTATCAAGTAGAAACAATATCATACTAAAAAAAAATATAAATCACATTATAATAATTAATATAAAAAAATAATCTACAAAATAATAAAAAATAATTTAAATTAGTAGTAAGTGTAGTCAGTAAGAGTTGCAAAACTTTTCTTGGTAAAATAAAGAATGTATAATGCTTTGATATCAAAATAATATTTTTTTACAATACGAACTTGCATTAATCTATATCTATTATTTAATAAAAATATATATAACATATTCATATACATTGTAAAGATTCGAAATATTTTAATCTCAACATTTTATGTTTTTAAAGAAAGAATCTCCAAATTTAATTATATGCATTAACTTATTGTTAGACACAATTTAACAATTTCACATATGCAAAATATTCTTAAAAAAAAAGGTTTGATGATTTATAAGATAATATATATAATATTAACAACAAAAGAATATCTGTAATTACTTACGCAAATCTAACGTCTTCGTGGTTGCAATCACTGTGAACAAAAGTATGACTACCGTTTTCATTATCTTCGAATTCTAGGCTTCTATCGATGGGACTTACGGCTAAAAGCCAAGTAACTCATATGAGAGTAAATGTTTAATGTTCATCAGATGTGATCTGAGAGACAATCTAAGCAGCCTATTTAAGTACCGTTTGCCCCACCATGATTCTGTAGTAGACATTGTTTGTATATACTGTATACGCACATATACATATGCGAACAGCGTGAAAAGTAGATATTACTAATGAAAAACATACCTAGCATAAAATAAATCAGCTATCAATTATCATGGTTCATGATATTCGCTTAAATGATTATTTCGCATATAATTATAGATAAAACTAATTCGATGAAATCGAATTGTACGAAACGGAGAAACAGTAAAATATTATTTGGCCTTATTAGTATTTATGTATGTGTTTGTAGCCCATATACTGAAAATTCTGTAATTTTTTATAATTTTTAATAATAATAATTATTAAAAATTATTTATTAAAATTTATTCACAAGAGAGTATTCATCAAATTTACAAAAGTATACAAGAGACAAAAGATTATTTTTAATTGCTTAATATTGTTAAAATGCTTTTAAAATATCTTGCTAATTGTTTATAATAAAAAAAAAAAGATTTTATCAAAATTTACGTCTACAGTTTTTTTAGATCTTGCTTATTATAGTAGCTACTACAGATCTCGAGCGTGAAACAATTTTTTCGATTCGAATCACTGAATATTCCAGATATTTTTTATTTTATCTTGAAAAAATATGCGCAGATTGAATGAAATGCTTTCATATAATGATATTTATCATTTTTTAGTACTAATGTGTCCCTCCTTGCCTCTTGCGGATGCTGAAGAAAAATTACAAGTCATCATTACAAACGTTGTTGCAAATAGATTTTCTCGGAAGTTGGTTTTATATAAATTCAAACTGTATATTAATAAACTCATATATTCTAAATCTGAATGTTAATGAAGCTTTATATAATATTGACAGTTTCTTTATGCTGTGACTCTTATGATCCGTCATCAAACAGTGAATAAATTAGCACGGATTCGAATAAATTATAATTTTGTTCGGCGTCCGATTTTCTGTAAAAAAAGTAATTTATTTCTTAGAAAATCATTATATATATATATATATATATATATATATATATATATATATATATATAGAGAGAGAGAGAGAGAGAAAGTGTGTTTTTAATTTTTATTTCACCAAGAAACATTTTTTAAATTGTAAAACAGCAAATAATATGTATATAGATTTATTATATATTTGACTTTGCACAATATTTGAAAAATTTATTTATCTCAATTTAAAATGAATAATCCATTGTATTACTGAGTTAAAACAATTTTTTTAATGTTGCAATAATAATTTTGACATAATATTTTATAAGAGAGTCAAGTCTTTAGTAATTGTATATTTATAATTTAAGAATTATTGATGTAAGAAAACAAGAAAGCAATTATTTTATCATATTTCTGTGCAAATTATACCAATGTTTGTATTAATTAATATAACTTAAAAGTGTGCATTAACAATTTACATTTTTTGTTATTCCTTTATAATCGCGCTTTTTTATGTTTTTCTTACGTACTTTAAAATAAACGAACATAATTAGCAATAACTATTTTCTTTGCATATCATGCGGATAAATTTTAATAATTATAGTCGTTCAAATAAGCATAAACTTGATAAAGCTGCGTTTCGATATTCACTGCCAGCACCGAAAATCTATAGTTTACATCACGTACACGTTCACTTGCATTTAATATCAAAACGCAGCCTACATATGATAAACAAAGTAAAATTTTATATATTGAAAATTTTTTATATTTAATGCATTATACTCTATAAATTAAATATTATATAATTAATTTTATCAAAATAAAGGTGAAAAATAAGTAAATAACACTTATAAATTGACACAATCAATGTTAAAATTTATATTTTCAAATCTTTGAGGTAAAAAAGCTATTCTGTTCTACATATGGATTTAAGAATATATAATAAAAATATAAAAAAGAAAACAAGATTTTAGAATATGCATGACTGTTTGCTTTTGTTTCAAGGAACTCTTTTCTGATATTTGAGCGCCAGACTATTTAGCGGCGGTCTGGCCTTCAGAACTCCAAGATCAATGGCATGACCGGTGAGAGGACAGCTTTGGCACCGTTTTCGCCTATAATTTGTATTGCAGGCTTTCTTCTCTTGTCGCACCACGTATTTAGGAAAATAATGGATGCGCTTTTTCTGCATCGTCGCACACAGCGGCATTGTCACTACCAAGTCTTGTTTATGAATCTTGTTTGTCGACTCCGGAAAAAGACGTTCGTTCAGCTGATACTGTTGCAAAGATCCTGAAGATCTGGACGACGCCAATGTGTAACTCGAGCCATGTGTTTCGAAATAATTCTGCTCTCGAAATTTTCTCAAATTCTCTACTTCCTGGTCCACAAAATCAGTTGCAAAATCATTATTATGCTTCAAGCACCGGTCTCTTTGTTCGCAACATTCCGGTAAATTGTTTATTCGTTCACGTTCATCAAATTTCACAGTCCTCCTCGGTTCGTTCCTGCAACAGCAAGGGCAATCTTGTTTGTCCAATTGCGTTGCTTTTTTACTTCGTGTCGGTGATTTGGAGGTAAGTCTTTCGTTTGACTTTAGTATTTGCTTCTTGGATCTAATAGTCTTTTGTAATGTTGACTTCGACAACTTTCGCGAAGACTCTTGAATTCCTTTAGTCAAAGTGCAGGCGGCATCTTCGGATTCGCTTCGTTCGTTCGCCAGTGAATTTATAGGCGTTCCCGAGGATGCTAGACATGACTGCCTTTTATCGATATGTTTGTGTTCGTCCGGTAATGTTAGTTTTTCATCAGGAATGATATCTTGCATCTTCGGACTTGTCATGAATTTGTGATAACTGAATGATCGCGGACACGTTCGCAAGCAATCTCCCTCACCTCCAGTTTGTAATTCGCAGACTTTGTTCTGTACATTGCGAAGGAATTGAGATCTAGGCGTGTAATCAATCTTTTTAACTCTCCTGAATGTTTCACAGCTAATTGGCGAAGTCAGTGCAGGCTTATCAGTTTCTCTTATTAATTTAAACTCAAATTGGCTTCTGCAATGACGACTAGGCAAGGCAGGTTTGCGTTGAGTTCTTGATGATTTTATATGCTTCTTATTCTCTTCATAATTACAATAACATTCTTTTACTGGTTTTCTAGGTGCAAATTGCTGTTGCGGTTTTTTAGATGTTAGTGTTAGTTTTCCAGGGAATGTCATATTTGGCACTGACGTTGTGCGTTTAGGACTGACACAAAAATCTGGATTTAAAACAGCATTAATTTTGCTTGAATCGTTGCGCAATTTCCATAGATTAATATTTCTTCCTATACTGCCCTGATTCTTATGATTACAGCAATTTATCAAAAATCTGCAAAGAAATTATAAATCAAATTATTCAAATATAAAAACTTTTTACTTATATATAAAAATCATTTACAATGTTTGCGAACGTAATTTCTTTATTTCAGCATCAATCCTTTTAGCGTTTTCATCAACATGTGCTAACAAAGTTCGACTTCTCTTGCGCAACTTTTCTAAGCTATCATTGAATGCCTCTCCCATATGTTTAAGACTTGCGATAAACTATCATTAACATCATATATTGCAAAATTGCAAATACTGGATTATATTTTATTTGTATAACTTATTTTTATAAAAATTTAATTTATGTAATATATTTAAATTAAAATTGAAGAATGTGAATGCTATATTGTTGTAATAATATGCTATATTAATAATCAAAACTATTAATAAATTAAAAACAATTAGAACAAATTAAAATTAATTTAAATATATAGTATTATAAATTAAAATTTTTGCCTTAATATTTTCTTTCCATAAATACATATAAGAATATATAATTGTATTTGGCGAAGTTTCTTAACCTAATGTATAACCTAACTTAAACTTTTATTTTATTTAATATTTATTCAAAATCACAGCGCAACAAATTTATCAGCGATGAAAATTCATGAAAATTAAAATATTTCTGTTCACTTTTCTTTCCGTGATTTCTCCAACAACGTACTTAATACGTGTTCCAAAACTCTTAATTCGCATCGATCGCCAGCGATGTGAAGTAAGTGGAGTTTACGTCCACCGTTCACTATGGAGTCTTTGAACTTTGAACAAAAAAAAAACAAAGACGTTCCAGGTTAGCCAAATCTTGAAATACATTCATGTATTCAAACATTGATTCAAGGAGAGATTATGAATCGCTCGTACATCCGCGTGAGTGAACTCTAGATTTTATCTCCTACTGCGCACGGCATGTAACTTAGAACCAACTAGTTACGTTTCAGTTGGCGGTCCGCAATGCTCGTGAAATTATTTCATCCTTGTTATTCACCGTAAGTTGAACAGAGACAGATTAATGATTACGAGCATTAAGGAATGCGTTTCATTTCACGCATTGAGCGCATAGATCGCCTGAAAATCTATAGTTCACGTAACATATATTATAGATTTCCAAGCGATCTAAGCGCTCTATGCGTGAAACGGAACATAACCTCACCGCAAACAAAACGTAGCCATTGGCTGCGTTCAGCAAAGAAATCGCTCAGCAGTAGCAATCGAACGTGATTGGTTACTTTAAGAATTAACAAACCAACGTTAAGTGTCGACAAGACTACAGATTAGTAAACAGATAACCAAAGGCCCGGACAGAGAGGCTTCTCTCTGTCATCTGTCTGTTAATCTGTGACTGAGCGTTTTCTCTGCCGCTGAACGCGGTCTCAGCTAAACTTCTGTCACTAAGATGCTAGAAGCCAACGTGGAAATACATCCAGCAAATCTCCATTTTGGTATGACTGTATTTGTGCATTGTGTGCGAGCGGGACGCGATATATTTACACGTACGTGTTTCGCGTACGCTTAATAATTATAAATAAAGTGCACGTATTCCGTGCGTTAATGCATCACTGGACGATAGACAATAGGTGATACACGACGATTCATCGCGAAGTCATACAGCACGAGATGCGACCAACCTGACCCTTGTCGCTAGGTAGATCCATTTTAGATTAGAAACACGCACGCGATCGCAACACCGACTTCCGCACATCATGGATTTATCCGAGGAACAAATATCTCGCGACGTACACAATCACACATTGCCGCAATTCTCCGAATTACGTCCGGTATTGAATGTTTCTGTCAGCAACGAGAACATACAGTCTCCGAATAACGAAAATGCGCAGTCTCAAATAGCGCAAACTTCTATCTCTAAGAATTTAAGAAATTTGACTACGAAGCAGATACCGGTAATATTTTTTTTCAAGTTTTTCTTTAAGTTCTGTTATTTTCTTCTATTTATTTTGCTTATCTTATAATTTTGAAGTTGAATATTTTTTTTATTTTTCGGTATTTTCTGTTTGTAGGATATAACTTCAATTTTGGACACATGCGATTTAAGCTTCTTCTCGCATGTGTATGAGAATCCAGTGAAGCAGATGATTAATGTTCCGAATTTTTCAAATAATATACTCTGTCTACAACCAAACAGTATATCGTCGAGTATTCTTGCTAATATATATTCGCCTTCTATGTCACAAGCAAATGCTGCAACTGCTGCAAAGCAAGAGCTAGATGTTCAGACTAGAGAGCAGATAAACTTGAATAAGGTATAATACTTGGTTTTTTAATTATTTTTCTTATTATATATATAATACATATAATATATATTTTTATTATGTATATATATTTATTTTTATTGTAGGAATCTCAAATTCAATTGAATCAGCAGCAAACATTAATAATGACTGATTTTATTCAAAAATTACAATCTACATCCTTGCAACAACTGCTTAAATTGCAGACAGAACAAGCAAAGAAACAAAAGGTAGAACAGGAAAAAATAGAGCAAACGCAGAATAATATTTTAAATATACCAAGCGTTCGGAATCTTCATCAGCAAAGTAGTAACAACTTTATAAACTCGGATCAGACAATGGCTGTTAATTTGAGAAATCTGAACGTACAAAATCAGCAACAAGAGAATGAAAGCAATTTGCAAACTGTACTCAAAATAGAGCAACAAGTACAAACCGATTTGCCAAAAATTAGGAAGAAGTCGAAATTTCGGCCAAAAGTGGGCGATATTAAAGAGAGCACTAATTATGATGGAATTGTTTTTTACTGTTGTCCAGAGTGCAATTTAGGGTATCCAAACAGGTCAGACGTCGAACAACATATGCAGGCTCATTTACAAGTATGTATTATGTATCGTATTATCTTTGGTGTCCGAGTATGCGGTTTTTGATGACAAGATTATTAAGAAAGGGATATATAAATAACAATTATTTATAAATAGAACAATTTATTATAGGAACGCAAGTACCAATGCAAAGAATGTGGTGCCATGTTGAAGAGAAAAGAGCATTTAGATCAGCACATGCGCGGTCATTCAGACGAGCGACCTTTTAAATGTTCAGTATGCCAGAAGGGGTTTAAGAGAAACGAGCATTTAACGAGACATTGTGTTATTCATTCTGGCAACAAGAATTTTATTTGCCCCATATGTCAAAAAGCATTCTCACGCAAGGACCACTTAAACAAGCACATACAAACGCATTTAGGCATTCGAAAGAATAAAACAAAGGAGGATTCTTATTATATCAATCAAAAAGATACAACAAGATTATTTGATAACAGGACTGATCCAGCGATGTTAAAACAAGCAACCTATATAAAGGATAGCTTATTGATAGATGAATCCAGTTTTGTTCAGAAGAATAAAATCCTGCTACAAACGATCTCTTCCTTTAAATAGCAAATGTCAAAAAATGCAAATGTGCCTCAACAAGCACAGAGCGACAATACGAACGGAAACGCAAGGTATTTAATGCCATAGTATATGAAATTAGCGCATATTCCAAAGCAATAGATGGCAAATAATAAAGGTAGTTTACAAGCACCATTGAAGCCATTAGAATGTTCAGAACCGTCGCAAGTAATTTCAATTTTTGAATTTATATTTTGATACTGAATGACCATGATAAATTCAGAGACTTATAGTTTGAAGCAGTTAAATTAATGAGCCAAAATATGATTTGAAAATGTACATGTTGAAAAATGCCTACAGTAAACAAAAAGAAATATAATTGACATAAATATATGTGAATGCGATATATATTAACAAATATATTTCTATATTATCATGACATGTATTATCAAATATATTTCTTTACAAATATTCCCAATGTCTAATAATTGAATAAAAATATGCAATATAAAAATTAAAAAACCTAGGTATATAAAACGCGGAAAACTTTCAAGTTCCTTCAACTATATATGATATGATTGTAAGACAATATGTTATTTTACTGGTAAATTAATTTCTCACAATTGGATAATCTTTATTCAATTTCTTTTTAATTACAAGTTATTTATGCAAGTCTGGCAAATGTGCTTTATTTGTCACGAAATAGTTCAAATTATATTCAAAGTGAATACAAATCAAATAATATAAAGCAATCTATAAACTTAGCAATTATTAAAATAAATTTTAGTTTGCTGAAAAAAACGAATAATTTGTTAACTGATGCATTATCTTCATCATAATTCTTGAAATTTCAGAAAAAAGATATCACATGTATAAGTTCAAAACTATTTTAAGATTTTTTTATGCTCTGGATAAAATAACTATTCTAGCACATAAAGAGATAATTATGGGGATAAATTAATGCATAAAGTAAATAAATTTGTATAATTACACATTTATCTATCTTACTTAAATCAGCTGTAGAAGACATTATCACTTAATAATTCATTGTTAAGTGGTAATGTCTTCTACAGCTGATTTAAGTGAGATAGATAAATGTGTAATTATACAAATTTATTTACTTTATGCATTAATTTATCCCCATAATTATCTCTTTATGTGCTAGAATAGTTATTTTATCTAGAGCATAAAAAAATCTTAAAATAGTTTTGAACTTATACATGTGATATCTTTTTTCTGAAATTTCAAGAACTATGATGAGGATAACGCATCAGTTAACAAATTATTCGTTTTTTTCAGCAAATTTAAATTATCACAAATTATACTAAAGATAAATTTTACGGATAAAAGGAATGAATAATATAAAATAATTTAAGATAAATTTTTATTAGGAAAAATTCTGGCCATATAATTTTAGTTACTAAACAGCAATAATTTTTTCGAATCTGTAAAATTTTTTTTCTAGTAAAATAAAATGATAAAATGTATGGGAGGGAATGAGAAAAAAATATCAAGAAGGATAGATATAGATAATTATAATCTTATTTTATATTCTCATAGTGCATAATCACTTAGTATATAATTGTATCATTTTTTATCACATTATTGATGCAAAATTGACAACATTGCATAAAACTCTACTACTTTATGCAACGCAGATTGCGCTCATTCGATATACTCATGAGAAGAATAACCTTGTCATCTTTTATTCATGTTTTATTCAAAATAACTCATTCTGAAAAATACACATGTCACTTTTTTAGTTATCTTTTATTTATTATTATGCAACAACAATTATTTCACAGAATAAATACTTGAAATCTTGTATGTAAACATACAATCACTGTTTAAAAAAGTATTATGTTAAAAACGAATTATAAAAATGAAAATAGATAAATGCACATTCATGATCTAGAAACTCATTGTCTTATTCCATTGTTATCGTATTTTAATGGTTGCTTGAACTTGCATTAATACTTCCTTTAAATATAATTTGGACTATTTCGTGAACGCGATAAATAAGCGCCAGAATCGCAAAAATGTAATAATTTGTGACAATTGCAAAAGATAAAGAAAAACATCAAATTGTGAGAAATCAATTTACAAGTAGAATAATGTATTTTCTGACAATTGAATCATAGTTAAAAAGTTTGAGTTTCTTGCATTATCTGTATTTAAATTTATAATTATATATATATATATATATATATATATATATATATATGTATATATATATATATGTATATATATATATATGTATATATATATATATATATATATATATATATATATATATGTATGTATGTATGTATATATAATGTATTGCATATATTCGATTTCTAATTAGACTTTTAATTCGACTTTTTATTAGATATTGGGAAAATATCGACAATCTGATTTACATATATGAAAAGATAATAAGAACACGAAATACTTGCGTGAATTTAGTATCTTAATAAACTATAATACATATTATCTAGATTAATTCAGAAAATTTGTTACGAAAGTTAGAAATAGAAAAGTTAGAAAACAGAAATAATATAAACAATAGACTGCCAAAAATTTTGTTAGGGATTTACATGATAAAAAAATCATATATATGCATATACTTTTTTTATCCGATGAAGAGACTATATTACATATTAAATTTCCAGCAATTTGTCTAAATTGCCGAGAAAAAAAATATTTCTTCTTCACAAATATACAAATTTCTCGAATAATTTTTATTTTATTATAATATGGAGATTGCGACATACATTAAAAAAAAATCAATATCTTTTAATGTCAATGACAAATTCATTGATTATTATAAGCATGAGAAAATAAGCAACATTGCCTCGAACGACTTATTTTTATTCAATCACAGAGCGGCTTTTCCCAGAATTTATCATTTTTTATCTTTTCCAAGCAAATCGTTCATTATACTCTTTATTCCCTCATTTTATATTTTTTAAAGGCTGATTTTGACAGTTCCAAAAGGATATCGGATGTTGGCTGGTATTTAAAAATATGACAAGTATTTATTTTTTATATTAAATTACAGTAATTGATCTCTTTCGAATTTATAATTATGTATTTAGAAATTACATTTCAAATTTTAAATGCTATTTTTTAGATATTGTATATTTTATGTAACTATCGTTTATTTAAGAGATATCTAAAAAACACATTTGGCAATATTTTTAGGATACTTGCCTCTTATTCGATGATCCAATTTTAGTTTAGATACATAGAGTAAGAGATTAAAGGACTTCCATGCGCTGTATATTCGGTAAAAGAATCGAGATTATAAGTTCTTTAAGATATTACGCGTGTGTACATATGCGAATATGTGTGTGCGTGCATACATATGAGTTAGATATAAGAGAATTAAAATACGATATTAACATATTAGACTCTGTCGTACATCATTTAATAATACAACCAAAGACTGCACACATACGTGTGGAAAAATAGCAGTATTCTAGAACGTTTACGCGCTGAAATCCTCAGCGAGCCACCTCCCCTCTGATAATTTAATAGTTTTTATCGAAAAAAGATATTTACGTATAAAAGAAAGTAAAAGAAAAGCGTTGAACATTTTTTTGGACTACAATTTTTACGTTTTTTTATTGCAATTATTTAGAGATATTTAAAACGATGGATCTTTTTATTAGATAATGTGCATTTATGTAACTTGTTTTTAACATAATAACACTTTAATAACATTTTTTTAAATAGTGAATATGTGTTACAAGACTTCATGCATTTATTCTACGAGATAATTGTTATACCATAGTAATAACTAAAAGATAATTGCAAAAAATGACGTATTTTTCAGAGCAAGATATTTTTGAATAAAACATGTGTAATGAAAGATTACAAGACTATTTCTTCTCACGAGTATATTAAACGCGCAATCTGTATCGCGTAAAATAATGTTATAAAGTTTTATGCAATGTTGTACGATGAAATGGTCATTTGAACCTTATGCAAAAAAGTTGATATATCTAATATAAACTTTAGCATTTGAAATTTAAAATTAACTTTTTGCACACGAATGCTATGATATATCCCATATTTAAATGTATGTTTATCATTTGTCGCATACTATGAGATTTAAAAAATATTATGAAAAATATTATTTAATCTCTTATTTAATATAAAATTTATTTGTTTTAGCGAAATATGCAAGGGATAATGGTGGTATAAAGATATACAATTCAGATATCTTTGTATGATATCTTTGATGATATTTTCGTTCTTCTATCGTTCTCTCTTCTTCTTCTTTTTCTCCCCTATTCTTCTTCATATATTTAATACTACAGTGAAACTGAATTTTTATGACATTTATATTTACTCATTTACTCTATCATATTATATTTACTCTATTATCGGCACACGTTTAGCATTGAATATAACTTTTTATTTTATATTTTATATTTAGATTAAACGCGATTTTTTTTTTATATTGATTAAATGAAAATTATGATTCGATATTCATGTTACATATTTAGGCTCAGCTTATTTAGAGATTTGTAAACGGAGAGTTAATATAGTTTCTATATAATCTAAATTCCCGAAGTAAAAATATATTTTATATATCTCATTGTTGCATCTTTTCTTTTCTGCAAGCAACACTCGATAATTTTGCATAAATGTTATGAGTAAAGCTGAAAAGAGATCCAAGCCACTCGACCAGCTGGTGACCTACCCTTGTTGGAGATTGAGGGGTTGTTGTTATGATTTCCACCTCATTTTTCTTATTTATTTCTCCGTCTTGCAGCTCCAGTTGTTCTAAAGGCT
Organism: Cataglyphis hispanica; assembly: GCF_021464435.1. NCBI lineage: Eukaryota > Metazoa > Arthropoda > Insecta > Hymenoptera > Formicidae > Cataglyphis > Cataglyphis hispanica. The sequence goes on from NC_065971.1 coordinate 1,517,433, forward strand.
GAATGTTATTAAACCAATCGTCATCAGGTAGCATCTTTATTTTATTGGAGTTCTTTTTGTCGGAGCTTATAGAGTTCATGTTTCTTTCATTCGCTTTGACCGTTGTCGCTATTTTAACGGACGATTCCTTCTCGAGATTATTTGAATTCGCTTTATTTTCGTACTTCTTCAGTATTGACAGTGATTTTATTTGATCCAGGAAACTATTGTTAGGATATTGGAGATTCGAATATTTATCTATCTTCATCGAATTGGGCAATATTAGTTTCACGGCTTGCAAATCAGAAGCTGGCACGTCCTTTGCCAGAATCTTTTCTATGTTGTTCGTATTGTTGGTTTGACGAAAGATGAAGTTGTACGTGGCGAGTAATTTATCCCAAAATTTGTCCAAGGGCTTCGTAGTATTATTTAATTGTTTTTGAAAAGTTCCTTCCACTGGCACTAATTTGGTTATTTGTGGCTTCGATTGTACTCTTGCGGCGAGGAGCTGCAAGACATCAAAAGTTAGAAGAAACTTCTCTATACACATACGTTTTAAGAAATATATATATATACAAATATCTAAAATATTATATTTAAAAATAATAAAGAGAGAGAGAAAAAATTATAAGTGAAATGTATATTTTTAGCTATAAAACTAAACTTATTTGAAAAATTACTTTTTTTAATCGTTAAATTGGTACAATCGATAAAAATATATGTATATATATATTTTTGTGTGCACGTATGCATGTATGTTTAATAGTTGGAGATGAGTCTTTCCCGCAAAATAAATTTTATCGGACGTGATGTAATGTACTGCGGACAGGTGATACAACATATAATCCGTATATTGCGACACACCTTCGCCACTCACTGAATTCACCAGCATCGTGCGGTAGTTTCATTTTCACGAAAATTATAAGTTACAACCGCGATTGCAATTGGCGATTTTCACGGTCTGATTAAGAATAAATACTATTTTTTTGCAAAAAGCTGTCATTAAGAGACGGAAATAATTATATTTAAAGCTTTAATGTTTTTTGGTGCTATTAAAAAATTAAATTTGCTTCATAAAATATTCCGCCAATAAAAATTACCAAGTATGTTTCTACATAAAGAGAACTTCTAGGAAATAAATATGTATTATATGTAACTTTTATACACTTTGTAGGAGAAACTTATTATTAAATATTTTATTGAAATTGAAAAGGCTTTAAAAAAGTTTTTAGGAAAAAACGTAATGTTAATTGATATGCATAAAGATAGAACAAGATATAATAAATAGGTATAATTATAGCATTTTATAAAAATGTAGCGATTTATATAAATAAAATAATATTTAAATAAATAAAATAAAATTATAAATAAAATAAAATATAAATTTAGAAGAAATTTTATTATAAAAATATTGCAGGAGAGAAAATTAATCTGATTTTAGCAAAAATAATATTTTGACGTTCATTTGATTATTTTTTTGGAAAAACAAATATAGAAATATATATACCTTTTTTAAGTCTATCCTCAATATATTTATATATAAATAAAATATTTTTTATTAATATTCATGAAAAAGTGCAAAAAAATTACGAATAAAATTAAGAATAATTTCATGATATATTCCCGTGAATGTGTAAAAGATGAAAAGTAATCACTTATATGACACTTACACAAAAGAGACAATACCCTAAGAGCTTCATAGTTCGGAGCGTATTTTTCGATTGGACGTTTTATGACTTCTTTAGACGGTCCGGACGATCGACTGAAAGCCTCCTTTGATTTCAAAAGCTCTTTATACTTACATGCAATGTAAGAGCGTGAGTGTATACCACGATTGATTGGCTTTCGCGGCTTACGTCCATTGTCTTTCGCCTGTGCCTCTACAAACCATCGACATAAAGTTACCCAACGGGAATTGACAGTCGTAACACGCATGGTTGCTTTGTAGCCAGTCGGCTCCGTTCCGATGTACGATATTGGTCCTCGATTTTTTATGGCAGGTCAAGGTATCAAAAGCGCGTCATCACTTTTGCTATATCATTATTTATATAACGCAAAAATTGGTGGATGAATTTTGCATTAATTTATTTTCATCGAACGCTGGCATAATATAAAACTAATAATAAAACAGCGATATGGTGAGTTCTTTTAAATATTGGATGATTTTTTTTATATTTCATATTTTTTTCTGAAATATTAATATTAATTGTAAGAGCGATAGAAATGTATAAGGAGAAAATAAAACTCATGAGGAAGTTTTCTGTTTCCGACGTAGTCAGAACGTGATTTATTTAACAAAAGGGCAGAATGTACACAAAAGTAAAATATATTCATATAGTACAAATGTTTACAATAAGAACGTCTCCAACGGTCGCAACGCGGGCAAGTTTTTTACGCTTACCTAGATCATTGGCGGTCATGCTACATTTATATTTGAATATTTTCAAATTTTTTTTTTTTATACAAGATCACGCAGCCTGGTTACACCTTCTTAATCAAGAATGGATCTTGCGTTTTATCTTGATGTGTTGAAACACTTAGATGTATATGTAAGTGTGGTACGGTATAAAGAAAGAAAAAAAAATGCATGTAATCTCTCTCTTCTTCAAACTAATTTAATCATTTTGGACAACTGAATTTTTTCTTGACATTTGGAGATAATTAACATTAATATAAAATATGAGATTCATGTGAGATCAGTCATCATTACAGTTGATGATTACAAATATGATAATATAGAGATTTGATAATGTAGAAAGTAATGGATGAATGAATGAAGTTTCGTTATCTTCTGGAGGGTAAAGATTCTTTCAAGTGTAAAAAAATATAATATACATATTTATAAATAAAACCTAAAATATATAATGTTTAGCTTTAAAATCTGTAGCTCTAAAAGTGAATATTTTAAGAAAGTTTATATAAAAGGAAAGAAGAAAAAATTAAAGAAAAGAAAAAAATTGAAATATATACCTATAACGTGAGAGTAACGTGATATCGTGAACATATATATATATAGAGTAAGGGAGATTATCGAACAATATTCGTACCTATATTGTACAGAATTTTAATTAGCAAAGAAAGAAATAGAGTGAGTTAAAGTGGGTTAAGTATTAAAATTTTTATAAAGACTATATTGATTTAATGAAAGGCTAAGGGAGAGAGAAAACAGTAGCACTCAGAGATAAATCACGAGAGATTTAATGGTTGAGTCGAGTTTTGCAAGGCAACTGACATTAATGGAAAGATAAAAAGGATTTATTACATAGACGAGCAATTACATTATTTCAGTTACTACAAATGTGCCATAAGAAGATTTCTTCTTTTCACGATTAATTTCGAAAAATTGATCGCAAATAGAAACGAATTCAGCGGAGAGAATTATTGTAGATAGTATAAATATAGTAAGATAGTACAATTTTTTAAATGAAATGTAATAGTTTTGGATTGCGGAGTATACAGAATAGCTTTTTATTGGTATCATGTCCGTTCAGGAATTTTGTGCGCGATAATTGCAATATCGTGCAATCTATGTTGAAATATTAAAGTTAACAATTCACTGTTTCACAAATTATGTATATGTACATAATTTAATTATATCTCAAGTATTTAAATGAAAGAAATTTAATATAGATTGCACGAGATTCCTTAGCTATATTTTATAACGCGATTCTATGAAATTGTAAATAGTGAATAACATACAACTCACCATTTAGTAAGAAATATTCCGTAAAATTTTGGATTTAACACGAGAGAGAATCGAAGCGTTTAAGATCTAAGAGAGTGTTAAGAAAGTGAAAATTCTAATTGTGCTTATTTTTTCAAATTCCTACAAATATAATTCCTAGAGTCAAGAACTTTTTCGAAAATTGATAACGAAAAGATTTCGTGACTAGAGTGAGAATAGAAATATTGAAATAATATGTATGTTATCGTGTATATTACAATTAATATACACGCGTATATATATATATCGAGTAATATATATTGATTGTCGAGTAAAATCAAATTTTCTTTAAATCAGCCATTAATGCCTCGATTGAGCATCGTTTTTGGTCGTGATATTATCAAGTGCAGAGATTCGTCATCTAAGTTGTTCAATAATATATTAAATGCATTTAGCCGACATAAAGTGTACACTATACCTTATTTTTTTTTTTACAACGAGATTAAGAAATAGCGATTTTTAGTGCGTATCTAATAGAGAGTATAAAATATCTTGTGCAATCGGTGATAAAGATAACGCAATGCGAAGTGAGATGCACTTGCGAGTGTGTGCATATATAGAATCGTTTAAATAACAATAATTATATACCCGTAACAATTCGGAAAATGTCCACTGATAGCAAATTGCATCAAAGTATATCTATCTATTAATTAATTTTTTTCCTATAAAAAATTAAATTTTATTATTATTTATTTAATTTTACTATTATTTGTTATAATTTATTCTCTGAGAGAAAGTAAGAATTAAATTTATTTATAATAAAATAGTAATTAATTTTTTAATTTGAAAATTAAAAATTAGATACACTCTAATATAAAAATGTCAAAATCATAAAAATTCAATATACATATAGATTACTTTAATTCATTTAACGAGAGATGTCAGATTAATAAATTATATTTTACTTAACAGTATATAAAAAATTATATAGATTTATCGTTACATTAATTATAATGTAATAATACATATAACAAGGATTTTAGCGTATTTGCTATCAATAGACACTTTATCTATAGTTCTGGAAGGATTCCTAGATCCATATTCGCGATGCTTCTTTAGTTTTAAATACACTTGTCTAAGTTTTGAATTATTAGACAGGCATATCTAGAATTGATCACGCAATGATGTAATGCAGATCTTCACTTATGAGCCGCCAAGTATATCTAGTAAATGTAAATATATATTAGGAAGTGTATGTATATTGTTTTTCCCTCGACGGTTAATTCGCCATTTTTTTCATAAGGCTCGTTATTCCCTGGCCTATGCAATAATATGGAGAATGCGTTGGTTCGCATAGACTCTAAAATTGTCACGGTTAAATGAAAGTTTATGAAAATGCGGGTGCTGAATTGTATATTAGATAAATATCCTTATCGACTAATAAGTCCGTCGCAGTCTCCATGTGATAATTGTATGCATGAAATTGAGATGCGTGCGAAGCTCGAATACGATGCATCTCGAACCGCCCGCTGCGTGAGCATGGAAATCTACCTCTTAAATTCATACATTTGTTTTATATGGTCCCCCGTATCTCAATAAGGTCCAATAAAATCACGAGTCTCTCTTTAGTTGCGTTTTCTTGGTCGTTTGGCGCCATTAACATACAATGGAAATTATATAAAACTTCGAATATAATAGATTTTATGAATTCAATCATTTGTTAATCACTCATTTTTTAACATCAAAGTCTTTATATTAAGAGATAATTCCAATTAAAATTGATCCTTTATTAAAGATTTTTATGTATGCAAAGAATTCCTAAATAGAAATTTTTTAAATCTCTCTTTTTTAAGTATAATTATCAGATATTATATTTATAATTAAAAACAAATTTTTATTTGAATGTAGAATAAAAAATAAATTTTGCAATATTATTAATTGCAATAAAATTCCATTTTAATAAAATTTCAAATAAAAATTTATTTAGATATTGTAATTCATCAAATAAAAATTTTAAATTAAAAAATTTTAAATTAAAAATTTTATCATTAATAAAGTCTACAAAGTGTATTGTTATATAAAAAAAAAAGAAATAATTTATATAAATTTATATAATCTAATAGCATGAACCTAAAAAGAGCGTCGTTGTATTGCGGACTTTTATTTGCGAGCCTATATATTTAAAAAATATGAGTATTATACATACAAAATCTGAATACAATATACGTACACCTTTACATCTATGTACAATCTATACAACCTACGCGGCTTGTAAATCGGGACAAGTGAATTGCAAAAATTTGACATTTATATCGACGTTAAAATCGTGGGCATGTGAGCGGTTTTCTCGTCACGTGATTGCGGCAGAAAAAACTTCAATGGAAACATATTGTTATATACAGAAGTTTGTAAACATACAAGATTTATCACGATAATTTAAAAAATGCAATATGTTCTATTTTTGCGAACATATGTGACATACGTACGTTTTGCACACAAGTAACGGAAGAATGGTTTCGAAAATCTCAACCTGAGAAAAATCATTATATTGCGCAAAATGAGAGAGATCATGAAGTAATTAAATATAATTATAACAAATTATTTAAAATAGAATATTATAAAATTCATAAAATATATAATTAAATAAAAAGGTTTACACACTTAAAACTAAAAGTATTAATATATATAAAAAATATAATTACATAATTTTTTTGTATATATGACATAATTATATAACTATTACATGTACAATTAATTAAAAAATTTAGTTGATTATATGATTTTTATTTGTAAAATAATATTATAATTTTAATGAGCTCTCTGGAATTAATTTGTTACAAGACATTCTTCCGGTGCTCATGTAAATTACAAATTAACTGTATGGTTAAAAAAAGATTACTCACGTAGAGATTTTACTCATTTTTCTTGGAACTATAGTTAATTACTTCTTTTTAAATTTGATCGAATCTGCCAACCTAGCTTAGAAGAGAATTTAATTAGCTACATTCAGAAATATATCACAACGGTTAAAATTGTTTTTATACATTTTAGAAATGCTATTTTTAATAAAATTCTTAGCTGTAAATATAGTTTCTTTATTTTGTTTAAATTGTAATTAAATATTTTGTCTTATATTTTAACTAATTCCTGTTTGATATAATATGTTCATAAGTTCAGTTATATTTAATTCGTAGATTTATCATATTGTTTATTTTCTTACAGTACATGTGAATATCTTTTTACAAAATTATTATAAATTCCATCCATATTGTGATTGCAGACATGAAATATTCTGTCTTTTCGTATCATGTTATTTGAGTTGACGTGAGAGTTTGATAAGTCGAGCGTTTGTAAAATTCATTTTAGATTTTAACATTTAACATTGAAGTCAAATGTAGCAACAAGCGAAATCAAAACCAGATTTATTAAAAAAGGAAGGAAAAATATTGTAGAAGACATATCATATCAAACACATTATTCGTACTATGACATCTGTATATATATATATATATATATATATATATATATATATATACTTTTGGTTTTTTACATTGCTGTGATAATATATTAAAAACAGAATGTTTTTACGATGAGATTCTCTTTCTAATACTAGATTGGCAGAGGATATATAGCATTAAATTTTGAAGTTATTTAAAAATGCTTTTCTTACGATATTAATGGAATGTTAAATCCGGCGAGGCATTATATCGGATCACTGCATTAGATGCATTATCCACTTGTTATCTTTCACGATTTTATTTTTTATACACACGTGACGATGAAATTTATCGTGATTTATCATGTGATAAGAATACTCTTGTACCATCAACTTTTCGATTAAATCGTAATTTACATCGCAAAATTCAATTTCTCGTTATATATAATAATTTGAGATTAGATAAATCACATTTTATATTATCTCGTTATACGTGTATATACATTATTAAACAAAATGGTGCATAAATATTTAATAGTTTCTTCAATCTCTGAGAAATTGCCGCAATGATATTATAGCACTACTCTGTTAATTTTTTATTATTTATAAAAATTTTTTTTATACAAATATTATTCATAGGAATTGCTTTAGATAAAAAGCAACAGAAAAGAAAACAATATCGTAATTGATTATTTAATGACACCACTTTGTAATCATTAAAATTCACCAGATTCCATTTCGTAGACAACATTGGCAGTCAATAGCGAAATACACGTAAACGTAATAATAGCTCCGTCTCTTATGTTTTTTAAGAGTTTTATATATATAATGTTTTACTATTTATGTGCGGTTATTAATTATAAATAACACCATCATGTACATCATCAACCAACAATAGTCAGAGATATGATTACTGACTCTATCATTGTAATATAATATAGATCGTTGAACCGCAATATTATATTTTTATTCATATAAAAATTTTGAGATCTAACGGAAAAACATTTCCAACAAGCACTTTGATCCGCTGTTTCAGCCTCGCCGGTTTGGACGTAAATAACTCTTGAGCTAACGTAGATAACTCTAGAGCTTTTTGCAAAAAAACTGAAGGTAACGTTGCACGGTTCTAACGATAAAAGTAATGAGAGTGGAATCGATAACGACGTTCCTTTGGAAGATTAAGTTTTCGTTGGTTCGTTTGACAAATTCGCCTTTTGACGTCGCGGTCGATAGATCGATGATCATTTCCGTTTAACGTTGACCTGTTATCTAAGGATCGGTATGTGTGCTTCCTTGTTTTGAGCTACTTCTACTGATAACGTCATTGCCTTCTCTCGGCTTCTGTCACTGGCGACAAGGGATTTTCCATCGACATTTGTCTGCCAATATGCAAATTAATGAGGCAATTAAGAAAAACAAGCGGAAAAATGCGCAGAGACGATATTAATGTGATATTGTTTTTTACTATCAGTTGATTTATATTTCATCGTAAGTAGCCAACGTGATTTATTATTTTGACAAACAAAATAAGAATAAACTATATGATTGTGACATTAGTGTTAAATCTATGGAATGGCGTATTTATGATTAAATTAATCATAATTTAAACGAATATATAATTTTTTAAATGAAATATATCAAATTTAAATCTATAAAAAAAGCATTTGGATAAATTTGGATGCGAAGAACATTTCTATATTTCTATAGAGACTTCTTCTAAACGAATCAATGAGATGATACGTTCAAATAATAAAGCTTGGTCCTTCTCGAATATTTGAGTTATCAGTTTCGACAAATTTGTTTCAGCGCGAATGAGATTTTATAAAATAGAATTCTACTGTATATGTATAAAGGGCATGAGAAAATTTTGAACTGGGCTATATGAAAATAATATTTGTAAAAAATATGCTAGTCCTAGAATAGTGTTTACCTGCCGCTTGTGTGCCAATCATAGGAGTCCGGCGCGGAATTGCTTCTCCCGCTCTCGTGAAAACGTTCTGTCTTCGCGTCTCTCGTCGCATCGTGTCGCAGTGAAGAAGATACGGCGCTTTCTTGTCCGCTCGCCGGTGATTGCGTATCATTGTTCGCCGTTCGTCCGAGTCGCTTAGGCAAGAATGGATTCTGAGAAGCAAAAATAATTTGCGTTTTATTTTCTTTGGGTTTTTGCCCTGGTAATTGGCGGAGTACGTTGAATGTTGACTTTCTTCGCGAAATTCGCGAATCGATTCTTCTTATCAGCGATAAAAATGCTAATTTATTTTAAAAATCAATTTCCCATGTGAATTTCAATGAACATCAATGAAGAAAAGAAGAATAAATGTTTTGATGGCGAGAATATTGCGAGCTTGAATGCAAGAATTTCGTTAAAATCATCCAAAAATATGCTTTTATCTAATTATGATCGACCATTGTCAAAAAAGATATGTAAAATCGAAATTCGAAATTATCGGCTTTATACGGATATTGGTTTTCTTTTATCTTTCTTGTTATTTATTACGTCTTATTATTATCGCAGAAATTATATATTATGCTGATATTATATATTATGACGAATATTAAAGTTTAGTAACCATGTTTTTTTATTCAATAAAAACAAAATTGATATCATCATCTTTGAGAATCGTGAATTTTTTACAAGTTATTATTTAATTAATTAATTAAGATATAATACATGATATTTAATTTAATGGATTCACTCAAATAAAATGTTCTTTTCAATTAAAATTCGAAATATTCAAAAACTCCACGCGTTACTTTCATTAACTATATGTTTTACTTTAAACATGTCGAATATCGTAAAAAAATATTGCTTTTTATAATTAAAATTGTAAAAAAACGAATCATAAATGACGATTCTTCTAAATGGATTTAATTTTTACATCTCAATAAATAAAATTAAAAAAAAAATCACTGATAGGATTTCAATTATACAATATTTATTGAACCGTGTTAAAATTAGAGTTACATGTATATTGTATAAAAAACATTGTTTTTTTTTTAATATCTATATCTGTGATTGTCGATTGATTATCAGTTTATGTGTGTAATTGTTGCGAGATGTATAATCATATTATTTTGCACGTTTAACGTGCTGAACGTTCAGTAATTATTTTGGTATAAGTGATCTAATCAATAATTAAATGTTATAACCAGTTTGATGTTAGATAATGTCATTAATGTGTGTGTTGATCTGTTCAATGGAATCTGTGGTTGGTTAAGTTTTGATTTGAATTTCGTAATCTTAAGAATCATAGAAAATTTTCTGAAATATATTTTCATGTCTTTACAAAACATGTTTTTTCATTTTGATTTTAGTTTAAAAAATAATTATGAAAATTAATGCCATGAATATTAAAATACATTTCGTATATATTATTTTTTATTATATAATATATAATATAATAATTTTAAATAAATATGTAATATAATAATTTTTATTAATAATATGGAATGTTTTTTTGATATAAACAAATTATAAGTCAAAAATAATTGCGCGCTAGATGTCATTTTAATTGTTACATTTAATTGTTTCACGAGGCAACAGCCGTGTTCTCTCTCTACCTCTCTTCTCTTTAGAAAGGTAAATAAATATAACTGCAATCTCTGATATTTCACAGCGCGCATATAATGAGATATTCCATCGATGTCGTTAAAGCATGCTGAAGCATTACTGAAGTATTATTGACATCTAGACAAATAGAATCGTATATAAAACACAACTCAAGCTACACACCAATGTAATCCAATAAACGATTCTCGATATTTGAATATTGAAGGCTTTTAGTAATTATTTAATTATTAAAAAGCATGATTATACATAACTGAAATGTCGTTATCAAGTATTTGTATTTGTATTTTGTAAGATTAAATGTGAACACATACATTTATTGACATTATCGACAGACACCAGTCGAAACTGTCGTTATATAATATTTACACGTCGTTATAGTAAAATTAAAAGGATACACATCGGAATATATCGTGGCGACATTTTGCGATTGTATGAAAAAGTTTACTTTTTGATATAACATTTATGACACGTGTCATAAATGGTATACAACAAATTATTAATAAATTATTTATAATAAATTTATTAATATTTATAAAAAATTTATTAATAAATTATGTATAAATTAACAAATTACTCTAGACTGAATTCACTCACGAGAGAATATGATTGCATAATGATAGGTATTGTCAAAGTAGTAACAACGCTTTATAGTATTATGACTTTTTTCCGAAGAAAAAAGGAAGATTGCATTTTGCATTTCGACAAAAACATATATTTAATAATTCGAGAGATCATTTAATAAATCTAATTGAAAATCTCGCACGACTATGACAGGAAGTAAACATCGTGGTATTTTCAAAAATTTTAATATATCTTTCCCAAAATTTTCTCGTCATACAGTGCTTCTTCTTACCTGAAAACTATGCTGTTTCAGCATATTCTTCACCATAAGCAAGGTGCCGAGTCTTATGACTTCTTCCTCGGTGACGGTGACGGGTACGCGACAGTTATCGGCCTCGCTCGGCAGTGGTTCGGTTGAATTATTAGTCAGCCACGAGTGCTGCTTCATCTCCGAGATCGTGATCCTGCTTTCCGGCACTTTATCCAGCATCCGTTCGATCAGATCGCGCATATCGAGAGACATGCGATGCGAAGGAAATACGAGCGGTTCATTACGAACGATTTCATGAATGGCTCTGCCATCGGATTCATTCCAGGGCAGATGTCCGGCGACAAGCGCGTACAACGTGACTCCCATTGACCATACATCGCAGGGCTAGAATCAAATATATTCGTGATCAATTTTTATTTTATCACTTAAATAGTTGTGCAAAGTGAGATTTATCAATTCGAGTAATTCATCGTTTTATAATTTTAAAAATATTTCATATTTACCATTTATATAGGAAAGTTTAATTTAAAAAGTTTGCTGGTATATATCGTTAAACTATAAAATGTTTTAAAGCAACGTTATATAAATAATTTTAATAACGATGAATAATATGTTGATACTCTTTATCTAACAATAAATCATACATAATTGATTTGATAAAGAAAATTGTTCGATCTGTCGGACAATATAAATGAATTTGTATCGATGGCATGTAATATCAGTTTTTAATTTTAAAGCATAAGCCAAATGGTTCTATATTGTGTTATAATATTTAATTATTATTATATCTAGATAAATTGTTAAGAGAAAAAGTGCGGAGGCGTCGTGAGTGTCATTCAGGTGTCTCATTAAATAATAATATATTTTATATAATGTATATAATATAATTTATATAATGTAATGCGTTTATATAATGTAATATGTTTATATAATGTAATATGCGAATTTAAGCTTTTGTACAGTGCGTGGGATATATGGTGAGTAGTATGATCGGATTATATGGAAAAATCACGTTATATAAAGAGATATTAGTTTGCTATCGCGCATTATAATGTAACAGATTTTTTCTTCGTAATATTGCTGATTTTATAATAACAGCGTGACATTTTACTTTGACAAAATTAAACAATGAAATTTTTGCTGTTTTTAAAATGTAAATTTTAATCATGAGAAAAATGAGATTGTGTCGTTCTATTTCGCCTTTAAAGTTTAAAGCAATATTTATATTCTGCTAATAATTCTTCTATACCGAGAGACATTTTAATCATAATCGCGCGAATTATTTATTATATAATATTACGTTATTTTTTGCATTATTTATTAAGCATATTATTTATTAACATTTAATTATAAATATTTTGAGTACTGTATTCTATGTCTACATATAGTACATACAATATTCAATATACAAATTGTTAATAAATAATATCTTTAAATAATAAATAATTGTCAATAAATGAAACGCGCACTTTTAGATTATTTTACAATAACAGTATCATAGTTTGCAATATTAATACTTTTACTAACATAATCGTGTTGCTGTGCAAAATTTTCAAACGTGCGCGAATTTGGGTGTTATCACGTGACCAAGTTTCGTAAGTTACTTCTAACTTCACGTCGCATGTCATCGTCATCGAATGATTCGCAGAGGAGTCGCGTTCGCCTCGCGTTCCCGCGTTTTTTTTTATCGCACGAATTTCGTGTACGAACGAGTGAACGGGAGTGCCGGATCTAGTGCAATTGTATGTAATCTTGGCATATTAATTAACTAATCCACGGGATTATGTGATTGAAGTTGCCGGCATACAGTCTCCGATATTACGGGCACGTAATCGGCGTCTCGGTCCTCTGTACACATGCATATATCGAATCTTTTGAAGTCAATAGCGAGTGTATTTGCGAGTGGGAAATTTCTCCGAGTACTAATAGCACTATTCAATAAACTTTAATTCGTCATAGCGGTAATTAAAGTGGATGCTTCTAAAAAAAAAATTCTCTCCTCCCTTTCTACTCTGCTTTTGATTGAAAAAAAAAAATTAAAAGCTATCACTATGTGCTTAGATTTTTCTTATTGCAGATCGTTCTCTCACAATAATCTCAATATTAATACTTTTGTTAACATTTTTCAATTGTAGCACTCTCTCTCTCTTTATCTCTCTCTCTCTCTCTCTTTATCTCTCTCTCTCTCTCTCTTTATCTCTCTCTCCCTCTCTCTGTGAAGAATTTTCGCGCGCGACCTTGGACGTCATGATGTGATGGAATTTAGGCGCGCACGTAAGCGCTGTTTACTTCACTTTACGCGTAGTCGATGCGCAGATGAGTCACGTTCGCATCGTGCTCCCGCATCCTTTTCTTCCCGTGCGAATTTTCTGTATGAACGAGTGTCGGGAGTGCCGAATCTAGTGACGAGCGATCGTGTGTGAATCTTGATGTATTAACTTATCCACGAGGTTACGACGAAAGCGTTTCTCGGTCGGATCGAAATCGATATCCGTTGTTCCGCGTATGGTCGAACCGGCGTTCGAAGGATTCCATTCTCTTCGCGCGAGCTTTTCATGACGTTCGGTCGACGGGCTTCGCGAGTGTTTCACGCATCGAGGAGCATCGTGGAGCACCGAGGAACATCGAGAAACATGGAGAGAAATATCGAGAGACCGGTGGATTGATTGAGACAGGTCAGATTATCATCTTTTCTACTCGCGTACGTTCGATATGCTGTGTATGTGTGTGTGTATGTGTGTGCGCATTTGTACGTGTACCATGCATATAAAGATATTATGTATTGACTATATATATATTTGTCTCAAGAAAGAGAGAGAAAATTGCGTATTAATATATTTTATTTGTTTCCTGTAGATTAGTAAAGGATAGAAAATAACCTTAGCTTGTCTCTCTTTATCTTTATATGCGTGCGGCGCGTACATTTGCTGTGATAGTCGATATCCGTTGGTTCTCGGAGCTTCGCGCCGGCTGAGAATGTGTCGAGCACATGATAAGTCGAGAGCATTGCACGCGATATGCCGGGAGTATCGCACGTGAATCTGAAGACGATTATTCAATCCGCTTGATCGGACGCGTTTCTCGATGTCCGACTAGATAAGAAAGTTTACGCGCGATATCATTCACGAATACGATCGAATAACGAAAGTGCTGAATGAATGAAACGGGTGATCGTTTAGTGTCGATAATACGCGAATGTGATTGACTGTTATATTGTTGACACACCGAGAAACATCGAGATCGATATATCATTAGATAAATTAAGCCAGGTGATTACAGCTGATCATCTATGAAATATCGACGATATTGACGTAATTTTCTATTGAATTACTTTTTGAATTTTGCATCACGGAATTTTGGGGTGATGTAAGAAAATAAAAAACACTTTCCTCTTTTGGTGCGCAGTTCTAAAATTTCTTTAAATAAGTAGAGTTGTCAAGAAGGAAATCGAAAATTTATACAAAATTTTTAAAATTATTTTTAAAATTTATAGACAATAATATTTGCAAGAAAAATTGTTATCGTCATTAGATTTCATGAAAATTTTAAATATAATTAGTAAAGTATTATTTAAAGTAATTTTAAAATTCAATTATTTCTAAATATGTGCTTTTAATTTTTTATTTATAAATATTTTATATATTAATTAATTATTTTATTTTAATATATTATATATATTTAAATTATAAATCCTTTTTCTGATTTCTCTCTTATAAAAAGAGAGTCTTACTAAAAACAAGGAAAGCAATCAACAAAAAATCTTTACAGCTTTTGGTTATTTAATATTGAATCCCATTAGTAAATATTTAAATGAGAAGCGCTCTCAAATATGCCACTAGTGTTTAATGATATTTGGGAACCGTTAATTAAAGTGCAGCTCAATAAACTGCACTGTGATTACCATAGAACAGAATATGGAATGAATACAATATATTCTGACGCAATATAGTTATAGGATGCTTCATTTGCGGAAGTCATACTACGCGAAACCCCGGTGGCGAAAGTTTTGCAAGTTCCGCAATGATGCGATGTCGGCGCGTAATTAAAGGAATAATTAATTAAATAGCGTCTGCATGAAAAACATTGTTAATTACGACGCAAAGACTTTGCGCGGGCTTTTCCGCGCAGAATAGAAAAGACTCAGTATAAAATTCTCTATTATTAAGAATTTGTTAAAAAAAAAGCTTGATATGAAATGCTTATTTTTACAATGTTACAAACAATAATATGTAAAAAATATGGTCTTATAAATGATATATCAATTTTTGATATATAATAATTGATTTTTCTTTTACAATTTCCTGCACTAGTTGAATTTCTCTCTTTAGATAAAAGATTACTATTTATTTTATTTTACAAAAATCTCTTTGTGCACATTATATCATCCGTAAAACAATCTGTAAATGTCAAGCTTCTATGTTTATTAGATCCACAAAGAAAATGTTTCTTATCTATAAAAAGCTTATGGGAATCCAGCCTCAGAGATAAACACGTCCATGAACTTTATATTCTGTGACATTTAAAAAATATCCTTAGTCGATTATAGAAATAGACGTAGATGATGCATAAATAATACGTATCCGATCTTTAAATATTAAATTTTATACTATTTTTTTTTTCATTTAGATTGCATATATTATTATTTTTTAATGATCCAATGTTTTTATACATTATGGTAGCTCTGATTTTCCAAGAAATATGAAGGTGAGGCAAACATATGGAGCTATTTTCGAGAAGGTTCAGAATTTGTAGGGCATTGCTCACACACGTTTATATTCCTTAATTAAACAACTTGCTAACAGCTAAATTAATTAGACTTGTGAGTGAATTTCAATAACGTTAAAATGCAATGTGCTCGATAAGTGAATGTGTTAATTCGTGGATATTAGTTTCTATGCAACTCGTCACTTTACACTTTTACCATTAAAATCATCTTTTCGTTAGAATAAATAAATACAATATATTTTTGTACTGTGCATAAATTTTATGATTTCTAAAAAAATATAAAAATTCCAAATTTTATCTTACATTTACACGTTTGTTTCATACAAGATTGTGTTGAAATAAATTTTGCATACATATTGGAGCTTAATTAAATAATAATATTTTTTTATTTATTTGTCGCTGAATCTTTATTGACCAATTATTAAGTTTTTTTTTTGTAAACATTTAACTTTTACTATGGAATGCGATGGAATGCTTTGTCATCGTCTGTTCCATTAATTCTCGTGCTCTTTCATTTCTTTCGATAAAATTAATTTATTCTTTTACTTAATTAATTTATTCACGATAGATTCAGTGTAATTCATCGAATGTAATTTTTGAAAATAAGTACAAATTAAATTAAAAGTAAATTTCAAAAATTTTAAATTTTATTTAAATTATGATGAAAATTAAATATTTGACATTGAACGCATATTGGAATGAATTTATGAAAATATTTACAGCGCGAAAAGAGAGACATTATTTTTGTCGTGAAAATAGATTGTTATTAAAAGAGAATCGAGAATATTTTTCTGTCAAGAGAAAAAGAAAAATACAAAATTATATCTGTAAATGCGAGCGAAAAAAAAAACTAAAACTAATGACTGAAAAAGCAAACCCTACACATTGCTAGAAATTATTATAGAGAAACTAAAATAATATCGAAGGAATAAAAATTAAAAAATATTTATATTTGTGAAAAAAATGTTAAATATTAGCGATTTAAAAAAAAAAGGTACTATCTGTGAAAGTATTATCTGTGGAAAAACGTTGCAAGCCCAATTTATTAGTTTAATGTTTGAATGGATAAAGATAAATATTTGAATTATAAATATTGAATTATATATACGTGGATATATATTTTAAAAATTGATTTATATATATATATATATATATATATAAATCAATTTTTAAAATATTTTTAAATTTCATATATATATATATATATATATATATATATATATATATATATATATATATATGAAAATGTGAAATAAAGATAAAAGTATTGTAGCAATTTATATGAAAATATCATTCTTAATATTATCTTATCGAATATTTTTTTATCATCTAAGAACATCTATTGATTACTGTTAAACTTTTAAGTTTTGGAATAATTAGAGTTAAACTTTTGGAATAATTAAAGTTTTATTATTACTTCTTGCGAGAATCTCTTTAAATTGAAAAAAAAAATAAGTTAAAAATTGTTCATTGAAATGCAAGACTGCAAAATTCGATGAAGTTAACATTTCAACAAATGTTCAAATTCAATTGATTGCCTGCGGTGAAAAGTTAATTTATATTTTCCATCAACAGGAAAATATATTATCAATTTCAAAAATATAAAAAAGAAAATATTTCTCATATTAAGAATCCATCAATGCTCAACAAAATTTTTTTAGTTTTATATTATATGTATAAGACATTTCGATTATGATTTTTTATTTTTCTCATATTGGGACCGAATTCAATCCTTGGGATTTCAAGCAACTTTTTGTGTTTTTATTTAGGGATTACGAACGATTTGACGGTGATTGCTGTAAACTCGTGATTTCCCGTGCTCGCGCTTCCACTCATTACACTGGTGGTCATTTATTTCGCGTCGACATTTTGTGGCGGTTGGATTAAGCTTAATCGAGCGTGTAGATCCGCGGGTCGTGAACTGCTTATTATAGATATTGCCTTTCCTCGATGATGCGGCGGGAATTCAAGCGATCGGTCATGGTGCGTTGATAAGGTCATGCGATAACATGACAGTCTCGGTCAAGTAATCTTGATATATATATATATATATATATATATATATATATATATATATATATATATATATATATATGGTCAGAATTATAGTTGAATTATAATGTGTTAAATTATGTGCTTTCCTTTCTTCTCTTCTTTTCGGAAGAAAGGCGTGATAATATTTTACGCCCGCGACTAATTAATTAGACGAGATTTATATTAGATTTTTTTCAGCTATATGAACCTGGAGCCCCTTTACAAAAGATAAAAATTAATAACATAGTTTGTTCGGATTTTTTGTTCGGAATTTTGTTTGAACCTGTTTGTATCGCATTTTATTTCATTTGCACTTCAAAATGTAAACAAATGCAAAATGGTTAAAAAATAAGCAGCGTCCAACTTTAAGATATTTTAATTTTAGCATCATTAGCATCATTCGATAGAGAATCGTTTGTACCACTTTTCATTTCATTTGTATTTCAACTGCTTCGGAAGTACAGCATTTTTCAATTTTTGATAATATGCTAATACAATTTGGCTATTTTTAAGATTGAGATGCAAACAAAATGAAAAGTGATACAAACGATTCTCTACCGAATAATGTTAATGAAATTAAAATATCTTAAAGTTGGACGCTGACTATTTTTTAATCACTTTGTATACCCCTATTTGTTTACCCTTTGAAGTACAAACGAAATAAAATGTGGTACGAATAGATACAAACGAAGTACAAGCAAACTATGTTATTAATTTTTAACTTTTATAAAGTCAGGCTCCAGATTCACATAGCTTGTTTTTCCACCGACGAAGTCTCGATGTAATGGTTTTTTTTATCCACAATCATGCATTTTGATTAATGTATGCGTTGTATTATTCTTTGATGCACGTGAACATGGACGCTCGTAAACAAATTATAATTTATTATAATTGAGAGAAATACGAAAAGAAATTAAAAATGAAACTGCTGTGAGGAGAAAATAGAGATATTTAAAAATAAAAATAAAAACTAAAAAATCGATGAGGAAATCTTGATTATATTAGTTAATTATATGTGGGTTGCGAACAGAGGATTGTCACATTTAGAGGCCTAGTTGCAAGAAAATTGAACTATGACTTTTTAGTAATTAAAAATGCATAAAAAAATAACAAAATATAAGAGTAAGTTAAATTCCACACAACACATTACACGTAAAGCAAGAACTAATTAAAACGCTGCTTGAAAAATGCTTTTTATTAGTTTAATTGTAAAACATTCTACTTGTAAATTAAATTTATTTCAATTAACACGCACACATATATGCGCACATGCACTGTGATACCGTAATAAAGATAATTTGCAACAATATGTATAAACTCCAATTATTTTAATGATATAAAATTTTTTCTTATTATAAGTAAAAAATTTATAAAGATTCATAAACAATATAAGAAGTTAAAAGAATGTTTTATGTTTGATATAACGATAATGGACTCGCGATCTTGTAACGTTGATATTTTAATATAACATCTTTTTATTATATTCTTGACAATGGCTTATCATACGATATAGTATTTATATATATATATATGTCGTGATTTAAAATCCGATTGTTACGTCAATTATTTTTTGTTGCAATCAACATTTACAGGAGCGCAAACTGCATCTCATCGCGAAACACTGATTGAAAAAAACGAGAAAAAAAACAAGATAAAAACATATACATATGCATATAACCATTCAAGCTTAACAATTAATACGAATTTTCTGAAATATATAGATATTGTATCTGCGTATTTCCGTTTCTTCATAATATATGCATTATTAATAATGTAAAATTTGTCTCGGATATTAAAAAATCGGGACACAATAACACTTCGCTCATCAAGAAAAATTCATTTGAAATTAGTCAAGAAGAATGTGATTAAATCGCATGATAGGATTTTGAAAACATTTTTCGTGTAAATATTTGGTATAAATTCGTAATGTTTTAAATATATCTCTTTTAATTCTATTGTTTCAGCGATTAATTATAAGCTTTCCTGTAAAATACGAAATTTATGAAATTAAAATTTAATACATCGCAGTTTTTTCCGGAGGCTTGCAACTTGCATATATATACGACCTTTACCGCGAATTTAATGTAGGTGCGACATGCTACAAATTATCTTGTTACTGCATCAATACTGCGCGCTTCTTTGTCGAGTCATCATACCGTACACTATTGCATTCGACTCATTTGGAAATTATTCGGAACAAACGATGCGATTCATATGCCTTTAAGGCTTCAATTTAAGTGCGTTTAATTGATCGATGAACAGCTGAAAGGGAGGCCGAGAAATTTTTTTCTGCTATATAATCACGAACATATGTACACTACGGGAGAGGTCCTTGATCGAGAATCGAGAGCCTCTCTCGTGATGCATGTAGGTCAATCGGCACGTGTCAGCTCTGCGGTTCGAGAGGTCACTGCTTGCGGGTGGAAGTGACGTGTAATAGTCGTTCGATTTATCGATTTTTAATCCCGCGGAACGAGATCGACCGCTGAATACGCGTTGCGTGCACGCGTGTTAGCTGTTGTGTGGATGTCCGACTGTGTGTCACTATGAAGTATATTACAAACGTATATTGCAAGCATATCGCGTATCGCGAACAAAAAACAATTTGTGATTCAACGCTCAAAAAAAAAAAAATTATTTTCCTAGAATTATTCTAAATATCATTTTTATCAAATTTCGATTAATTTAATTAGCATGTATTAATTCAATTGACAATGAGAGATAATATCTTACCATCAAAATTTCTATATTATTTATATTATAATAATTTCTGTATTATATTTTATATTATTCTATATTACTTCTCTAATTTCATCTATTTTTTTGTATTAAATATGAAAAAAGTAATAATTTTTTTTATAATAATAATAATATTAATTTAAAATGTTGTTAACAAAATATAGATTATTATATTAGATAGATTATTTGATCGATATAATTAATTGCCAATTAAATTATTTGGAATTTAAATCATAAAATTATTCTAAAAGACGTAATATAGAGACAAAGAGAAAGATAGGTTGCGCAATATAATGAAGAATTTGTGTAATGAATAAAAAAAAAATAAAATTACTATAAGACTATTGGAATGTTGCAAATAATAGAACTTTTTTCTATATATGAATTTAAAATTTAAATAATTTAGATAATTTAGATAATTTTAAAATTGTTACGATATATCTGAATATGTGTGGCTTACGAACGCAGAAATTTATAGATCTAATAATTCGTCTATAAATATGTACGCATCTACTATTAAATATATTTATTTATAGAACATATGGAAAAGGGGGAAAGAATATATTTGTTTCTGTTTCATAATTCTATACTATACTACTAACATTGATTATATACTTGTTATGAAAATGATAATATTATGTGAATATGTACTCACTGGTCCTGAGTACTGTGCGTTAGCAATTGATGTTTCTGGCGCCGCGAAGGCCGGTGTGCCAGCTTTCCCTGATAATAATTCTCCAGGTTCTCTTAATTCCGTGCTGACTCCTAAGTCAGCAATTTTAATTCTGTCGTCTCTGTCCACCAGTAGATTGCTTGGCTTTATGTCACGGTGCACTATCTTCTGGTAATGCACTGCGCACACATAATAATAAATATTACATATCTTTTTTAATCATTGTATGCTATAATATTTGTTGAGATTTAATTATAAGAATTTTTTATGGAAAATATTCACAATTTTTTGCATATCTTGATAGAGTTAAAAAATGATTATTTAACTGTTTAATGTATTTCAGTTATTTATTTTTTGGCAAAATGAGATATTGCAAGTGTAAAGTTGATTATTATCTAAATAGATTATTATCTATATAGATCTATTTATGTATAAATCTATAAAGTACAATTTTTACTCTACGGATAGAAAATATTATTATTTATAAAATCTAAATTATTCATCAATTTATTAATTATCAAAAATTATATCTTAAATATTAAGCGTAACATACACATATAACTATTATACATTTTAAATGCAAAAACTCTTTTCATTAAATATAAAAAGAAGGAAAATGCGAACTGTCAATTTTACAAATGTTTCAAAATGTTCGAAATGTACGATGATTGGATAATACGATGCGAACAAACTACAACATCGTGTAAAATACGCTGACATTGTTTCTGAGTTTACGTAATGTATGTACGTGATGCCTCTTCCGTCATTGATCCGCGATAAGCGCCGTGATCCGTAACAGGCGCCAAATATATCACATAAATCTGTCGAGAGAATTTGCATACTATCATTTAACGCGTAAGTGATAAACATGATGCATTGTGCATGCTAAATGTGGTCATGTTCTATGACACGTGATCCAATTAAAAAGTCTAAAAAATTTGAATATTAATTTTAAAAATATATTTAGAAATGAACAGAGAATTAAATAAATCTTAAGCTTTGATTACTTAATTTTTTGTAACGTGATAAAAAAAAGAAAAATTTTCTAACTTGTAGTGGATGTATATTTTTTTTTACGTTTAATATTCGGAACATAATTTTCATGATGAATAATCTAATAATGTTAAATTTTTTTAAATAACAATATTTTCTCTCTAGGACAAAAATTTGATTTGTAGAATCCTGATTGAAATATATAGAATTCATTAACATAAATAGTATAATGACTCACAATATTCGACTCCCATGACGACGTCGCGAAAGTAACGCCTGGCTATTTCCTCTGTCAGAGGATTTTCAGTGGGTATAACGAGGATTTCGCCTCTGTGAACCAGTTCGAAGACCAAGTAGAGATTGTCCTTATCAGGATGGTCGAGTACTTCGACCAATTTCACGACATTAGGGTGATCGAGTTTTTTCAGGATAGCAATCTCCTTGTAAACTTTCGCCAATGGATCGGCGCCCGCCCTGCGGGGTGGTATTTTACCAAATATCCCTGTTTTCTTCATCAATTTCCTCTTGCTAACTATTTTCATGGCATAATGCACTCCGTCTTCCTCATTGTAGACCTTCTTCACGACACCGAAAGAGCCCTGAAATGCAAGCGCGAAATGATAAATAAATACGCGAGAGTATATAATCAACGTATTTTTTTGTTCTCAAACAATTGTTTTTTTTTTTATTTCTCTGCATTTTGCGGAATTCTCAATTACTATTATTTTCAATTTATTTTATTTTATCTTATCAATTTTGTTTATTTATTATTTTCATTTTATTTTTAATTTAATTCTTTTGCGATCCTTGCCGGATAAATGCTGGACAAATAAAATATTATAAGTTTTTGAGACACTTGTCATTTACGTAAAAGGATAATTTTATTCACGTTAAAAATAATATATTTGCATAAATCAATTTGTTATTTAATTTTGATTAAAATAAAAATCGTGCAAGTGTCTCTCGATAAAATAGCATTTTTTAATTTTGTATTTTGTTGCTATTACCAAAGATATTAAAGAATTATTTTTAGAATAACATTAAAAAAAATTAATTTTAATTAAATATTAAATTATAAATAATAGTTATTATTAACTATTAATTATTTATATAATTTAATTATTATTAAATTATTTTATTTATTTAATTTTTGAAAACTAATTAATTACTTTTAGAGAGAAAATTAAAGTTATGTGAAATATGATAACGTACAACATTGAGATTAGTTGAAAAAACTATATTATATCTTAATGTTGATGGGTTAACATATTTTTTCTTTCACAATCAGTCTTATTCTCTTTTTTCTCCCTTTTTCCATTTTTGTTTTTGCTTTTCAGTATTGCGAAAGTTTTAAAATAGTTAAACAGTTAAATATTGATATAATATATAAAAATCTTTTAGGAATTTTACAAATTTTTTCAATATTTTTTTTTTGTTGGTCGATAAAAATTTATACAAAACAATCGTGACATGGATATTGAAAGATATTGCTATCTTTTAAGAGAACGACATATATCATGTGAAAAATCGTGCTTTATCGATAATCTCATGACTCTCTCTCCACATCCTTTTACCTTAACCATGCAACCCTTTTTACGGTTCAACTACGCCGTTATCACGATCCGCATCGTATCCGTTTTGTAGTAGCTAAGATGAAGGTCACTGGCGATGCTATCAAGAATGGAATAATTTCACAGTTCACGGTATAATCATCTTTGAACACATCCGGTTGGCATATTATGGCGGACGTTTATTTTGTGATAAATATAAAGAACGAGAGCAGGATTTAATAAAATATCTCTAGCATGTATCTTAATCTCGTATATTGAAATCCAAGATTTATTTTATGCGACTTGATATTTATCATAACTTAGAAAAAATGATTTTTTAATTAGAATGTTTTGCGACATTTCATTATTAATTATAGATTAATTATTAATATATTTATACAATTACAATACAATAGATTAATTTATTTTATATATACAATTTATATAAATATAACCATGAAAATATATATATATATATATATATATATATATATATAATACAATTTATATATTTATATATTTATTTATATAAAATAAATTTATATATATATATATATATATATATATATATATATATTACATAACTACATTATTAAGCATGTTACATTATTTATTATTAACTGAAGTAGTTGTCAGTCGTTTCTTCAATATTAATTTATCCGTGAGAGTATTAATTCATCGCGCAGAAATAGCTCTTGATGTAAATAATATGGTAATCATAGCATAGCTGAGTTTTTTACTCATCGACGATGAAGATTGCCATATAATTATATAGAAGGGATCGATGTAATAACGTGGCCGGAAAAGAGACAGGTTGATTTTAATACGTTGTTTATAAATACGAAGGTAATTTTGTGATATCTAGCATGTCAACGTCGCGGAGTCGAATGTCAAATTGACATTAAATTTTTCTTTTTACTTTGTTTTATTTTAATGAAAAATTCAATTTTAAGTTTGCGGATTTATAAACGGATACGATAGGAGAGAGAGAGAGAGAGAGAGAGAGAGAGAGAGAGAGAGAGAAATTGAATTAATGAAATTAATTAATTTGTCTTTTTCATTCTCTATACGTCGGTGATACTCGTTGAACATAATTTCATGAAAAATGACGTTTGATTTTTTGTTTATTAAACAGAATACATTTTTCTTTCTTTCTTTTTCTCTTCTTTTTTCTCCGGGGAAACCAAACTCTGAAATTGCGCGAATCTCAAGCTCGTGCGCTGTAAACTGCTCGCAACTGGAAAAGCTTCGCTTTTCATTTGGTTATGGCAACGTGCAAAGTTATTGCGGCGGTTATCTTGTTCTCTTTCTTGCATCTGTTTTGAATTCAATCACACTATATTGAATACGTAAGCGTCGAAGCGAGCACCGCATTCTCTTCTTCGCTTCTGTGAGCGTTTTTATTCGAGAAAAATGTTTGAGAACCATTTACGGAGGAATGAAACTCATTCTTTTGAAACGCGCGAACGACTTTTAACCTTTCTATTGTTATACATGAAGTTTATTCAAGATTTTCTTCAGTTGTCTATTTTAATTTTTACTCGTAGACGATTAAACGTTTTTATTTAAGTTATCCGTTACTTGAATCTTTATTTAATCAATTGAAAGAATAACAGAAAACAAGTCCAGCTAGAGACGGAGAATATATATATATATATATATATATATATATATATATATATATATATATATATATATATATATATAGACACACAGTCTCCCTGAAGAAGAGAACTGAACTCATTATACAAGAGCTGTATATTAAACAATTCTCGAGAAAATACTTCAGCAAATTAACGTGCTAAATAACAAAAAAAAACTTCAATCTATTTATCCCGTAAATAGGTCAGCAATTATAATGAATAAGCAAACAAGCTCAAAGGACGACTTAACAATTTATATCATTCATATTTTTGCTTCTGTGGCAAATATTGTCTTATCAGATGTCAATAATATAATTTATCAGTAATTCATAATTGTGCTACTATTAACTATTTTTATATGAACGAAGGACAGAGTTAAAATTCTGAAAATGATAATTCGCGGCGCCAATTATTGATTATTGAGAAGATACTCGGTATTTGATCTTGATAATCTTATTATTTTTTGATTAGACACGTAAAGCGCCGCGAAATAATTTCGCTCTTCAAAGAAAGAGAAATGATCTCTTTATCGGTGAATGTAACTTGTTAAAAACTGCGGATGTAATCGAAAAGACTTTAGATTCTACCACAACGAAATATTCGCCACTAAATTTCTTTTCAGTGCAAGATATTTATAATATTTTTCCTCTTAAAACAGATTAAAGAGATTTTCTTTATATATAGAAGCTAATTATTACTTGTGAAGTTTCTAGCAATCACGGGAGTTACATACTGATAACTTTGATAATTAAAAAATGATTCCGTTTATTGTTAAATAGTAAAATATGCTTTATGAGTTATTAGATTTATTATTAATATATTATTAATATTAGAGTTATTATTAATATACAAAATGCTGTTTTTTTTTTAATAAAAGAAATTTATATGCATTAATAATTATTAAGTTATAAGCTTATATTAAGAATATTTAACAATTTCGCGAAGCAAATCGACAATAGAATTCTCTTATCTCGATTTCAAGCCGATTTTAGCGAAATTTTAATCTTACCTTTCCGATTTCATCCAACACTTTATATTGATTCAATTGTTGACTGTCATGTTGGTTATCGATAAAGTTGCACGTGTTGGCTCCAACGGAGTGCTCTCTATTGAGTACTCTGTTGCGCATCCTGGGTGATCCTTGAGGAGTGCTGTAGGGATAGCGAGGGGGAATGGGCTTATCCGTGACGTTGACAGTTTCCCTGGGCAATCGTTGCTTCGATCCTGCCTCACCGGACAAGGATAATTTTTTCGTATCTATTATTCGACTACTGTCCGCGGCAATAGCGGTTGCCACATTTGTATTCGGGGCACTCTTAGAATCACTCAATCCAGTTGTGTCGATCACTTGCTGGACTCTAGCTGCCTCATCCATCTCCCGCATACTCCCGCCGCTTTCATGCGAAAGATCCTTGCACGAGGAGGTCAGTTGCAATTTGACTAAACACAGATATTAATGATTGTGAAAATCTCTTTTTGTTTTTCTTATTTAACTTCGACAAAGTTACTCTTTTGGAAAAAGTAGATTTTTTATCGTTATTTTTTATTTTGAATTAAATGACAGAATCCATAAATAAAAGAATAAATTTTAAGAAGATTTGATATATTACATAGCTTTTACATAAATAATTTTCTTTTATTATAATATATTTTTTTTACTATAAATAAACATCGCATATGATTTTCCGCGTTAGAGCGGGACCATATTTTTCCGCTGTTATATCCGACCACTATTTCATATTGATGATCATCTCACGATGCAATTTACTTACCGACATTCTCTGTTAACTCGTTACTCTCGGGATTCTCTTGTCGGGGCAGCGTCTTTTCCTTGAGGACTTCCTTCATCTCCTCGATGCTAGGCATGTCGAGGCCGGAGCTCGATACTTTTCTATGTATCTCTGTCGTTGGCATTTTTTTTTCCGATGTATCTGCGGTCAGCTCCTGCTCTTCAATGCTCTCTTCTACCCTATAAGCAAGGTTCTTAATCAAGGCTTTCGTTCTCGATACACGTCTTTCCTTTGGCAATAGGTCCTGCGGCTGCGTGTCACCGTTCGTTGTCGAGCTTCTATTATCGTCGAAGCTGCCTCGAGGGCTCACGTAGCCGCTGCTCTGTCTTCGGACATCCGTGTAAGTCGGTTTCAAAGTCGACTTCAGCGTTTCTTCTACTTCTTCAAGGTACAATGCGCTGTCTTTGCGTACTTCCTGGATATATTCCGGGCTCGATAGCACTTTCGACGAACTAGGTACATCCGATAATACGGATTCCGATGGCAAAATCTTTGTCTGCCTCGAGATATAAGGGAGTGAATCCGAAGGAGAAGGGCGATCGATCGCACTGCGTCTGAAAAAAATAGGGACAAGTTTTCTTAATTATGGCTTATGCATATGAAAATTGTTGTAATTAAGCGACAATTAATATTTGATAATAACACTCATATTTAGCAGGAATTTAAAAAAATAAATTAGTAAACAAGTGTTTATACGACCAAACTGGCAATTTATTGTTTGATTATTATATCACGACGTTTCGACCATATGGTTTTGGTCCTTATCAAGTGAAAGTTATAATTAAAAAGTAGAAAGAGAAAAATCGAAATGTCAAACTGACATTGTGTCAACCACTATGTTTGAAATACTGATCAACTGAGTTGATCTCAGTATTCCAAACATAGTGATTGACTTAATGTCAGTTGACATTCATTTCTCTTTCTACAATTATAACTTTCACTGATAAGACAAACCATATGATCAACATCGTGATCTAATAATCAAACAATAAATGCCAGTTTATCGTATAACTTGTTTATTAATTATTTACTGGCGACATTTTTAAAATTAAACATAATAAAATAAATTAGTGTTCTTATAAAAAAAAACAACCGTTTCTTTATGATAATTTTTAATGATAAATAAGATCACGCAATTAAAATATTTTTTATTATATTGTATGTCATATACCGTATATAAAACACATAAGAGAATTTATCAAAGTGTTATTATCTCTACTGCGCCATCATGTAAAAATACAGAGTTACAACTCGAAATGTCAGATAATCCACGCGCGATGAATTATCAAAATAATCGGTACGATATCTGATACCATAAAATAATTACGGGACGGGAAGAGGCATCACTGACACGCGTTTAAATCTCGTAAAATGACAACGAACGACATATAAATAGAGCTTTGACAATACGGATGAAGTCCCGTGTAATCTGATACATGGTTTATTGGCTTGTATCGTGTTAATAACGAGGCACATCGAAATGCCAATAAGTCAAACCTCACGGTCGAGAATAAATAATGACTCTGATGCTTTTTAAATGACCCTGCCTGCTGGAAGATTAGCTGGAAAATGACGTTTCTAAATTTATATTTATTGCGCTTCGAAGCATACTTGAAGTATATTATTATTATTTCTCTTATCGATTATTATCAATGCATCAATGGAAAATTTTTACTGTCAAATTTTGATTGTCGCATCAAATGTTAATATAGATAACGTAGGAAATGTGGATTGCTTGATTTTAGCTATAAAAGCAAAATAGTGAGAGCAAGTGTAAAAATCTAGCTGTATTAAAAGAAGAAGATTACAAATATTTTGCAAAATTTGCATGGGAAATAGTAATATATGTTAATGTTATTAATATATAAATTAATGTTTTATAATTTTAAGTAACAATTAATGCAAGAATTTAGAAATATGCGTAAGATTTACGTAAAACACTGCTTTGATGCAATAACTCTATGTGTGGGAATGTGGTTATTGAGATAATCAAGTCAACCTTGAAATAGCAACTTCATTAAATCTTGAGCTATACAGAATCATGTATAAACACGTGCTTGTATATGGCAGAAACGAGCAATCTGCAATTAAGATTTGATGACAGTGTGATCACACATTAAAACAAAAAAGTATGAAATTTAAATAGCAGATTGATTTCATTACCTGTTTTAAAATAAAAATTAGACAGAAAGAGAGAAGAAAAGAGAGAGAGAGAGAGATAGATAGATAGATAGATCAGAGAATATACACAATATATAAAAGAAAGAATTTGTGTTTCTTCCGATATAACATCGACCAATTTTTTACAAATTTGTTATATGTACCAAAATTTTATTTGAGATATTATTCGCAATGAGATAGATACAAAATTGAATTATGAAATATTAAATGAAACATTTTAGTCGAGTTTAAAAGGTTCTGCGCTGGATTATTAAATTCGTTATTATATTGTTATATTTAGAATTAAAAGATTTTGACAAACTAATTTGATGACAAAGAAAAAATATTTCTCATTCTTATGTATCTCTTCATGTC
Organism: Cataglyphis hispanica; assembly: GCF_021464435.1. Classification (NCBI taxonomy): domain Eukaryota; kingdom Metazoa; phylum Arthropoda; class Insecta; order Hymenoptera; family Formicidae; genus Cataglyphis; species Cataglyphis hispanica. Next base: position 1,547,597 of record NC_065971.1, read on the forward strand.
TTGTGAAAAACATCTGGTCCACGAGAGTTAGATTTACTTTAATTCTTGGAATTTTTGTGTGAAACACACTGTCAGTCCACACATCTTTATTTATTGATTCATTATCGACAAATATTTATGTAACATCCGATATGATATTTAACGTTACCCACTATATATTTCGACTGAAAAATCGCGTGACTATTACTTCGTAAGAATTAGATCCTTCATTTGCGTGACGATGCAACTTGTCAGAACTTTACTTTTAAGCGAAGCATGCACTGTGATTCAACGTCTACATCGTAAAGCATTTTTGCGAGCGTAAAAGTCGATCAAAACATCGATAATGTGCGATAGTTCATTTTTCATCCTTAGTAGATGATAGAATAATGGACGGGGTTCAACATTATACTTGGCATCACGCGAGGCGCCGCTTGCAGTCGCCAGATACACGTAGGGAGTGAAGTGCAATTCGACACGAAGCCAGTGGTCGGTATGCGGATCAATTGTACTATCCGAACTAGGCCAATGAATGCGACAGGCAAGATGCAAGATCCGCATTCGCCGCAGCTAAGGCAAAGTCTCATTGAAGTCAAAATGCTCCCTCGATGAGGCAGTTAATAAATGGCGCTCTTTCTAATGAGAATTATGTAATAGCGCATTTCTGACACAAATATCAAGGTATAAAGTCTTTTTAATAAAATTATATACTAATAATAATTAACGAAAAAGCAAATATATATATTTAAATAAAAAACATTACGATTTTATATAAAGCATACATTATAATTTTTTAAAATTAAAAGAATGATTTTTGAAAAGATGAGTGAAAAATATAGCGAATATGTATATATACACATACATACATATAAAGCAAATAAATGGAAAAAAAAACATTTTATCTAATAATGATATATGATTTGATTTTGGTTTAATTTTTTTATATATTTCCTATAAAAATATATATTATATAGCATAAATACATTTGCTATCTAATTATTATTTACTTGTATTTTTCTTTTTAATTCAATTATTAATATATACATCAAAGATCCCAATATCTCAAAACCAAAAACAACTCGTTAGAAAATCCAATTCAACGGCTATTTTGAATTTATATTAATTAGGCGATTTCTTGCGAAATTGAATTTTATTATAGCGTGCTGAAGTATTCTTCGATAATTTGCTACAAATATCTAGGGAATAGTTGTGCACATCATTGCTTACAAATGCATCGAATAAGGCAAGATAGTTCCGTAAAAATCTATCAAACTATTCCTGTATTGTCTGCGGGAGTAGCGTAGAATTTAAAATTGTATACACTTAATTTTGAATACATCATTATAACTTTGCTATTTGAAGCAAGAGAAAAATCGTCCAATTAATTGGGAAAGATTTTTAAGATTTATAATATTTTTTAGTGTCATTTATTAGCGCAAGATATATTTTTGCATTGCTTATATTCCTTTTAATAAAATTAATTTTCAATTTCAGAAAATAATATTTCGTTTGTATAAACGTCAAAGTCATAAAAAATATGCAGCATTTTTTAAAAATAACTGCTGTTTGACTTTAAGATAAAAAAAATCATAGATATATCTTGATTCAATTTCTAGTTGTTTGCAGTAATTTTTCTTTCGTTCATAGTTAAATTCAAAAGTTATAATATACCGATGATTGTTTCAAGATGCAGCTTTTTCAATTTTAAAGATACTTCAAATCTGTTTGTGCCATGTTTCTTTTTATAATTACAATAAATGATATATAAAAATTTCGGTTGTTTATCTCTGAACAAATCTCAGCAACGATAATCAGGCTAATACGAGCCTTTGAGTATTAACGTACTTGCAATATATTACACTTTCCACACACTTCCCTTGTTCTCTATAGGAGGCAGCTTTCCACGGCAAATATTAATTTCGATTTTTACTGAGATCCTCTTAGCTTTAGCCACTGCCTAAACCCTCGTATTGACTTTGTAATCGGCTTGAATTTTTCAAAATTATTCATAGTTGTGAGGATTTTGTTCATGATTGTGCCATATTTCAACAATTGCAAAAATATTATAACTTTTAAAAACGTTTCTTTAAATGTTATATTTTTATGGCCGCGACCGCGAATTTATTCTTATTGTAAACAATTATAAATGAAACATCATTTTTATATCGAAAACTTAATTTATTAATAAAACTTTGATAAGTTTGCATAGATTGATTTTATTAAGTATTGTTAACTTTTCTTGAATACTGTAGTCTGCAAGTTACCTTCTTATATTGTGAACAATAAAACATAATACAATTTTAACGATAAAAATGCATAGGCTATTGTGTAAGAAATGCCGAAACAAAAACTGATCGCAGTAACAGATATTCCGTGCAAAGAGATGCGTGTCATCCGAAGAATGTGCATCGTCGCATGTCGATGATAGATTGCTATAAATGCTTGTAATTCTATGCATAAACAGTACTGAGATATACGTGAGAAAGAGTGGATTTATAAGAAATCCTGCATTATTCATTCAATCAATCGCGCAATAAAATTATGTATTTTCCATTTTCTCTTCATACATTGTTTTCTTTTCATAAATTTTTAAAAAATTTTTTAAAATTTTACCTGCATCGTACATTTCTCACAAAAGTGCACGGCACGGCACTAAACTTAAAAAAGTTTCACGCCTTCGTATTGAGAAAAACTTTCATTTATAATTAGAATACATACATCGAATATGGAAAATTGTTTTTGTTTCCCATATTTAACGGGTGTCTCGGCGATCAGTTGCCACCTGTTACGATCGGCAATGAGAATCGTTTAAATATGACTAGAGCGTATGGCGTTCCATAGAAAAAACGTTTAACACTCAACGAGGCTCGAGAACGATCCGCGAATGCCAACGAACGAATGCGATCGCCAGAAAAACTTGGCGACACGTGTCCACCGTTCTTTATGTACACGAAGCACGTAACACCGCGGAATGCGCATTTGTTTGCATTTTGTTTCGCCGTTCTATCCGCATCCAATCGACAAATGAGCGATAGATACTCGAATACATGAATCGCCACTTGCGTAGCGTCATTGATTGTGAGACTCGAGAAAAACTAAATGAATTCGAATTTTCTCCATATTGATGCTGACTTTTTCCAAAGAAGAAATATAAAGGAATTTATAAATTTGTTGACAATCAAAATTAATAATTGTCTGCATAATTTGTAAGAAAATTATTTCTATTAATTATAATTAAATATTGGTTTATTAATTTTTCGCTGTATTAATTATTTTTCTTGAGATGTATTTTAAGATGGGTATACATATACAATATACAATATATATATATATATATATATATATATATATATATATATATATATATAATTCTCTTGTTCTGTTTCATAAGCGAATTTTTCTCGAATCCTGACGGAGGTTCCGTTCATTATGACGCATTTTCTCTAGCATTAAAATATTAATTTTCCTTCATTTTTCAAGATCTTAATCATTTTTCTCTTACTACGAAAGATAAAAGCTTATTTATTGTAATTAAAAAGCGTATTACCGATGAAAATTAAACCCGTTCTTCAAATAAATGAGCTTAATAAAAAAGTTATATTTTTTTTCTATTATTAGAAATCGCGCGAAAAAATGATGCAGGGAAAAAAATGGAGCTAGCTCGGATTAATAATGGAATGGATTAGTTTGGTTTGCATAGTCGCGTTTACACGGAAAAAAATATGACAATCTTGCGTTCTTTCGATAAATTGCGTAACGCAGAAATGATAAAAGTGTGCCACTACATCGGAATTGCCTTACAGGTTGTAGTTTACGATAACATGTCAGACGTATTTCCATATATCGCTCGCAGGCAAATACTTTATTTTGTCGTTGTTTTCTGTTTCTGGCGGCCAGTTTATTACAGAAATTGAATCCGTAAGCGATGTGATAAGAACGTCGTAATTTGTAATAATCTTATCACGAGGGCAATGATTATTCGACTTTTACATTAAGTGATTAATATTTAAAGTCTGATAAGAGTATTTGCAATGTTGCATTTGCAAAAATATTTGTTTTATGGAAATAAAATGTTGACAAAAAAATATGAAACTTATAATATGCCGTATTAAATATTACTCCTAATAATTTGAGAAGAATTAAAGTTTTTAAGAACATAATCTTTATGTATATTATTTGATATGTATAAAGAAAATAAAACAACTCGTTTTTAATTATATACTTTCACATAATACAGTTTTTTTATAAGAAAGCATTTAATGTGTATGATTAAAAATTTATGCATAAAATGCATAAATTCTTAATGATTAAAAATTTATACATAAAATGCATAAATTCTTAATCATGCGCTTGATTTTTTTCGTCGACTATTTAAATATAAAAAAGAATACTTTGCACGAATAAGAATGCACTTAAATAATGTAGGAATTTTCATTACTTCATGTTATGCTGCTTGTATATCGATCGTTTATAAACTTTGATATTCCTAATAATATTTTAAATTTAATATTCTGATAAGTGTCGGTATTTTAATATCCGAGCGGCAACAATTACGATTTTTTTTCAATTACATTACATCTTATATATCATTTCACTCATAAAGAAATGTACGAAATAACTGTTCATTAATTTTTTAATTCTTACTTATTCGAGAATTATATGTAATAAGATAACGAAAAATTATTTTGATAATTTCATTTGTAATATGTGAAGATTCAATCAGGATATTTCAATATTAAAATATATTAAAATTTAACTTTAATTTTTACTGTATCAGAATTATGATTAAATCATGCGATTTTTTACTGCAAAAGTTCAATAATATTTATCGGTGACGTTTGTCAAAGCGATCGGAAATGTTTGCGCAACGAAAGCCAAAGTTCTCGATGCATGTGAGATGATAAAGTTGTTCGCAGTCGATCTGAATGCGTCTTAATTAAGATTCATGCCCGCAAGGCATTAAACAGCCGCGAACAACACATGCCAAGAAGCCTTTAGATAATTAATTATTGTATTTCAGGAATGTGTGTAGGTAAGCGCACACATCGCGCGCACGATGCACGCACTTCTATTGTGTTTTATCCGAAAAATAAATTGGCCGCGAATCTGGCGAGAATAGAGTATCGAATTAATGTATTAATTAAATTATAATTATATTTTACGTACTTTCTCATAGCTAAATGCGGCTGCTCGTGTGTTCTATTTAATAATGAATATGCTGAACACTTGGTATTTCTTACCAAGTTTATGAGCACGACTTATTTATTAGTACGTTTATTCTAAAAATTTTATCATACAGATTGTGCAATTTATGCGATTAATTGATGTTTTTTGCATTGAAAAATTTTATTATATTTTAATAAATTAAATATAAAAAAATATATGAACAATTGCGTCGTATTTCTACAATTTCTACGAATTTTGTCGGCGAAAATAATAACGAGATAATATAAATTCTTTATGAATATTATATATTTTTAGATAATATGATATAAAATATATATTGAAGCTAAAGCCCGAAAAAAAGAAGTTGTTATTAACTAGCTGATAGATTGTATCTTTGAAAGGCAAGCGTAGTTAATTATTGTGTGTAATTTCAACTCTAAATTATAGATAATTGAGCGAAACGAATATCGTTCAGTGTCTGCATGCAAATCTACTTGCCAGCGATAGAAAGCCGCAACTTTCGAGTCTCGAGTTCTCTGACAAATGCACTGTGTTATTTGCTCGCGACATGAAGAACTTCGGGAAACTATATATTGCGATGCGTATATTTGGTATGTACATACACAGACGGTACAGCAAATAATACAGTCCACGATAAATCCTTCAAAGCGGATTGCCGGATACCTCGTGCTGCGCACTATTTCTTATTCACGCCACTGACATTTCGTTTCATGACTCTTGCCGCAAGGTTTCCAAGACAAAGTCTTTGCAAAGACATAGCTGTCTTTCCCGAAAATGCAAAGCATCAGAATCCGTAAATTTATATTTTCTTGCATATCAATTGTCTTAAATGTGCCGAGCTTAATTTTAAATGTAGATTTCCTTCTTCGCTATTTGAAAACAAATCTCTTCTAGATTAAAACGAGATATTTTACGTGCGCTCGCGGATAATTTCCAACTAAACGATAGAAAGTGGAGGATTTTTATTAAATTTCATCTACGAAATAATTAAATAACCCTCTTACTCTATTCATTTCCTTTAAATTCTCTCAAGCGGATTATATTTTCTCAAAATTTTAATTGCTAGATAAAATATGCATAAACTTCAAGCTGTATTATCGATTCTTTTCATACATATTTGCTTAAAATACAACGAACAATAAAGTATGTATATGTGTGAGATTTTCGTCAAAATTAAAACATAAGTTTTTATTTTTATGCCGAAAAATTACAAAATTGTAATATTTATTTTTATTTATAGTTTAATATTATATTATATTAATTAAGTATATTAAAAATTTATTTGCTTATCATGGTCTTTTCAAGGATAATGCATCAAAATAAGATAAAAAATTTTTTAATTACTCGAAAAATTATCATGCACTTTATATCGCATCTAGGATATTTTCTTTTATAATCAATTATCTATCAATATATTTTATGACTCAGCGTATTAATAGGATTAACTTTAGCATATCTATTAATTATTATTATTCTGTTTCAAATTCTTAAATAAATGATACAAAATTAGATCGCACATTTTTTTTAACTATTTATTGGCACGTCTTTAAGTCGCCTCGCAGTTTGCGTTTGGCACATAATTTGAGAAATCGCAAACGCAATGCGGAACCTTAATCGACAAGCAAACTTTTCGTTTTTTTAAATGGGCGACCTTCCAATCTTGCAACCTTAATACAAAAAGTTTTTTTCGAAAGCGCATGAAATACTAAACGTAATCCTTGACGAACTTGGACGAGTGTCAAGTTACTCGAGAAGCCTGAAGAAAGAATTTCGTTAATTTTGCAGAAAGCTAAGCTACGACAGAAATGACATTCTTTTAGTGTGATCGAGTGGAAAGTTTTGTTATGAACAGTCGATAGCATAGAATTGAAAGCCGTTTGCCAAAATCGGAATAATAATTTACCCTTTCTAACGGAAACCTTTGTACCAAAAGAATTATCCTTTTAGAAAAATAGAAAATATAAAGTTATTATTGGGAAATTAAAGAAGCTAGGATAATATCGCATTGGAATACAAAATTTTATTGGATCTTAATTCAAGACCAAGAATTATATATTTCTAAATTACATAAAAGTAATAAATGTATGTCATTTAAAAATTATGCGTGTTTTTACTTTATCATTGCTTTTTGAACGTTCTTAAATTTGAAATAAATTGGTATTGAATTGTACCTTATATATATATATATATATATATATATATATATATATATATATATACATATGTACAATAATGATAATTTTAATATATTAACATGCATGTATAAGTATTTTATTAGTTATTTCAAAATATTTTTGGAGTTTTTTATTCATTAATCTCGTCACGTGTTTGATAAACATTAATACGGATAATTGACTCACTAGTAATTGAAATAAATTATTTCTTAATATGAATCTTATATTTAAACATTTGGTCTCCATAAATATCTTTCGCGATTGGCTTACGTTAGGTTTCACACTGGATTTTACACATGTGAGCTTTCTTCTAATTGTATTATCGTATACGTCAATTTTCCATACATATGCATTCTTTTTCACGTCAACATTATTACCAAAGACATCTGTTGTCATAAAAGAATCGTTATCCATCTTACAAATGTTGGAGATATTCTTATCTTACGTGAATAAAATGAGTCACTTGTGAATTGAAAGTCAAATAATTAAAAGTGTCTTTGTTTTAACATTTGTATATTTGTCACGTATGCCCATAAATAAGATTACTTTGAAATTAAGTATAGTATATATCGCTGAGGTATTCAATTATGACAAGAATTAAATTTTTTAAAAACATTGTTAAACATTTATTTAAACACATTCCGAGAAATTAACTAACGAGGCATCTTTCATATTTCAAAAAGAGAATTAATTTTGAGTATTTATGTAATGACTGATTTATGTAGATTACATAGCATGACATCTCTAAAAGACAATTAATTATTTCTCGCAGTAATTCAGGCAAAACTTGAGCGCTACGAATTAATTAAATAATGAAGAGATGGCACGAAAAAAGTATATTTTATGTGATAAAAGCGTTGAGTTTGGCTTAATATAGATGAGACGAGTCAAGAAAGGGGGAAGGAGAGGAAATCGAAGTATTTCTTATCGGCTATTAGTAAGTTACTAACGTGACAATGTTCCGGCTAATGGCGTTATTAACGACAGTTGTGTACGTGACCCACTAGCTCCCGTATCGTTTTCATATATTGTTACAGTGGCCGTATATCAATATAATTCGTAATTAAAAGGACGCGTCACTTTTCGCGGTGGAGGTCGCGAAATATATTACGTTTCTTTTCATGAAAAAATGCATTTGAATTATTATTTAATTACGTAAATACGTTATAACAGAATTTTTGCATTCGCATAATAGCCGGAAGGTGAAGATTGTAATTCAAAATTTAAAATTCAATTAACTAAGATATATCCATATTATCATGGCAACGATAAAAACGCTTTAGAATTTTACTTTCAATATTAAAACCAAATTTGAAAATAATTTTTCTTCGCTAAAATATTCACAGGCATTTAAATCATAAATCATAGATTTGCATAATCCAATAATCTCATTGTCAATACACAGAAATTTCAGTATGAAAGATGAGAACATTTTCTGCAATATTTAAAAAATTGCTTTAATTTGTATTTGTATAGTGACTGAAAAAAAATCAAACTGACGGTCAGACATTTTAACTTTATTTACACAGGAATATAAACATTTTAGATAGATAGTACTCTCTTTTTCTTTATATATTACAAACAAAATTATTTTAATTTTGTTATATATAAAAAAAATTATTTTTATACATATTTTAATATATCTTTATCTTTCTCCAATCTCATGAATGAGAATAGTTAAAGAACAAAAGTAAATAAAAATTTCTTGCATTGCTTTCATCTTACTCTAACTGTAAATGGTCAGCGAATTTCTTTGAGGGGATAAACATTGATCTCAAAAGAATGACTGTTTTCATTTACTGCAATACTAACTGGAACAGAAGATCGCAATAAAAGTGCCGTCCATTTCGAACCGAACGTAAACGCGATTCATTGTTCGTTTGTAGAAGATGCCGTAAAATGAATGTAGAATTAACAGAAACAAAGAATACCGATAGTACGTACAAAGGGAACCTCAACTGCGGAAGAAACAAGTAAAGCCGGGAAATAGCGTTTATTCGCGCCTTTGTAAGCACACAAAAGGACTTTGATTAACGTGATTAAGTGCAAGCTCATAGACGTTCAATGGCTATGCATCACTTTCATGGGCTATTGCACTACATCACTTAGACTATCGTGCTCATTAACACCTGAGCGTGGATATTAGTTGTCCTTTGATAGCGCGTCCCGTTTGATATTATTAAACCCGAAGGGAAGAAGCGTTGCGTCATCACGATACAATATTACACAATAAATTAACAAAAATTTTTCCAAGTAATATTACATTTTATTTCTTTTTTCATAAATGGAATTGAACTTATAATTATATTGATGCATAAATCTTGCAAATGTATATCTACGTATGTTTTATCTAATAATATCCAAGCAAACTTTCTTTATCAAAACTCTAGCAGATATAAGGGTTTGAGGGCATAGATCACTCTCATTTCGAAATTACACACGATTTTATTAAATAGAGATGCACAGATGCATATATTTTCGGGGTATGACATTTCTGCGATCGCGTGTATCATTTTTCCATGTAACAGCGCTTCGTTCCTTTTACCTAGCCAGCTGACTGAATTAATGATGCACCATCGTCGTCGACTCGCTCGTTTGCGTCCGTCAAGGCAAACCAATATTGCAATTCGATCGATCCTGATGCACGTTGCATACGAGAAGCACGTTTTAGACTATATATACGACACGAAGAATACGTCGTCAGCTCGTGGCAAAGTCGTTCTAAATTAATTATGTTCGACATTTCATCAGTTCGGCATTTATCCACTCGACATTCTTCTTGATCGATTACATACATCTTTAAACACGCGTTTTATCTCTAAAGTAAAATCATTGTGCTACAGAAAATAGAGAGCGAGAGAAAAAAAAAGGAGGAGAGTACTATCTATCTAAAATGTCTATATAATAAAATGTCTGTGTAAATAAAGTTAAAATGTCTGACCGCCAGTTTGTTTTTTTAAGTCACTATGCAAATACAGTTAAAGCGATTTTTGAAAGACTGCAGAAAATGTTCTCATCTTTCACACTGAAATTTCTATGTACTGACAATGAGAATTTATTGAATTATGCGAATCTATGATTTAAATGCCTGTGAATATTTTAGCGAACAGAAATTATTTTCAAATTTGATTTTAATATTTAAAAATAAAATTCTAAAGCGTTTTTATAATTGCCATGACACTATAGATATATCTTAGTTAATTGAATTTTAAATTTTGAACTACAATCTTCATCTTCTCACTTATGGCTGTTATGCGAATGCATTTACGCGCTACAATTACTTCTAGTGTTTAATCTGTATTAAGTATTTATGATGCAAAATCACTTACGCATTCAGGTCAGAGCTATATAACACGATATTAACGACTCAATTAAACATCGCTTAGAGTCAATTAATTAGATTGAACAATCGATTAGATTATTTGGTCGCGTTGCTAATAGACGCGTTTGTCTCATACACTCTATAACAGATATGTATTGTGTGTGTATTTAATTAAATGCTGTTTAAATTCATAAGATATTTATGATCTTGAATTTTCTTTTATTTACAAATTCTTATCATATTTTTTAAGTAGATTTTTCTGCGGAAATAAACTTCATTTTAATATAAAACATTTTTTAATTTGGAGGATTATGAAAATAGTGCGCATATACAATATTTAATAAACATAATAATGAATATAGAATCGTAATAAATAACAATAATGATAAAAGAAAAAAATACAATGAACTGGAAACTGTCAATTATGGGTAAAAAATTTAATGTCAAAATTTAATTAATATGTCAAAATTTGTATCTGGTACCAAAAAGGAATATTTATAAGAATATCTAGAGTATATTTTCAATATTAATTGCAACATATCTATCCTGATAATTTCACTATCGTATTTATTAAATCTCTTCTTTGCAGCTTATATTATCGTTCGATAAAATAAAATATCGTTTTTTAAAGAAAATATGCTTTCGTATATCGATATATTGTATTTTTTCGATTATCGGCTATGTAATATATGTGTATCAAAACGGCACATTCTCTCTCCGCAATTTGCTAGAACAACCGCAAATTAATCTCATTAATTGATGAGGCTGTTCATGAGTTGCGCGCGACACATTTTATCGCGTTATACACGATTCTCGATACTTCAAAGTTTGGATCGAATTAATAACGTTTCATTAATTGATCACGATCGATATATTATACCGATTGCATGTATGCATTACGGCGAAATCGATCGCAGTCAGATTGTTACCTGGCTACATAATGCTGCTGCATGTCTGTGACTAAACGATTTTCAGATGTTAAATTTTTGAAGCGCGAATTAAACATGTCGGGATCATCTGATTTGATATTTAATAATTTACAATAGAGAAATTTCGCTAATGAATTTATCAATTATATTTTTGATGAAACGATTGTGATGATAAAATTCTTACATGCTTTTTTATTACAGAAAATATAGAATATTATTTTAGTTATATAAGTAATGAAAAAGAAGAGTGAGTCTTTATATTTATGAAAACAATAAGGTTTTAATTGAATAAAAAATTATCTGCATAATAAAATAGGGAAAAATAATTTACATTGCAATAATCATTTATTATTCGAATTGTTCGCTTATTAGCTTTCAATGCCTACTTTCAAGAGAGATTAATAAAGTTTTAAAAAATGATTAAGATAAATACATAAACCAAACTATATATTTTATTTTATAAAATTCTTATAAAATTTTATAATATTTTATAAAATAAAATAATTTTATAAAATTTTATAAAAATTTTATAATATTTTTATAAATTATTTATAAACTATATTATACATCAAACTGTATTTTAAAAATTTCCAAATAATTTACCATAAATAATGAATTTTTATTGAATTATTTTTAATTTTTTAATCGAATCTTCCTTGCAATTATTTTGTAAAAAATATTTGACATGTAATGTAAATTAATTTTTGCTTTTGAACTAGAAATTTAGTGCATTCTTTTACGAAGATCTATTTAATTCTACTTGTATAATAGAAAATAAATGCAATCTATACATGCAGACATAATTTCGATCTTATTTATATAGAAATTATCGGAGATTCTTTTTTTCGCTTTCGTGCATAAGAATTTTTTACCTGTGAGTAGTTGATGTCTTTAGTAACTCCACACTCTTCCAATTCGTATCGATCTGTTATTATAATTTATCAATTCACACACACTCACGAATCTCATCAATCCATCATCGAAATCATTTTTTTTTCCGTCACACTGATGAACATTTCAAGAGTTTTTGATACTTGATAATATCGATACACACAAGTTGGGCGCGACATCTAATTAGAAGGGATCGATCTACTCGCGAGTAAAATTTCGGAAAAAGGAAAAAAAAAAAATAGGAAAGAGCACTCGCGCACTTTATTTCCGATATTCTTGCTGCGGATGCTGCAAACTACTCTGGCTCGCTCTCTCAGCCGTATTGCTTTGAGCTTCGGCTGTCGACTACATGCAGCTCTCGCGGAGTTTGGACCGCGTGCTCTTCCCACCACCTTCTCCGCTGACATCGTCGTAGCCACCACCTTTCGGGCCGATACTCGAGTTGTATATCGTATCCGCTCCTACCTCGAGTTGCGTAATAATGACGGATAGGAAAGAGAGAGAGAGAGAGAAAGAAAGTGCATGGAGATGCAGCATCCACGTTGGAGCCCTGCCATCCCGCTCTAGTCAATGCGGAAGAATGACCACGCAAAATAATGATTCCATTTCGATACTATCGATGGAAGTATTCTCTTGGGAAGCTTTTGCGAACGTCAACTTTTAGTAAATTTTTATATGATAATTTTTTTTGCGCTTATATTCAATAATTGATTTCGAAAAAAAACATATGGATATTGCTGGACAATTGACACGTAGACGACGAATTAATCGTGTAAGCTCGTGTTTAATTCGCAAATTTATTATTCATTTTTTTTTTTTGGGTGCCCTCTTGTGACGCTCGCTCACTTTACACGTGCCTGAACTCGTCTGTGATCCACAGTGAACTTGTGTGGATCGTAGAAAGTGGCAGGATCTTTCGACCAGTCTGGTCTGCGTCATCTTTGCAACGATATGTGCGTGGTATTAACACATATGTGTATCGACATACGCGCATCTGGGCTCTTAAGCTTGTTACGTTTGGAGAATATAGTATTCTTTTATTCGACGATACGGACATTATTTCTGAACAATTCTAGAAAATTATCCGAAGGAGAAGCTAAAAAAATTATTCTCAATAGAATTTTTAAAATAATCTTCGAATGTTTACATTGACGAAACAGTGTGAATTATCACATTTGCGGAGACTGTTTCGTCAATATAAATATTCGAAGATTATTTAAAAAATTCTATTGAGAATAATTTTTTTAGCTTCCCCTTCGGATAATTTTCTAGAATTTTTACAAAGGATGCGGAAAACTCTTGAAAGATTTTCCAAAAGCGAGAATATGTTTTCCTGTGTAATTCTCTGTGGTGACTTAGAAGTAATTACTTCGAGAAGTCGCGAAAAAAAAATTGCTTTAAAACGCGCGAGGAATATCAAAATGGTGGACATGGCAAGAGTGGTTGCGCAGTTTCGTTAGAAAAAAAGTGATAATTTACAACTTCGACCTTGTTGGCGAATATGCCACTGTAATTCCTATAGAAAACATTGTTATTATTGCATCTATTATGTCGCAGCGACATAAATTATTCTAAGACATCCTGTTGGCAACCAGCGGAGCTTGTCTAATTTAAATTCTTGATATTTAAGATTGCTTGCCAAACACGTATCGATTGTTAATCATGCAGTTTAAAGTGCTCGATTTTCTCGCGCTTAATTTAGAAATATAGTAGGAAATTTTTGCTTTATAAAACTATTAAATATAAATATATAAAATTCAAAATATGTATTATAAAATTTAATAAAATAATTCATTTATGTAAGTTTCACTTTTTCACAATTGTCACTTTTCTATAAATTATGGACAGCAAAATATTTGAAATAACTGATCTAAACATTTTTAGATCTATCACACATGTTCGATTGCAAATGTAATAAAATTACATGTTTAGTAACACACATATTAATATACAAGATATTATGTAATATACAACTGTTTAAAACAGAAAGCTACTTGAAAGATCATTAATATTTAGAATTCTGACGAAGCTGTGGCGATCGTCATCAAGCTAATATATCGTTTTTCATTTATCGTTTTGCATACGTGACTAACAAAACATGCCAGATGTTTTTGAGGTACTTCCTACGTGTGTGATAATTATTAACGTCATCGCCGCAAGCTTCCTTTTACGTCTTCGCGGTTTGTGAGCTAAATGATCTTATCATCGTTTCGTAATATTATAATGGATTAACGTTTATTTAGTTATTTAGAGCTGCGAAAATTCGTAAATAAAATGCCGAGTTTTGAAAAATAAAGTTTTAAACATGTGTCATTTTCGTCAAATTCTTAATATGAAACTTTAAAATATTTTACAATGCAAATGGAAAAGTTTAGAAAAATGTTAGCCAATGATGCAATCGAACCTCGAGATATTTCAAATCTTGTCGAAGGATACATTTCTGCAATTTAAAGTTTTAAAGGAACTTTGCGATTTTGCATGTACTTATATATGCAAAACTTTTTATATATTTTATATATCTCGCGATATATTTGAAATTATTCTTAATGTGTCTCTGTGTGTACGTATGTGTGTGTGTGTGTGTGTGTGTGTGTGTAAAATGCAATATTTAACAGTTTCTAGCAAGTAACTCATTTTGTGCTTTAGAGTTTACCGATATATTATATATTATACCGGCATAACATATTGAAGTTCGAAATCTCCAATTAAAATCATTTAAGAATATCTGCAATTTTGGAAATTGTATACGAATTTACGTGCAATTATTGAAATGTAACATGAGAAAAACGGAATATAGTTTAATGTTACTACAGGATAAAATTAATTAATATAATATCATCTAAATAATTTTACGGTAATTATTTTCATAATAAAATAAAAAATATTGAAGGAAATTTTTGGTACAATTTTTAAACTTATTATTTACAACTTAAACAATTTATATTTCCCTATAGAGACTTATACGACAAATTGATATATTTCTATTACATATTTTATTGCATAGATAAAGAACATAAAGTATCTTGGAAAATCCTGCACGATTTTCTTATCATATATATGATAACTTTTTTTTAATATTAAAAATGAATATAGATTCTAATTTACCATTATTCAACATAACATTTTTTTGTTCTTTTTTTTTCAAATAATCGCGATCGCAATTAGTTATACCATTGTCAATGATAAAGGATATTAATGTCAAAAAGAATGCTTTGAAGAAAGTCGTTCAATTCATTGTTAATTATTAATTTTGAAGACTTAAATGAAATAATCTACTAGCGACTTATCTGTTCCACGAAATTTAATTTTCACGTATCGATATTTCGAAAGATCTCATGTTATTTTAATCTTCCTTGGTCTTATGAAAAATATAAAGAGTTTATTATTGTATTACTTTTTAACTAACTTTAAAATTTATTTTTTCTTTATTTTTCTAATATTTTATATATTCATCATATTATAATATAATATATACTATATAATTAATGAATTTGAAAATGACAGAATGGAAATATGATAATAGAGTTTGTTGCATTTTTAATATAATTCCAAATTTGTCGATATTTGCGCGGTGTGTCAGAAGCAAATAATAAAGAGAAAGGCATAAAGAAGATAAGATTTCTAGAATTTAATATCATGGTATTCCAACAAGTAGCGGTTTCTCAAATGAAAGCATTGCTATCTGAACGGAAACTTGAATAAGACAAAGGACGAGAAGAACTAACTTGAGAAAAAGCATTATATTGTACATAGAGAAGATTGTCACAATCTTTAGGTCGAGATCTTCTCGCATCCGAATTTATGTGTATTTTACGATAATAGTAGTCTCATGATCCTTTGTGATTCTTTATAACAAATCGAGAAATTATTCAGTCTCATTGTCAGATTTGAAGTATATCTTTCTTACCAAGGAACATCAGGTGGATCGATAGTAAAAAGAACATTTAAATGTCTATAAAATTTACAATGAAAAACACAGAACATTTTCGACTGCAATATAATTACTGATAAAGTGTATTTTCAAGGTTTAATTTTATTTAAAAGACTTTATTAATTTTTTAGCCACAGTTATATTCGTACGAATTAAGATCATTTCAAAGGAAAATTTTCCATATGTAAAATATAATATAAATCTGAACGAAGCAATAAATTGTGTCCGCGTTCCTCATTTTTACTCTTCACTTGATACAAAATTGTTATCTATTTACATCTTTTCATATAAATTTTTTGTAATGATATTGATTCATATAGACAAGCTCAGAGGGAGTGCAAGGAATTCTTGAAATCGTATACCAAGACTATTCATGATAAGAGAAATCAGATATCGACTGGATCAATTTCTCTTGGAGGGCGTTCTTTGAGGAAAATGCGAAGTTCTCGAATAAATTCCACTCAAATTGCGATCTTTGAATCCGGCAGATTGCGCGTTGATATATAAAGCAACGCTCCATTTGCTACAGTATATTTTCAAATCGCTTACATCTAGTAAAGTTTACCCAGAAGTTCATTCGCCTTTGGCGTTTTGGAACAAAACATTCTTTTGCTTGTGATGTAAGTAGGCAAATTTTTTAGCAAAGACGAAATGTTTTTGATGAATTTATAAATTTTTGTACGCAGATGATATCAAAAATTAACGAACTATTAAAGAAAATTGGAAACTTAAATTCATAACGTATGTATTAGTAATTATTATTTATTATTAGTAATTATTTATCAGTATTTATTAATAATTGCGTTGAAGGATTTTGATACATTCTGTACATGAAACGAGACGTAAATGCGAAAATTAGCGAAAATTATTTAGGATAAGAAAGGATTCTGAGATGACATCCGAGATTGCCAGATATTAGAAACAGGAATGAGCTATTTTTCATGTCGCGTTTTGATTTATTCGAGAAATAATGGAAACGAAAACTCGACGATGTCCGCGCGTTATGGGAGTAAGTCGGATTCATCCGTAACTGAAAAGCTCGCTTTGATGCGCTCCAGCGAACTGAAAACTCCACAAACCAATGCAAGCTTAACGGAGTAGGAAGTGACGACTTTCTGCGCGCGTGTTTAACTTCCATCCATTTTTTGTTTGTTTCTTTATACATTTTGTCATTTTTCTATTCTTTCTCGTTTTTTTTTTCTTTCAATTCTTTTATCTCTCACACTCAAGCTGTCGAGATTGATTGCGAGATGGTTCTTTCTTAGAACGGACACACGTTACATTTCTCGAAGAAAATGAAAGAGAAGAGGACGACAGAACGTCACGTGAATGACATTGAATGTCATTTATATATAAAACATGTATGTATTGCTTTATAAAGAGTGACATACGAAATGATATATATTTTTAATGCGTCAAAAATGCTTCTTAAAGAGATACTAAAACAAATTTGAATAGTCATCTTTTAATGATTATTTTATACAGACTTTTGTAAATTAATTATATATTTTAATAATAATAGGATCGTATGTGTATGACATTAATACTCATTCAAGGATATAAATATATAAACAAATTTTTCGTAACATTGTAAATTTTTTAAATTAAATTTTATTATTTTTTATATCACATAGAAGAACACTATATCCTTATCTGCGTCTGAGAAACGATAGAAGCTTTTGTAGTTTCGTAGAATTGTTATCGAGATATGTGGCGACATAAATGTAAATACGTTTAACGATATCCCATTATATAGATCTCGTGGGAAAATGGAGTGTCAATAATGTCGCACTGCTGAGATATTGCGATCAGTATTCTAGAAGAAATGTCTTGTTATTATTCATGATATTTGTTCTTTGCAATTCGTGCTATTTGCATTTTGATTTCTCTATAGAGAAGAAGAGAATTTGAGTATGTCTTTCTCTCTCTCTCTCTCTCTCTCTCTCTCTCTCTCTCTCTTAAAAATATTATAAATTAGAGTTTAGTATGTAAATAATTTATTTTATTTTAATTTGTATTTTCTAATAAATTTGTATAGTACAATACGAAGACATGTCTTGAAATTTTACGTTTGTAAGTTGAAAGTAGAGAAACTTATTATTTGTGTGAGAAAAGTCTTTTTTATTAATCAAGAAAATTATAAAAATTGATCGGTAATCTTTCGAAAATTATCCATTATCTTCTATTTATATAGTCGGGAATAAAAGTATTTTAAATAACTTCAAATATGAATATTTTCAAAAAAATTTAAATTATATTAATAGATCATATGAAGGAGACAGAAGGCAATCAAGAGCCAAATCCGCGGCAATTCGTGCGCATATGTTTTTAATATTTTTTAGTTTTTAATATGAAAAGAATTTTATTTAAAATATTAACAGAGATTCTTAATATATTTTAATTTAATAATGCAGTCAGGACACAACGTGCATATAATATATCAGATATTACAACAAACGATATATATACAAATATTATGAAATTAACAACGAAATTCGACTAACTAACAGCTTTCCGAGATTTCGTGATCGTTTTATCTCAAACAATAGAAGTATTCAGAATGTTACATTCGATTGAGGCTTTTGTCGTACACGGCCTAGCATTGCTCAATGCATATTGTCATCATTTTATATTGCAGTGAAATAAATGTAATTCCGGAAGAACGAAAAGTAATAATAAAAAAAAGGAGGAAAAATATGAGACGGCCTTTCGATCATCATCGTGCTCGCATCGCCACTCTCGCGTATCGGTTAGTCCCGTAAGATTCAATAATTTAAGCAGTAATGGCCTGGCCATCGATCGACTGGAGTTTAAAATATCTTGCATCGTCTGCTCTCGCAATTTTCCCTTAGTTTTCCTTTCGTAGTTCGCGCAAATATACTCTGTACTGTGACAGCGATATTTATCGGTGTTATCACATTAGTTTTAGAAACGAATGTTTATTGACGAGCAGTTATGCTTGTTAATTTTAACTTTTATTTATTAAAAGAAGATTCTTTTCTCTTTATGAATTAATTCTGCTGATAATTGCTAATGATCGTAATGCTTCTGAATTTCTTTCTGGATCGAGATATTGAACGGTCTATTAAAAGATTTTTTTGATGAAAAGGAAGAGAGTACTGAATCTTTAACGCGAAGTCGATGTCAAAAAACTCGGTGTGGTTTTTGTCTTTGATGTTAGCGAGGACAAGGTGCAATTATTTAGGCACAAGCCTCTGGCCACCTTGGTACATATCGATCGGCTTCGACTGTGCGGTTAAAAATATCTATTCGCATGCCGTGATACATTATGGCAGTTTAGGCCGTCCTCCTTGAACTTCCTTTTTTCCCTTGTTTCTCTATCCAAGTACAGGACGATAGTGTCGAAGGTCGGATTTAATCAATGGGCGGTTTATCGTTGAAAATAAAATGTCTTGTGTTTGTTTCGATTATAAAATCTCCGAGTGTTGAGATCATTGTTGTCATGATCTCCTGCCCTGTCTCATTAATATTTATGACAGTTTATTTGTTTGAATCCTGTCTTTCATTTATGATAAAATGTGATACATAAATTAGCCGTAAATTGTAATTCGTTTATTGCTTTGCAAAATTATAATTTAATACTTTCTGCCTTGATTAATTTTACAATAATAAATATATTTTAAGTGAAATTATTATTTAGTAGCAATACGATTTTTCGAAATTTATAGAAACGAATTTTAGTCAAGTCCATAATTCTATTTATACTGAAACTGGGCTAAGCATAGATTAATGTGCACCTAGAACATTTTGATCGTCGACGATTAATTGAAACTATTGTCCGACATGCATCTGTTTCTCCGAAGATCATTCGGAATCGCGTCCGTCATCCAGAACATATATCACATTATCATTTCATAGAAGAGGAAATTGCATAGTTCATCTTTTTTCCTGTCATGTGCATATATCTGTAGATGTATGTTCGCTTAAATATGTCTGCATTTATATTGCGCATTTATGTAAGCAAATGCATCGTCATGTGGCGTAGTATCGGAGGCACTTTTTTTAAATAATTAAGCGAACCGATTAGCGATGTTATTCATGATAAACGTTGCAAAACAGTCTACACATAAACAGTACAGTGGTTTTAAATGAAAGGATGAATAATTGAGTGATACACAATTAAATCAATATAATTTTTCATATTTATCAAGTCTCTTCAAATTTTATTTATAAAGGGATGAAAAGTATTATTATTGCATTGATAGCAAAGTAATATGTATATAATTGATTTTCGAAAGTTATTACGATATTAATATGATATATAGATTTTTTAAAATTATCTTGAGAGACATTATGATTGCATGGCCAAGAATTACATTTATTAATTTTAATTTTTAAATATAAAAATATTTTTTTTTTTTATATATAAGAGTTATTCAATATGGGTTGTAATTTTTTAAATTATTTGTTCTGAGTTTGACTTAATTGCATCCATCGAAAAAATAAAGTTACTTACTTTGGAATGTCACCAATTCGCGGTGGTCGATATTTTCGCGGCGTGACGTCACTCCATACGTTGCAAGCTGAAAAATTAAGAAATAAAATGAATAAAAAATGATATAGCGATTTTGACGATAATATTAAAACGTGCAAAGTATCAGATAATAATAATTTGAAAAAAATAAATTTGCCAGATATTTTGCACTGCAAATATCGTTAAATGATACAAAGGTGAATGAAATTGCGTTAAATTTGCAAAAATATATATTTGCCTCTTTTCAGTAAATGTAAAATGTGAAAAACTTTTTAAAAATTAACTTTATTTTCTTTACAGCCGATTGTATTGTCAAAATAAATCACTTTATAGCTTTGTGCGAACCGTGAGTCAGGCAATTTTTATTTCTTTTTTTTTATAGTCAATTGGAAATCAGGTCACTGAAAAATAGTGAATATATGCACGAAAAATGGAACGTCGCATATTGCATTCGCAATCGAAACGATTCGTGATGACAGGAATTTGCGTATTGAGAAAAACTCTTTGGTTTTTTGGCTGATGCGCTGTTTCATGGATGTGTGCCCCTTTTCATCCGTAACAATAAAATTATGCGAATCACAATTCAGTGAGCTGAACAAATTCTCTTTTCTTCTATGATTAAATTTCTTATTCGGATATTGAGCATAATTGCGTCCTAATTTATACATTGCTCTTTCATTTTTCATATGTATCACATTTCGATTTGTTGCAGCACAAAGCATGTTATGAAGTGGTCATTTTTAGATTTTATAATATCAGTAATATCTAAGTAATCTAAGTAATATCTGCATATTTTATCGTAAGACAGTTAATTTTTTTTTATCTAGTATAAAAAAAAAATTAATTTTTGTCTACCTGTTTTTTTCGAAAAATTTTTTTTTTGTAATTCAAATTTATATCTAGTTGTAGTTTAATGTTTCAATTCATGAATTTGCATATCTGTTTCTCTAAAATTTGCAATAGAAACGGGTAATGCTGGAGAAATTGAGTTTATTGTTGATCGTTAAGTTTAACGCTTCGTATTTAGTTTACGGCTTCATTTCGATGATATGGAAATCGTTTAATTGCCGAGTGTGCTTCAACAAGATTGTAATTCCTGAATCGATGAATAATACATTTACAGAGCGCATGGCACGTAACATCTTGGAAATTTATTTGCTTGGCGTATTTATTGTGTGAGTGAATCTGACGCATCATTTAAGAAATTATAAAAGAATGATAGTTTTATTTTCAATAATTTTGCAGCTCTTACAAACAATTAAAATAAAAAAAATTATGAATTTTCATTAAATATTATGTCAGCTTTACACATATGAGAACAAGCAATTTTATTAAAGCAAAATTAAGTTTACTTTATTATAAAATAAGAAATTATCTTTTCTGTTTGTGAAACAGAAAAAGTTTATATTATGCAACTTTTAAAGGTTTTTATATTTTCTCTTAATGTGCAATATTCGCAACAGATTTATTTTCATGCTCGTATTGTTTTTGAAATACGAATATAAGATTTGCAGATCACTAATTTTTCCAACGGTTGGTAGTAAAGTAAAAAATCTCACGCCTCATAAAGCTTTTTACGAGCAGATGAATAGACGTAATATTGAAAGAAGAAACTAAGAGAAAAAGCCCCGGTTGACTTTAATCGACGCTCTAAGAGTACCGTGCTTCAACGGATATTAAAGGTTCATTTTGATACGAGTGACATTTGCTAATTATAAAGTTCCGCTTTTACAGAATCACGACGTAATATCAATTATGCAGGCGTAACCGAGTATGCAATTAAATCATTTAATTTTTGTAATGCCGCCACTTTTCTTTGAAATATTCCAGCTCTACGCTACCTTATTAAAATATTAAAATTTATGAGAGAAATTTATATTATTTTTAGGGGGGATATATTTTTTAAATTATTATTAAAAATTTCCCATATTTATTGCTTCTTTTCAATTCGTGTATGGGCTTTTGATTAGAAAAATATTGCATTATTCGAAGTTTAATTGAGAGAAAAAGAGAAAGGAAAAGGAAAAAAGGGAGAGAGAATATTTATAAAACATTTAATTAAAATGGAGTTTGTGAATATATGACACGTATGTTTACGAACATCAGTAATTTGTAAGTTGATGTTAATGTAAAATTTGCTACTTCTTTTCATTACTTTGTATAAATTATGTATATTGCGTAGGATATAAATTACAGCAACCTTTGCATGCTGTATGCAAACACATAAGCAATCAAAACGTTGTTTCATCGACACGTGCATTTCAAATGTGCAAGTTTTGTAGCTTGTGTTTTCCGCAATATTATACGTTACAGCGTACATTAAATAGTCGTTCATTTTGAAGCCATAATTTTGAAATACTTTTTATGCCACTATTATTTTTTTAATGAGTCTTTCTAGTGCTAATATTAAATTGCATCTCCGCAATGTAAACAAAGCAGTAAAAAAAGTCAATTTAATCTTCTTCTTTCTTGATAAAAGCGAAGAAATCAAATTGGGAATACGGAGAGCTTTATAATTATTGAAATGGATAAATCTATTTGTTTTTAATCTTGGAGTGAAGGAGAATAATTTTGTAACTTATATTGAAACTTTATCGCCCCACAGAAATTTGCTATCAATTCCGACAGTTCAAATGTTTTTTTTTTTATAGGAACGGTAACAGTAGATAATGAGATTGTGAATATGCAATAATTATTATGTAGTATTAATAATTAATTTTTTTTTATATTACAGTTTGCATTTTTCTTTCAAATTCCTGAATTTTGTTATACTCCTTAGCCGTTTTAAACAAATGCATTTCAAAAAGTTTTTATTTTTTTTTTCATATAAATTTATTGAAGTACATTTTATTAATTACAATATTGATATAGACCTATAATAGAACAATTAAATTTTTATTTTAAATAAAGGTTAAATATAGAATATTTTTTGTCAGCGTCTGTATACGCATATTAAGAGTTATATTAATATTATAATTAATAAAATACACTTTAATTAATTATGTATGTATAAAATTTGGACTTTTTTTAGGCTTTAAAAATGATTTTTATATTATATCAAAAATGGATTAAGAAAAATTTTTTATTGACTCAATTGAAAATTACAAATACTTTTTCGAGAATATGTTATTTCTGTGCTCTTCCCACAGTAATATAATTTCCATGTATAGAGACTAATTGCGTCTTTCCAGGGACCCAGAGGTCTTGACATAACCGCATCACTTTACAATAATTTTATTTCTACTTGCTGACCCGATGCTCTCGTCCATCGGGAGTCGTGAAATTTCATTACTATGTGCTCGGGCAATAATTAATTACTAGCCGGTAGGACTCTCGTAATTTTGTTTCATCGATGTGATATGAGAGGAAGAGACATACGCTAGCGAAGTTTGCTGCGACATTGAATCAAAAATTATAATAGTTCTAATAGTGACAGATTATTGCAGGCTAAATGTCGAATTCAATTACTTACATGACATGATAATAAAAGAAAATTTTTCGGAAAGATTACATTTTTGTAATTTCTCGTAATGTTATATTGTAGCAAATAATATATTGCATCATATTTTGTCTTATTAATAGTTTATACAAAATTATGATAAAATAATAATTATTTTTATTGTCTATCAAAATTGTAACATTTTATTTTTTGACAAGATTTTATTAAAAAAAATTTTTTTTTTTAATATTAAGCAATATGTATTATATAATTTTTTCATATATATTATAATAATATTATTTAAAAAAATAATAATTTTATAGAATTTATAAATTATTGTAATATTCTAGTGTTTGCTTATTATTTCCGCTATCAAGAATATATTGCATTTTGTAAAAGATTATTAATATGAAACACAACACACACAGGAATTATATAAAAGTTATAAATTAAAATTCCGTAGATTTTTATGCAAAATAAGTGACACCATTTCCGAGCACATTATAGTACATTGTATCGTCGGAAAGGATCTTCTTAAGCATAGGCATGAATCCCGTTAGGAAGAGATAAAAGATTCGATAATATAAAATTTGTAATGCTATTACTACGGAGTTATTTAAACGTTAAGCTCAAGCATGCGGAGGCTTTTGTTTCTGACTATCGGCTTTTATCCAAGCTTGACGACGAGTGAATCTTTCGTTTTTCCTTTCTTATAGTAATATTTAATATTCTCTTCAACT
Source organism: Cataglyphis hispanica (assembly GCF_021464435.1). Classification (NCBI taxonomy): domain Eukaryota; kingdom Metazoa; phylum Arthropoda; class Insecta; order Hymenoptera; family Formicidae; genus Cataglyphis; species Cataglyphis hispanica. Next base: position 1,572,684 of record NC_065971.1, read on the forward strand.
ATTGTTTTTACCAACTGTCATCTTTTTCGACTTTTCTTCTACTGAGATTAATAAAGTGATAGTAAACAAACATATTTACTTCTTATTTGAAGAATTCGTTTGTGAATCACTATACAATTTTCTCGGTCTTTAATATTATTTTTATATTAATATTTCACTGACATTTTTTTATAACTCTCTTCACCGATTTAATAATGATAGTGTTAGTAACTGAAGAGATTTAACAACAATGCAAAGCTTTAACGAAAATAGTGAAATTGAAAAGAAATAATTCATTTTCGTAAAATATAAAATTAGATAAAAGATTTGTACGCGCAATTTTTTATCATGATAGAAAAAGTACATTATATCTTACGCGGGAGTTTCTAAAAAGCGTCCGAAAATTTTCATGAAGGGAGTATGGCCGGATGGAGGAAGCCGGCCCCGAGGAAATCTAGAACAGGATGCAAATGTGAGAGGAGGCGGTGACGATGCAAAATTGCCCGTCTCGTGTTCAATTATGCGGCAGACGATTTCGTAAGCACGTGGATAAGTCAATTGTTAAATCGTCAAGAGATCGGGGACCGGCGACTGTGTGTGCATCCGTATTATCTCGCGGCCACACGTATCCTCCTTTCTGGTTATAATCAATTCTCGCTAACTCGTCGGCGCGTCGGCAAAACCGTCCCGGTGACACCCGATATTGATCGAGAGAACCGAGTAAACGAAGCGTCATCGTCGCTACTATAAGTCGAATTTCTACATGGATTGCAGACTCTCTATTTTTTTTTTTTTTTTTTGAAATTCGGATATTGAAAATCTATTTCAATTTTTTCCGCAAGTAAATCTATAATTTATTTTTTAACAATACGATGCACATTCAAGCGATTATTTTTGCAATTTTACAATTTTCGGGTAATTAAAATAATTTCATTAAAAGTTTGTGGTGTCATCTCATGTTTAACATGAGATATGTATATTATTAAGTAAAGCCGATTATATATAAAAAATTAGAGAAAGCATATGTCGAGGTAAAAGATTACGTGGCCGAATTGATAACGTGAAGAATTTTAACCGCGAGAAATGACAATATAATATCACGAAGGTAAAAAAGAAATGACGAGTGGCCAGACTATTTTATACACGATTAATCGATAACTATCGACTCAATAAATGTCGTTGCACATATTTTTCAAATGTCAAAATATGTGCGCAATGTGTGCAAACAGCTAAAGGTAACCATGCACAAAATAGCGATTCAAGATAGGACGAGGCGGTGTTTAATCGACTTAAATTTGTATACTTTTTCGTTCTGCATTTGGCGTAAAATCAGTGCCGTGAGAAAATCGATAAGAACAGGAGGGAAAATAGCAATTTAGAGACGGATAAAAAGTAAGTGCGAACTGCGGTAAGTGATGCATTGGAACGGCGAAATAAAGGCAAAATTCTGTGTAGCCGAGCTGCGAAAGGATCGACAAATTGACGTGCTATTTGCGTCGTGCACATTTATGCACCTACGTACTACCTACCTACATCCGGGAAATAATTTGTATCGATCGGCGTTGCCTATGAGAAATTAATTAACCGCGAAAATCAATCTTTATTCTTGCGAATTTTATTATTTATATAACTTTAATTATAAATATCGCAATGAATAAATGTATTTTATAGCGCGCGTTCCGATAAGTTTTCCCATCGCGAGTAGCAATTATCGAACGTGTCCACGAATAATTTATTATCGAATTTATCGAAGGAAACAATTTTACACACTTTTTTTTTTCGATGCTAGAAAATTCTATTTATATCACGAAAATAATTATCTTCATTAATGAGATTCATTTGGAAAGAAGATTTCTTTTTATTCGACATATATATCAATAATCTGAATGATGTTGCGTATATTATATCGCTGTTCCATTCAAAGTATGCGGGAAGGAAAGCCTTAAAAGCGGAGTATGAAAGTATGACATCGGGGACTGATAACGACGCGAGCTACAATAGTGAGGGAAATATGGACGAAGGTTGTGTGAAAAGAGGGAAGTGTGTTTGCCGTTTACGGACGATTCGCGGGAGTGCTTTTTGCGCGATGTTGCAATTGCGTCGCCTTCGAAGATCCTCCTAAGTGTAATGAGACCTTGAGACTTCGTCGGAGAAAAAGGGGGCGAGCGAAATACCCACGGATGGCAAATTGCCGCCTTTTAACTAGAAATGCAAATGCGAATAATCAAAACGCGTCGTGGCAGTTTTACACGCTACTTTCGTTTGCGTGCACGTTAAAATTTAATACACAGGCACGCATGTTTGGTCTGCTAATGATTATTTTTTGATTACCTTAATACGTTTAATGCCGAATGAAATTTATATATGATGTATATCATAATTATTCCATCGTGCAATTTAAAAAATAGAGAAAAGAGAAGAAAGAAATGTGTGCTAAATTATAATAAAAACTATACTTTAAAAGCGAAATAATTTTTTATCCCTTGTTGAAGTTTCGAGAGATCTTTATCCGACAAGAAAAATATTAATGAACAAACAGAGTGATGTAAAACTTATATTTTGTTGTAACATACTCTCTGAGACCGGAAATGGTACATTTTTTATTGGAATTTCTGTGAAAAATTTAAAACGACAAACAAAAATTCAGAAATTTATTCCGGATGTCAGAAGGCTCGATTATTGTTTAATATTTATAATCTGTTACATGAAAAGAGTATGTGTATGATTTAGATGGAGTCATTTCATAAAAAATTTGTTTGTTCAAAAGTTTGCCATTTCCGTAAATGTATTAGATGTTCGGAAATTAAAAAAAAAAAAAAAACTTTCTCTGAATTTTAAGATCATCCAATTGAACCATTATTTTTACAATATATTTCACGTTTAAAATCATACAAATTAATTTATTAATCATTAGCATTATTAATTTAAAAAAAAACAATAAAAAGAAAATAAATAAAAATTGCTTATAATTTTATAAATTTAAATAATCGCAAGCTAGTAATTTCTTAAAATTCATATAATTGTTTTATCTAATAAAGAAAATCTTAACAATGCGCAACAAATGCTGGCTAAAGCTATTCTTTGATAAGAAAACGGTACATTTAAATCTTGTGATTTTGAGTTTATAATGAAATTCCTTCTGATGCGGAAGGAAAAGAGCAAACCAGACTACTCTTCGATCTTGGCTACCGCGGTACTTGCGGTAAGATTAAACGTTTCTGTATACTTCTATAAGGGTCGCCAAACTTTTCTAAGTCAAACTCGGAGATAAAACTATTAAACTGTATGCCCTAGACGTTGTCAGACGAAGTATTACGCAGTGAATGTTTTATCAGCACAACAGAGTTTCGAACTCTCCCTTTGTAAGCCAGCTACTTTCAGAAAGATGTTACAAACTGCGACGGAAAGAAATGTAACTTAGCTTTTTCCAGAAGCACAAGAGAATCGACATGGATATCGCATTTTACAACTTCAAAAATATAATTTATATTTAACTTGCGAAAAGAAGTTTTCATATACATATACATATATATATATATATGAAAGCACATAACAAGATATTTCAATTTACCTTATAAAGCCTTACAAAATGCTATATTAATTCAATGTATATATTATTTTAGCTCACTTTTTTTTTTATAATCTAGAGAAATATTTTCTGAAATTAGTGGCGAAAATAAAACGGAACGTTGAATTATTAATTAAAGTTAATTTATTCATTCGTAAATATTCTCGCTCTTAATGTGAAAAAAATAATTAGCTGCATCGCTGTAATATTGCCGTAACATCTATGTACATTAATAATGCATCGAATTAGTGCATTCAATGTGCGTGCACGTTCATTTCAATTCGCTGCACGTTCGGGCGAAATCGCTCCAGCACAGAAAAGATCGGCAGTATCGAATCATCATCAACGACATTATCTGTGTTTGTCATTGGATTTAAAATGAGAGAGAAAAAGAGAGAGGGTTAGGGAAAAAAGGAAGAGCAACGAAAAAAAAAGAAAAAATAGAGAAAAAGTAAGCTTTGTTTGCAATCGATAGCGAAATCATTAATCAGCACAAACCTGATTAAGAGTCGTAATACCCTATATTCTCTTCTTCTCTATCCTTCTTTTTCTATTATAAATCTCTTGAGAACCAGAACATTTGGGATTTAATCTAATTTATTTTCTCTTTCTTTACAATCATCATACTGCTTCATAATGATGTAATTAAAAAATATTTAGAATATTTTGGATAATATATTGGATAATTTAAATGGTGGCAAATTATAGAGGAAGGATGATTTTTGAACGAGCAAAATATTCTCTTGAAAATTGAGGCTTATATCGAGAGGATAATAGAGAGATAAATTCATAAAATAAAAAAGTATATGGCATGTATGTTAATAAAAAATATGATATTACGCATTATATAAAACAATTCTAAAATTTATTTTCCGAAGTAAATCGAACCGTAAAAATTTCCAGGAATAAAAATTTTCTAGCTTCAACAGACGGTCGCGAATTTCGCAGCATTTCCAGATCGTCGAAGACGATTCGCGGATGTCACGAGAAGCATTTTTGCAGCTTTTTTGCAGAAAAAAGTTAGACTATGTGCGAACGGCGAAGAGGTTTCCGACACTCGTCGAGGTCATGGGCGATGCCATCGAGAAGATTTACGACCGTAAAACTTTATTTTACTTTTTCGAGCAATTCAGCAAAAATTCACATACTGCCACACAATGCGATTTATGAGTTTTCGTGAGATTTTCATATTTGTTAACGTTGCCGATTGTCAAATGGAAAATTCACTCCTTTTTTTTTGCTTCTATAATTAATGATATAAATCAGAATATAAAATATTATTTCTCTCTCTTTTTCTTTCTCTTTTTAACTGTAAGTTGTCTATAAAATCTCAATACATAGAGCGTAGATATAAAGTTATGATATTTTGAGATTACATTCAATAATAATATCTATGACGTAAATATGATATTGAACGTATAATTAAAATTCACATTTGTCTAGAGTCATAAAAAAATACATATTCCAATGACCCGCTTCAGATAACAAATGCAAAAATAACTACTTGCGGTATCAAAATAAAATGCTGAAAAGGAAGAATAATAAATACTTTGTTAAAATAGCGACAGGAAAATATTAATGTGGAATGAAAAAATACGACGTGCATATTTATTTTTTTATGCTTTTTGCATACAAGGAAACCTTTTAAAATCTTTCTTCCTTTATATATATATATATATATATATATATATATATATATATATTTTTTTTTGTCTTAATCTTTGATTAATGTATTTTTGACAGGTAATATTAACGTGACATGTAACGTGAAATGAAAAGAAAGAAAGATTTCAAAAGGCTTCCTTACATTCAGAAAGCAAAAATATAGTTATTCTAGCGAAGCACTAGTACTTTTGCTTCACATTACATAAAAAAATATGCACCTTGTATTTTTTTGTTTTACATATTTTCCTGTTGTTTTAACGAAGCATTTATTATTCTGTATATGTGTGTGTCTTTGGAATAAAGAATTTTAATGAAAAGTTTTCGCATTTGTATTTTGCTATTTTTTATTTTGGCAATAAAATTGCAATTTAAATTTTATAGAAAGTTTATTCTTAGCATTTGTAACTACACGTCACGATTTTGTAAAATGTATTTTTTTTAACGTGTATTTTTACTACATATAAATAGTTTCACAATGTATCGATTGCTTTGCCTTGGTTTATCAAATGTATTTCTCTTTGCTCATGGCGATTAAATTAATTGTTTCGATTATAAAATTCATTATTATCTTTATTGTAGTTTGTTAAAAAGTTATACAATGTTGAAAAAATTTTTTAACGATAATTATCATAGAATCGTATGTATACTAATTAATGAATAAATATTATATTATTTGAATAGAACTCTTAAATATATTAAATGTGCGTTAAAGGGTTTAAAAAATTTTTGTTCTATTATTACAAGTATTTTTCAAAATATGAGCAGATACTTTTTTTATTTATAAATATATTAGGTACGCAACACCACGAGGCAACATTTGTAAATATATAGTGTATGCCACAGTTGCTACTTTATTCATATAGGCAATTAAGCATAACTGTATTTCTTTTACAAATAGTATTGATTAAAGTCCATATAAATTTAAACAATTATCGCTTCGTCAGCCTTAAATGAATTATTTATTATCTCATAGAAGAAGTTATATGCTCCCGATAAATAAAATTGCCGTTATTCATATATTCACGACTTATAGCATGCTATGACATATTCAGGACGAGCTTGAGTACAAAATGAGCTCGTGTAGCAATATAGTATAAGCATAAGATGTCCTTCAAGATGTCGTCTTAGATCGCCCAAGTTAATCTTAAAATACGTCAGGTTTATTTTACTCTGATGATCTTGAAAGAAAATTTTATAGTGGCATTTTATCAATATAGCATAATATGTGAGTCTTATGTAAAATTTATAATTTTTTCAGTTATAAATTTCGAATTCTTTATCATTTCCTCGAATCTCAAGTTAATCGCGCGTCGTTTGCTTCTGAAAACTCGGTTTATATAGCAGCCACTTGTATTCCAGCTCTTGTATGCATCTATACGCCTTTTTCGCCTAACAAATGTTACATGATCTTGTTTAAGGGGAGTCTCAATGTCGTAATACTTATACATATTTTGGGGAATTATTTACGCATTACTTCGCATTACTTCGCATTGATTTACAAGTCTTTTAGCACAAAACAATAATAACCCAGACAAGATTAAAAAACGTCTTGAAAAATAAAACCGATGTCCTCGACTTTAGAACGTTTTTAAATACGCGTGAATAATTCTCAGAATCAAACGATTATTTATGAATATTTGAGATAAATAGATAACCGCAAAGATATTTTTCTAATTTAATAAAATAAATTTAAAAAAATATTTTTCTAATTTAATAAAACAAATTAAAAAAAATATTTTTCTAATTTAATAAAATAAATTAAAAATAAGTATATGGTTGGTAAAAAAAATCGAAAACTTGGTTTTTTGCTACAAAATGCCAACTGTCTAGATAGATTGTTATGAGTGAGAGGAAAAAATGTCATCTAAAACTAAAAAAAAAAAAAAAAACTAAATGAAAGGAGTACGAATGTAGAGGTCAATAAATAAAATAAAAAAAAAATTAAAATAGAGACATTTCATCTGAAAAAACGTTTTCTATGGTTGAACTCTTGGTTGAACTCGAATTCCGAATAAGGTAAATCGCAATACATGTACAAATTTTTGGTGAGTGAGACACTCCTCACTTTTGTTTCGGATCGAAAGAGCCGTTGATGCCGCGTCGAGCAATTGAAGCACGTTTCGACAAACATCACATTTTCTCCGCGAAAAGGAACACGTAGATGGTATTAAAGGTTAGAGAGAAGTAACTGGATAGTAAATTTAAACCTTCACTCCCAGGGACATGCTCTTTAGCCATGAAAACTTTGAAGGTTGACCCAACATTTTTAACGATATTTAAGCATGAGTTTATAACATGCGATGAATTATCCGAGCACCTTTTTCGTATGATAAATATTATTTGTATATTATTTATATATTACTATTTATATTGATGTATATACTACGTGTGAGGAGTTAAATTAATTATGTATCTATACATTTTTAATAATATTTTTGAGTATAAAATTTCATAAAATAGCTCCATTAATCTGATATTCCTACTACGAGATATTACGATATATAATTGTGCTAATTTGATATTCTATTCTCCACTTTATAATATCAAGTAGCAGAAAATTTATATTAAAGATATATCTCGAGTTTATCTTTGATATATATATATATATATGTCGAGAGCAAATAAATTTAAAAAAATTTTAAATATCAAAATTAAAAGAAAAATTAATTGCATTAATTAGCATTACATTAGTAGCTACTATTTAATGCAATTAAATAGTAGTATTTAATATTGTAGCATATAACATATTCTCTATTATTTTTTATACTTTTGCGAGTAATAAATTCGGGACAATAAATCAACAATAAATTAATAATGCTACACATCTCAATTTTTTGTGCTGAAAATGAATGATAAAGCTTCAAAAAATTGAAGCAGTTTTTAATCTGTTATTATACATATGTAATGAATTAAAGATGATTAGAGGTGGACATTATATTATATTAAGAAAACATTGAACGATCGCATGTTATTTTGACAAATCATGCTTCGTCACCCATGCCGACGAAATGAACACTATCGATTAATGCTTTAATTAATGCGTGAGTCATTTTCACTCACCTTCCATGGTCATGTTATCTCCGAGCTTCATTTCATAGACTGTCCTTTCTTCTGCGCGTTCACGCGCTCATTAAGCGCTCTTTAATAGGATTGGTCGACGGCGGTTGCCAAGTTTCATTTTGCTCTTCACACTTAATTTTTGAACTGACGATTTAATTACTTTACTCGCCGAATGTTTATCCGCGAACACTTATCACTTGCTCGCAATCTTGACACGGATTATAATTAACGTTTCTCCTCGGACTTGTAAATCGAACAATTCTTTCCGCGATTAAACTCATTGCTAAAATATTTCATTTGGATTTTTTCCTCGCGCAATAAAGTTGTCGCTTTGCAAGATTAGCTCTTTGAATTCTTCGTGATGAATACGTACATACGTCTATCGTCGATAATATCTGGAAGGGACGCTTTGTTTGTCTCTGAAAAAGAACAAAAATAAACATGCGTTAAAGTTTCAATGTTAATTAACGAGGGATTATAGAATTTGGAAGTGAAAAATTAATTTTAAAAACATGTTAATCATATAATAAATTATATTTGAAGAACAAAACGCGTTTATTAAATGCTTTGTAATTATATTTAAGTAATGTAATTCACACACATATAATGAGAACTCTGTCTACACTGTACTTGATAAAACAATACCATACCAAAGGATCGATAGACTTAAATAAATAGAATAATAATCATATACAGTAATTTAAAAATTTCATACATACACATCTATATTGGATATTAACAGTTCAAGATCAGAGATACGTGGCTATTGACCTTTCGAACAGGATAAGGAGTTGATTATGATAGGAGACGCAGGTGTTTTGGAAGAAAATATAGCTCCCGCGCCGATAAGATAACGTTATTGATTATTTGATATATCGGTCATATCCGCGTCATAAAAGTTATATCTTGAGAAAAGTTAACTGTTTTCCTGCCTTCCTCGCTTGCATAATGCGACAGTTAGACGGATGCTATCACATTCCGCAACTCGCAAATTTGCACTTGTCAAATTTTCAATAAAAAGTGCAAGACCGCGTTTGCTATTTTGTGGAGATTAAAACGCGACGTTAATTCTGTCTTATTTTTAAATAAACATAAACTGCATCTGCATTAAGAAGACAAGATTTATATAATGTTAGAGTCGAAACATTTCGATTTTAATCGTTCCACTCTTTCGTTCGCGTTAACAGATCGATTTTCTCTGAGTTTTCTTTCGAATAATACGTTGACAATCTAATCAAAGAATTTAGGTCAAGTGCATATAGCGCATAAGTGCGTAGTAGTAAAGTTTGGCGGAATAGGCCGTATTTCATGCATACGCATTGCGTAACCTGCTGGAGCACCTGAGCATTGCTATTCCTACGTGTTACATGATCCTCTCGAATGCACTGAGAAGCATAACATAACGCAATTGTGTTCTGGCAATTCCAACATGCTCCTGCCACTGAATGTTCACAATCCTCCCTCGTATCGCGTTCGTAACACGAGATTATAATATATACTCCTTTCCTCGATGCGACGATTATGTCGGAATTAATATTTACCGGCGTCAGTGGCGCATGCGAAAATTGTATTATCAAAGGTTATTAATCGAATAATATGGGAACGTTTAATAAAACAAAAATATAATAAATTATGTGCAATTAATAAAGAGCGAAGAGATTAATTACATTCTTCGGGTTCACATACACGATTTCAAAATGGATATTTAATTTTTTATTTATTAATAATTTTTAATTTATGAAGTTAATAACTGTGCAGCATAAATAATTGTTGGTCGACATTACAAATTGTAATAAAACGAGCGTACTTGGCATATTGTAAATTATAATTGATAAAATTTATTACCTAACTTTTGGTTTTTTTTTTGCAAAAGACTTTGCAAATATAAATTAGCAGAATGTTGAGTGTTGAAACTATGAACTATGAAAGACCCCAATGGAGCTTTAGAGCCATAATTCTCTCTGGCGATTTAATTTTGCACTTAATAGCTTTACTTATTGTTACTATATTAGATTATTGTGTGCAGCGTTGAACTATTATACGGTACTGCGTTATTCCTGCTTGTGAAAATAGCGAGAGCAAAATATACCTTCACGTAAATGGACAATAAACATAATTCGCGTATTTATCTTCTAAACCACAGAATCACAATGGCTGTCCTACTTTCACATTTATACATATAACCGTTATTCTTCGATTCCCAAGTGCTGTAGAAAAATATTGGACGTCGTGTTTTTAATGTAAGTTACTTTCAAAGTATAATATTCATTTTTCTAGCTTTAGCTAAAAAATAATAAAAGAATTGATTGCATTTTTAATTTAACTGTTTTTTTTTTTTTTTTTTTTTTAAATATTGTATTTGTTCTCCTATAATCCATTTTGCGATTTTTTAATTCTATATATATTATATAATATAAGGAGGCTTCTTGTAACAATAAATAGTCATAACAGGACATTGAAATTTTATCTAATAAATGATAAGAGTATTTGAATAATATCTTGAAAAAGCTTACTTTTTTATGGAATAATTGAATTGAAAAAGAATATAGTTAACCCAGTAGTAGATCTTGACGTTAAAATTTTATGATAAATTTTTGGGATGCTATTAAATTATCTCTCTTCAAAAATATTGACAGATATATACATGTACATTGATTCTACAGTATATTGATTTTACAAACAATATGCTTCTCTGTGAATCGTGCCTGAAGAATTGCAGTTGTTCTCTGTTTACAGAAACGAAAGAAAAATGAAAAATATACGACATATAAAGGCAACATCATAAGTTTGCAAATTTGAAAGCAACATGGAGAGTATTTCAGCAAGAATGAGATTTGAATAAGATTCACAGATGAAGAATGGCAGTAAAATTTCTCTCGCTCTTTGTCATTGTGTTATTTCAAAAATACCTAGAATTTCTACTAAGAACGTAAGACATTAGGATTTTCATCAAAATAATGAGCACGAATAGAGAGACTCCCAATTTTATTATTGCTTATATAAATCTCCTCGAGCGTTATTCGTATCAAAGGACTTAATCCGTTTGCCTCTTCACTTGTCGTCTACTCTCGATGTTGCTTTGATGTACCGACGGTAACTATCTCTTTGCAAATAGCTGATGCAGCATTTGATGCAGCGCAACTCTATTTCCACATTTCGCTTTTGCTGAATTTACATCGTTATCTACGATTATCTCGCAAACGTGCATTTATTTTATATAGGGTGTCTGATAATAATTGCCCAATCAATTCAGTGTGAGTATAATAAGCGCGCAGTAAAAAGGGACAATCCATTGATACGTGATTGCTAGGATGCGAAAAGCTATTATTATGTACTGCTGTCACGTAACCGTTGTCATTAGTAGAGCTCCTTTCAAAATTTTGTTGCGCGCTTAGCGACCGCATATTTTTGGGCTTTATCTCTTCTCGCCGCGCGCTTATACTCGCGCGGTCGATCTTTTTTTAATTAATTTCTCAATAATTATATTATAAAAATGGCAAAATGATAAAAGAAATTTCTCCTTGGTTTCATCAGCTCTATTCGCACATTATGGAGCGATTATTATTAGACACCCTGTATATTCGGTCTTCGCGCAAACAATAAATATACAATAGAGAGGAAGCCGAGAAATGATTAATTATCTAAAATACAGAATTAAATATTTTACAATTTTGATTTTGTAAGGAAATTAGATGTAAAATCAAGATTATAATAATTGTACAAAAATAAAAACAAATTTTATTTTCTAAAATAAAGTTAAAAGTGAAAAATATATAATAATAATATATTTTATATTTTTTGAATATTTTTTTTTCTCGAAAAAAATTTTAATTGCAAATTTTGATCCTAAGATCAGATCGTTCTATCGTATTATCAAGAGAGAAAAAAGATTTTTATATGTGTGCGAATATATATTGGACGAGCTACCTCTTTCATACATATTTAAGGAGATGTAAATTTAGTCATCCAGAGTTATCGAAATTGGATCTATCCATAATATATATATACATATATATATATATATTGCGATTGTCGAGCACAAATTTATATTATATGCATAGGATATTATTATACTGGAAAACGCGCATAGGAAAGTTTTATCAAGCGTCGCATATTTATGTTAGGTATGAGAACGGGGAATGTCTACACTGTGTATAGTCACGTAGTTCGTTATATAGTCAGTCTTTGTATAGTTCGTTATATCGCGTCAATGTACAATGATATCTGGTGATGGTAACGATTACAGAGAGATGATCGTTGATAATGTGTATTTAAATGAGAAGGCTTGCTTACGTCACGGCGACGTGAGGCGCTATAATTCGATTGCGCGCACGCTATCACGTGTTTAAATTAGAGAAAGGGACGTGTTTAAAGAGATAGCTGTACGCCCGTTTCCAGAACGGATGTATGTATATATTCGACTGAGGTATATATTTGCCTGCGGCCTGTGTTTGTCCCGTGCGGTTGCATTACCTGTCCAGCTTTGACATAAACGCGGTTTCTGTAAGTGTGCACTTGCAGCTTCGAATAATTCATATCGCCCATCCCAAGCACAAAGAGCTGCAATAATATATGCTATAATTGCAATATCAATCTGAGAAACTAATTCTGTACATTTTGATCGAAAATATTCATTATGTATTTGATTTAGATTATTCTGCATACAAATGTACCTGCTCTTGCTTTGATTTATTTATTACTCGGATTTAATTTAAAGATATATCTTAAAATATATCATTTTGAAATATCTTGCAATATTAATTTATGAAGAGAAAATCTTGACCTGCAATCATGATTAATCGCAATTGAAATATAATAGAATTTTTTTTTTAACAATACATGTATACATTTATAGATCATATTCCATTTTTGACTTCAATTGCCACGAGAACATCACAATGAATCTAGTAAACTCATTCTGACAAAATCACAGAAGATAAAAGGACGAATTGAAATACGAATATCGAATGACGAATAGTGAATAAGAAAAAAGGGTCGCGTATAATCAGACACGGACACGTGGGGAAAAATGTACACGTGGAAAGTCCAAGTTTACATGTACATACGATGCATGGCGTACGCGTGTCCCAGCCGGCTGTGCTCTTGCTTCTGGCTCTATCGATTTAGGACGACTCTACGTAACCGCGACAACCAGTCGACTTGTATATACACGGCCTCTTTCGTGTTATGCCCATCCTTTATTACGCAATTGCAAAAAGGCTCCTAAGGCTTACGATTGCGATGTCTAATTAATCGTTTTCCCGAGCTTTGACCGCGCTGCCTTTATTTTTTCGTTTTGCTTTGCGTCTGTTGATGAATCGAACGTGCGGTTGAAAATAAAATTGATTACACCAATCACGGGATTTTTTGAGTTATCGCTACACGATGTATCTATCACGATGAAGATTAATTAATAAGAGCACGCGATACGTGCAATAGTGGATCGATATGAGTTGAATAATGTACGTATCATCGTCTGCGTCTCGTGGTAATAATGTCGGCACGGTTCCTCTCGCGAACTGTAATAAACACTAATGAGATTTAATCGGCTACAGTTCTATGCACGGCTAATTCTTATTACGGCTCATTATGAAGTTGCACGTGCAATTCCGTACAAGGATCGTCTCGTGACGAAATACGCGCCAAGGAAGATGACACGGAAGTACGCCAAACTGTCCTTGATGAAACCGCGCTTATCGATTTTCCTGAGTAACTTATTTGATTGAAGAGCATGAGCACATTCTTTTGAAGATGCGGAAATTCACGATTTCGCCAGTTGTTGAAATACTTAAAATACTTTGTAACGATACGACTGCGCATGTTATGCGCAGTCGGTGTGAATAATATTATTATCATCAAGCATTAATAAAAATATGTTTTATTAGAAAACAAAATGTTATCCAGGCAATGTTGTTTTTGAAATTCTAAGGCCGGTTCTTCTCAAATTAAAAAGCAGAACTTAAAAATTTAATTAAAATTTAAATTTAGAATTTCTTATAAAATAAACGTTAGGTTGTGCGAAACATAATATATTATCAATTTAATGTTTAGTTACATATTTAATTAAAAAAATTTTATTATTATATATTTATTATTATTATTATTATTATATATTTGATTTAAACATTTTTTTAAATTATGTAAAATAATAATTATGTTTTTAATTTTAAAGCTATATACACAATAGTGGTTTCTTTCTTTTACAATTTTATAATAAATTTTTATAATAAATTATAATAAATTGGATTGTTCGGAAAGTTTTCTAGTTTGTTTTCCTAAGAGAAATATATAAGATAAAAAAATATAACTAATTAGAAAAAATATAAAAAAATTAGAAAAATTTTCCAACCAACTTATTATTTTCAATGTTTTCGCCTGTGTTAATCCTTGAATAGTTTTTACGAATAAATTGCCAAATTATTTTGTTTCAAAGGGTAGCTCAAAGTATATAATCATCTTCAACCTCCAATTGTGCGTTGTGAAACACTGCTCCGGACTTTCTACGTAAACGGGGAATTATGCGGACACCCATAATATACATATACATATATATAATCCTGTTTGTCTTGAATAATAACGAAATAACGAACATGAAGGGCCGAAGTGGCGTCAGCGAGGTGGAGAGACGCGACGCCTACGCGAATGATATTGTGTTAGCGAGAGATGTTGACGAGATGTAATTGACTGATTAAGAGGTAATGGGACACACCTGTGTTAGATTTGCGACGAAGATCGAATCGCACAATCTGAGCGGGATTACAGCACTTCCCCGATTCCGCCATTTATCACCACCGCATAATAATGTTGCGTAATCGAGCCGACAATATTCGAGTCGATTATGTCTTCGAGTATATATATAGGAAGAATATATTCTTGCGATTCTAATTATACGAAATATTTATGGCGGTAAAATGTCTGTCAAAGATGAATTTGTTATAAAAAGTTCTAAATTAAGACAATGAAAACAATGTATGTATATTTATTTCACTTTGAGCAGAAAAAAGTTATATCTTCTTTCACAGATTCAAGAAATTATTAAGAAAATGGCTATTTTAGTTCGGTAATAGCTCCACTTTTTTATTATTAATGGATGGAGCGCATATTAGTGAGGTAAAAGGAGACAGTAAAATTGACGTTGAAGTCGACTAATATCTTCCGTGATACCAATCGAATGTTCTTCAATTATCAATGAATTACGTCACATAGTCTATTGCCATGACAAATGTCAAACAAAAATGAATCTATTTGTAAAGTGAAGTGATCGGATGCATTACTACGTTTCAATATTCGGCATCATTTGGAACTCTTTTTGTGTGGAAAGAGAAAGGAGATATTGTGAAAAAAAATATCGAAACATTACTTGAATCCAAGACTATTCATGCTTTAACTCAAAATATATATCGGAAATCGAGTAATTAAGGATAACAGCTAATTGGATGTGGGAAGTCAAGTATTAGCTTCAAGATACAATTTTGTTAATCAAAGTAAAAGAATTTTTTCTGACATCCTGATATCGTTCACATTACATTAATTTCATGCTTACAAACATTATATTATTATATTTATAACATTATAAACACTAGTGTATGTGAATAGAATTATTTTCTCTATCTGTCTTCTTCTATTACTACTTGTTATATTTAAACTTCAAAGTGAAAATAATAATTTGTGTTTTATCAGGAAAGAAATTATTATAATTTGCAAAACAAAAATTGATAGCATAACGTGGCTTACTGGCATTGATAAATAAGAAAAACGATAACATAAATATATAATACTAATAATATTGCCTCTCTCTTAAAATATACAGAAAATTTGTATATCTTTCGCGTCTGTCACGGTGAATTTCATTCGCGATTTAACGTAATCTAGTTTCTCTTTTCCATCTGACTATTTTCAGTTCTCGAGAATTTTCTTCTTAATCAGACATCAGATTTATGGCAAGCTTTCTAATGAGATTGCTAAATACATTGCTAAATACAAATTCTTTAATAAATAGTTAAGAAAGATATATGATGTTAGATATATATCGCTCTAATTACTTAAATTTATAGAGGCAGGTTTTAAAGAATTCTTGCTCATCATAAATTTAACGAAACTACCGGCGCAGTTTCTATTAAGATAATGTATGCATGACACACACAAATATATTATTATATATTTGTTCAATTTATTTAGCAATTTGGAATTGATTTTTCTCTAACAAAAAATATTGATGGAAGATATTTATTGTACTTGTCGAATTTTGAATATTTATATGATGTTCTGTTTAAAGCTGATTTTCTTTTACGCGCATTCTCACGATATGTTGTATGAAAGATATTACACAGACTTCATGTCCACAGAAAATTCACACAAAGCGATATTCGTCTCTATTTAGTCCGCTGCATATGTTCATTATTTCAACTTTGCATTCTTTTGCATATATAAAAATTATTTTTGACGTATAAATTTGCGTTTCTCGTAAATTGTATTTTTATAACATAATATTTATTTTAATTTTAAATGTCTTTCATGTAGAAAGTAAACATTCTTGTTGTAAGGAAAATGAATATTCTTACTAACAATAAAAATTATATATAATAAAAATATATATAATATAATATATATAATTTATATATAATATATAATATATAATATATAATATTATATATATATATATATATATATATATATATATATAAAATAAAAATTAAATTATGTGAAGTAATAATTTTTACTTGATATTTTAAAAACTTTTAAAATTATGATAAATAGATTTAAAATTATGATATAGATTTAATAAGGTATAAATTTACAAAATAAATTTATGAGATAAATTTGATCAGGAATAATTTATATCTATATATCACTATAAAATATTAATTTAATTTTTATTGACTCTGCCAGTCTAAGGTTAAAATAAGATACAGGAGCTTATTGAGTAGAGGTGCGCGAGCAAAAAAATGAAATTTCCTGTGCAATTTAGCACACTTATTTAACACAGGTTTTGGCGCAAGTAAAAGAGCGAAATTTATTTCAATGAAAAGTTCTATTTGTGGGAAAGAATGGTAATGCGCATTTTTTGACGACGGTAACGATGTTATTTATCAGCTAAAAGCGTTTTGCGAGCTTTAGTCAGTTAATTTTGCATTGTTATCAACTTAAACTACCTATTAAGATAACTGTGGAAATACACAGCGTCAAGGTAACAATTTAAATATAATACATTTTATCATATAATACATTATATATATAATAGCATTTTATTCTGTAATACATTTTACTATAATATGACAATAGTACATTCTAAGATTTTAACGATTTAAACTAACATTCTTTATTTAATAGAAAATTTGTTTACTTATACATGTGTATGTACATATGTATGTATACATATGTCCGTGCATATTTAGCAGTTTTTTCTAAAAAAATTTTCTGCTTTCTCATGTTACATTTTGCAGCAAGTGTCGAAAGTAAAGTGCACTTTACGAAATTATTGCTTTATGCTATAAAGCGCTTTCAATTATCTTTTGCGCTATACTTTTATGATTGTGCTTTGTCATATGTAAAAAGGGGGCTAAATGTAAAGTTCAAAGTTAAGAAGTTTCTTTGGAATAGTTCCTTGAAGTAATTTGTAAACTAGCTCAAAGAACAAGAAACCTGTTTCTTACCTGTTTCATACATTTGTCCTCGTTCTCGAGTTAACGAGTTAATAATATAAATTGATATACGTTTCGATTTTCTTAATGTATACAACTAGTGTTTAATTTAATTTTCAAGAAAAGTAGAAGAAGCTTTCTAACAATAATACCAAAGGAATAATTTTTATCGCTCGCGAGATACTGACGAATGAAATGAACTGAAAATGAATGTTTTTAGAGCAAATGAGGTGACGGATTAAAAAAATGACATGTAAGTTGAAAAAATAACATGTGCGTTACAAACAGGAAGAATCGTTAGCAATAATCGAGAAGAATGATGCGAGATTCACGTTTATAACTATATGGGACCAGTTGCACCAATGTCAGTTAGTGATAACAATGTCTCTGATAATGTCTCTACTGATATATAATTATAATGTCGAATTTCCGTTATAGTACTAGCTGAAATAACCAGCAGTATATTTAGTATTACGTTTATTGAATGAAATCGTAAGAAAAATAATCAAACTTCATATAAATATGAATTTCGAGACGTTTTGTTTACATGCGCTTTTGTTCACTTAGACTTTGAAAAGGAAAATTCTTATATATTGAGAGCACGTGTCGTGTAAAACATTTTTATTTAGAATTTGTTTAAGGCTGTTTTGGATGTACAATAGTAGCAAAAAACTGTCAAAATTAAAAAAAAAAAAACATATTTCTTACGTTTATATTGTTTGAAAAGTCAAATCCGGATTATGGAAAGAATTAAAGTATCACAAGATAATATGGATTTTGACGTCTTCGTAAAAGAAAATAGTTGTAATTAATATTTTTTCTAATTTATGGCAAAAACTTTTGATCGTAAATACCCTCTGAAATTAACTGCAAGAAACAATAAAAAACAAATAATTTGCAGAAAGAGAGAAAGAGACAGATAATATTTTTCTACAATTTTTAGTAAATAACTTTTAAACGAATAAGTGGATTAAAGTTCAAGTTTTGTACAAATATTTATTAGAGTTTTCTTAATATATGTGAAAATTTTTATTTCATTGGTAATATTTTTTCCTTGTCAAATTTGTCAATAAGTGCTACGATACGCGATTTTTTATAAGAATCAATAATAACTTTAAACTAAAATAATTTCCAAATCGTTAAGAGAATTGTACTCAGTTTTTGCACAAATATTTCGAGAAAATAGTAGAACGGTCTACAAAATTTTCACGCTTTTGTTAATATTTCGATATATGACATCCTTAAATGAATGTTATATGAAAATGGAATATAAAAGAAAAGAATTAAACGCATATTAGAATGAATTTTTATGATGCGAGCTAATATTTACACACGGAAAAACAGAATCATTGACGTACAATTAAAACGGATACTAAGACTGATATTAGAACTTTTATGTACGATAAGCGCGATATAGTGACAAAACACTCTTGCAGTTTAATTTAATTTTACGCTCCACGTAAGCACTTTGAATGTAAAAAAAAAATAATTTAACCAAAATTCGTCAATCATAATTATTTGAATGAAACTGCTAATGTTATTGATGCAACAGATCTGTAAACAAACACGGCTGTCACTATCTACGCGTCATGTACACGTGGATGTCCGTCCTCCCCTCCACGGTCCACGCGAGAGCGTGATCAAGAATGGCAACAACACGCAGGCAGGATCTTCTCATCAGATGTTGTGATAAATTTAAATTTACTTACTCGCTACATTAGATGAGAGTAGCGGCTTGCCAGAGGAGCTTTTCTCGTTTTCCGCTTCCTTCCTGCTCAATTGTACCGGTGGAAATTCTTTCCACCAGAGATAACGCGTCCTTCGCCGAAGAACACTGGATGGATTAGGAGACTCAAGGAGATTAGCCCCGATATTTCTTTTTTCCTTGCGAAAGCGTCACGCTTTGTTGATGCGAGTGTTTATAATGCAATCATAATCCTGGTCGTCGTCGTAAGGTCGCTCGAGGCGAGAGTTTTCGCGGCATCGTGCTCGACGCGAGATTGCTCCCCTACGCACGCATGATCACTAATCCCCTCTTGTCTCAGCTACCCTCTGCAAACGGTTTTATGGCTCGAAAATAAAGTCGATAGAGATGGTAGTCGACAACGATCGAGCGTCGCCGACCTGCGTCGCTCAGTCGACTGACTAGCTTGGACTGACTGGACTACCCTCCCGTAGACTCAGTGATTTTATTCCATCCCCACCAGGATCTACCCGCCCCCTCTCGTGCCACGAATCTCACTCGTAACACCCACTCGCGATCCGGAGTCGACGTGGGTGCTCGGGGGGGTGCGTGAACATCGAGGATGAAGGCAAGCCATCGTCGTTGACCATGTAATTGATAGTTGACCGTATCATCCAAAGATCAATTAAAGGTCTATTCTTCACGATAAAAATAATTGTCTGAAAACAGCATAGTTGACTTAATGTTATTAATAGCCGAGATGCCTTGTCACCTGGAAAATTACAAGTTTTTTTTCATAAAAGTGCAATTATTTTACGGTGTAATAATTTTGTTTTAAATTTATAATCGAGTTGTAATTTCAGATCTTCATTAATATTGAATTATTTGCGCGTGTGAGTTTGTATTTAATCAAATTTATTTGAGAACAGAAACTGTTATATCTGGTTTACAGCTTTTTTGAAACACAGTTAAATCTTATAGTAGTAAACGGAGAAAAAAATATATACACCTTTGAATACTATATGTTTTTATAGCGAAAAGTTTCGAAAGCTTTAAACCGCTCAATTACTTACACCAACTCTTTGATGTGACTAATTTTATGTGCCCAATTTAAGTATTTGAAGTATTTAAAGACATTCTTATTATCAGTAAAGGAAAGGAGATGACTTTCGTTTCTAACTTTGTTCAAGGTTGAGAGTCTCGTAATGTGCCAACACTTGGAAAGTCTTATCTCTTTATCTCGAAAACTCTCAAATCATATTCTTATTAATCAGTCGAATTTTATTCGCTTTTTCAAAAATTTATTTATTAACCATATTATCAAATGTATCTATTTTTAGCTTATATACATACATAATTAAAATATTTTGATAATTATATTTAATAGTTTAATTTTATTAATAATGTAACTTTCAACGATTATCCAAATTACATTTCTATAAACTTAATATACTCCGTTAAAAAAAAAAAATTATAATATGTAATGTATATAATATACTATAATTGATTTAAAAATTGATTATATTGAAATTTTGAAAATAGGGTGTTAACTTTACAGAGAATATATAATTTAATTTTTTTCCGCCAATTCCATTTACATGCCAGGCGAAAAATTTTTCATGTCCGCGAATAGGCTCACGTCTCCAAGTTTAAGGTCGTACGCGGAATAGCGACGTACTTACGTCATCAACATCGATTCGCGGACGTTCGTTGACCCACCTAATTCTAAAGCATGAACTGCAGGTCTTTAATTCACTTGCTTGTCCTTCCGCGAATCGGAAAATCGTACGTAAGACATTTTGCCTGAAATTCATCATGGTAATTGTCATAAATATTGAAAAAAAATTATCCTTAATGCTCTTCCAGTGATTGTCTTTTCCCCATCATCGAAACTTTGATGGACTGAAAGTCCCTTTATAATGTACGTGCCATGTCACGTCGCATTCCTTTTTTTTCTTTTTTTTTTTTTTACAATCTATCGATCTTCATTTCGGGTTCGAAATAGCGGTGGAAATAGCGGTGCACACATCCGTTTAATTGCGTTGCGCGAGTTATCTGTCACGACAGTCTCTCCTTCTTTCTCTATTTTCCTCTGTCATTGCTAATTAAAAAGTTGCGCGAGCTGCACTAACGATTCGTCGTACTTCAATTGCGCTCAGCTTGGAAAAGTTTTGTTTGTGTACGATGTTGATGAGTGCAACTGCACGTTCTCACTTTCTTGTAATAGTAGTTTGTAACAGTAATTATTTTCTAATTGTAATAATTATAATTAATGACATTTTGATTTATTTGATATAATGACGTTTGTTATAACTGTTGGCGAACTAAAATTTGCAACAGTTAAATCAATCGATTCGATAAAGATATTTTTTTCTCGCTAGAGTTTAAATTATAACAAACTATTTTTTATGCGCATGCGTATGCATAGGATGAGTATAATTAGTAAATTGCTCATTGTCATACTCTTTTGTTAGTCGTAAATTATAGACTAGAGATGTTGATACATTTAGTCTTTAATCGCTCAAAGCTACATGCTGTTATTAATGACAATCAAGAACTTCCGGTAGCCTTTATTGACAATGAAATATAAATGACTGTGTAGACGATAAAACTTTGTTTTAAATGAACGATAATCTTTACAAGAGGACTATATATATGTATATGCAGAATATAACTATGGTTTAAACTACATTAAAGATTTCTAGCAAGGAATCTTTCCTTCAAATGCATCGTAAATTATATTTTAAATGTATTCTCTAAATCCAACATTGCTATACTTAATTACGTAAGAACGTAATATTATTACATGATAAATTCTGCAACTTAAATGTAAATACCAAGTTTAAGGGATTACATACATTTGACAGACCTAAAACTATATCGAAATTAACGAATTTTTATTATGGGTAAAATTATGTTTTATTAAAAAATAAAAATACATGTCTTATAGAGTAGTTTTTTGAAAATATCTCTTCAAAATTTTAATAAAAAATATCAAAAATTAAGGTCTTGGCAGTTATTTTTCCAAACAGTGTTTTTAAAGACGGCGTTTGCGGTACCAGAGATAGCTCTTATCTGAAATAAAAAACAAAAATTTTCCCTTAAACTAGTTGAATAAAATTAATGCTTGTCATAGCTGATATAGAAAATATTGATTTTTCAAAAAGTGACAGCGATTCATAGCAAAAAATATGGTTTTAAATCTAAAAATAGATGTTTTTTTATTTATAAAAAAAAACTAAGCCATAAATCAAAAATATCCTATGACGAGCACTAGTTTTATTCATCTAGTTTAACAGAAAATTTTTGTTTTTTGTTTCAAATAAGCAGGGGCAGAGATATCTCTGATACCGTTTCTACAAATACCGTTCGGGAAAATAAATGCCAGAAAATATCAATTTTTGATATTTTTTATTGAAATTTTGGCGAAATATTCTCAAAAGAATTTTACTTTACAAGACATATATTTTCATTTTTTTTTAAAACATAATTTTGTCCACAGTAAAAATTTGTTTAATTTTGGTCTAATTTTAGGTCTGTCAAACGTATGTAATCCCTTAAGATACACAATTAATGTTAACATTAATATAATATATATATAATATATATATATATATATATATATATATATATATATATATATATATATATGTATAACATTAATATAATATTGTGGTGTACAATACGCTATTCAAAATAATTAATTTTCCAATGCAAATTAATCAATTCGTTATAAATATTGTATCAATATCCGGAATATTATGCTTGAATATTTGAATACGAGAGGGAGAGTTTCATAATTTATACTACAGTAGTAACAAGTCAATATATAAAATCGTGACACAACAAACTGTTGGCATGCAGGATTAATTTATAAACGACACACTGTATGTTGCAAACTGCGTCGTCACACTCTCATCGATCATTGCTACATGTGATATAGCTTATAACACAAGCCTGCACGGGCGCAGCCCATTATTGCTTATTTATCAAAAGCTACTTCTCTTTAGAATTGAATTATACAGTAAACAGATTTAATCTTGACTAAAAATGACGAATACATATGATTAACGAGATAAAACAGATCGAATTTCAATTCGTTTGAAACAAAGTTCTCCTTTGCAATTTACTCTCAATTTCTACTTATGCTCCTAGTGTTTTTTTTAAAATTATAGTAATCTTAAAATATAAAATAAAAACGAAAAATTTTTGGAATTACAAGTGAAAGAAAGAGACAGAGAGAAAGAGAGATATACAGAAAATTTAATATATAAAACATTCTTAAATAAATAAAATTGTAAAAATTTTGTTTTGAAATAATTAAAAATAATTAAAAATGAAAATTAGGCTTACATTACAATTCCTGAAAATCGATTTAGGATAGAATTATTCTTTCATCAATCACGTTACATATACAAATATATTTCATACACACACACACACACACACACACACACTTCGTCTTCCCGCGCGACGATAATGCCGGAGATAACAACCGTGTACATAAATCAGTAATCAGTTTTTAATAAACCTCATCTACGGAGAGATGTCGTCACGCGATCGCTCGAATAACAGGCGATATTTCAACCCGGTCGTATTACGGTTAGCAGAATTGCGCCGGGACACGAAGAGTACACCGGCCGTGTCCGGGGGCCATCGACTGCGGGCAGTCTATCACGGTAGGGGCTCGCGAGATCGGATCTCAATTCGGTAGAAATGAAATTCTTCACGACCGAGGCTTTTTGCCTCGGCATCCACCACTCGGTAAAGACCAAACTGGATCGTGGCCGTCGCTCTTTGAATTTGCGAGATACCGGATATCATCTTATGCATTTCCAATAACGCTTTGTGATCCCCGCTATGCATTGCCGCGCGGATAATAATTCATTTTTTTCCCCTTTCTCTTTCTCTCTATCTCTGCCTTTGTCTCGTCGAGATATGGTAAATAGAAAATCACGTCTTATGAAAAATTCGAGATATTAGCCGTCGGGTTATATCGTTGGAAAAATTGCACGAAAAACGCCATTATATTGCGACGCTGCATCGTAATAAACGAATAAATGGAAACTATTATAATTTTTATCTCGCGATATTCTATGTTTGTTCTCATCATTTGTAAAACTTATTTTGTTGTATAGATTATACATATATATATATATATATATATATATATATATATATATATATATATATATAGTAATGAAGTAAATTTGACAAACTTAACGCGTATGTATAAAAAAATGATATGAATATAAATATACAAAAAGAAATCAGACTAAATTTAAGTTTATATAATTTAATATTAATTCATGAATCTGGTTAAGAACAAAGTGTAAACCAAGTTCATTTCTTGCTGTATAGTAAAAGTTAATAAATATCTATCTATTAATTTATGAATCCGCATTTTCTTCAAGCTCGATTCGTGAAAATCCATTGTTTATAATAATTTACGAAAAAAAGCTACTGATATCTTCTCATATTGAAATTTCATATTTTCATACAATACGATAACATTTTTTAATCATTTCGTAAAGGCGACTTGACACAAATTTTCAGAAAAATTCTCAGAACTTTAGTGAAAAAGTTATGCAGCAAGTTCTATTTCACTGGCGCGATTCGCATTCTTCCTTTATTCATATACGCTTGAATAAACGATACTTCAGCTCGTCCTACTTTCGCCTGTAAGCTGTCGGATAATCCGTCAAGAGGCTGCCAGTGGAGACTATGGCTCCGGGTCCGCCGAGAATGCCGCCCTTGTTGGCGAACCAGCCGTTACCGCCTAGGAAACCAGCCGGTTCTAACCGATTTGTGTAGAAACCGGAGTCATTTGGTCCCAGAAAGTGCACCAGACCACCGGGATTAAGTAATTGCTTCGCTGTCGCGTTTGGTAGCACGTTGATGCCCAGATTATTCAGCGTTTCTTTTAGCAACACTAGGCGATCTTGCAGGAACGATTGTGGTGAGAACTGGACCTTTTGCGTTAACGGCGATAAAAACCAAGAAAGCGGGCCCGGTTTTACGAGAGATGTTGTCGTTACCTTGTCGAGAACAGATCGAGAAAATTTATTGCACTTTATGTCGAGTATATTTTGGTGGACTTTTATGATTTTTGTAGGATACGCGAGAGAAAAATTAAGGTAATTAGGATTTTTATAATATAAATATATTATATATATTTAAATATATTATATTATATTAAATTTATAATCATGTAATCTTTATTGAATGCAAATAATTGATAAAAACAAATGGTTTTTAATTAAGTAATTAATGAACTAAATTAATAATGCCAGAGCAAAAAGAATTAGTAAATAGAAATATTAAATTACTAAAATGAGTTCTGATAAGCAACAACATATTCAAATCATAATTTAACATGATTAAATCATAGGACATCACTATCACGAAAAGGTTTTAATCTCACTTTAATTATAAATTTTAATCAACAAAGTGACGCTCACAGGTCGTACGGTCGTGTCGATTATGATATCAGCTGCCGAGTTTGTTGCATCAATTTGCGTGGTGGCTGTTATTGATGTCTCGTTAGTCGATAAAGCAGAGTTTTGTTCCAGTTGCTTCGATTCGAGTAGATTCCTTTGCGGATTCGCGTTATGATCGATCTCATTGATGGATTCGTCGATTGATGGATACGATGGCCTCGCCTCTGTTGCAGCCTTCCCACAAATTTTTATTTACTTTTATTACCATGAATATTTTTAAAGAGAGAACTAGCTAAATAAGATTAGAGTTAACGATTATTTTTTATATAATGCCTATATCTGTGCTCGATAACATTGCGTTCAAAAAATATTTCTTCAGATCATAAAATTTTGAGATTAATATAAAAAATTATTATATTACAATTATTATATAACAGATATATATATATATATATATATATATATATATATATATATATGTAAGAAACATATATCATTAAAAATTTTAAATAAATTTTCTAAATTAAATTTTTCTTCAGATATGTATTATACATAAAGATAATTAATATATAAAAATAAAGATAAAAAAATTTCTTTTCTTTTTAGAATATTTAGTATATTATTTATAAAATGTGAGAAATAATATGTGTTATAATAATATATAAATTGGAAAAAGAAGAGGTACACAAATATAACTTACATACTTATTACGAATTTAGAATTATATTTTTACACACAATTATAACAAATAAATAGTTAATTCTGACATTGATGAACAAAGAGCTATCTTATACGATTTGATTAACAAATTTAATTGTAAAATTCATATTATTTACGAGTATATGAGTTTTAAATATCTTACCGCCGTAAGTAACATCCACATAAACGTAGGTACTTTTGCCATTATTGAAAAGAGTTTTACAAATGAAAGAATTCTGACAGCGTCCTATGTAACTTATTCTTGCGATGTGAAATATTTATCGGTTAGGACTAAAGCAATACCGTACTTGATGCAGTCTATATATGCAATTCTACGCGTAATAAATGGAACGTAATCGCATAAGGGCGCCCACATGAGCGCATTATGATGGCAGTTATATAGTTGTAATCACACCAAATATATCTCGTTAAAATAAACCACGAGCAGAAACGCTGTTGTTACAACAACGCAATATAATACCAAAATTTTGTTAAATAAATTTTCAAAATACTCTTTGAACATTAATTAAAACAAATGTTCTATATTATTATAATACAGTATCATTGTTGAGAGAGAAAGAGAGAAGAGAGGAAATTGTCTCGATACTTTTCTCATTATTATTAGAATATTTGATGATGATAATTCTGATAATAATATATTTAAAGAATTATTTTATTACATTATAAAATTTTAGGACTTCTCAGATTAGTCTCTCCATACACAATCGATTCCAATAAACTTTTATGTCACGAATAAAAGGAAATAAATACTGCTGCGAGTTCTATAAGAATAACAATTTCGAAGTCGTGAAACGAACGGCATGAGAGTTGCTTGAAAAACCGGTCAGGTTATATATTTTTTATTGTTCTGAAACGATATGCTATAACCAACTCTCCTTGAAAGAGTTGTTTTTCACCAAGAAATTTTGTTCTTATTGGATCGTTCTCGCGAAATCGTCACGTGAAGGTCGGGATTCGATTCGTGGGTAATTTAAAGCAGACAAGAGTAACCCTGATGCAAAATAGTTTAACAACAGCTTATAAAAGAACGCGTAAAAGTTTTCTCAAGGTTTTTGGAAAAAAATGTTTTGAAAATTATTAATAGAAAGATGTTGAAGCAGGCGCCAAAAGAGAGCTGCTATAAATTACTTGATTATGGAAAGTTTAATGTGGCCTTGTTGTCGGAGTCTTGTAATTTTTTCGTATTGGAACCTCATAGCGTTTAAGCCAGTTTTTTAATAGTTACTGATTTGATGAAAATTTTATTTACTATCTTGATTCTTCTTCTGCTGCTATTTTATTATATTTACTATATTTAATTTTTTACATACATTGTTTTTAATAATTTTTTAAAAACAGTTACAGTTTATTAATCATTATTCAATGGTCCAGATAATTATAGTTTGATTGATGCCAATTAAATTTGCTTTCTTAAAATTCACCGAAGAATATGAAGTTATGCTATTTCTTTTTGTCTTTCAATTTTATTTTATATAAAATTATCTAGATTTTTACATCTTAAAGATTATTAGCATTTTGACACATTTATGTTTAGAATAATGTTATTTCACTGATGAGATTCATTATTTTATTAATTTATAAATAAACGTAAATGTAGATTTTGACGTATATATGAAGGTATTTATATCGGGATGACCCAAGTGCATGGCGAAAAATACATTGACTTTTCGTCTCAAGATGAGAATGACGATATACTGATGGCGATTTATAATCAGATAAGACGTCAGACGGTGTGACATATTACCGGCGCCAGTTTACGGACGCGTGTACGCTTAACCGGCTCATCACGCAATTAACAATCCTGCACAGGGAACTGCTCGTTTACATACGCGATCGCGTAAGAATGTGGAGGTGTGCGACGTCGAGGACGACCTGGGACCGTTATAAGTCTTTTCGATACCAGTCTCGTCCCAACGGCCGCCTGCGAGCCTCGAGATTGTACACGTGAAAATTAAACCGATCATTCGACGACGACTGTTTGCAACTTCGGAAATTTTTGTGCGAAAAAAAAAATAAATAAAATATTTGAGATTGTTTGCAAAGGGCAATTACTTGCCTTGAACTTGAGATTTTTCAACAACAACGTGACATTTTTAAATTAATTTTGTGAATTTTCTTTTTACAAATAAAGTTTTCATTATTAAATATTAATGAAGCTTATGTTAAAAAGCATATAGCAGATTTGTGCACTTTTGAAGAAGTGGAAATTATTTGGGGGATTAATAAAAAAAAATCTCGTCATGAAGACATTATGCAGTTTGATGGTAATTTTGATCCTTCGACAAGTAAGTGATATTTATTGTTATTATATGTTTAGTTTATTTGAACATATCAATATTGTCAGAGTAAGCTATTGCTTATAAATATTAGATTGAGTAAAAATTATTTTATATTATCTAAAATATTTTTTTTTATTTACAAGTCAATTTTCAACTTTAACTTTGCATGTTATCCCCGATTCACTTTGATATTTAACGTTATATAAATAATATTTTCATTCCACCTGTTTTTCATGTGAAATATTTCCATATAAACATGCGCGCTATAGCTGTAATCGCGACTAACGGCTCGGAGAACTACATACGTATATATATTCGCGCACTTCAACGGAAATGTTAATTAAAATTCCTCACTGCTCCAGGTCATCGCCGGAATCATTAGGAAGCCGCCGGCATTTTCAACACCAATATACTCGAATTCGTATCTCCCTGCCGCCATGCAGGTGAGTTACTTCGCTTAATTTTAATGAGAGATTCTGAATATTATGCTCTCACGCACGTAATAGTTTGGATATATTTTACATTTTAATGTTCCTTTATTAATTTATTATTACACATATCCAACCTTCTCATTTCATTTAATAGACTTTACATTTGGAAGAGTAATATCAGAAACTTGAATTAAAATTTAATATTTTTGTAGCAGCATTTTTTTGTAAATAATAACTTTTCAATTTATATAAATTACAAAGAATATATCAAAAATTTTTAAACAATTTTATATAATTTTACAATATATAAATTTAATCTAAATTTAATATAAATTTATTCTCTCTAATATAATATAAAAAAGTACGAATAATTATTATAATTAAGGAATTATATTCATGAAGTTTTCGAAGTACGGAAAAATATGGAAAAAGCGATATTATACCAACTTCTAAATCCACTTCGAAATCAGGTAATTTTTCACACGGTTGAACAATTGAAATTACTCCAAACGGAAGAATCATCGCAAGAGTCGTCAGTAACTAATCCATCGACAACTCAATCAATGATGTATCAACAATCACAATCGACGATACCTGTGGAGATTTCCATGATCACAACTGCTACAACCACCAAAGTGTACGATGAGAAAATAGAAACTCCCGAAATATTAGTCTCGATTCCGGTGAATCAGAGTCAAGGATCATCCGAGATTTACGGTAATCTTACAGAAGCCATTCAACACGCGGAAACTTCGATTTCAAGTGGTTTGGTTAACCATGAAGAGTCACCTGAAGTAAACGAAGAGATGGCCGAAATGAACTATGAATCACCGGCTACACCGGAAACGAATCACGAATTACCGGAGTCGGTGCAGGAGACCCAAGAATCGAATCAGGAGCTCCCAGAGAAGAGTGAAGAATTCTTGCAGCACGATGAGGTATCGCAACAACAATCGACACAAATTTCTATCACAAAAGCTATGGATGGCCAGAAGAAGAAAGAACCGACCGTTGATAGCGTTGTGGACGAAATTTATGGAATCGTAAAAACGAGCACTTCCCCGTTCAGCGAGGAATCGGAGGATATTACCGGCGAATCGAAAAGTGCGACGGGAATTTCAATCGAGAAGATGGAGACCATTGAGGATGAAGAAGAAGAAACGAGGTGATTACTTCTTGCATTACATTACAATGTCATTATCACAGAAACGATTATTATATCCACTTATGAAGAAAATTAATAGAATCCTATAAGAGTTATTTGACATAAATGCCTGAAGGAAATATATCTCTACCTCGCGTGTATATTAATATTTAAATCTTATATTTAATTTATCAATTAAAAAAATCCTGAATGTAACAAAGATTGTATTGTATAATTTAATGTAATTGCTGCGCTGATCTAGAAGAATCTGAAGAAAGACAAAAATGAATAAATACTGACTAGATCTTAAAAAGTATTAATGAAGAGCGGTTTGTTAATGAACTTTGTCTATGCCTTTGCCGCCACAGATTCACTTTATTGGGCGAGAAAGTGTCTCAAGTACCGCGGCCAAGTTTGAACAGCTACTTAAAACGTGCTAAAGTGCCAGTTAGGCCGGCTCTTCAACAACTGGCGAATCTGTACGATGCTCTCAGCAAGGACGCGCGAAAGCAAGGATTAGCGCGTTTTGCCGGTTATTCCGACGAAATTCTGAAGAGCTTACATTCATCAGCCGAGGGTGGTGTTGGATCACAGCTGAAGCAGCTGCTAGAAAAAGTAATAGAGCGGAACGAGCTCACTAGAGACGACGCAAAGATAAAAACATTGCAAGCGCTGCATGATCTCGATGATCCTGCCAGCGCGCTCAACAAGGACTTAAGACGCCTGTTACCTTTACGTTATATGCCCTGATTCCCCTCGACACAAGTAATTCTTGTAATCTTTGAGAAACAGATATACAAACTATTTTCTTGCAACGTAATTTATTTTGTTAATAAATAATTAAGAAATAATTCTTATATTTCTTTACATTCTTATATAATATTAAAAGTATTAATATAAAAATTATGTAATAATGCATCTTCGAAAGCACTTGCATATATAATATGATTTATTGAGAATTATTTTAAAAATCATAATTATTCTATATATAAATTATTTTATAAAACAATGACTGGGTATTTCTTGAGATATAAATTTTAATAAAAACATAAATTGTTGGAAATTTATTAATTGAAACGCTTATTTGCATTTATTCAGCATATATATATATATATATATATATATATATATATATATATATATATATCATAATATTTCATTTAATCTCATAATCTATTGATATGAGAAGATATCTGCTAATTATATTTAATATATTACAATGACAAAAATATATACATATATTGAATTATTGAAAGTAAATAATATGCACGGTTTAATCAATTTATATATACATATATATATATATATATATATATATATATATATTTAACTATATGCTATAAATTGTATGCAAATATAACTATCATTGTTGTCATTGATACGTTTTACCATATTAATATTTTTATTTTACTACAATTATTGGATAATTTTTTCAACTCATCAGAACTATTCAAAATTTGTGTAGATGTATTTACATGTATTACATATGTGTGTGTGTGTGTGTGTGTGTGTGTGTGTCTAAAACAGATCGATTAATCTAGAATTTGCTTACCAGCATGTTTCCGTATTTGATAATACTGATAATAATGGTGTTTCTTTATTATACCATTTTGAAATTAGTTTCATCGCTATATCGATAGTATCACCTGAAAAAAAAAAAAAAAATATTGCAGATTTTGCGCAAGAAACCTTTAAAAAAAGTAGTTAAACAAATATTTACTATTTTATTTCTATTTGTTTCTAAACACATTCATTATTTCTAATAATACTTTATGTAATACTTTATATTTATATTATTTTTTAAATACTTTTCTATATTTGAGTCAAGAATTCATTAATTTCAATATTAAATGTTAATATAAATTCATTAATATTAATATTAATATAAAATAAAATTTGACATATGTAATATTTTGATTCTGATTATCATCAAGAGAAGTCGAAGTGAATAACGTAGATGCGTTTAGAGAAATTAATAGTAAAAAAATGAAGATATATTTACTAGTAAAGTAGGAGCATTTAATGTCGTGTTCGTAAACAATTGTTAAAAACCTACATACCTTTCGGCTCTACCGGATAAAGCTTCGTGGAAAAGGTGAACGGCTGTTCGACTTCATGAAATATCCTATTATTAATCTCGGTTGTATTGAACTTAGTTCTTTGGACTAGCGATTTCTCGAGGGCATTCAGGAAGAGCTCCCATCTGGGCTTGAAATAATCCGCCATCACTCCCGACCATTGTTTATTCGCGTAATCTCTGATCTCGCCGTTTGGGCCCCATAGGGTGATCTGATTTCTCGCATTGTATTCATAGGATTGCCTTTCCTTCTCGTCGATGGCCAAATCTTTTGCTTCAAATAACCAAGTACCTAGCAGGAAATTACTTCCCGACGCTAGAATAGACTCGAGATCGTCGAAAAGTTCCAGCAAAGCGCTCGCGGATGATCTATAAAATATTAATTATACAATAATAATATTATGCGCAAACTATTAAAAATATTATTTTAACCATCTTTTTTTTATCTTCAATTTTATAGATTTTTATTTTACTTAATATGAGGCAGATAAAAATTAATAATGTCATATGCATGATGTAAAATGTACACTCACTGAAAGGCAGTAATATTCTTTTTTTTATAAGAATCTAATACAACCGTATATAAATCATCAGCTATTAGTTGGAGAGCCTGTCTAGTTATATCGACCACGTCATGTCTGTAAAGAGTATTGTTTCCACTATCGTATCTCGCTTTTAAGAATATATCCCACATACAATAGAAATCTCTTCGGTTATACCAAACCTATATATGAAAACAAATCGTTTTATGCCATAATTTATTATTTTAATACGTAATATAATTATAATATAACACATTTTTTATCTAAATAATTAAATTTTATATTTTTATCTATTTTTTTTTTTTATTGTGTATTTCATTATATTTATGTACATTAAGCTTTTGTATAATTATCTATCTGGTATATTAGAAGAAATATATTTATGGAAAATTAGTAGAAATATACTTATGGAAAATACTCTATCGATCCATATGTATCAATCACAATTTTTAATATATGTATATACCCATGATGAAATATTTAAACTTGGCCGTCTGGTAATGACGTAATGTCCTCTGATTTTTTGTGCGCCGATATAATTATAAACTGTTCTGCCAAGGTATTGCCAAGAAATCATCGTATAATCATTCCACCTGCCATATCTTCGAACAGCATAACTTTGGAACCTATCGATCAAGGATTTTTTCTTATATTAATTTAAATAATTAAACGATCTTTAAATTAACGAGCTCTTGATGTAACTTTGTACAAGCCCACCCTGTTGATAGATTATCGAGACACGGTAAAGCTTTACGACGATAGTTCCTTCGAAAAAAATCTGCCATTGCACATCGGAATGTGCATATAGGAATTGCATGAGGCATTGCATTCTCACCAAGCATCAAGGTCGACGGGCTTGTGACTATATGCCATCTCATTCATCAACTCGTAAATCACGTAGTTCTGATTGATGCCCTCGGGTGTCAGTCCGGTTCCCACCATCGTACTGCCATTCATATTTCTACCTTCAAACGTGCGCTAGAGAAAGAATAGACTAAATATCCCACAACTTATGTTCTACTTA
Source organism: Cataglyphis hispanica (assembly GCF_021464435.1). Taxonomy (NCBI): domain Eukaryota; kingdom Metazoa; phylum Arthropoda; class Insecta; order Hymenoptera; family Formicidae; genus Cataglyphis; species Cataglyphis hispanica. The sequence continues at coordinate 1,606,938 of NC_065971.1, forward strand.
ACTCGCCATCTTAATTAAAGGTAACAGAATTCTCATCATTATTGAAAAATTTGCAAAGAAACTGAAATTAAGATTTGATAAAGTATCGTAGATTAAAAATTAAAAATTAAAAAGGCTTCCATCAAACTGTAGTTCGATCAAGTAATGTTTTTTACGCATAAGGAATTATTAATTTTCTAATATTATATTAAGAGAGAGGGAGAGAAAGAGAGAGAGAGATACAGATCGTTAAAAATCAAAATACATTATAACCATTGTTTTTGGAAAAAATTAATATTTTGGGAGTAACTAATTTGGTAAAAATTATTTAAAAAAATCAGATTTGCTACTAATTATAAGAAACTATATTCTTCACATTGCGATAATCTCATCTGGCGTGCTAAGTGTTATAACAAAAAAAAAAAAAAAATCGAACACTTAGTTTTTATCGAAGAGAGGAACGACTTAAAAAAAAACTACAGATTTTGTACATACTTGATTAATGATTTCTGCGGATCCAAACATTCCCAAGGTACCACCAAAGTTGTGTAGCATACACCAGATAAATGGTTGACCATAATATGATTCTAGTCGGCTGTATTGTGGAAATTGTTCTGATTGCAAATCTAATATCAACATTCGTCCCTGCGCATATATGCGATTAATTTTAACATAATATTTTGAAATAAAATGCGTGATTTATGATTATTATGCTATATATTGGCATATAGATTATTTTTTTTATTCAGAGTATTCAGAGAAAATATATATTTAATAGTATTATTTTTTGTGTTCTCACAGGATCTACTTTTTGTATTTTTAATATGATTAGCAAACACATTAAAGTGATACGTTAAATTAATTATATCAATTATGAATATTTTATAAATTTGTGAGAACAAAATATACGAGAGAAATATTTCTATTTTGTCGTTTTGTAGAAGATTATTTGTTTCTGTATTATAATTATCATGTTTGCATGAACGAAGCACGATCAATATTTTTTCTATTAATAATTCAAGCTTACCGTAGGTACCGAGGTCAGAAAGGATTTCACTCTAGGCTTCGTCCAGAACTTGAAATCGTGCACGAATAGCCAAGCTTGCATCAACCTTGAAAAATCGCATATGATTTATTTTATTTTATTTAATAATTATATATTATGTAATTTAAATACAAAATATTCTGAATCCTAAAATAATCTAATTATAAATGGCAATATATATTGAACTATTTGTCTTGAATCAGTTTCCATTAATCTGCTTACCATATTGCTTTAGAATCGACTGCATTCATAGCCGCGAAAACTGCTTGGCCGATGTTTCTCAAATAAATAAGTTCAGTGCTACCGGGCTCGTTCTCGTTAAAAGTATCGCAACTGTAAATGTGATCGGTACCAAATTCGTCGATATACTGCAGCAATAAAATATTCCTGTCTCGTTAGTTGTCTCTATCGGAATTGTTTTAACTTACCATTCTTAAGAACCTTTCTCCAATGATGCGAAATAGTAGATCCGTCGGTTCTAACAAATAAGGACTGAAAACGAAGATTTATTTCTACTTAAATTTATGATGATTAAATACAATTTTATTTCGAATATACTTCTATGGCAAATATGCAATATCTACTCTTTTATCTATATATTTTCGATGCTTCTGTTACTTGTATTTATATTTTATAAATCATTGCAGCACACAAAATACGGATTTTATATTGTATGACTAGTTACTTTTAAGATTATTATTGGAGGAGAATAGGAATAGAAAAGACGAGATATATAATTAGATTAATTTTTACCATACCAACAATATTTGTCTTCGAACTTGTTCCAAGGATCGATCTTCGTCATATTGGCGTTTGGAAAGAGTCTAGCGAAAGCTCGTGGCACATGACCAGCGAAAGCTGGTAGTACTGGAATGATTCCGAGATCCCTCATTCTTCGAAGAATTTGATGTTGTAGACGTATGGTGCGATTATGCCAATTTGTTGATAACGATCCGCCAAAGCCACGAATATTGCCCATCCTTACCCTGAAGTATCGCAATAAATATATTCTGCATAAAAGATTCCAGAAATTAAAAATAGATGGATACACTTCCGACCAAAGAATACTATACCAAGGTAAGAAAGCAGGACCCCCTAAATGCTCATCGATCTCTTCCTTTGTGAGATTCAATTCTTGATACAGTCTTTGCCAGATGGCTTCTTGCGCGGTAAAAGCAAGGGCAAGATTGATCCCATTAAGAGCCATCCAATCGATATTCCTCTCCCATTGCTCCCATTGCCACCAGGTCGAGCTATAACCCACAGTGCACACATTCTGATAATATCTGAATCTGAAAAATGATGAAATACTGTAAATATGTGCACTGTCGTAAAACCAGATATCAAATTATCGAATCACGAAGTTTTACACGTGTCATATCACCTGTCGTTCGATGTAATTTTAACTTGAACATTTGGTAATGTCTTAGGCAGAGTAATCTGTGTACCGTCCCACGATATATGAACATTGCAATAGTGCTTCAAATAAAAATGCAAACCCCACGTGATGGCCACTCCGGAAGTACCACGAATTTCAATTTCACCTAGATGATTTTTTCTTATCTGTGAGAAAAGAAATAAATTGGAGTATCGGAGTATTTCTCTGTGTAAGTAAGTATTTACATTACACATAACAAACACATAATTGTACTCGAGAGTAAATGTTACACCTTGAAAGTATCTTTGCCAACGGGACCTAAATTGCTGTCCAGCATCATAATAAATAATTTAGATGTCTCTTTGCCTAGTAGTCTTTCCGCGACATCTTTAGCTGCCTTCGTCTGAACTTCCGGCGAGGTGTGTGATTTTATATGGCCCAAAGTACTCTGAAACGCTACTAATACTTTCAGTCGTTATTAGATTTAGAGTGCATTTTGCGGGAAGAGTCAACAAATTATTGTGAATCATGGATAAGGAATGCTAAACCTGATTGAATTTATTAATTTGCGTGTAATTTTACTATTTTTTGTAGAAAATTAAGAAAAAAATGTGTAGAATCAGAATTTTTTTGGTTTGAACAAAATAACATTATATTACACCTTAAGAATTTTTTACAAACAATTTTTCTGACACGTGACGCCTTTTTTTAAGTAAATTTTTAACAATTATATCATTTTTTTTACTGTACATTATTTTGATAACGTGTAAAGCAATCGAGTTTCTAATAGGCTTAATCAATAGCTTGAGTTCGTATGATAAAAAGTATTTTAACAAAAGAAGTGTTTTTATTTTAACTCTACATATTTTATAACTAATATAAATTTATTAACTTAACTAACATAATATTATATTACATTCTTTGAGCTCTCTTTTTAATAGTATACATATGTTCTTAAATAATACGTTTTTTTTTACATTTATTTTTGTTTATATAGTTAAATACAATGCATCTATTATACTTATGATGAATACTTAATAATGAAAAACAACTATTTTGTCGGAGGATTTGTAATTAATAGTAAATTTTTTATTTCGCACTTTACACTATAATCTCTCGGTTCGTAGAACAATTAAAGCAAACGTAAGCACACTTTATATAATTCAAACTCAATTTATTGATCAAGCCTAATAAGAATTCGATTACTTCATGTTATTGAGGTCCGATTAATCTCGCCGACTCGTGTATAGATCATTGTTGTTGCGCATGATTTAACGCGAGACATTATCGTCTCTTGATATTTTAATGACATATTTTAAACAGTTTTATATTTGTTTTATTTTATAAAAAAAAAGAACAAATTTCATTAATTTTACTCACCATCCGACTTGTGACATTGACTAGACGACACGAGCAGTCCAAATATTATAATAAATAATTGTAACCGTGATGCTGCACTAGCATCCATCCTGATAAGCTTCGGCACGACGACTGACGTACATAAAAGTAGAAAGATAGGAAGAGTGCAATTGTGTATGTTAAAGCTTATCCCTACTCCTGCTTCTTATCTAATCAAACCAACCGTCAATGATTGTCGACGATACAATTACAGTCATGAAACAGTCGCAATGCGGCCACTAAACTCAGGACTACCATGTAATTCCAGACTCCCATGTAATTTTGCATGATTAACATTTATGGTGTCTTCTGAAATATATTCCCCGATGAAAGAAAATTTCAGAAAACTTATTTATTTCAGTATCTTATTTGGTGTGCCATAATCTAATTAAAAACAATATTTTTATAAATATTATTAAATAATGCAATATTATAATACTATTTTCATGTGATTTATTTCTGTTAAGTGGCATAATTAAATTATCAATATGAGATGAATTATCAATATAAATTATCAATATGAAATTATCGATATAAGATTTGACAAAAAATGAAGAATAGATTTATATTACAAAATTTCAGTATAACGATTAAAAAGCGTATGAAACATCGGAATAATATATACATAATTATCGTATATTGCTACAGGATGCATAATTATTTCTTTCAAAATTCGACTTAAGATATAATTATCTATTCTTTATAATAATTCTTTGTGAATGGATTGCTACTGATTGATTTTGCCTTAATAAGATTAATTTATTATTAATTATTTTCCTATTTAAGGATATGTGATTAATTGTCTTCGTAATTGACAGAACGTAAAAGTTGTAAATCCTTGTGTGTGGAAAATAGTTGGCTCAAAGCAGGAATATAGTAATCAGGATAAGTGTCAATGTCTTTTTGCGCTGTTTCCAGAGAATCACCTCCCGTACCGACGAGGAGCTTCTTAAATCCACACATGGAGGCAAACCTCATATCTTGATCAACCCTAAGTTCATATATACGAATTAATACAGCGTTTTCTTTCACGAGACCGATGTTCAAATAATGATATAAATGAATAACACACACACACACACACACACATATGTGTATATATATATATATATATATATATATATATATATATATATATATATATATAATTGTATATATATTTTAAGAATTTAATATGAATAACGTAAATTTATCAAAAAAAAAAAAAAAAAATATAATAAATTTTATTATTGTGTTTACTCACGTGTCACCAATGAACAAACATCTTTGTGGATCGGTCACGTTGCATGTATCTAAAATGTAATCTTTTAAAGTTTGGCTAGGTTTGCCACATAGAATCGGCTTTCTTCCGCTTTGTGCGCTGATAAGGTGCACCAACGGTCCAGGACCTGGATTAAAGGAAAAAAAAAAGAATATATATATAAATTAAAAAATATTCCCTTTAAAAATATTTTTTATGGCAAATCTATTTGTATGATTCTTGTATTTCGTTATACGTAATAAAAATTCTCGTGTATAATATTACTCTTTTATGTATAATATTAATTACTTATTTCTTTATGAATATATGAGACGCTTTTTTATGTTAAAGGACATATAAATAATAAGTAATGTAAATATTATAAAGGTGTGTGTTTACATTCTTTATAATAACGGTTTTAACATATTCACCCAAGATCCTTTTTTTGGAAGGTACTGATTCTACATGTATCCAGTTTTCCACTGTCCCTGCTATGTACAATACGTCCTTACGTTGGAGGCATGATATGGCTAAAGCCAATTTTGACCAATTGCACTTACTATCAAAATCATAAATTACAGCTTTAACGGATGGTCGGTCCAAGACGTCCTTTACAGTCGCAGCTATTTTTTTATCGTAAACTTTTGGCTATGTAATGAAAATTTAATTTAATTTATTGTCGTGAATTTCGTGTAAACTTTTATTCAAACTCAAAATTTTCGGATTGATAAGAAGTTATCTTTAAAATTAATTTTTATGTTGAGGGAATATTATTTGCATAAAACTTATTATTTGTTACGGAAAAATTCGGAAAAGAGATATTTATTTATTTACTCACTTCCTCTTCTATTTGTATTCCCGCTTGTTTCAAAGCTTTCTGCGATTCATTCGAAACGATAGCGAGAACTTTGTCGTGAAAATCAATCTTATTCAAATACCAGATAATCACTTTAATGATATTAATCACATGGTCCTGTAACGTTAATCATTATTTTTCGACAATTCTAAAAATACTAGTTAAGATATTTTTTTTTTCATTATATTAGTATATGTCGCTTATATTTATATATTAATAATATTACTCTTGCATGATATAACAGTCTTGATATATATATGTTATCAACGACTTACTGAGAATAATGAATTGAATATTTATCTGTTATTAATAATAAAATTGAGATAATATACAGTGCATTTTAAATGTGTGTTTTAATTTTTTTACTATTATTATTAGAACTATTACAATTTTATTATTTTTATTATTATTATTAGTACTATTATAATTTATATATTAGATTATGTTATATAGTACATTATTGAATTATATTACATAGATTAATTATGAATGTAAACGCTAATTGCGTATAAGAATATAAATTATAAAAATTTACTTTTATGATATTTATATCTCAAACTTTCAAAAACCATAGACAAACTACAGGTTATTTGTTTAATAGAAAGATTGGTAATAAGAGAAAGATTAATTAATTAATCTAAATACCGTATACACGAACAAAATGATTATCGGACCGGATAAAATACAAAAAAGAAAACATATATTGCATACTCACTGGATTCAAATATAAGCTACCACATCGAGCTCTATCGCAATAAGTTTGATCCGCATTCTCGGTATTATTCGTTACCAAATATATCTTCTTTCCCAATTTTTGCAATATCGCTAAAGATTCAAAAGCGCCTTCGATAAGATGACTAAGTTGCCACACGACTCCTGAAAAATATATATTATTGCAATTTTGTGCGCAACTTCATATTAAAGAGAAGATATAATTATAGATTTATATTTATGTAATAGCGATTTAAAACTCCTTTTACATTTAAAATTCCTTTTTTATGGAATATATTTATCATACATGTTTTATACATTTTAGTTAAATATTTAGAATATCTATATTTTTATGACGATATTTTTATAACATATAAAAGAAAAAAAATTCAAGTTTATTTCGAAAGAAAACGAATATTATGATAAAACAGAAATTTTAGTCGTTTTCTTTTTATATTTGAAGCTTATTCACATTTTAATCTTTACATGTTGACTTTAAAATAATTAATGACTTAATAGAAAAAATTGCATTTATGCGAAAAAAATGAAAAGATATAAAATTTATGTATCTACAAGTGTGTGCATATTTCGACTAACAATAAATAAATAAATAAATAAATATTCTCTTCATACATTATTTATTACTTCTGAATTGATAATTCAGAATCATGATTATTGCATGCACAAACAAAACCATTCAATACATCTTCTTTCTATAAAATTATCATAACAAACGCTCATTATACAGATATTATCAGCTTTTTCAAGAATCTTCAAAAGTAAGTAAAGTATAAGTAAAGTGGTGTAAAACGATCAATTTGGCTCACAAGCTCGTGCATTAGATCAGATAATAAAAAATATTCTATTTAATACGGAATATATTAAAATTTAACAATTAAGAGATTTTTTTAAATATTTTATTGCTTAATTAATGGATTGGTTGTGATAAAGAAGCTTGGCGCGATCGCGATAACTTTGGCTCCTCGAAATATAAGAAATCTTCGGAGGCATTTTTGATGAGGAATACGGAAAATAATAAACGAAATTCTGGCATCAATATAGTTTGCAAGATTATAATAATATGAATATTTTGTCAAATTTAAATGTCAACAAGAGAAAAAATTAACAAAAAATATTTCGTTGAAGAAATTATAAGAAACAACTAAAACAAACAACGAAAACAACTAAACAAAACATCGTGATATTTTTTTTATTATCTACGTACATTTAATAGAACGTACTTTATATTCATTTATTTATGTATAGTAGATTAATGATGTCTGAAAATTACTCGTAGATATAACTCGTAGAAATTCTTTTTTGTTAATAACTTTTTAATAATCAAAATGGTATTTTTTTACTCGTGTTCCTCAAAAATACCTTCGGCAACCATTTACATTTCGAGAGAATTTTAAGAATTTACATTTCAAAATTAAAAATGTGATTGTCCCAGGAAGTTGATTTTTAAATTCTACGATACTAATTATTTTTGCAAAGATTTTTAAAAAGTATTTAATTTATTAATTAATTAACACAATAATATAGAAATAAGAAAGAATATAACTCACGCAGCGTAAATAACTTTCAAATATAAAAAAAAAATATTTAAATAAAATCTCTTATTTATCACAATATTCATCAGAATTAAATAATTTTTTCCTCGTACATTTTTTGTAAAGATTATAAAGAAATATTATTAAAATAGCAGACATTTCAAATGTTCAAATTATGTGAAACAACCTATATATCATAGTTTTAAAAAAAAAAATATATATATATATATATATATATATATATATATATATATAAAATCTTTATAATATTTTTGAATTATTATCTTATAATTAACGTCGTATTAAACTTTTTTATATTTTACAAAACAATTTTTGATCTCTGAAATATATCATGTAAACAATGAGGGGCGTTAGATAAAAAGCACGAAAAATAGAAAGTAAATATTTTCGTTGATTGTAACTCACCGTCGATGTCGGATAGAACTGTGTCGAAAGAGGTTAAAAATTCCTGCAATTTTTCAGCCGAAAATTTGCTAAGATCTTTAGTCTTTGACATGATAAGCTGACTTTTTAAGTACGTTCGACAATGACGTCTTCTCTAAAGTTCCTCCGATTATAGCTTTTCCAATGCGTATCTTATTTCGTGCGCGATACGAGACTTTCTGACTCGGTCAAACTTTCGGAGACTGCTTTTAAAGGTGGTACGTTACATTATCTAAACGATTATCACGGCGTAAATGTAAAGGAGATTGAGTATTCAATAACTTCGCAGACGTCTAAAGATTAATCGAATATTTATAAGTTGTTATTGTTTTTTTATTAAAATTTAAAATTTATTAAATTTATCTATCTGACATCAGATTACATAAATCTTTTGAATGTCAGTAATTAATTTCTTTTACGTACTAGTTTTATTCCTTGTAGTAGCGATGCTCTACGGACGATATAAACTTTGATATGCCAGACGAAATAAACATATATTTAAAGTAGTTATTTCGCAACAGTAGTTATTTTGCAATCCAACATTTTATATTTTGAGTTAAAACATCCGACTACTGACTACCGATTGCCTTGGCAATAGCGTATATAGAATATTCAAAAGTTCGCGTGCTTCCATTTGTTTTTGTTTAACTTTAAGTGAACAACAAGGATAAAATGATATCAGGAGGTCTTTCTATTATTTATTTCTAAAACTAAACAGTCAATAATTTCGGTTTCTTTTTTTAATGTAATTCCCAAAATGTCCTTGTATTATTTTCTGATTACTTTCTTGTTATTTTTTCTAATTATTAAAATTTAAAATAAAAGTTATTGTACACTTTACGTATAAAAAGTGTAATTATTGATAGCGCTTATTTCGGGATGGTCAATTATTTCTAAGTTGTACAAACGTAGATACCACATTTATTACGTATAATATATAATTAAATTTTTTTATTTTTTATATTTAAATTATATAACGTATAATTAAATTTTCAAACTTTCTTGTTAATTGTAATTTGCGAGATACCTTAAGGAACATATTGAGAACATGCTGAGAATTGTTGACATAAGATTTAACTGAGATAACAAAAAAGATGAAAAAACATATTTTATAGATGTTCGTTATATCTACGTTTTTATAAGTGATAATGTATTTGAAAAATACAAATTTTCTTCGTAAATATTGTCACAAGAATAATGTAGTTTCTATTACTATGAGTACATAACAAAGAAATCTAAATGTATTTTGTATATTGAAATATTGATGGAATTTTTATATAGAGTGTTCGGCAACTGATGAGACAAAATTTAAGAAGTGTATACATTCTACATATCTACATGATAAGACGAAAATTAAGAGCAACAAAATTGCGATAGAGACTTCGTTTTTTAATTATAAATGTTTGACAATTTGCAATGAAAGTTGCCTGAAGCATGGCAATCTTTTAGCGTGCGTATGTCTGGCTGATTTTCAAAACGTAAGATGGAACTTTTACAGAAAAATCGAATATCTACAATAGAATGGAAGGCATTTATTATAATATTATTCTGTGATTCCTGGAATCGTGAAAAAAAAACGGAAAAGTACGTTGAAAATAAAAGACAGAAAAGAATCAGACATAGCCTTCGCACGCCAGATATCGGCAATTTGTCGTGCTTCAAGTATCTTTCATGCGAGTTGTGAAACATTTATAATTGAAAAACGAAGCCTCCACCGCAATTCTATTATTCTTGATTTTTGTTTTGTTTTATTTTATTTTATTTTGTTTTATTTTATCATGTAGAATCACTCCTTATATTTTATAACCAAACACCTTGTATAACCATATACACCCTATATAAAATTGATATTATTATATAATAAAAAAATGATTGTTACTGTTTAGAGGTAAGGTAAGTCAACACTAATGATGATCGAACGCTCTTGTGGGTTAATAGAATTTCAATTTATTAAGTTTCTTTTCCTTATAACGCCATCAGTGTCTTGATTCTCATTTACAAAGGTATTATATAGCCATAATAACTAATAATAAGTAATTTAATAATAATCGTAATTGTGTAATAATCAGTGATTAATAATAATAATGACAATTGATGATGATGATAAAATAATATTAATATAATAATAATGTAATAATAATAATATAATAATTGATATAATAATAATAATAATAATAATAATAATAGTAATAATAATAATAATAATCAATGGCGATATACATTATAGACAATCGCATCGTACATTTAATCATCGTCTTCATCGTCACGCAACATACAGAAATCATCATCAATTTTGTCCGTTTATTTTTTTCTTCGAACTTTTGACGAAAGAAGGAAAATATTTTGTATTCACACATATAGGGATAAGAGAAATGACTAAATGACAAAATTATTTATCTATAACCCTGACTAGACAAGATGAATTTCCCATTATACTTCTATACGCGCGGCGCGATTCGCACAGCAATTCATAATAGGCTATCGGATTAACATTGTACACATGGGGACAGATATGTCTTTTCACATGAACTTGCATGCGTATCGGCGCATATCCGACACACGTGCATTCTTTCAATATTCATATGTCAAACTGTAAACGTCAGTCACGTTCTCCCGTTGCTTCGAACGAGCGTTGCCGTTTTTCGAATAATTAACAATTATTATACGAATATTGAAAGAAAAAGCACGATATGCCTCCTCATACGAACATGTGTTCTGAATTATTATAAACAATACAATATTATTATAATAATAAAGCGGCGATAAATCATTCATGATATTGGATAAACGTGTAAATTTATATGAGAAGATATATCTGTTCTCGTATGTACACGTACATAGAAACATTCGTCGTACAACAAGCGTGGTAGCACAGAGAATCTCGTCATGATCGATGGATCGATTAAAGATATTTTATATAATAAGGATTCTCTAAGATATTCCCGAAATGTTTAATTATCTATGTAAAATTATATAAGGAGAATTCGTAATATGTGTGACCTCTTTAACGATGAAGAGGGAACACAAGAAAGCAATGAAATAAGTTTTATATATATTATTCATATTGTTAAATATTCTATCTAACTGTTTGATAGATTAAGTTAATGAATAAAAAGTTTGCAAGTATATCTTTTCGTTTCTCTTGGAATCTTTTTTAAATCTAAATTATTGACATGTATGAAATATATTTTAATATATATTCATAAATAATATAGTATTATACTTGCAATTTTTGATGCAAATTACTTTATCTATGACTGGGGTTATAATTAATATTTCAACGATAAATTTTATCGCAAAAAAATTGCATATTTGCCAATCGAGCCTGAAAATACTACATTTTTGCAAGACAATATATTTTTCTATTAAAATAATGAAACGATGATAATAAAAGAGAACTGATTGACTTAACCGCATATAGTATAAGTTGGAAATAATGAAACTCTCTCTTTTTATATTATTTTAATACTGCATCTATAAATCTCGATGAATATTTTTCTCATCGATCGGCAACAATCACGACATACTCTCTTATAAGATTCCCAGTATTTTGCGAATCCACACACATACACACACACATAAAATTTTCATTTTTTATGAAAATCTAGCACATCAAACTCACGACTGTGTCCTGCCAATGCAGTTACGCGATGGCCATTCTAAATGACCGGGAACATTTTGTTCGCACGAAAAAACTCGTGTGACGTAGCGTGGGGGGAGATGGGAGAAGGGAGGAAGCTTGATAGATCGATTAACTGATAAAATTTTTCATTAATGATATGACGAATAATTTTTATCGGCACGATCGAACTAATCATAAATGTAAAGATCATTTCGTCGTAATCACATAATCGCATATGTATTGTATTGTTCTTGAATTTTTTATAATAGAAAATATTTATATATGCACAAATTGCCTATAATTAAATAATACAATTTAAAATAAATATAATTATTTATATTGACAGCTTAATAATTCAAATGCTCTATTTCAATTATAATTCAATTCGTAATGAAGTTTATCTTTTTTTGAAAACATTACCCTTTATTATATTTTCATTAAAATATGTTTTTACCAATTGTATTTTTAAAAGGAATCAATTTCAAGTATTATATTATTGAGATAGGGTGCACCTATATAAAATTGATGCAGACATGGCTTGTCTTCAAATATTGTTTTTATTTATATAATTGTCTATGATGATGACCATGGTGACTTTTTGATATACAGACTATAAAACAACAATGCATGTGCTATTTTGCTTTACACGGGGTGGAGGGTGAATCTTTGCAATATTTAAAAAGAAGAATTATATATATATCTGCCTAATACAAGGATTTATATTTTATACATTATATTTTTCTAGTGGAATAATCGGTTAAAGTTTTCTATTGAGTTGTGCAAAATTTATAGTAGATATATTTTTATTGATCTTTTTGCATACGTTTCCTGGTAATTACATTTCAAATTGTATTTTTTGTAATACCGTCTTAACAAAAGAATAGTATTGCTACATAAATAAATTATTTGCATATTTTTTAAAAAATAGGGATTAAAGATCTTAATAAAGAAACGAAAATATGAAAGTTTACAGTAATTTTAGCAATATAAGCGATTATGCATACACATATATAATACGTATAATTGTTTATTATATATTTACCGATCATTCTATTAATTTTTATTGTTTTATTGATATCAATTTTTATCGTGCAACTGAGATTTTGACTTTTAACTTACTATGTTTAGGTACTGCGTAGACTAAATCATCATAAATTTAAAAAAATAAGATGTAGATTTTCAATTTGTACTCATACATCTCGATTATTACTAAAGAAATTTAAGACTTTAAAATCTGGGTATTCTACTCTGAAGGTATCTGAAGGATATTTTATCATTCTAGATAGAAAATATGAAAATGCCTAACAGCGGAATAATAATTAGTGCAAGCAAAAGATAATTCATCATATTTTTGCATATGATGTGCTGCCAAATCAATATAAAACTTGTTCTTAATGAATTACGCAGTAAAACTCTTAACATTTGTTGAACTATTAAAATACACGAGCTCCGCGATGACAGCTGCTCGCTATACAAAGTAAGCATTGTGTCCAATCAGTATTGAAAAAGGGACAACAATGAGTTGGCTCGATTTTATATATTCTTTTCAGGAAAGGAATAAAATAGCATATTAATAATTCTAGTCAGCATTATTTAAGTTCGTTTCACATATTGCCTTCTCAAAAAAATTTTTTTTTTTTTTGTATTTTGAGCTATTAACATTCAACACGAAATCTTTTAAAGGTCTAATGTAATAAGATTTTTCAAGCTTGAATTATTAATCTTAAAACGGTAGTAGAGGATATTAATAAAATTTTTATATACATACAGCTATATTATATAAATAAATTTTAATGAAATAATAAGCCGTGCTTTCTGTGTGATATTTGCATAAATCATATTAGTGATAATATAATTTCAACTTATATAAATAATGTCATGATCTAACCGAAAATATATTAGTATATAATAATTGAACGTTTAAGAATGAATCATATTGTTGCCTGTAAAATTTACAAAATGTAAATACCGTGAAGCGACAATATTGTATTATATCGATCTGCTTCCCTTTCCTTCTCGAGGAGACGATTACGATCGTTTTCTATATACCCTGCTCAATTTTAACTTAATACGAAAAGCGGCGATATATTAGACCCGGCAGTGACGATAATGCCAACCACTACTACTTAGTAGTGTAAATAGTAGTCGAAGTAATCTCGCTGTATAATAGGTGATACGATTATCCCTTATATCGTCAGAATAATGACAGGATATAACATCCATGTTTTTCTAAGAGTGTTAGACAAAGTTAATGTGAGAGAAAAGTGAACGAGGATATAATAGTTCCCGATAGTCGATTTCCTCGTGTTTCAACAAGCGCTTACTACTAATAGTCGTTGTAGTAGTTATCTTTGGTACTGCTTTAGAGAGGCGCATCATCAATAATCAAATGCGCGCACGCGCACGCATGTAATAGATGAGATACAGATTAGATACAGTTATGTAATTACGACCGTTTTCGATTACTATCAGTACTTGACAATCTTGACTCTCAAGACTGTTACTGATTGCATAGAGCTTATTTCGTAATCGTGATAATGTTATTTGCATTAACAATAATGTTAAACATGTGAGGCACGCACAAGCTTCCAATGAACTGCGCGAATGATTAAAGTTCAAGACTGAAGATTATGACAGGATGACAGATGAACGGCTCGGAGTGTCTCTCCTTGAAACATATCTTCTTAATTCGTACACACAAAACCGATCCACTTGAGAGAATCCGTCTTCGTCTAATTCTCTTTAATTCTTAAAGTGAATGAGTTATAAAATATTTTGTTTGATTTTTATGTTAATGATTATAGCCAAAGATTGCGTTTTATGTAGAAGATATTTTTGTAGAAATTGAGGAATTTTTGGAAACCGATCTATTGACTTTTTACAGATGTATTAAAAAGTAATTCGTGAAGATATTCATGTTCAGGGTTAAATTTCGAGATATAGGGTAATGAACGAACATTATATAAAGATTTACCATGATGAATTTAGTTCTTCTGTCTATCGTCGTCTTGATCTTAAATATCGATCTACCTACCTGACTGATTTATTTGTCTAAAAATATCGCCTTACTAGATGGATTTATAAATTCCTAATCCGAAGAGGCCGATATAGTCTTAGATATATTTTTCAATATGAGGTCAATATTTGGTATAATTTTATAATCAAAATTATTATTCGATAGAACTAATTGACTCAAATGTTTGATTGATATTTTAATTTCAGAATATCTTACACTGATGATTCAATTGTCTCTTTTGTGGTATGAAGTTTTTCTTCAAAAAATTACATTTTTTTTTTTGTGACAGTAGATGAATCGAAATAATTTGTTCGCTATAAATAATTTGAACTGTTGATTATACAATTTTCATAAAATCCACTTTTGATTAATGATTATTACATATAAAGAATAAGGTCACGAAATCATTCGAAAAAGTCTTTTGAATGATGCACATTTTAGTTCTGGCAGCGAGACTTTCCTGGATCTCTTAGTTTATGGAGTAAAGAGCTAATGTACATTTTTCTTCGACAAGATCAATTTTTCTGTTGATTATTTATTGATTTTATTAAGAAAGTATGTAGCACTAATAGACTCATTGATCTTCATTGTTAATCTTGATTCATCGATAAACGCTTCGCTTGGCGCTTCGAAAATCGTTTGACGTTTATTTTTATATATCGATAATACATTAGGTTATATGTCTACTTAAATTGTACTTGAGTACTATATTCGAAGGGCATAAGGTAAAAAGGATAAAATCCATTATATATATATATAATTATAATTTACTTCGGAGATAATACTATATGAAATAAACTCACAATATGAAAGCCAATTACACGAAAACACAAAGGTTAATAGATTTTAAAATTAAATTTTTATTATATAAAATAACGTATATTTGATATGTTTAATAAATTATTTATTAATATTTAATTATATATATATATGTGTGTGAATGATATGAAGAAAGTTTGATAAACCTTGCGTAATTAAATGATGATACGATGAATCATAAGATAATAAACATATAAGCAATCTATAATTAAATAATATTATTAAATATTAAAAGAACATAATATTACGAATTATGGCATTAAATTACGCAAGTTCTTTAATCATGGCAGATATCTTGTATTGAAATTTACCATATAAACCCTACAAATTGATTTTATTATATGATTATTGAAACATAACTTTTTCACTCACTTTTTTTTTTACTTTTAATATAACTACAAGATAACGAGAAATGGACTTTAGTTCTTTTACCTGTGCCCTTTGCGATACTAAACGCCGGTCATATTCATCCTCACGCTATTCAAATCAGAAACATCGCGCCAAAAGGCACGATTAGGAAAAAATCGATTGAACACTGAAAGAATTTTCAAACGATTTTTACAAAAATGCAACACGGAACGGGCGAACGGAAAGAACGTTCTTGGATGTCGCCGCGCGAATAACATAGCATAACCATTTAAACCATCCTCCACTGTTCTTCCTTTTTCCCATCCTTTACTCTATTCGTGATTTAGTACGATTTACTTCTATTTTTGCTTATTCCGTTCGTAAATAATTAAAATCGTACGGTTAACCATTACTTATCTTCTCGCGCGCGTGCGCGCCTTCGAATACATGTATATGTGTGTGTGTGTGTTTAATTAATTATTATATGTTTTCACGCCCTTCCTAATATAATACTATAACATTACAGGACTATATACAATCAGAGTAACAGCGTTATTTTTATTGGTATTATTATTTTATATTAATAATATTTTATTAATATTATATGTTATAATTATTATAATTTTTTTTCTCACACACACGCATCTCTAATCTAATCCTTTTTTTTTTTTTCATTAGATCGGCACGCCCGCGTCGTGTTGCTCATTCATATATACGAAGTGCTTAAGGCGCAAAGTATATAACCCGTTATATCCTATTTTAAAATTTGTCACTAGGATGTGAAAGTTCGAGAGATTTTACCGTAGGCCTTCTCAAGCGGTTCCAGTTGTCTTATACGATGCACGTGCAATTACTTCGCGTACATTATTTTACTTAATACAAAAAAAAAAAAAAATAGGAATTAAAAGGGATTAAATCGGATCCTTTTTTTCATTTTATTATTTGCTTCATCGGGACAACTAGCCGAGCTTGATGCTATTAATTTAAGATTCGTCCAAGAAAGCTTCTTGCAAAATCTCGCAAAGGAGTGTTTGAAACAAGTAAAACTACCTATCTTATTTCTCCGACAAATCCATCAGTCTTTCATTGACTGTTCCAATTCCGAAAGAATTTGATTTGGGATATACATATAATGGATCACTTTAAGTTTTCCATGTGTTTGTGTGTGTGTCTGTTTCATACGTCGTTCTCAATTTTTCTCGGCTCAAATTTCTTCCTACTTTCAACACCATATCATTCAATAATCATATCATTTTTGCACATTTATTTTTTTCCTATTTTTTGTATCTTTCTTTCCTTCCATAAGAAACATAAATAGCTCTCACTTTTTTCCTTGCAAATTAAGAGAATTAAATAATAAATGCAAAACAAATACATATAATTTACATATATTTTAATATATGGCATAAAAGCATTTTTCATTTTTTCAAATAACTATTTTTAGTTTTGTAATAATTTTCAATTCTTTTCAACTATTTTATAAATAATTAGATAATTATTTGATAAATAAATAAGTTATAGACATATTTATAACAAAAGCCTGAACGAGAATAAAGATTAAAAAGAGCGCAAAAATAAAATGGTAAAAATATTATTAAATTAGATAATTAGAATATTAGAGATTGAACGCAGATTATTAAGGATACCAATTAGACCAATATGTGTGATTCTAAAATCTGTATATTATAATTTTTAATATCTATACGTTCCGATAAATTTAGCAATATGATCAATTAATCAATTATTGACATCACGTCACAAAAACTACATAGAGAATGCAAGAATTTCAATATATTTTTCAATGGTTTTTCTTGCAAAACAAAATCGATATTAAATAACTTATTTAGTTGTATAATGTCCTGTATTTTGTGTCTTACTTATAACAACATGATGATATGCAGTACTCCAAATTAGTTTCCAATTATTAGCATTTTCCAAAGGTTTCAAACATGCTGCCAATATGTATCTGTTGTCAATTTTATATAATCATAAATAATATAACTATTGGAAATTTTTGATTTAGTATTTTTTTTTTTTTTTACTTTTCAAACATTTCTTGAAAGTTTTCTAAATATTTTAACACATCATGATTAATATTTTATTATTTTATTACAAGTTACACAGCTGACACATTCGAGCCAGAGAAATAATGGCGACGCATTTTCCTATTATGAATTGTTTCTTTTTCTTTTCTCCTCACATAATTGTCCGTCTATCTACGAGACATGATGTCGCTTCAATCCAATTAGTCGAGTATAAATTAAGCGATGTTACTATTAAATTATTGCACATTGAATGAATAATTATTGTTGTCTTCAAATACTGCGCAATAGATTCTTTTTTCTTTTTCATGAATGCTAGTATATAACGGCCTGGAAATTTATTATGCCTTACATAATTATGAATTAACTTCATTTCCTTTTTTTTTTTTTCGTCCTTTTCTCCATTGTGTCTCCGTGTATACGCTCATACATATCCTCCGTACGTGTGTGTGTATATGTGTGTGTGTAAGTGTGTGTGTATAATGCGTGTATATGTATTTATATATAATTATAGAATATATATGCAGAGAGGATGTCCCGCATTTCTATCATATCTTCTTTCTGCAAATTAATAAACTTAGCGCTCATTTTTCTTGTTAATAATGACAGATTGATCAAGATAGTTTTCACATTTCACATATAAAAATTTTAGTTAATAAATATTTTAATTTTATATTTAATATTAAGTGGATTTATTTTAATAGAATAACAAAAATAATTTTGATATTTAATAATAAAGAATATAAAAATTTTTTCTAATTGATCAAAGAATTCTAAAATGAAAGATACTAGCGTGACACCTCGTATGCAAAATTTATTTATTTATTTATATATTTATATATAATATTATATATATATATATATATATATATATATATATATATATTAAAATTATATAATATATATAATATAAACAATATATATTTTTATATTATATATATATTTATATTATATTATATATGTTTCTCTCACATTAGTGCCTATTTATTGTTAGTTAAGGAGGAATGTAGTCGTAATGGTCGTGATGAGTTGAGTGAGATAAAGAAATCATTCGAGCCAGCCGATATATTCATCGTCCGATGTCCAACTGATAACTTTACAACGGCAAACGTTTATAAATTTTCAACACGAAAAAGTATCGTTTCCCTTCTCAGAGTTCAATGAGATTACGATTAGCTAGGCCTTTCTTCGTCGCGCTTACGGCTAAGATTATAAGTGGGCTATATAAATGTCCTCGTCGCGTTTCTCCTCATTTCCTCAGTTATCTCGATTATAATTAACATCGCTTAGGCTATTGCTCGCAGGCGAGTTGTAAATGCTTAACTTCTGATCTGATTAATTGTTTCGGTACTACGCTCGAATCGCGATATTATCAGGTATTTAAAATGCCCCTTCTATTGACAGCAACCAATTCGCGTTTACGCGTCGATGCGAATCGCGTGGATGTTCGCGTTTAAGATCTTGAGGAATTTTGATTGCTCTAACAATGTGTGTGAATGCGTAAAATGATGCGGCAGTGAATAATATATTAATGACGAAAACGCTAAAAAGAAAGAGGAGAACAAATGATATTTCAGAGAATAGATATACTTGTAAAATTATCGTTAACTCGTTATACATTAAATAAATAGCAATAAAAGAAGAGAAATTTTCCAGAGGAATTTTTATCGCACATATACGCGCAATCTTGTGATGAAATTCAATCTATGGTCACGCGTCTTGCTACAAAAATTATATATGCCTTATATTTAACTTTACAAGAATCAACACAAGAGGCTACACAAATGCCTTGCGAATGGGCGAAAATGCTGAAAAACCACAGTCTTCGTGAAACTTAGAGAGGATTAATTATTCAGCGCGGACAAGAACTTTTACAATTTGTCGATTCCGCGAATTTCAGGCCACAAAACGCATGTGGGGAAAAAGGTCTAGCTTAATATTCCGTCATACGGACGCGTTGGACATTGTTCCGTGAGGACAGGAAGAGCCTACAAAGAGCCGAATCTTTCTCGGTAATCTTTTAACTACGGTATGCAATGTATCTATAAAATACGCTCCTCCTATTGACATTAATTGCATTCAGCAGAAATAACTTTTGGGCAATCGTAAAAATAAGAACCGGGCTTCTTACCACCGCCGCACTTTCTTTAGTATCTTAACAGCGAACGATTACCACGTAATGATCTTAGTCAATTATAAAAATTATAAATTATGAATTATGAATGATATAAATTAGATACGGTTCCTTTTATCGCCACACTGTGAGTTACAAAGCCACCGTGTCGCCCTCGGCATCGCACTTCGACGCCACGTTCGAGCGCCGTGAATCGAGCATAGGTCCGTTTCCTGCAGGATCATTGAAGGATAATCGCGGGAAATCGAATCGAGCGGAATACCTATAAGATAGATAAGAATTCTCTCGAGGATTTAAGAGTCGCGCCTATCTCCTATTTAATCTTTAATGTACTCTCTCAAGCGTAACTATTTTTAATCGTCAGATACGCATGCTACGATGATTGTATATGCTCCGGGGCCTCATATCACTTATATTGTCGCGAGATACAATCCTTCAGTTATTTATTGATATTTCTAGCGTAGGTAGAGTCATCCGCGTTGTCATCGATCAATTGGTGATTTGACAATCGATTAGAGATATCAACGGATCCGCGGAAATATCGTTCATATATATTATTATACACGATAGAATATAATACATACTTTTACTTCTTTATTTTATATATATATATATATATATATATATATATATATATATATATATACGTCACTCTCTGTGCTTCCTTCCCCTTATCGGGAATCAATTCCTTACGACAAACATGTATATTGTCCCCTGCTTCTCCGTCCTTTACGTACATACATACAAGTTGTTTACGTTTAGCGGAACATCAACAATTTACTTTATAAGGCCCAAATATTGTGCGCTACTTGTTCAATCAAATACGCGAAAGAAGTTTCTTTTTTTTTTTTGTTTTTTCTTTTTTTTCTTTTTCTTTTTTTTTGTGAAATTGAATCTGCGCCCTCGGTTCGTTTGATCATGCTCGATCCACGGAGGGCGCGTGATCGCTTTGATCGATAATCAGTGCTGAAACACAAAGTTAAACAAAGTATAATTTAATTCATTAATTCGTAAAATAAAAGACATTTCTGTTTCGAAATTTTTTAAAATTTTATAGTTGCGTGGAGCTATTTCTGATCAATATAATGATTTATCGAGTAAGTTATGCTTTTCCATTAGTCATTACATATATGCGTCTTGTTACAATTTTGATGATTATAATGAAAATATAATGTATTGTTTGTATATGTGTAATAATTTTTTGCGTTCTATGTGACGAACTGAAAATATGAATTACAAAATTGATAATAATTCTTATCAATTTTATATATTATTTGCTACGTCTCTTATCTTACATCAAGTAATAAATAATATCAATACAATAATAATCATTTTTTTTAAATAACAATTTTTTTATTTGTAAAATAATAGTTATATGTAAGAAAAACAAATTACTTTGTAAATAAAATAAGTGATCATTTTTAAATGATTTTAAAGTATCGTTTTTAAATAATCATTGTATATTGTGTGACACATTATATGAGATTCACGAAAAATACGTCCATCTTTCTGACACACTCCTTTAGTCATTCTTATGTAAATATTTCATCTTATTAATTTTAATTTATTCACCAAACAAAATTCTTTTGCGTCGTTATAATAATAAAGAAGCTCTCCTAAAGGTAGTAAACAAATTTAAAAAATCAATATTATAATTTGTATGATAAGAAAATAATAAATATTTGTATACGCGAATATTACAAAAATAATATGAAAAGATGACAAAATGCATCAAAGATTTAACATTAGGAATCTGTATATTATATTTCGATCCGAATTTTTATATTTCAATTTTCAAATTAAAATCCACAAACATTTCTAATGTTTTATTCCAGCAGATAATTTAGATTGTCAAATAATATCGTTAATATAAATCGTTTTGTGCGAAAAATTTGTGAATTATAAACTGATAATATATCAAAGATAAATCTTTGATATGGAAGATTTTTGATCTAGAATTTATCTTCGCACTGATTATCTCTCGAAGCCATTAGCGCCGCGTCTCGACGCTCAGCTGGTGATGGCAACCAAGGCGAAGGTCACCGCAACTCGAGCGAGAGATTTAAGCGGAAAAGCATTCAGAACATTCTGAATTGATCTTGATAGTGTCAAAATCTTGACATGACTTTATCTATTCGATCGCAAACGATACAGTCAATTTCAGGATTAAAACCTGAAGCCTAGCGGGATTAGGTCCAAGGTCGTCGATGTAGATGCGTTGACGAGACATCTCTCCTCGGAATTATCAGACACGGAGACAGGCTCCGAAAACAGGAACAAATCTCCCTCGCAACAGCGCAATAACTCTCTCCTTGCGTCGAGTGTATCATTGATGATCCCGTTTCTTCTGTTCTTCAGCTTTTATTTCCCTCTTTCTGCCGACGGTAGACAATAGACGACGCGCTCGAACGACTATGAGAGATTCTCCAGGATTTTCCCTCTAGAATGCCTTGTGTCAGATTCGTCCTTTCCTATCTTCCTCTAGATCCACGGTCCTCAAGTGGCGTTATTGAGAACAATGGTCTTTTTGTTGTCTTTACGACGATCGACCAGCTGGCGAATTTGCGCGGAGATGCTCGTGGATGATCGATCAGCCTCCTCGATCGTTGGAGTAGCCAGGACCACCGCGAGAGTCGGCGATGATGACGCCAACGACGACAACGACGAGGAAGAGGAAGAAGCGGTGGCGACGCCGCGACGATCGACGGTATTCGTCGACTGGCTGCGTCGCGACGATGTCGATCTGTCATCGCTGGACGTCGCAAGCGGCGCCCTCGCCGTCGTCGCCGACGTTGTTGCGGATCGTCCTGACGCTGTCGACGACGTTGTCGAGTCTCTGACGAACTGCTGGTATCTCGTGGTCGACGATGCTTGTTGCTGTTGCGACCTAATGGCATAATAGGCGTCTCTCTGTTGAGCTCGTGACGTGGCCAAACCTGTTGTCTGATCCTGTCTGAGATCGTGAGGTTTTTCGTTGCTGATGTTGAAGGATGACGAGTAGTGCGAGGACGACGAGACGGGGGAGGTGGTGCTCGTGACGGTGGTAGTGATGGTGCGTGTAGTGCCGGATGTGCCGGTGACCGTTGGTAGAGCTGCTTTCGGTGTACCGTTGACCAACGACTGGACCGCAGAGTCCGATGGATGACGTACGAAAGACTCAGGAGCAGGGACTGGAGGCCGTTGCTGCTTGTCGTCACCCAGATCGCCAGCGCAGCCGTAATCGTAGCTGCAGCAAAGCTGCCCGTCCTACGAAGAGGTTCGTGGGAGATTGGGTTAGCCACGGCGGAGGGAATTAGAAGGCTTTTCGTTGTCGATTTGATTCGCCGACTTCGGGTTGGAAAGTCTTGATTGACGTGACGTACGAGAAAGAACGCGATAGCATAATGAATATAAAGTCGAAGATAAAGAATGCAAATATATGAGAGAAAAAAATGAGTACGAGCTTGCTTATCAAGAGTGAGCTTGATCGAGAGAGAGAGTGTTCTAAAAAAATAGAATATATTTATTTATTACTTGGAGTTCTTTTTTGCGATAATGTAATATTATTTCAATTAATATTAATATATTTTCTAATTTTTGTCTATTTTGACATTTAATGTATACATAATATAATATTTCCTGCATTCTTCTTTCAATAATATTACAATTTTTTTTTAAATTTAATTATTTTTACGTAAAGAAATTTTTATTTTTTAATAACATTGAAGAAAAATGATTAAATGCGCATTCAATAATAGCACAATATTTTATTTTTCTCATATTTTGAACAGATTACTTCTCATATCTTATATTTTTCTAAATATTGAAAAGAAAGAACGCTAGTAAAAATGATTTAAAGTTTAAATATCAGTCGATTATTCTCGCAATCGATTGTCCAAGGCGGGCCAAGACTTTCCGACCTGCAGTGGAGAGACAGGTTGTTCACAACACATAGTATGTAATTCATTGTTTCGTAGAACAATACCGCATCATTTCCGCCGTGGCGAGAATAATAAACCAAGAATTCGTGCAAGAATTCGACCCCCGGTTTTACTTTCCTTTAAACTTTCCTTGCGATGTCCCTCGCACCCGTACCGATGGCGCCCTTTTCTTTCGGCAAAGAGACGACTTGTAAGTGGTTACGATCACAATTACAATAACTGTAAGGACACTCATGCTGACATTCGAAGGGGGGAGGGGCAAAACAATGAATTTCCATAATATGTCTTTGATACCTGGCGACAAATCTCTAAGTTTTCTACTACTTTCTGCTACGATTCTAGCGAGATACCTTTCTACATAATATGCATATAAATACTTGCACATTACGTTATTAATATAAAATTATACTTGACAATTAAATATTTCGATAACAAATTTTAATTTGAACAATAAATTCTGAGATTATTTCTTTCTTATTTATTCCATTAATTTTTATCTTGCGAGAATCGATGCTAGATAAATCGATACAAAGAAAGAAAGAAGACCTCTTGGTCTTGGTGCTTCTACCGAATCTCGAATGCAGATCGGAGGAGAGTGCAGTGGAGGCTCAGGTGCGACAACAATTCGATAAAAAAAAATAAATAAATAAATAAATAAAAGAGAAAAAAAAAAGAGAAAAACACACCACAAAAAAAAAAAGAAAAAAAAAACAAATATAGACGCGAATCCAAGACGCAGTCCGCGTATGTGTGTTGTGTGCACATGTATGTGTATGTGTGTCTGCCACCTCGTGCGCCATGCTCCTCGATCGGCACGAGAAAGACTCGCCGACCGAACGGATTGCCTTCTCTTTTATCTTTTTGCATGAACGACCACGCTTTGATGCGTCTCAGAGTGTGCATAAAAAATGAAAGGAGGTGATACGCAATGTTTGCGAGGGGCAAATAAGTGATAGAGTGAGGTGCATTGATGCATGCAGATTTCAAAAAAACGTGCAGCCGCGGCCGAGATAAGACAGCTCGCCGTATTCTCATTCGATTCGTCGACGAGTTGGTTGAATGCGACGATAAGGAACATGCAAATTATTTTTCGTCTAAATATTTATTAATACAAGCTCTATATTTATTAACACAAATATTCGTTTATTTTAGATAAGAAATTAGCAAACAAATGGAAATAATTACAACCGTATCTATTAAATTGAAATGATAAGATTTATAGAGAATACAAGATGAGCTAAAAATATGAACATTATTTCGAACATCATCGATGATCGATGATAATTTTTGCTCAGTAAATAAATAAATATTAAAGAATTTTTTTGACAAATGTCAATTTGAAATCCCTTCGTTCTTATATAAAAAGATCATCAATATCACGTCGAGAACACTCCTCTTCAAACGCGACGAGATGCACATGCTACGTGCTCGTGATTACATTTATATATTCATTATCGAATAATGATAAGCGTGCGACGATTAACGTAGTGATAACGAATCCTAAGGATATTCAAGAGAAGAAACGAACTATTAGAAAAAGAACTACAGTATCAAGTGAGAATACGAGGCACAAAGATATTTAAAAAAAATGACAGACGAGAGAGATAAAGAGATAAAGAGAGAAAATATAAAAATTTAAACTTAAAAAAGAAATAGGCAAAAAGCAAGCGTGAGGAGAAGACAGCATTGGAGCACTCCGTTAGTCGTAGTACATTAATCGGCAATAAAGACAGAAGAGAAGAGGCAGGTAGTAGAGATTATAGGTGAGATAGAAGTGACGTGATTACCGATGCACACAACACGCGCTATTGCTCACCAATTGGGCGCAGTACGGCACCTGCAAGGATACCCATTGTTAGGCTATATGAGATTAGTCAGTCACGGGCAAGGTGGTGGGATTAATTTACAACAGCATGATCACAGGCAGACAATGTTTCCCCGATGCAACTTCCACCCTTCCCCTCTCCTTCATCCCTTATGTCGCCCCCCGCGTGACCAGGACCTCTCTCTGTACGCCGATCCACATCCACGATCGTCGCTTAGAAGATCGATTCAAGTTTCAAATGCCAATAGAATCAGCCGAATTCCACTCCGGTGGTCCCCGGCTAATCGTTGCCAATATCATCGGATTGCCAATATCGTCGCTCTTAATTGAATTCGGTGAACGACGGTAGAACACTGACGTCGGCGATCAGCCGATTCGATCGCGGATCGGATCGACGAGGTCAAGATCATGGTGCACCCTCACGGTAATTATGAGGTCAGGTCCGCTTTCGATTAATCGTCGCCGGGCGATAAACATTAATAAAATGATCCATGCAGGGCCGACCCGAAGCACGCGCAATCGTGAGATCTCGGTTCGATCTGGGTTTGGCATATACAGGGTGCTTCGGATCGATTGTGTTATCTTTCAACCATGGATCTTGAGAAAATATGATCTTGATTTCAACGCTGATAGAGAATCAATTGTCATTGAAAACAAAAGATTTTTTTACTATTGAGTTAACAAATTCAATTCATTTCATTAAGCGGATATGGCAAAATTAAAGATAGTTTAATTCTTAAAAGATTTTAGTTAAAAATTTAATATTGAAAGCTAATATTTTTATAAACATTGAGTTTTTGTTCGATTTGTATTAATAAAAAATTAATCAAACTTTATACGATCTGAACAGTAAATTGATAAGTAAGAAACACCCTGTACAATATTTTATCGTCACCCTAATTATGATATTATCTGAAGAATATTTTAGATAAAAGATATAAAAATATTTTTTTACGTATTGTGTACGTGTGTATGGATGTATAAATGAACGTTCTAATCCTAAGTTTTATATAGGCAGTCTAACAATAAATTCTAAATCGTTAAACTATTGCTAAAATTATTTGTTATAAACTATTTACTATTGACCGATTTATTATTTTCACAGTTAAAACGTTAACTAGAAATCTCTAAAATACATAGGTTTATATTTAGGGTGACAAAATATATGGGATATGATGATGAGAGCGAAGCATTTATGATGAGGAAGCGAAACAACGAGCTTTCTCGACATTCAGAGTTTTCTTTGAGACTCAGATGTATGCAGTCATATGTACGAACCGAAATTCTCACGGCCGTGGCAGTGTTCGATTTTGAAATGTATATTATTTTTAAATAGAGTAATGTTTTTTCATAGAAAATAGTGACATTTTGTAAATTAGAATGCTCTGCAATCCATTAGATATTTAGTTGACTCAATTAATTGCAGCGAATGTTTGTTTAATTTAAGTTAAATAATCTCTTTCACTTTTTTTAATCTTTATTAGAGTATTAATAAAATATTTCATAGTTTTCTGTATGAAAAAGCATCAAAAAAATTAAGAGATTAAACAGATTTTTAATAAACAAAAAAATAAATAAGAGTAAGTTTTAAACAATGATAACTGGTGATAGAAAAATGAATTTTTAGGGCTTTAGAAGAAGATAAAGAGAGAGAGAAAGAGCGAAAGAAGAGAATCATTTAATATAATCTAATATACAATTTATTTTCTCTCAAATGGAGAATGGAAACTAATGACGAACGCTGCCACGTGCAAGGCAGGCAACGAAAAATAAATGACATCTAGTTTAAACTAGCTTAGGGACGCCCCTGTATGTGTATGACAACGTATAAAAATATATCTTGAATAATTTACACCGATGAGTACAGCTAAAAGATCGCATAGCGCGACGCAATAATAATGCACACCGAGAGAAGATGCTGCTTAATAATTACTATAATATAGATAACATTAATATTACATCGCATATTCCACATTAATTAATAAATTAATTTCTTTGTAAAATCAAATAAAGCGTTTCTAAATAATTTTAGTTCAATTCGGTTAGTTAGATTCATGCGAGTGCGAAGTTAGATTTGACGTATATCTTCTTATTATTACGCGGTAATGCAATTTTTCTTCTCTCAGCACACGGTTTAATAAAATGTCAGCGTTTAGCTTTGCGGATTTTTTTAATACACACCGCATAAACAAACGGCATACTACGAAAAAAGAATAGTCAGTATGTACCTTGTATTATTCGAGGATTACCTACTGACGATACATAAAACAGAAAGACAGATAGAGAGTAAAAGGAGTGAGAAAATAAGATGAGATATGAATGCTTGTGTGTACGATTTCATGTATATATGGCGGATAATTTAATTAAACATATATTCTTAAGAAGAAGGTGGAGATTATCGTAAAATGTACGGGTGAATATTTCAATTACAAAAAAAAAATGAATCTCTTATATTTTGTGTGATTATATCTCTACAAAATAATTAAAATGTTATTTACTAAGAAAAAAAAAAAAATTGGTACGCGAAATTAATACACAATTATTATTAGTAATTTTATTTAAATATACTAGGGCACGCAACACAATTATTCTGTACAAAAATAACAACATTTGTAATAATGGAATGAATGTTAATTATCGTTACGGAATCAATTTAATACGAAACGAACTGAAATGAAATTGATTGACACGATTTATGTCGATGGCTCCGCCATGTATATATAAGTGTACATATTCTGCGATGGACGCCTGTCGCACAGCAATTATCTTGCGCCTTATATCGGCATAATACAGCGAACGCAATTGAATAGGCATATGACACATCCACGGCTAAATTGAGGCAATATTTCATTTCATTTACTGACCTTGAGATTTTCAATTTGCGAGAGAAGAAGGCGCGATGGATACATAAAGATCTCGTTAGGATGGTTCTTCGTTTTAATTTGTTCGCTATTTAAATTTCCTCCTTATTTATGATTGAAAAATCGATCTATTACATCGAATACTTTATTCACGACTGATTAAATAATCTTCTTCGAAACGCAATTCCTTTCAAGAAGCATACTTCTTGAATAAGATATAATGCTATTTTATATGCATAATTAATTATTACGTGTCACAAATATATTATACAGAAATATTTTTTATATTACAGAAAATTAAAAAAAAAAAAAAAGGGTATTACGAAAAGATTTAAAAGGACATGAAAATTTAACAAACTTGTACGCGACCATCCTTTTACTTCTCTTTCATGCCCATAGCGCCGTCCTTTTCCGGCGAATTTCCCTACCCCCTTCCCCCCTTCCCCCTTATCCTACCCGTGTCCGTCGGAGATCTCATACGGGAGCAGATCAAGGACCGACGGCGATCGTGGGTCCTGCGATGTGACGGATGACACGGTCGATCCTCCTCCTTACCTTGCACTCGCACGTGGTGCACTTGTCGTGGGGATCCTGCCAGGAGCTACCGCTGTCGTGGACGATGCCAGCGTAGCTGCATGGTCGGGGACGACTAGGAACCGTGAGCATGGTGCCGTTCGTGTGCACCTCTCGTGCACAGGGATCGTCCTCGCAGCGCGGGCAACAATCGCCCTCCTCGGTCACGGGATTCGAGCAGGTTACCGGTGGACACTCCATCTGCCAGCAGTCTATTTCGCCGTACTGCAACAAATTGCGCCGACATGTAGAACAAAAGATTGTCGTATCTGACAAAATCTCTTCAGAAAACTCGGAATTAACTATTTTTAATTTTTCCATAAAATTTTGTTCTTCTTTTCACGACACGAGAATAATGATACCATGATGATCGTTTATCTAAAGAATTTAGTTGCTTGACAAATACTATTTTTTTATTAATTTCTTTAGTCTATCGCGACTAAACGGCTTGACCAGATTCATTACCAGGCATTCGCAAGTCTGACACTGGTATATCCAACGTTCTCCGCTTCTGAAGACTAGGTGATGGAGCTCTTGATGCCTGCAGGACGCTGCGGGATTGCATTGAGGACAGCATTTATTCCTACGGCTGCCCGGTGCGCTGCAATCGCATACGAGGTCCTTGCAAGTGATCACGCCGTCTTGACACGTACATTTCCTGCAAGAATTTTCCTCCTGCGTCCAAGTGTCGCCATTGTTAATTTCGCGACCTTTCAACCAGCAGCCTATAAATATAATAATAATACAATAAGTTTATATTCTTTTTTCCGCAATATAATTTAATTCTAAAAATAATTTTATTCTAAGAAACGACGCTTGCGATGGGATATCTCAATTAGATGAGACATGAAACTCACTGAGTCTGCATTCCTCTGCAGTCTCCTCCAGATTCGTCTTCGGTGGACACACACACTCGTAACCGCCCTCGGTGTTGATGCATTTCGCTGTGGGATGGCACGTATGCCTCCTCTCTCCTGTCAGATCGTTGCACTCGTCGATGTCGAGGCATTGCGTACCCTGGGTGCTGTCGTGCAGGGCGCTCCTGTAGCCGGGCTTACAACGGCAGTAGTACCAGCCGGGCATGTTGAAGCACGTGGACGACTGATGACATCGATGCAGATCGCTGGCGCACTCGTCCAAGTCGAGCTCGCAGCTGTTACCGATGTAACCGCGTCGACAGGAACACCTCCCGGGTGCCACGCATTCGCCGCCATTCTGACAGGTCTGATTGCACACGGCTGTACGAAAATAAAAGCTTGATTTTACTTCAGTTCAGAATCTTTTATTTTTGAAAAGTGAAAGTATTGCGACTATCGTAAAGAAATCTTATCTTTTCAATTAAAATTAAAATCTGATTTTTAATATGAAACTCGACGCAATTTTTTTATTATTATTTAATTTAAAAAGCTACAGTGGATAAATAATTTTTTTCTTATTAACAAAAGAGAGCCGATTAATCGCCTTTTTAAAGAATGATGGAAATATTTTGGGGGGATTTTTTTTTGCAATCTTTGAATAGAACGTTGGAGAAAAATAAATGTCCCTCGCTCCAGTAAATCTTCTTTTATTCATCGATATGATAGAAATTGTTTCGATCGCGTTTCTATGCACACTCATCCGGAATACAAACGTTCTTAAAGAAGATATACGTGCGAATCGTTTTTTTTTTCCAACGGCATAAAATTCTTTAATAAAGCAAAGCATATTTATTCATTCTACAAATTATGCGACGCATGCGCTCGAAAGCATATAAATTTATTTATAAAAACGTAAATATATATTTCCATTTATCTCTCTCTCTCTCTCAATAAACATAAATAAATAATATAAATTCAAACGATAAAAAAATTATCTCCTTTATCAATTATTTGCTTTTTTATTTAACAATCTAAAATTTATCTAAATAATAACATATATTTCTCGACGAGAAATGTCGAAATTTATTGCACCAAATAGTAAAAAATTGCTGACTAAAACATCGATTATGTTATCGAGACGTAAAAGACGATACTGTACGTTTACACGTATAACCGTCGCCGGTATAACCGTCCTTGCAGACGCAGTAGTAGCTGCCGGCAGTGTTCACGCACGTGGCGTGCTCATCACACTGGTGATGACCAGTCGTGCACTCGTCCAGCTCAGCGCAATTGTACTTGTCGACTCTATGGTAACCCGGAAGACACTCGCACGTATAAGAGCCGATCACGTTGACGCATCTCGTGTTTGCGTTACAATGATGACCGTCCGATCCACCTTGCTGCTTGCACTCGTCCACATCTGAATGATGAGACAAAAAGAAATTGTGTTATTGAGGAAAGCGTAATTAATACAGTCCATGAATATTTGCATTAATGTTATTTATTGCACGCACGAAAAATGTTCATATACAGGAAGTCCCTGACCATCATCCAGGTCTTTTAAGAAAAAGAGAAGTGTATTTTATTAAAAATCGCAAAAATTTTCGATGACTAAATCGGGTGTGCTTTATATGATGATATTTTCGGTACCGACCGGTAATGGGCTATCCAAATTTTATCTGAATTTTCTGAATCAAACATGGCATGTTTTATTGCAAATTCAGATTACACATAAACATAATTTTATTTACATAAATGAATAAACAATTTTAATAAATTCGTTATTATTTTAATAGCTTGGCTATAAAATGATAAATTGTATTAACACAATTAATAAATTTTATTAACATAAAGGATTAAATATTTATTAATAATCTAGAAATAATTTCGAAAATGTGACGAAACATTTTTTAAATTTTTGATAAAATCCACTTCTCTTTTTCTTAAAAGGTCTGTACGGATGATTAGGGACGCCTTATATGAGAGTGAAAACTAAATTTCTCCGATTTAAAAAATTTGTTAAGAAATTTATAAGAACTTTTTTATTTAAAAGCGTTAAATGCATGCTTCTTATGCGTGGATAAATTCGACGTATCGGACTTCTATCTCACGCACGATTAATTGCACATTGAGTTAGTAAGTTAGTAAGTTAGGTACCGTGACAGTTAAGACCATCCCCCTGGAAACCGATATCGCAATGGCAGGCGTAAGTCGTCTGGAGATTCAGGCAGGACGCGTTAGCGTGACACTTGTGGCCCTTCGCGCAGTAATCCACCCCTGGTTAAATTGGGTTAGCCAGGCAAATGCGGAAGATGGTTAGAAAATTTAATTAACGAGACCTAGAGGTTCTAGTGAGGAGACCGTCGCTCGATTCGGTAACCCTCCCATGCGTAATGGAGAATATAATTAGCGATAGAGAGTAACGAACTTCTCGCGAATTACAATCATCTCGCTCAAATTAAAATAAACATTACATATTGTACATATATATGTTTAGTGATTTTATGATTTATAATTGCCGCATTTATTACATAACGTAATTATCTATGTGTTGTTGACTTTTTTTATTTTCATTTTCATTTTTTATTTTTATTTTCATTTATTTTTATTTGCTCTCTATAATAGCTATATGATTTTTTAAATAGTTTTTTGAATAGTAGATTCATATATGAATGCATATACATTGACTCAAGATTAGCAAAAAGAAAGAAGACTTGAAATTGCCAACAAAGAAATTCCATGCATGAGAGGGTTAATTAAAGTTAATTAAAGTTAATGCGCAAGTTATGCGAACTATGCTTTGTTCCTTTTTCTATGCTATTCCGGTCGCAAAACTTTGCTCCTTTTCATGCCGTTTTTTCAAGCCTATTATAATACATGCTGCGTTATTCGTTAGACGTTTCAACGTCTGAAGGTATAAGATATTTTATATAACGCATATGCAAAATATTATATAGTAATTTAGTATATTAAATTATAATTTGTATATTATAATATATTAAATAGTACATAAATATTAATAGTATTTATAATAAAAATGTATAAAAAAAAGCTTACAAGAAAGAAACATTTAATAAAACTATCAACTGTCTGTCAAGAATCGAGCAGATAAAAATATCTGATTTTGAGATGTATATAATTATCATTTTTTTTTTTGTGAAAGTATCATAAATCTCAGAACGTTAGAATTAATTCCTATGTTATTTTCCAAGCGAGAACTTACCTGGGCAAAATTTGCAGCACTCCTCCGCCACGCTGATTTGCTCGCTAGGTGGACACGGCAGTGGTGGGCATATCATATCAGACTCGAACCTCTGACAGGTGAAGCTACCATCGTAGCAGTCGCATTCGATGCACTGTTTCGGCGAGACCCTCTCGCCGTGATCGTATATTGTGCCATGCAATAAACATTGTCCTGAGCAAACGTGAATGACGAGAAACGTAAATAACAAGATGGAAGCGCGATCGGCGAAATGCAAAACACGCTATGTCAACTAATCAGCCGATTGCGTAAAAGCGGAAAGATTGATTCGTTAAATAGAACGTTGTATTGAAATGCTAGAGAGAGTTATTTTCTTGGGTAAAGAATATATGTGTAATGCCCTCCACAAATGAAAAATACAGTATGAGATATGAGTGATTTAAAAGGATTATAGGAGAATCCTAAATATAACAAAATCTTTAGATAAAAGTTGATTTTAATACAGATTTTTAATAGTAAAAAAAATAATTTTTAATATCTTTTTATTAAAAACACTGTCATTATAAAATTCAGAAAAGTCGCGCCGATTGAGAACGCGAATCGAGATATAAGCGGCAAAGAAAGAAAGAAAAAAAATGTGACATTTTACTTACTGAGACAAATCGGGCAACACTGTCCTTTAGGAATGATAGGATGCTTGCAGGTAACCTTGGCGCAAGGCGTTGGCCTGCATTCGATATTGCCATGGACGCAGGAACATTGCTGGCAATCCTTCTCCCAGGTCGCGCCGTCCTCGTGGACGGTACCGTTCGCCCTACAGGATTTTTGGCACTCGCACTCCTCCACTTTGCTTATCCTGTCCTCTGCAGCGGCTAGCTGAAAGGAAGGATGTCCATGAGTTCCAACTAAATTGTCTTATATCGCATTAACAGAAGTAGCAAGATCGTATATGTATATTGACATTCCATAAAAATAAGATATTCCATCAAATAGGATATTCCATAAAAATAAGATTTCTAAACATTCTACATATAATTAATTATGCAATGAGATTATGATAATACATAATATGCATAATATATACAGTTTACAATATTGAATTGAATCTCGAATCTTATCGCTCCAGCATAAGTTTGATATAAATGACATAAATTACTCACTCTATGGGTCAATTCCTCGAGCATATGGTTTAGATTTTCCACGTTATTCAGTAACGATGAAAATTGACCGCATGTGGGGCAAGATGAGTCGAGCTGAGGACACTGGGAAAGATAACCGTGAGGTCCTGCTATTAGCTTGACATCCTGCAAGGCACCCTGTGTCGCAGAAATCATATGGAAAGCTTAGTCGGGCGTTAAATCTTTTTTTTTTATAATAAGATATATATATTTTTATCAACAAATATAAAATAATAATATCTTTATTACAATAAAAGATATAGGATATAAAAATACACTTTTTTAAATTAAAAAAAAAAGTATATTTTTTACATGATTTTAAAAATATATAATTTTTGAATATGGTAATTATATTCATTATACGTTATAGAATAACTAAAAGGCGTATACCGTAGTAATAAAGTATATGCGGTTTTACCTTGAAGAGAAAGTGCCTGGCATTTCTCTGTCCGACCCAGAGCTGAAGTTGCGGTAGGGTAAAATTTGTGTCGGGTGCACCAGCTCTCAGCAGTCGCCTGTACAAGGAGTGACAGTCGACCAGCAGCTCGACCTGCAAGCCGCTTATGCTCAGGGCGACCCTGTGCCAGGCGCCATCGGCCACTCGAAAGGGAAACGTCTCGACGTGTACGGTTCCGTCGTGGCGTGATACGTAATGAAATCGAAGCTCGTCCTTGCGACCGCTGCTCTGCAGCTCCAAATACCTGATTCAACATTTTATTCGAAATTATTCGTTACCGATTACGTATTTATTTGGGATTTAATCTCAAATTAATATTTTAGCTTGTAATTTTTATTGTATATTGTTATATTTATTATACAAAGTATTTTAATGCTAGATCAACTATTACAATAATTTTATAAGTATATCTTTTTCTATATTTATTTTCTCACTTATTATTTTGTCACTAATATTGCGAAATTGGTTTTGAAATTCTATAATGAATCAAGGATGATTTAATCTCTGATTATATTGATAAAAAAATTAAAGCTCGATCTTGCGCCTATTGTAAAATGATTGATCTTTGAAAAGTTTATTGGATTATTTAAATTAATCGTAATTGTGGTATGTCAATCGTCATGTAATGTACGCGAAGCATATCCACATATTAATTTGTACTGTTTAAATCAAAATAGCTAGATTGCACTTTTAAAGTATCATTGCAGGATCCCGTTAAGTGTTCCTTCCTTTCTGGCTCGATGATTTTTATTGACGCACTAATTTCTTTTGTGGACGCAATAAAGCTGTAAAGTTCAGAGACCGTCTCCAGCGAAAATATGAGAAATGAAATGCATGTAATAACGTATTACGTACAATTGTTGCTTAATAATCTCGTTACAGAGACTCGTATTACTCGACAGACAAATGCTTACTGTCTCGGATAATAATTCGTCGCCCTAGTTATGTACATCGAATAACGTCGAGATGGTTATTATCAAATTATAAAGCTGATACTGAGTGGAATTATTGCGCTATGCACATCAGGGAACGGAATGGCATCATAAAATAATCAAAAGCAAAATATTCTACGGTTATTATGCAGTAAAAGATTCTATCGAAATAATTTTATTCGGATCCTAATAAATAATAAAAAAATATTCGGTTATCTTGCCACGTTTCACACAATATTTTACGATTTATAAAAAGTAAAATATATTCAAAATATAATGCCTCCCCTTTTACGGAGTATATATATATATATATATATATATATATATATCATTCTGTGATATATCACACTCGAAATAGGTCACAGCTCGCTGTTTGTTACGGCCACCGGGTCCGAAATTCTCGAGCAGTTTTGCAGCGCGGAGAAGGGTGGGAGGAGGGGAGGGAGGGAGGGGAGGAGGGTGGAAGAAACTTCACTATTTCATACCTATTGTTCCCATGCGAAAAGGCGACGATCGTCCCGGAATTGGCCTCATCTTGGCGCAGCGCGGCGGCTATAGTGAATTCCGGAACCTGCCGGAGTAACGCGGCCGCTCGTTCGAAGTTCGTCTCGTTCAGTCGGAGCTCCCTCTCCTCGCCTGAAAGTAGTAAAACACAATAATTGGCGCGGCCAAGATGGAACATGATGCGTGACCGATCGCAGTTGCATTTCACGCAGCAATTTTTTTCATAATCCAATGTACTATCCCGACGCTTCTAAATACCGTCTTATGCGTTAGATACATTTTAAAAGAGTGAAAGAGCATAAATATATATATAATAAATGGGAGATGGGAATATTAAACGGAAGGAGGGAAAAAGAGTACAGAAAATTTTTTTTTTTTTTATATTATTAGATAGTTAAGAATTTTAGAATGTTGTGTACAAACGAGCAGTTTGTAGGTGATAGAGGGGAGAATGCTTGTCGCATGCCGTGCCTCGAAATCGATGCAGAGCTGATTTGAATTTTTAATTCGGTCGTCTCCGGGTAAAGTTAAGCCGCTTTCCGGGAAGTGATCCGAATTTAGAGCACGACTGTTATTTATTATTTGTCGCAATATTATGGCTGAGATATGCCTCGGTTGTACAAAAATAAAGGAGTGATATTGAAAATTAATAATACAAGGAATTAGAATACACACATGTAAGTTTTCTTAGAAACGGAGTAGCATGTATTTATGGCTTATTCACGTTGGAATTTATTAAAAATGAGTACATTATTCATGTAGAAACGTTTGAAATGCCAAGAATTAATAATATAATATCGCTATAAACATGTGTCTCTTCTTGAAAAAGATTTATAAAATTCATTCACCAACTCGCTTGCTTTCCCTTACTTAATTGCCTTACGAAATAGTCAAAAATATGTACCGGATATGATTTGTTAGATTTTTCAAGCCGTATTTTCCTTTTCAGTACCAACAAGCAAACAACCAACAAAAAATCCCACTCATGTATTATCTTGAGATAACAACAATGTCATATGTTAAGTCGAACAGACGAATCGTCCGCTAGCTGCAGTAATGCGAGAACTCGGCTATCGACTCGCTACAGATTACAGCACGGCGATGTAGGCCACCCCGAATTTTTGGAGAGTATTTCGTCGAAGATTCTGTTACGTAATCGTGTCGACGCGAAAATACAAAAGTGAAACAAATAACTTAATAAAATTTTTAACAAAGTGGATAATTAAAAAAAAACATCATAGGATATTATATAAGCCAATTATTTTATAAATAATTATCTTTTTAAAATTTTATTCTCTGCCACTCTTTGATATGATTTTCTATACAATATTAAATTTACTGAAAAAGCTTGACGCGTATGATGTTTTAGGAAAGATTAAATTTGGAAAGATTAAGATTGGAAAGATTAAAATCGGCATAGTATTTAATTATAATTACGAATGAAAGAGAATTGTGTATTCATAAAATATTTAATTTGTTGAATCGTGTGTGAATAAATAATTTTCTTGTATATTTTAGGATATTATAGAATAATTTACGTGATAAATCCATAAAATGAATACACTTTTATTTAAGAAACGCGTAGTACTGAATAAAAATTTGTTTACTAAATATTGACTATTATTTATTATTATTAGATATTGTCTATATATGTTCTACTTTGCGAGTATAAATTATTCTTTTCTTCCCTTTTTCTTTTACTGTTATTGAAACTCGCGATGTGCAAATCGATCATAGTCATACTTTGTGCATATTCAATTAACACCTCGCATCGGAATGGTTGCTGCTTGTCTGAGTACCTATCCATTAGATAGATTAATACGGCCATTTGGCAAATTACACCACAACTAAGCCATTGCAATCCTACTGTTCGTTTAACGTGGCTTCAATATAATCATCATTAAGCGATCTACGTAATGTGTCACGTGCAAAACGAGAAATCTTGCGCGTAATCATGGATATATATAGTGAGAAATTATTTGTCTTTCAGAATTAAAGATTTTAATTTCCATTCTTTGTTTTTTCCATAGAATAAGCATTGCTTTAAAATATTAAATCTATTGACCTCAATTACCTCTTGTATTATCGCATTTATTTCCCAAATAAAAGCGTAGCTCTATTTCTCTCTGAGTTTTATCGCGTAGACTGGTTTCTTTTCTAGAAAAAAAAAAAAGCTATCCAAATAAGGGACACCTTATTACACGACTGTCGCGTGCAAAATGCAGCCTGCTCTGCCGCTGGCTGGCTTCTCGCGGCGTATAAAGTGTGCCTCGAATTTCAGATGCACCGCCAATACTCATAGAGTAACCAGATACTCGGCCGACAATAAAGCGTCGATGTCGTTTGCACGCGAGTCTCGCCACCTACGACGACGAAGAGGGTCGGGGCGACATCGTCGAGCAATTATGTACGCGCACGCTTAATTATAACATAATACCGTCGGTCTAGGTGGTAGTGAGAAAGGTCGGCCCCGACTAGCGACAAAACATCCCTACCGTGCACTGCTCGCTCGTCTCGAACGAAATCGTTCCGCGCGAATTGGCACGCACGAGCCAACCCTTGCACTTGAGCCGATACGGGCAGAAAGCATAATTTGACCGTGAAATTTTTATTTTCGCTATACGAGAAGACCGGATGCAGTTTCGAACAGCGGAAAAACGATCGTTTGCCGTGGAGCAGTTAAGCGGGGTTAAGATAATTTATTCCTCGTGTATTATAATACGTTGCGGAAACAAGGAGAACGTTCGAGATGTTTACAGCAACGTTCAATCATTTTTCCTTCCCAATTTCGACGGATAATTAATATGTGTTTAATTATTATTAAATATTTATCTATTTAAATTAGATAATAAAATATATTATATAAAATTAAATAATTATATATAATTAATTAATGTAAAATTTTTTCTACTTTCCATTCTTAGCCAAAATCTTCCCAAAATTGATCAAAATCAACTAAAAATCTTTAATTTTTAATTTATCCCGAAATTTTCGACAGATTCGAAGAGCAAACAAAAATAATTTTGACGTTTCCCTTTTCACTAATATATTCAAATTATGTATAATGTTTTGTCGGAAATCCAAATTGATTTAAAAATCATAATTATGTTTTTATCTTTTTCGCATTATGAATGTAATAAATGAGAAGTGTTTTATTTTTAATATTATTTTTAATAAGATTCTTTTATGATTACTGGCAGTATGACAATATCGTTTTGTCACAAGTCGAAGCAAACTATAAAAGTTGCAAGTAATCGATAATAGCTATTGCTTAAACGCATCACAAGATAAAGCGTGTATCGATCTGATCAATTTATCATATCGTCATAAAATATTTATAATACGATTCAATCAAAAAGTTTGCATTGAACTTTCGCGAAAATTAAATAAATGCAATCTTTAATGCTCATATTTATTATTTTTATATAAAAAACTGTGGTTCTAATTGCTTTGTATTGTAAAAAATATCTAATTGTAAGAAAAAAAAATTCGCGATAAAAAATGAACATTTATTATGTAGCAAAATTTTGTAACAACTTCAATCGAATCGCCGAAATCATCAGATTGTATGCGACCCCTTATTTAACACAAAGGGCATCGCTAGATCCTATTTTCCAGGTTCAGAGAAAACTCTGACACGTGTCGCTGTATATCATTCTGTCTATACGTTGTATATACGTCCTTTGTCCTGTGGCGGCTGTTCCTGTTAAGATCCAATGGGTCATACGAGATAAATTTAATCCCAAAGAAATTCCTCTTCCCTGCGTATCCAGATTGATGGGGTGAGCGGCTTAAACAGGAGAGCGACGATGGAAGATAAGAATATCAGAGGGAATAAATTATAGCGAATGAATATTTTTCCGTTGCCATCGGTTTATCTTTAGCAATTAAATTTAGCAATTTTAATTTATTGGCAAGTATTAATTTTTAATATACTTACATTTCATTAAAAAAAAAATTTAATATGATTTACAATAGATTAAATTTTAATTTAAATTTTAAAATTACTCCCATGTTAAATTGTTGTGTTTAAATTGTTTATGATATTATAAATATATAAAAATACTTTTTTCAAGTTTGACATGAAAGGGCAAAATGATTCAAATCGTAGTCTTTTGCTATGTTTTTTTTTCTTTTATCTCGGCATCCTCTCAAGATATCATTATCATTGTCGTCATTAGTTAAAGAGTTAAAGCACTTTATTCAAATTATAATATATACATTCATCACTTGTCATCTTCCTGTCAGCTGATGAGAATTAAAACAAAAACATTTGCGGTAAATGCAGAAAAGAAAAACTTTACTATGATTATATGCGGTGGCTTTCTCTAATAGAGGGGAGCACGCGAGAGAGGCGGTAGACAAAAGCATCAAGGACTCGCAAAGGATAAGAGGAGCAAAAAGGGACCCCCCTCGCCCTTACATTTCCAATGTTGCGAATCACGAGGAGCCGTCGCCTAACTTCCCCGAAAGCGTCCTCGAGGGTGCAAGCCGCGAGAAAGGGCGTTGGGACGTAATTGAAATTTCTTTCGGGGAAACCCCATCTCTCTCTCTCTCTCTCTCTCTCTCTCGCTCTTTACCCCTCCCTTCCGTACACGGCGGCAGCCCAACTTCAACCCTCGTTCGTCCAGGCCCGCTTTCCGCGGCCGTTGCACTGCCGCCCACACACCCACGTGGCTTGTACACCACCCGCCGTCACGTCGCGGGGAAAATACGGGGGTACTCCGGTATAATTGGATACACCATGTTACACGGGGTTGAATAGACGCCGAGCTCTCGTCGGTACGAAGGGTCGCTTATTTAACGGGAACATCGTTTAACTCTTTCGAACGCGATCAATTTCAGGACACGCGTATCCTGTGCCGCGTGCAAAAGTGAATTATGCAATTTTGTAACAAGGAGTTGACGAGTATTATATTTTTACGCCATATTTTATCCACACTATAATTTAAATGAAGCGAGCATTAAGCCGTGTCGAAAATATTGCGAAATGGACAACTTTCCGAAATTCGAGAAAACATTCGATACTCACTGTAGGGGAATACCCTCTCGTCTGTGAGCAAAGACACGTAGGCGATGCTATCAAACTGACCTTTCGTAATATCGATTAATCGCACGTTGCATAACCGGTATATCGTATAATGAGAGACACACATGCATTCAATGAAAGTTATCGCAATGTATTTTAATATATATATTTTTTTTTTCTCAAGGAAAAGTAATTTCGAAGCTAGATTATATATACATCGAGTTATAAATTAATCGTAAAATATATATCATCTGCTATAATAGAAATAAATTAAGAATATATAAAATATATATTTAGAAATTATAAATATACATTAATACAGGTTTAATATTTTCTTTGCAGACTGTTGCAAGATATATACATTTTTTTCCAAATATTTCTTTC
The DNA here is from genome assembly GCF_021464435.1 of Cataglyphis hispanica. Classification (NCBI taxonomy): domain Eukaryota; kingdom Metazoa; phylum Arthropoda; class Insecta; order Hymenoptera; family Formicidae; genus Cataglyphis; species Cataglyphis hispanica. The sequence goes on from NC_065971.1 coordinate 1,649,245, forward strand.
ATAATACAAAAGAAATTCATTCAAGAAGATACCTTTCATAACATAACATACGCAATACACATTAAACATGTATTATATTATAATATTAAATTATGGGATTTCTTTGATAAGAGAATTTTTATTTTCAGATATTTAATTTGTATTTTATTATCATGTATGTCATTCTCGATTTAATTTTTCCGTGATTCGGAGATAAATTTCATGGGTTATACTGTTATCATGATCTTTACAAGACGTAATAATTGTAGCGTGCATTATACGAGGAGCGAAAGGAGGATTCGTATAAAGAACGACCTGGCGGTATGCAAATTAAGGGAGTATTTGGGTTAAGAGAGTATTACCGAAGTGGCAGTTTCGTGTGCGAGCCCATTTATCGCAGCTCAGAAGGGATGTGAATCATGAAAAAGGCTTTATTTCCTGTTACGTCTGTACGATAAATATAATTGCAAACGCGCTTTAATCAATTTTCTATCGTCACGATATGTTGTTTAAATATTAAAATGTTAAGATTATAATCGTAGAATTGTGTGCAAAAAAAAAATACATTTTTTTATAAAAATTTGTTGTTAAGGTACTAAATAATTTCTATAGAGACTTGGATAAGGGTTTGTAAGAGAAGAAATAAAAAATGATACTATTTGATTATTGATTGATTTTCTTTTTGTGCTAAAATTTTTTATTTTTTTTTTTTTTATTTTTATCTGAGTGACAATTAAAGGTCGCGAAAGTATCTCGGATAAAAGATGAAAGACCGAAAATGCCGGACAAAGTCGACTCACCCTGAAGATTATAAGCTGGTTTCAGCCTATTCAGACCCGGTTCCTGTGTAACACCCTGCCGAGTGGTATTATGCAGCTGCAGCGCTGCCAATAGGTCTATACTTCCTCCAGGATCACTTCCCGTTCTGGTTCTCGTGCCCAGGATCACGGTATTCTTTTCCGTGACCGAAGGTGCTGCCGTCTCCTCCTCTTTCTTATTCGTCGTTCCAGACACTGAAACAATTACGATGTTAATACAAGAGGCAATGTGTTTGATTTACACATTATGAGTAATAAAAACAGTGAGTCAGTTTTCAACTTTAATGATAAGAATAATATTATAATCGAAGAATGAAGATATTAGAAAACTTAAAAAGATAGAAAAAAATTGATGAAAAGTTAGAATTCTATTTGATCTCTTATAAAATATTTTCTCGCTTGTACGTATCATATGCTGAAAAGAAATTTCAATAATGCAATTATATCGAAAATGACAACCTCATCTCATTTCGAAACTTTACTAAGTCGATTAAACACGATGCCACGATCTATTAAGGACCAAAACTTCTTTATAAGCGAAAAGGATTTTGAATTTGTTTTGTTGAAGCATAATAATCACATAAATGGCCCTAAAAGAGACTAAAATCTTTCATTGTATCGAATCAGGAGGAAAAAGGACCGAAAAAGGGAAAGGAAGAGGAAAAAAAAGAAAAAACGATCATAGACGGCGTAGACTTCCCGAAACAGTGGTATTGATCGCTTCTATGAAACCTTCAACTCTTTCCGCGAAATCGTTTGTCTCGTAAACAGTTTGCTTTATCTATCGCTCTATGTGTATACATGAAATCCATTCCGCCTCTGTCGCGCCGGCTTCACGTTGATAATGATTGAAGTCCCGCGAAAAAAAAAACTCGCCCGTCTGTCCGCTCTCGACGGACTCTCTGCTCGACTGGGAGCTACTTTCGTGATGAGCGACAACTCTTGACCTTTCGTTACGTGAGATATATGCTTGCCACGAAAATTCTGATCTTTTCTTCTGACAGCACTGATTGGTAGACTGTCAAAGAAGGATAATGGAAATATTTAAAACTGTTATATTTATATCTCGATGAAAGCGAATCTTGGAATTATCAAAATTTCTCTTTTAAATTTAATATTTAAAAAAATTATTAGAAATTTAAAAAAATTATTATAAATTAAAAAATCTTCCATTACTACTCGTGGTTTCCTAAAAAATTGATACTTTTTGAAAAATATTCGTAAATGAAATTTTAATGTTGCCAATTATCTTTTTTCTATAATTCAGAAGAATTATAATTTATATAATTCAGTTTTTTAAATTTATTTACATGGACTTAACCAAAATAATGATGTATAAATTATAGACAGATAAATTCTGAGTCTTGTTAGTACAAAATTGATTAAACGTTAATGATTATGAAGCTGTGAATATTCTGGTCTCTTCAATATTGAATGCAATCCGATTATAAATCCTTCTAATGATTTAAAGATTAAGAACTCCTATCTCTCTTTTGAATAATAGAATTGGATTAATAAACGATGTTACAAATCGGCAAACGAGGACTTTCAATCGATTGAATTCGTTGCGACAATATTGGAAAATGAGAGAGTGGAAACGTGGAGTTAATGAATAAATCAAAATGTAAACAGCGTGCTAGCAGCAAATCGCTCACCAAGGCGTGCGTTCAAAAATGATGTGATTTGTTTAGACAGCCACTGAAATCTGGAATGATATTTTTATCTTGCGTTTAAAAAAACACCAAGCAGGTTTACGAGTATTTCACGTCTTCAAAAATTTATTTATGCATATATGTACCTCTTTTAGTATTATAAAAAATATATTGCCAGGTATGAACACATTATACATCAAGTTAATGTTTTTAGTATCACAGGAACAAGAAAGATACAATTTTTTTTTTTTTTTTAAATAATCTACCACATGAACCCTCATATAAACGTGTTCTTTTTTTCTAATCAAACACTAAACACAGAAAGTAAATCTTTTTAGAAGAAAAAAAATTAAGCTAAAAAAATATGACGATCAGTATTAATTAAAAAATATTTTTTTATTATGAAAAATTATAATTTAATTAATTTGTTTGTTGTATTTTATGAATCTTTCGATAACGAGATAGAAATATAAGAATATATTATATAATTATATTTTTTATCGTGTATGAGTATTTAATTATCGCAAAAGCAGATTGTATTGTACATTACATGCCTGATGGGTTTTGCCTCAACACGCAATCGATTATTGCAATTATTAGCGATTACATGAAATTTCAACGCTAATTAGTTTGAGTGAGTTTACGTATGAATGCTTCAATGGTGCTTGCTGTTTCCTCTAATTACGCAATGTACGCGTAAAAAGAAACCATAGGAACTTCCTTCTTCCTTTCATCCACCTGTTTTTGCAACACGAGAAAGATATCCGTTACCTCAAGACTTTGGCGACCATTATCGGGCCAAATCACCTGGCAAATTAATGTCATTACCGATCCGATCTTGTCTAAACTCCGTCTGCCAATGCATCTCGGACTTTTATTCATAGGCGTCATCTTCATTGCATTTCGAATCTATGACTAGTTTTGCTATTGCAATTTAATACAATAATAGCGATTGAATAGAATTAAAAGTAATTATATCATAAATTTTTGCTCTTCAATTTTGAAAAATTTTTATGCATTCGCGCGTACATCTATATTTGTGTAACTATATATATAATTAATAATATATAATTTTCAGTTGTATAAAAAATAAATTTTTTTTTATATTTTAATGATATTTTAATACAATTAATATTTATATTATATTTTAATTATCTAGTATTTATCTAATCATATATTATATTCTAATTATATTTATCTAATCTAAAGTGTTGATGTTTACAAAATATTATCCCACACTTTTTTTGTATTATATTATATTAACAATTACGTAAATAATAAAAAATATTATCTATCCGGTTAACGAACCGGAATTAGTTTTCGAAGAATAGCGCCTATGTGACTACTGCTGCACGTAGTTACGCAAGAGAGTTTGTATTGTCGGCGACAAGGAAACGCGTGTAAGTGCTCTAAGACGAGATGACGGATGAAATGGGATAGAACGGAATAGTGGCAGACTGCCGGGCGTCGCGACGCCCGGTATCGAACCGTACGCGGCATTATATCGTCAAATACTTGGGCGAGAGAGAAAGAGATAGAGAACACACTCGTGACACGTGGTGACTGTCCTGGCACGATCGTTACCATCACGATTTCTAGCATTCATTATCATTGGCTATAGTTATATCGATAAATCGAACGGCATAATAACTTCCGACTCTCTGATACACTTTAACTGTCACAACGACTCTGGACATCAAGCGTTCTTATCATATGTGTCGATATTTAAAAATCTATCAATCGCAAACGTATCTTAAATCTTTATTTTATCCAAATGAAATTATGTTACACGATTAATATAAAAATTAAATTATATATATATATATATATATATATATATATATATATATATATATATAATTATATATATAATTTTCAGATATATATTTAATTTCCAGGTATATATTATAAGACGCATGAATATATATTATATATATATTATATTAAATTCATGTTAATATAATGTAATATCTATTAATTATATATTATATATTTTAATTATATATTAATATAATATCTAATATTAATATAATATTTATTAGATATTAATTAATATCTATTAGATATTATAATTCGAAACATATATTGTTGATTAATTTGGATTACTGAAATGACCTGACGCTACTAAAAAAAAATCTTAATCCCTTACTTTTTACATTCGTGTCTCTCGCTCGATAATTCGTGTCGTGCACGAATGTCCCTATCGTTCGTCATGCCGTTCGACATCGAGTTGTTAAATCGCACCGGTTGATTGCCGCATGCCGTGTCTTTCATTCACGTCGACGATGAAGCGAGTACCGAATACCAGAGACTGTGTGCTCGCTAGAATCGATAACACGCGACGGTCAAGCCTTGCGGAAACCAACCCGTCCTCGTACCACTCATCGATCGACACCTTCCGTTCTCCGCCACCAATCCTCGGTTCCCCTCGGCATCGGGTCTTACGGGGCAGCCCTCCTCGAGGGGGATCGGAAGCCCCCGGAAGCCCGAAACCGGCAAGACGGACCAGGGACAACCGCGTCGTTGAATTTCGTTAGATACGCACGAACGCTCATTATTATCGAGACATTCGTTATTCCGTGCTTGATGTATGTGTTGCTAGCCTCGATGGACTTTTTTTACACTGCAAATATTGCCACGAAGTATCGTGGCGACAGACGATATCTTGGGTCTCTTTAATTGTCGACGAAATGTTGATAATAAGCGACAAAAATAGACTAACGATGCGGAATTCGTGCTTGCGTTTGCGAAATTGTTATGTGAAGATCAACATTGTAGTAACATTAAATTCTGCCTCATTTAAATCGATTAATCGATTAATTTGTATAAAAAAGATGATGGATAAAAATTTGTGTAAATAATGATAGATAAAATATAAGCGTCGTAGTCGTAATATTTTTTGTATATACAACATCAGAAGATTTGTATTTTTTATTATTATTTTAATAAGAAAATAAGGGGAGTTTAATTCACAAATATATTTATTAGAAATTTTATCACAATTTTGACTAAAATTTCGAGATTTCTTCCTTTTTTACGTTGACATTTCCAATCTTTAACTGTCCTGTCACTGTCATTATAAAAATGAAAAGACACTAAAATGACACGGTTTCTCTCATAACGAGAGATGACATATTTATTTTATAATAGCATTCCGTTCATTCTTCTTATATCATATACTTATATACTTATAATCCAGAAATAAGCGTTCAATATTTCTCCTGTTTGCGTTTACGTAAGTAATGACTGGGAAAAATAAATTCTGTTGATCTATTTTCGCGACCCCATTATGTTCGTCGGTCACTCCACAACATCGATGATATATGTCTCGCTTATCGTGGATGAATTGTGATCGATCGACGGCAAAATCTGGCCTTTTCTATCCATCGAGATAATTCACGATCGATTATTCCGGGCATCGGGAATCACACGCCAGAAATCTTCGCCCGGACGACGGCGTTTTGCGTGAAAAAGCGATGTCTGGTCTCAAATATAAACTCCCTGTGTTCGGCCATGCGACGTTTGGCCGAACTCGATTTTTCTGGCAGTGGATCGTGAAATTTTGCCGATGCGACATAAGCGACCATCACCTCACACGTGCTCGTTCGGTCAAGGTCGCGGCTCTAGTTGGTCGACGACTCGCGCCTCACGCTAGAGTAACCTCCTTTTTCATCGATATTTTCCTTTTTTTTTTTTTTTTTCACGTTGACAGAGTGAAAAAGTGAAAGTAAAAAAAAAAAAACGAATGCCATTAAATCTCATTATAGATACAGAAAAGTTCTTGCTCTCCCCCAATGTACACTTTTTCTAAAACTTTTAAAATTTATTTACTTCTTTTTTAAAACAATAAGTCGCGAAAGTTAAGCCTCCTGATCTTTTTTTCTGTATATCTTTACGTGGCGTGAATATTATATTTTATATGCAATTATTAATTAAACATGAAACAATGCACTCGATATACGATCAGTTTCCGTAATAAAATTCAATTTTGTATTAGAGCTAATTGCATTCGCGGCATCGATTTAATGCGAAATGCTCGTTACGGTTGCGGCTGCTCCATCAACAAGGTTACCTCTAACGAGAGCAAACCACATAATCGCCCTCCATAAATGCCACACCGAATTACCCGAAAGGCTAATTTCTTCTTCAATCGCGGTGCTCTTGTACCGCAATGTTTATATTATTGATTTATTTACTCCGAATAAAAACAAACTGTCTTTCGATTTATTATACGATTGTTTTTCATGCATTATGAAAATAAAGAATAATTTTCTACGATATATATAAAGAATAATTTTATATATGTGTGTGTGTGTGTGTGTGTGTGTGTGTGTGTGTGTGTGTGTGTGTGTGTGTGTGTAGAAAAAGAGAGGGGGGAAATTTTTTGAATTATAAATTAAATGGAAACGCATACGGAATTCTCAGGACATATTATAATGCATTCTCAGAAGGAAGCAATAGTATTATGCATGCAGGTATAACTTGGCATAGCTCATCTATGCTTGTCTGATGCTCAATATTTCAACGGCTGAAGAATCTGTCACGTCTATCCAATACAGTACGTATATCGAGCAATATCAAGTAGATACATAGATACATAAACATGACATATGTCATCTTTCATGCTCCATGGCCATAAGAATATAATTTTATAGATTTTGCAATATTTATATATCGTCCACGTATATTTTCAATTAACTAATTAATTATTATAATTTATAGCTAATATTAATTAATTTGTAGCTAACATTAAAAAAAATATATAAAAATATTCTTTGCATTTTCTTATTAAGATCACATACATTCGATAGAAAAGAAAATATCTAATGCAATGCGGATGCTGGATATACACAGTCGAAATCAGTTTGTATTATATGCAAATTTACATAGAGGATAGGATAAACGTAAAAAGCACTTAGCGTAACATAGTGTTCATCGCAACCTCACAAAAAACATTTAATTCTCAATTAAGACACGCGGCCTCTTTATTAATAGCTGTTATAAAGTCGACCGTAATGATTGAATAATAGAATACTATGAATAAGTCAATACACACATATATAGCGCGTGAATTTTTTATTACCTTCCGCATGAATTACCTTCCGACACGCGTTGCACATGCAACGAACATTTCACATTGCAACGTTTCACATTGTTGACCTAATAGAATAACGCAATCGCTATGTACGTCATGTACACACGTTGAAAGAAGATTCATATTGGTATTGAATACAAAATTTATATTCGATGTGTCGATGAAAGAAAATATTTTTCATAATAGTTTAATTAATAAAATAGTGCCTTTAATAACTGCTTTTATTTTCTTCATTGTAGAGACTTGAAAGGGTTTAGGCATTTTCCTTAAATATTCTTTTCGCCTAAAGAAAATTTCTAAGCGTAAACAGGACCAAGAGGACTGAGGTTCCTGTTATGCACACTCGTTAATGAAAAACAGTGCAAGCTACTCTAGTGTGATACTCATGCTTCGAAATCCCGGAGATAAGCGCACGTGGTCGGATAAGGGCAAGGTAACAAGGCAACTATGCATGGAATCCGTCAGTGTTACGTTTGCGTTGCGAACAATGACGTTAACGCGATGCATCAATATTTGGCGGTACTACGGATTGAGTATTCTATTCGTATACCTAAATGAGATTAGGCTACTTTTCACACTCGCGTGCGAATCTCTTATGCCAGTTACTCAAGTGTCGCGACTGCGATGCTAGGATATCTAAATCCGCCGCGTTCTATTTTTAATGAAGATGCCAGCGTGATCCTCTCTGTCTCTCTCTCTCTCGTTGCTCTATGACGGGGAATTTTTATGGCATATCAAAGACTTGCCGTCTATATGAGATTATTATATAATATTATATATATATGTAAACATTATTTAACTTGAAACAGCATACCAATAATTTTAAAGTAACTCTTTTTCTCGATAAAGAAAACAAATTTATTCTATATTTTTGGATGATTTTTGCATGTTTTTCGATTTAATTCGTACAAGAATACTACTAGAACTTTATGTATGTGTGTACGTGTCACAAACGTTCAAAATTGAAAGATAAATATTAATATTTCAATACGTGACGAAAATATTATACATGCATATCTATCAGATTGCTCGATCGAGTAATTGAATACGCAATGATTCATTGATGCGAACAGGTGAAATGTAAAATCACAATTGCGAGTCTCGCGTTATTTTTGTACTCGCATCGATTCTTCGCGTGTAAAATATTTAAGTGCCAATCGCGAAACGCAGTGCTATCGATCAATTTACATTCCATCGTAAAACCATCCCGACTATGTCGGCTATTTGTCTCATGCTCATCGAGTCAGAGATATTTATTGGTGCATTCGCAAATATTTCCCATTGTTGACAAACGCACATTAGCAAATAATTTTGCACGCTCAAAAGTCATTACGGCAGCACAACACGTTATTACAAGCATTTTTTTTTCATTTTCTAAAATATACTGAATTTTGCTAATTAATCAAAAAAGATTTATCAAAGTATCAATAATAAGGAAATTTTAGAATAGACACTCCGTTATATTTCATTTAAATTTGTTATTATTTAAAATCTCATTAATATATTTAATTCGTCAATATATTCAACATGATTACGCTATCTTAATATTATTATAACATTATTAGTCATATTTCCTGAATTAGTTAGATAAGAAACTGAAGGAATTGAGACTCAATGGAGATTCTGTATCACCGAGCCAACCCCTTTAATCCTCGCTTAATTAAAGGGATGAACGAGACAGCGGCTTTATAATTCGTTTACATCGTTTCTCTATTCCGATAGAAAAGGAAAGTTAACCCGTACCATATTTTTGTTATTATTTGCTTCCGATAATCCATTTATTTTCAAATTAGTTGTCCGATCGCCTAGGGGTAGATAAAGATGAAAGCAAAAATAACCATGGAAAATTAAAATGGATTTACTTATACACATAAAGTTTATGCAAAATTTGATGGAAGCTTTCTACATATCTCACTCGATACTGAATTTAATGTTATTAATTAAAATATATGTAAAAACAATGAGAAATTACAAAAAATATTAAAAAATTTTTTTTGCATAATTAAAAATCAAACTAAATTGTTATCATATTATATTTATTAAAAAATAGACCCCCGTTTAAACGAAACAACAAAAATTGCAATAGATGCATTTTCTGCTCCATTCCCGAAATATCATTGTCACCCAGGTGTGAGTATTAAAAGCCGTGGTCCACTTCGGCAAAGCGTGGGCGTGCCGTGGAGCTAATTAAGCCGTCAGCTTTTGCGAGAGAAAGTGGCAGAGATAAAATTAAAGGGGAAGAAACAAGGATATATAGGGCCCGTTTCAGAGACAACAGAATTCGCGGAACCAACTACTATTTTTGCAACAACTCGTATAAGCCGGTCGACTTTACGAGGCGAGACACCGAGACAGATATTTTGTAGTTCCTCTCTCTCTCTCTCCCAAATGACGGTTCGCTACAAAACGCGTGAGAAACTCTCGTCTCCGTGTCTCCATGATGTAAATATATCGCAACGATGTCTTCGTGCAGCCGTATTGTCGAGTTACGGAGCACGTATCTTGGATATACCGTAGATGGACTCTTAGATTGCTATGTTAATCTATCGCATCGTGATTCGTTTCTAGAATTAATTATTTGTGACAAGAAATTATTTTGGATAAAATTTTTATCAAAAAAATTGAGCTCTTCTTTTTCCGCACTTTCTAATATTATCTGGATTTTTTTGTTTTTTTTTAATATATTTATATTTTTTTTAATACGTCTCTCATGACATTATTTTTCTCTTTAACAATAGATAGCCTCAATGAACGAAGGGGAAGATGGCATCCTAAATTTATGTCTGCCGAACTTTCGCCATCGTCTCCGGGATTAATGCTCGTTTCACCGGCGAAAGCAAGTTCATATATTGTGATCTGTCGCGATCAGACGATGGAGTTGTTGTCGGTTTGACGAATCGCAACGATTCATAATCCGGCGTGTCAGGTGCATACGACATTGCAATTGACTGTTGGACTTGTCGTTACGTCTGCGGCGGGCTTCGCTTCTGTCGCGGACGTGGTGGCGATATCGTAAATTCAAGCATGTGTCATTAGCAACGAAACTAGCGTCCTGCTTTATTTCAAGCGTATGGGAATGGGACCGAAACTATTGTCATTGCATTATCCTATATTGTTGATGGCATGCTTGACAAGTATTAGTTTACGATGGATAACATAATTGATACAAGTATAATTAATTGGCTTTTATTTATTATTTTATAATCGCATAGACTAGTTTCTCTGCAACTATTGTCAGATGAAACGTCATTAGTAGAGTCACAACTAAAGTCGTTAAAACACTTATCAATTTGTACAGGTGGAGGATAAATTAGGCAAATATTCAATATCTATCCAGAAAATAAATTTCTATTGTTGCTAGTACACATATTTATTTTGTAATTAATTATTCTGTTTTTTTTTTAAACAAGATATTTATTTGGAAAAATAATTTAGAAATGTTATTAAAAGAGAGAGAGAGAGAGAGAGAGATCCAATTATAAATAAGAATAAAACAGATGCGTTAAAAATAAAAATACCATACTTAAGTTAATAAGATCTCTACGATTTTTAAGCGTGTATAATAAAAGGTAATTTTTTTGTACGTAAAGATTAATTGTGACTTAAATAGCAAACGGAAGAAGGAAGGATTATAGCAAGCTCACGAGACACTAACCGATCGGTCTTACAGCGTCTCGACACCTTGGCGCCGTTCATATACAAACCACTACGCTCATCCAATCGTGCACTATAAACGCTTCTGCTGAGTAAACTGCATTGTAAAGTCGACTTTCCGATATTATATTGCAAACATTTTTTTTAATGTCTGTATTACTTAGCTTCAGGAAAGCTTGTCTTTTATATTATACACGTATATCTAAAATATGTATCGAGTAATCGAAAAATATTCTATCCGCTTTTATATATTTTATATATAATATTATTTTATATGTATCATTTTTTTAAATCATACAATTTTATAAATATCTTTTTTATAAATATACTTAGTCTCATTGTTATAATAAAATAATAAAGAAAGATAAATAATACAGTGTATATTTTTTATTAGAATTCTTTTCATCAGAAAATAGATCGAGAGTGGAAGAAATTTTTTAATTTATATATGTATTCAATCATGTGCACAAGCAATATGGCAATTGTTCTCGACAGGATTCCGTTATAAAGTTACTGCAGTTGTTGCATAATGTCTTACGTAAGTAACCGAAGAGAAGTGATACGGATAATTATTCATCACCAGTCTCTTGGAATTTGCATGTCTCTGCTGAGAAAATACGAGAATTGTAAAAACAGAAGTGCAATAACATTCCCATGCTAAGACGACATCAAAGTAGAACGAAATTGCCCGACTGAGACAGGCGCCAGTTGGAGAAATAACGAGAATGTAGAAGGAAGAAGGGATAAAGAATGTGAGTCGTAAGATAACTAGAAAGATCGGTGAAACGCGAAAATTATTTAACTACGAAAATTATTTTTCACGGAAATTTATGGCAATATTTTCATTAATTCGTCCGACGTTGCTTAACGTTATTTAAATCTCCGAAATATATGTGTTATATTATGCTTTGTAATTTGAAATAAATTTTTGTATTTTTATATGCAAAGCTAATTTTTTTTTTTTTTTTTGCACGAATAATATTAATTTTCTATAATTCTAAGATTTTTATTAAATTTTCTTACATTAGAAGAAAATAAGTTTGAATAAAGATAATCATTACGTTCTCAATAAATGCTTATGTTTAATTTGAAAAATATGAGATGCAGTTTAAATTATTCATCTGACAAGATGCTCCCGATTTGCTTGTGAGCGTTTATGAACAATTTAATTACATACAATACATTTCGCAATAAATCGCAGTTGGTAGACGCGAGCTGCGTAATTTTGCGAGATTTAAGACTGTTCACTTTTCGTTTGATTCGTGCGAAAAGCGCAGAAGAGCAACATTAAATGCGCTATGTTAAAAGTATATTCGCTGTTAGAGTGCCGTATAAATTTGTGCTCGTGAAGTTTCTCGCAATGTTTCCGAGCGAACAAATTTATTTACCACGTGCTAAAGATTCATTGCTCGATTTGCACGTGTCATTGAAAGATTGATTTAACAGCGATGTTAATGTCAAAATTCGCTACAATACGTGCCGAGAAATTAATAACTTCCGCGACGATGATGATTGCAGCTGTTAGATATATGCAAAATAATTATACGACAAATATATTCTGTTGTCTTTCTTATGTTAAGTTTTATAAATCATTTAATGTATATAATCATGGTTGCAAAAATTATTTTTATTATATTAAAGATAAATTTGCACGGGCAAAATTAGTATGCGTGAGATAAACAATTCTGATAAGGAAAGCGAGGATGTACGGAACTCTAAAAAGATTGGCAATTATTCATTTGAGAATTTTCCGCGAGCACATAAACGTTAGGATGCATAAGTAATATTGGCATTTTTGTAAAGTCGAATGTTTCTAGTACAAGCTGATTTTATCAACGTCCTTGCACGAAAGCGCCGAAGCACGAGCTCATAAAAATGGATATTTTTAGATAAGATTTTTGTAATGTGGTCCACGAGAGAAAAAAGGGTTTTATTAATGCATAAATCTAAAAATATACCTAAACATATATCTGTATCTGCGGTAGTTTACACGAAACCGCAAACGATTAAATATTTATTCTCACTTCTTCCCTCTTTTGTTTATAAATTATGCAACACTTTATGGAATACGAGTTTCATTAAGAATTATATAATATATTAATTTATAAATTATTAAGAACACTGTTAGTGTGTTTTATTATTCATAATTTTTATAGATAGTTGATGATATTATCAATAAATAACAATTCTTTGTAAAATTCTTCATTAAAGTTGAAAACATTATATTCATTGAATGATACGTTTAATATACTAATAATTTTGATAAAAAAAAATTATAAAAATAAAAGAAATATTGTAGAAATATAAAAATATCTTTATATCGGAAATATTAGAAGCGTAATTGTTTTGTACAATATTAAATTCTATAATTTATATAAACTATAGAGAAATCTATTATTATTAAAAACGGAAAATCCTCTGGCAATTCTAATTATTTCTTCGTGATCCTGCATGACTCAGCTTTCCATTTTGCCAGCACGCCTGCGTCTCCAGGAAGCGCAATAAGGAAATCAGAGTGCATTAAGTCGCGACCCCGTGCAACGAAGCGCAGAGCCGCGTATCGACAGTCATTCTCCTTTCGGATATACAGCTTCCGGCAAAAGGGGTGCGAAGGATCGATCGATAAAGAAAGGCCGGCGAGGAAGGGAAGGGAAGGGTTGCCGCCGAAGGGTACGCCCGGCTTAGAGGGAAGTGAAATATATGAAGAGCTGCACTTTCGTAAATTCGTACGAATCACTTCCGTTGCTTCGCTAAATTTCGCCCTCGTCATATTTACAGGCCTGAAACGAGAACTCGAGGGTGACTCTGTCAGGATTGATCGTACGCGGCAAAGTGAAGGATGAACGCAACCCTTGAACCTAACAAGCAACTACGAGGAAAAGTTGCATTAAAGGTACAGAAGTTTCATGGTTTGTAAAATTTTCTTTAACGCAAATTCTTCCAATTTATCTTTACGGTCATACATATTTACATAAAATATTTATGTATTAAATAGAACAGTATTTAGAGTAATTAATTGCTGAAAATGTTCATGATTATATAGTTTATATGTAACAAAGTATTAGATTTTTATTAATATAACTTTCTTTTTATCCTGTTGATTTAAGTCATTATTGAACATCATTATTATAAAAAATTAAGCTCAATTAAAACTTCGAATGCTATCCTCTTCTGTTCATCGATATCTGCTAATTAATTAAAATGTTCGTATATCTATTACTGCTATATATAATTGCATTTAAATTGTGAAGCACATTCATCGACCGGTATATCTGACATTCATCATTTCCACAGTCGATCGAGGACAATCGACGAGCCTAACGGCTTTTCGAGGATGTCGGAAATTGCGAAATGTCCCGTAAATAATTCACGAGTTCGAGCTAGAAATAATTGATATCTTCCTTATGATCGTTATATAGCGGCTTGAGTTTTTAGCAAAAGTAAATGACTTCGCGAACAATTCCTCTGCTCTAAAATTTGACGGGTAATACCAGGGTCCATTAGTCGATTAGAAATGCGGATAATTCGAAAGTCCAAAAGATCCCAACATTTACGGCGCGATAATATCTTGACAAGCAAATTAAATTTTTTATTTTTAATCTTGAGAAATCGGTGAAATAAAATTATTTTTTTTTTTTTATATATTTAAGTCCTTATTTTTTAAATAAAATTAATATAAAATCTTTATAAAATTTAATATAATTTTTATAAATAAATTTTATAATAAATTTTATAATATTTATAAAATTAATATAAAATTTTCCGCGAGGAAATTTGACCGAAATTGTAATATAAGTATAATGAATATAATAAATATATTTTTCAAATATTCTACGAAATTTATTCTATTGAGACTCGAGAGCTTTCAACAGATGAGGTGCTATTGTGTAGAGAATCTCAGTTTATTATTTTGTCTTTCTGATTCATATACCAGCGTCGATGACCGCCGTTAAGATTTCCCGCTAGGTTCGCGGCTAATGCGACTAAATAGAGGCCCGGTCCGAAAAACAACCTAACGAACATACGGCGTCCCGCAGGAGACCCCTCTGGCTCTCCTCTCTAGAACGCATGTGGGTCGAATCGACACGCGTCTATGTGGAGAGAAACACAATAGGCTGAGAAATGGTGAGCGAATTGCTCATTATCGAGTGGTCAGGATATGCGAGGGGCGACTAGGTCCCGTCGGGATTTCACAGGCGGCTTCAGGAAGTAAGCACGGGTGGCCCCGTTTAAGGGAGCACGGGCGGGGATGAATCCTCCCCCGCCGAAATTGCGGATTCGCCGAGGGCGAGAATGAATCGCGCGAAAATTGTCTCCACCCTCGTCACTCTATCTCCATCCGCGCTTTCCCTCGGGGTCCTATCGGCTTTTCAAACCTTGCTCGTTCATATCTTTTGTGAACCTTAAGGGCTGTCTAAGCTCTCCGCGATTCTGGAAAGCGTAATCGCCGCTGATTGCAATGTCGGGGAATGGTGACAATTTCAGAGGGTCCTATTAGAGAGTGTTAACCATGAGGGAATAAAATATTGCGACATTATTTTTAGCGTTGTTACGATTTTTCGATAAGCATCATTAACGATTAATTAACATTGCAAATTTTAGCATAACACATTATTACAGATCACACATATTTCGCTTAATAAATTTATTTTTTAAATTCATTATTATATTTAAAAAATTATGGAGTAAATTATAAATAAAATTTATATATGACAGAAATGGAAAGCGGTATAAGCTAACAAATATTTTCAACTTAATTCTCGTAACATTTCCCACTGTCTCGAAAGCGAATCCCTAATTACAGTTAGGGGATGCTCCCTGCAAGGCACTTTGCACCTGTCCCTGAAGGGTGACCATGACAGGAGCGTGCTGCACGCCGGAAAAAAAACTATACAAGACACGCGCGCGATACAAGACTTAAGAAGAAAGAGCAAAAAAGCAACCGGGAGGCATCGGTATCGATGTATCATTAATATCTATATGTGGCCCCCGATAAGCTATATTATTTGGTGTGCGCGCGTGCGTGCGAACATGCGTGTATGTGCGTGTGCATTGCGTGGAAGAAGGGCGCGCCATGTTGTCTGACCCCGCATTGCGGTGCCTATATATATATATATATATATAAACTCGATGAAATCCCAGACGTCCCTATCTACAGTATCAGAACGTCTCCAATTCTTTATCTTCCCGTTTCTCCTGCTCCGGTTTTCTTCCGGAATTATCGCCTCGATTCTTCCTAATCTTATGGAGTTCTCTTTTCGGTTAATACCGAATTTCGATTTTCGAAGTTTTGACAAGACCAAAGGATTGGAAGAGAAATTGGACAAAGTTTCGTATATCAGCTCGATAATTTTGTGCAGTAAGTTCCATTATTTGTTTTTGCTGTGCGTACTTCTCGACGAAACCAAAGGACCATAGAGAATTAATTGTATCAAACTAATGGCCCTTTCGTTATTCTAAGCCATACACATTTTCAGAATAATAAATTACGAATCGCGCGCGTATCAACATCTCTATCTTGTTCCTAAATGTCAACAAACTAAAAGAAGATTCTTATATAAGTCCAATTATGCATATGTATATTAGATCGCAATTATCGTTATTCCTTTCATTAAGAGTTCAGTTTAGTTCGAGTTCGATTATCAAGATATATAAAAAAGTCTGTTATATTTTAAAAAGTTATGACAGATGACACTTAATAAAATTTAAACAAAATTATGATTTTATGTTATTCAAAAAAATTGTAGATAATGATTATTAAAAAACAATTTGTCATATAAAGATTATATATATATATATATATATATATATTTTTTTTATTTATATTTTATATACATAAGCAAAATATATTATATAAATGAAGAAGTTTTTGTAATATAGATTTTTGTAAAGCAGGATGCTATATTAGGATATATATATATATAATATAAAAATTAATTTTGTATCATATATATTTTGGAGATTGATTAAAAAAAACAAAGCTAAAAATTCGGGACGATAAGCCAACAGATGCAATTAAATTTGTTCTATTTTTTTGAAAACTATACAATCCTTTTGGATTCACAATTCTTTTTTATTCCTCCACTGCGTTATTTCAAGCACGAAAATCGTAAAACAAAGAAAGAATGATACCGTCTGTAATATATCTTACTTTGCACCCACAATGCACTACTTATTATTATAAATGACCTCCCTTTTCAGCGATTTTATAAGATTTTAGCAACTTTCAAGAAATCTAACATTGGCGAATATTTTTCTTTGATAATCTTGATACTTATCGCAAATATTACAGCAATCATGTCATTATCTACATAGTGCATCGTTTATTCATAATATCATTTTTCTAATATTATTGAAATTATGGATCTTGTAGAAAGCATTCAGAAGATTTGTTCTTTTTGTTGTAATTATAAATTCTTCGAGTTTTTCTTAAATTTTGCAAAAAGAAAAATGCATATTAAATGATTGATTTAAGTATTAAATGTTGATTACTTTGGAAAAAGAATTATATTTTAAATTACATTAATACATATATATATATATATATATATATATATATTTGTACTTATAAAAAATATTTTCTTTTATTTATAAATTTAATAAGCTTTTATACCTGGAGACGCAAAATATTTACGAAATTAAATGATTTCTAGATTGCTTCGTTACTTTTTTTTTCAATGTTCATAAAATGCCATATGTATAGGCTTTAACTGACTACCCTTAATGTGATGAGCAAGAGTCGTAATAAATATGAAGTGCCACTTGATAGCGATCGTTGGATTCGTTATGCTCTTATTATTTCCGTGATACATAAAACGTAGCGTTCCACTTAGGATAATGGAGATAGCCTTGACATCCTCGAGAAAAAAAGCTCTTCTCATCAGTATCTTCTATCAGTTAGTCTTTTCACAATCCAATTTGAAGAAAGGAACATGAAGGAATAACAAGATGCTCGAGTACTCGAAAGACTAAATAACTCGATGTTCTATTCGACATTATTTCGAAGTCTTTATGGCGTCAAACGAGAGATTAATTTAAATTTGCATTTTTAAGATAGGCATCGTCGCTTGCTTCATAAAACTCAATATATTAAATGACAATCGATTGGATGTTCTTAGAGTCAACAATATTCTTTTATTCAAATAAGTCACGTTCTCCATTTGTCAATGTTTTTCTCTTACGAGTGTGCTAATTGATGGAAGCACGTCAGCAACCGACTGAAATTATTAATTCGCTTATACGACCTCTCATAATTATGTTTCGAAGCTTCTCGAATTAAATAGTCTTATATAGTACACCATATAGAACGTCATATGGGGGCAAGCCAGGTGTCGGCGTATCCGTGCGATCTACCTGCCCAGCACCTGCTGCCTTCGCAGGAGGTAACACTCGTGGAATCCATTTGAATTTAACAGTATATTGAAGCGTATATATACACACGTTCTAAAAAAAGAACAAATTTGATTAATTTTTGTATCAGAAAATTACTGTCAATAATATTACATTTAATTGATTTTCAATTTCTACCTCTAATGTCCTTTATTTATTTTTTTCTATTTGTCCTCTATTTTATTTTCCTTGATTATCGTATAAATTTTTGTAGTAATAAAATCTCTGTTTAATACTCTTCGAATTTTTGTTATTTTTTTTTCCTAATATCAAGTAATTTATTGAATTCTTTTTGTAATATTTTGGCAAAGTTAAATTTATTTACATATTTATCTTTAGCTTAAACATTTCACAAAAGATAAATAACGAGCTTTCTAAGTCGCTTGAGTCGCTATTACGTCAATTATCAAACTTAATTTAATTTTGATGGAGACGTAGGTATAAGTTTCTTTTTTAATACTGAGTCAAGGAATTTAAGTAGGTCGCAGAGAGAAGTTGCAGAGTTATCTTACGGCGCGGAATCATCCCGGTCTCTCCTCTTTCGTTCTCCTTCTCCCGTGATCCTCCGGCGGCCTCCGGAGTTTCTCGGAGCCAGGAAGAACGGGAGGGAAACGGGGCTTGAATTCATTATTTCCCATTTCCTCGTTCCCGAATAATTGCATTCGGCTCCACCGGACCATAATTTCGTGCAGCCGACTCTTCCCGTACGTTTTCAGGGCGCGTCACTCGGTATATTCGGACGTGTGTCTCTTTGCTGATAAAATTTCGGCCACCATCAATCAAGAGAGCGAGTCGGTCAATGACAATTAGTACAGCACGAACTATCTTCGCACTTGATGTCACATCAGTTTCTATCTCTAATGTCCTTTATTTATTTTCTTCTATTTGTCTTCTATTTATTTTCTTTGATTATCATAAATTTGTATAGTAATAAAATCTCTGTTTAATACTCTTTGAATTTTTGTTATTTTTTTTCCTAATGTATGATAAATATCTTTATAACTTATTTAAGGTGCTTTCAAAATTTACTTGTCCCCCATCGAGAGTGTCTCAAAGGCAATAACATCATCACGCCGTATTCAATGTTGTCATGGCATCATTCACAGAATAACACACTGATCTTCGGGGAAAGTCACCTGTTTCACGATTGCGTAATTGCGTATAGTTAATTAGTGCAGGATGATTCAGATAAGAGAAGAAAAACAGCGATCTTGAAAGAAAACGAGGCTCGAGTCGCGACAAATTACATTTGATGAGCGGTAAAGAGGCCACGTGACTTATTTACTTGGTCGCGAACGAGAGATCCGGCCATACATCTCGTCGCATTATCCGGAATTGTCTTCGGAAAGATGAGCGTCCGTGAAAATTTCGCTTGACAATCACGGAGACGACGGAGATCGTCTCTAATGAGAGCAGACAAGGCCGTTCGAGGCCGCTGGCTCCCGCTGTCGAAGCAAAATCATCAATTCCCCAGAGTGTTGCCACCGGCTGTTGCCACCAATTACCATCTACGTTCATAAGGGAGGACGAAATGGTTCTTGACGAATCTCCTTTTGCCGGATACAAAAGATCACTGACGAGAATTATCGCGCAGTGCAGCTGCTTCCCCCAGCAAATAATTACGCTACGCGTCTTTTGCAGGACTTTTGCGTCTTACAAATTTTTACCAGAGAAATATATGACATGTCTTGTTATTTCCAAGAGAATTCACATAAGCTGATTTTATTTCTACGTTGATTTTCCAATTTTTACGTTTATTAAATATTCATAAAATTTAGCTTTATCAGTATTATAAGAACAATTAAACACATCTCATTTATTACAAATAATTTATAAAAATTGCGGTACAAAAGCACGACCTTCTCAAAAAATTAATTTAATTTTATGTTACGGTAACACAAGTACTTTTTCTCTTTCTGTAATTTTTTCCTAGTGATCGACGAAAGATCATCGAATAGACGACACACACGTTTTCATCTTCTTGAGCAACGGGAACGTTCTTTATATTCAGGAGAGTTCACCTGTCGCCAATCGTTACGCATCGTCTCGACGAAATTACTCATATCGCAGACGATGACTAATCGCAATAGAGAGGAAAATGGACGAAAGGGAAGGAGAAGGCGGGGGAGTGCGGGAGGGGAAAAAACTAAAAGAATCGTTGCAAATATATGTTTATCGGTTGGAAGAAGAAAAACTGCTCGTTCCTCTGGCGCCATTCCACGAGAAAGGAAAGAGAAATCGGCGACGTCAGGCGAGACGTCGGGCGACGTTGACGACGGCTGTTGCCTCATGTCGAGTCTTCGGAATAGCTTTCGTCATTTCACTCAACGCCTCTTTGTACTTCTTTTTTTTTTTTTTTCTCTAAACTCGACTCTGTAGTCGCATAAGGTGTACAGAATTCCTGTTATTTTATAGCGAGGGAACGTTCTCCTCCGGCCTTTGTCCGCGAAAGACTTGCTCTTGGCTTTATGAATCTTATTTTCATGTATATCATTTTATATCGCCTAGAGTGTAATTAATAATTGATAATATTAGCTGTAAATTTGTATTTTTGTGGCAGCAATATTTTTTCAACGATATTAATCTGTATAATAATTAAGTAACATTAATGAATATCCATAACTATGTAGGATTGCGATATTTCTTGATTAGGGCAATGACGACTATCTTTCGCATGTGTGAGATAAAAATATTTAATTATCGGTAATTAACAATATGATGTGATGATGCATACTAGTAAAAATTACAATGATTAGTGATAGGGCATGTTAGATTCTCGCGATTATTACGTGACAACGAATTTATATAAGTGATTGGATATTGGCCGCTTACACCGACAAATATAATTTCTTTCTACACAGGATTTATCTACGCGACTCTCACTTAGTGCGTTTTTCGTTTTCATCTTTTCTCGTCCAACACGACACCGTAGATCCAGCGTGGGTGCGTCAAATTTATTCACGTTAAATGTTCCGCGGTTTGTCTGGCCGGCGTCTGGCACCCCGTGCCGCTCGTAAAGTCACCAGAAAATCAAGATGTCTACTGAGCTTTGTCGAGAGTGAGATCACACGTTTCAACGATTATATCTTTTTTATAGCGGGACAGAAAAGTGTTTGAAACCATGATTTTCCGATAATAGAATGAAAATAGAAAAAAAAATCAAAGAAGTCCGCTTCAAGTTTCTTAAATTTTTAGCTAAAAATTTGATCAAAAAAATAATCTTGTTCAGTAAGAGGAAATAATTTTTCTTCGTAAAGGAATACACAGTGAGCTGAAAAAAAAATTAATTCGAATTATACTAGAATACTTTCGTTAAAGGCAATACAGATTGCATGTTACAAGCGCGATAATTGCATCATGAAACCTTGCAAAGGACCTTTACCGTTTGGAATAAAATAAGATATAAATCTTTAAAAAAAAAAATGGCGTGAAAAATATATGCGAAATCGATCGAGGAATGGCTCACGTGGAGGTGCCGCATTTGAAATTGATCGATAGCTGCTGGAAGCGGCTGGATATTTACGGTAGGAGCCACGAACGGGAACATCGCGTCGTCGCGATCGAAGGACCTCGACTTACGTAAAGACCCTTTGCGCTCGATCGAATTTCCCGACCGGCCACCCGGCAACGATGATGACGACGACGACGGCGGTCCGCACAGTTGTGCGCGCCTATTACGAGTCCGCTTTACGATCGCCTCGTAAACGTCCGGATCCGCGAAATTGATGGACCACTATACGTGACAGCCGGGCACATGACGTGCGAGCGCGCTCGCGTACCAATGCTGTCGCACGAATAATCCATTTCGATCTATATCGTTCCACGTTACCCTTAATGCGCTCTCATGTAGAGTCGATATCTTTACTTGGATATTAGTACCTGATGAAATGTTGCAAAAGAATTTAATATGAAATTAAAAAAAAAGATAATAATATGAAATAAAAAAAAAAAAATAAATAAATAGTTAGATATTATGTTTTTTATTAATGAAATTATTATTCGAATTTTTCGTTTTTCATTAAATAACGACAAAACATATTTAATGAAAAACGAAAAATTCGAGTAATAGTTTCATTAATAAAAAACATAGATAAAATATCTAATTATTTTTTTTTTAATTTCATATTGAATTCCTTATATATATATACACGCTGAATATGAAAGAAATTGTAAATATCATACATTGAAGCAGCTAACGAGAGAGAGGGAAGATTCGTGATATAATGAGGATTATTTCTGGCAGTTTTAATGGTCAATGACGTGTACCAGGTGTTTGACTGTTTTCCATCGCGCCAAGCATGATGCAATATTTTCCTCTCGTTCGTAACTTTATATAAAGCCGTACGGAAAACGCCGTGCGCGTCGAAGTACCTATGCTCCTTTATTCTTTCTCACTTTCAGTCGGTTCAAAATAAAGTATTCATTTCATATATCAGTGCATACGCATTTCGATATAAAAAGTATTTTACGTAATAATGCAATGATTTAAATTCTCAGACACTGTGTGTGCGCGCGCTTGTACGAAAAAAGAAAAAAAAATTCTCTCCCGAGTGTGTGCATTGTCCGCGGTCGGACTTGCAAAATCCGCAGTTTCGAACACCGGGATATATTAAGGAAGTGGATGATATAACGCTAGAGCGTCAACGTGTCGCTCGCGTTCGTTAGTCCCGCATAATATTCTCGTTCTCGTAGGCGGGTGATCTCTGCCAGAGTGCGATCCAATCCTTTAAATATTCTGGCGCTAGGTGGTCGTACGATTTCGCGATATTACTCACGCTGTTACCCACGTATATATACCACACACAACACACAACAGAATGTTACGATATTTCTGGGTTACGACCGAAATTTTACGCGCGACAGTTTCGTATTTCATTTTTAACGGGATCGTGTGTGAGTGCAATTCCACTTCATTACTCGATATAAAAATGCATGTCGCACTGACCGCTGAAATAAATAAATAAAATGATAAAATGAAATTTTCGTAAATTTTTGATGTATACAAAAATCGTATTCCCGTGTAATTTAGATCCGTGTTGCGCCAAGTTTGAACGTTTGAGGTCTATTTGAAATAACGTGTGAAATAACATTACGGATTTATTATTGCATCGCTGTATTGAAACGCACGAATATCGCTTTAAAATGTTGCGTTTTCTCGAGTCACGCTTGGCGTCCTCGCGCGAAATCCTTTTTCGTCGTTCTAGTACCTTTAATGCTGGCCATTTATCTCGGCTCTTTGGAAGATCAGAGCGGCTTATCGCTTAGACGGTGGCGAAGCAGAAATATTCGAGAGAGATGGAGAAATCGAGCGAAACGAAAAAGGGAAATGTACGAAATACCTAGGACTATTTTCGCTCCTCCTATCCTTCCTTCTTCCCCTCGCTTGTCTGTTTCTCTTATTTTCTGGCTACTCTTTGATTCTATTCCTTTGATTCTTATATAAAGTCTCATCGCTTGATTATAGACATCGTTTAAATGATAAGTGATGATAAATGATCGGACGATAATCTCTCTTGGGAATTAATGCGGGTCGAAGGATTTTATCTTGAATAAAATTTTAAATTGTATCCTTCGGCGATGTCTCACACGCTATATGCACGAAACGACCTGGTTCCTTGAGCGAGATACAAGGCGCGATCGATCGACCGCCTTAGGCGACCAAGAGTGCTCGAGAAAGAGTCGAATCGGCAGACCTTACCGAAGAATCTCTACCAAATTCTGTGGCTTTGCAGATAAGTATATATTTTACAAAGATTTCACTAAATTTTACTAAATATTATTTCGTTAAATTATTTTATTTCATTAAATTTCATTAAATTAAAATGATAGTTAATTATGTTATATAACTGACATTTAAAAATTAAATTTTCTACCGTTTGTTTTCGCGACATTTTGCGGCATTGCGATATGTTTTCTCTACTTTTGTTAGGATAAACCCAGACTTTCATCATGCAAAGAAAGAGAGCAAACGGAAGCGACACAAGGTGACGCGTATTAAAGAGTAGAACACAGTGTCAATAAACTGCGATATCTTTTTTCTGAGAAAAATGTATTCACGATGCACAAATTCAATTCGTGAAAAATGATTGATGGACAAATATATATAATTTCACAAATTCAATTCAATTTCGATCGGTTACATCTATCGCCACATCAAGCGCGGAGGAGAGAAATGAATATATTTGAAGCGAATTGTGTCGCTTTACGTTGTGTGAAGGTAAAAAATTTTAATGACCTCCTTGAATTAGAAATCTATCGCTCAATTTATGAGATACAATTTACAGCTATTTTCTTCATTTTTATCAATAAACTTTTGGCACATATTGTAATTTAGACAATATTAATAGAAGATATATATATATATATATATATATATATATATATATATATAAAACAAGCATTCACATAAAAATAATATATATGTTATTGGAGCGATTAAATCAATTGCACGAATAGAAAGAGGATCGTTACGCACGTGATGCACATTAACTCGAAACCATAGGCCAATATCCGTCCAATGTGTCCCACGTCAAATCTCGATTTCACGGATAGAAGCCGACATGACGGAGACGCGATACCTCGATACCGTCTCGCGTCGTCTCATACCACGTCGCTGCGCGCGGATATTTCGCTAATTATAGATCGGCTGCCGTCGACGCTGCGGCGCGACGAGAGCACGACGACCACACTTCGAAGGCTTGGACTTGAACCAATCCTGACCTTCCCTGTCACTGTATGCCGTCGTGTGTCGACCTAGAAAATTGCGTGCGCCGTATCCGGCGCACCGTAACGGACGCGGGCCATGTATAGTGTGTGATGATGTCGGACCGCGACCGGATCACGAACGGATATTCGCTCGTTTTATCCGCCGCGCTACTTCCATATTCTGCATAAATAACACGCGAGCCAAATGTCACAAGTGCCGATGAAAGTCGAGGCAATCGATAGGGCAATCCATAACTTTCGACCTTGATGGAAAAAATATTCTATTCGTAAGAAAGATAATTATTTAAAGATTAAGATCTATTGTGAGATCCTCTTTATTCTTTTTGGATTTTTTTTTTTTTTTAAACAATTTCACGAAGAAGGTTTTGATTGCAAGTATCGTATTATGTAAATATGAGTTGATTATGTAATAGTGAAATATATGAATAATGCAATAAAAGAAAATAAAATAAAAATAAAATGCCGAGATCAAAGCTGATAGATGCGTACAAGCGTTTTCTTGTAGCAGTATGATAGTTAGAATTAGGAGTTGATTGAGTATCCTTTGCAACTCCCACATGCTCGCTGCCGGCTTTCTACGTTGATCTGGACTCTGTGTTCGATTATATCTCCAGTTCAAGCACGAGCGACTATCTAAAATTCGCTCGAGATTAAAATTTAATTCGCACGTGCTACGCTACAAGCTTAAAAGAAATCCGCTTCACCTTTACACTTCAGATCCGCTTCGAGGACTTATCGTTTTCCGGGATTAATATCTCGCGTCGCAATCTCTAATTATTAATCACTGCAACATTCAATTAAGCGGTTATCATCGCACTTTGCAAATTTACGGAAGCTGAAACCACAGTCATATCGCGAGGCGGACTTGTTCCGATACTCTGCATTACATATTCATAGCATGTACATACACAGGCAAGGCTTAGGCGCATTTGGAAAGGTCAGGGCCATAAACGAGACCTCTGAAAATTCATGCAGCGCCAGAGCAGTTTGGGCTCACGTATCCGATGTCAGTGTTCCATTCCAACCCAATTCCTTTTCTTTCATTATCCGTCCTGGACGGCTTCCAAGCAACCGAGCGGAAATTAATATCCTCGGAAAATCCACGAGGACCGGAAAATAGCTAGATGGACGAAAGCGTGATATCGACCGTCCGTAGAAAGGAATGCATCGGCAAGAATAGATCTAATTGAAGCTTGACGGGATTATCATCGGACAGCGTTCAGAGGTTGAAGAAAATCGATGAAGGAATGGGGAACAAAGTAATCGGGATTGGGGAAAAGAGGAGCGAAGATAGCGGCATGCGTGTCTAAATGCAATTCCGACGAAAATGGTAGGACTTTGAAGGGCCGAGCTCTTGTTAAAGAAGTTCAAAGGAAAAACGCAAATGTCGTAAGGAACTGACGAAATGGAATTAATTATATAAAAGTAAGAACTATGACAAAAATTGATGAGGTTTATTACGAGATGATCAAAGAGAAAAATGATCAATTTTAAGAATTATCGGAAGGCATTTTTAAAGAATACAATAACATTATAAAATAATAATTTCCTATTCCCAAACGAAAAACGATATTATTTTCACGTATATATGAATTAAATTCGTATATTGTTTTGAATAATGGAGAAGAGAAATGATGAAAAAAAAAAATGAGAGCAAAAGCTTTCGTTATTAAAAGCAACCGGTAAAGGAAGGCGGGATTAAAACGAAAACTAATTTAATGAAAACTCCACGATCATACATGTACACACACACACACACACATATATATATGTCCTAGAGTCGACGCTCGAGTTATCAAAGCCGAGATGAGAAGTTGCGAAAATTCCTAACGCGCCGATAAAGGCCTCGTGTCGAGAACAGAAAGCGAAGATGAAGACATCAGAGAGCAATTGGTATCCCCTTTCAGCATCGCGTGTAAAGAGGCAGAAAGCAAGGCGCGCGCGAAGGGTGACGCGCAGCGGCAAAGATCAAAGAAGAAAGAGCGAAGCGAGGACATCGATTGTCATCCCGATCGCAGAAGTTAATTTCGATGGAAGACCGGGAGGAGGTGGGAGGGGGAAGGGGGCTCGCGCGAAGAAGCTTTATCGCGTCTGTACCAAGCAAACCGAGAAGTGAAGGCCGCGAATAAAGATGAAACGAGCCCGAGGGAGAGAAAGACCGGACCAAAGAGATATCGGGGACTTTCGGAGGTTTTCTAGGGGATCGAGAGGCAAGATGGCAGGTGCGGGTGATTGGGGGCGATCGATGAACCTCCGAGGAAAAGCCTGGGGTGGTGGGTGTTAGAAGCAGGAAAGGGAGGAAGGGATGGTGGAGCGTCGTGGGGCGGATGCTTCGAGGGGGATATCGAAGGGTGCTCGGTCGACCGGCGGGGAGAGGGAAAGAAACGTTAGACCGGGGGCAGGAGGTCACACGAGTTCGCGTATGTACATAGCTGTCTCTCTCTCTCTCTCTGTCCCTCGTGTGTACACTCTTTATATTCGACGTCGACAAATAAGCGCAACTTGTACGTGCACGCGATGTGACATCGGCCGTGAAGAAGAGAGCGAGAACGAAAAGAAATGAGAAACACGGCTGGAATAAGAGAGACGCGGGCCCTTTAGCGTCGACTAAAGACGAGAGGTCGATACGCTTTGCTCGTTTCATAGGGAAAATTAAAAAGCGCGCGCGACACCATGCTTTAAATATTAAATATTTAGGGATCGATATTAAACTCACGTTGCGATGAAAAATAATTCATGAAATTATCGATTCGTAATTAGATTTGTGTGATGCCTATATCGTTAATTAATTTTTAAATTTCTCGATGTAAGTTATTTCTTTCGATGGAAGGAATCACGAGAAGATATATTTCTGAATAATGCATGCAACGAAAAGTATTCCCAAGGGTTAATCTGCAATTCTACGAACTCCTCGAAAGGAACAGACACCCGGCCAAATGACCGGACCGGTGAGGGCTATTAGGAACAATCAGAGCGAAAACTCGGGGTCGAATTGAGCAGGATAAACGTTCAAGGAGACAATCGAGTCCGATGTCCTTCTTGGATGTCATATTACTTATTGATATCAAAGGAATTCCGCGTGGCGCGCGAAGATTGCCGGCCGGTAAACTCTCTTAAATGGCGGCACATTATTGGTCCGGGGCCGGGCCGGTCTTTGACGGCCCGAGAATCGAATGTCACGTCGGTTGACGATAAATCAAAGCACGTCTCGCTCGTCTGAATTCCGTGCGGATGATGTCACGTTTCGGGCTGTGAGAACATCCGGCAGAGGAATTCGGCGGCGGTTAGAGTGAGAGGTCGTCAACGGCAAAGCGCGAGCAATTAAATTAATAAACAGCGAACAGTTACGCCGATAAGCGCCCCCGGTTCATTCCACCGACACCGACGAAGGGCTGCCGAAGGGGTGGAGGGGAGGAGGGAGGCGATAAAGGTGGCGCCAATTAATTGGCGCGATTGAACAATTAGGATTATCGGCGATCGCGGCGCTTTGTTCCCTCCGGCGATTTCGAGCTTCCAAGCTTTCGATTAAACCCCAGGTGGGGGGCTGATAGTTGTGAAAGGGTGTCGCCCGTGCGGAGGATTTATATGGCCTGGGGCGAGGGCGCGAATTTCGGCGCGCGCGATTATTGCGCCTGGTATGTGTGCGATAAAGTTTCCAGCGAAGGCAATTAATTGCGGCAGATTCTCGGGAGTAATATTGCGGGAGAGATTCCATCTCGATGAACTTTTGGAGTAAGCTATAGATATTTGCCATTTGACTTGACAAAGCCGTATTTGTCTCCTAATGTTCGTGATTAATTCGACATTATTCCTTTTTATCAAAAGAATAAGTAATTATATAATTTGTAAATATGATGTATTTTTCTGTGTTGAATTCTGTATTGATTTCTTTTGGAATTTTGATTAATAATTTTTTTTTTTTAATTAAAATTTCATATAAATTGATAATCCAATTTTTTCTTATTTTAACAAAGTTAGTATAATAATCGCTTTCCACATTTTTGCAATAGTTCCATGGTGATCAATTTTAACTTCATCTATTTCCTACGATTTCGAGTAAGTCACGATCGTTTGTCTTCGTTAGGCAGCAAATGAGAGCGCGATAAAAATGATAATGTAAGTGTTGGATAGGAAAGGTGGTAACGATCACCCTCTAAAGTCATATCCTAGGATGTTGCTCCCGTTATATAGCCGACTTTTACTTAAACGAAAATTGTATGCAGAAGATCGATAATGACAAATGATAACTGTTGCCATTATTGGAGAAAATTACGTCAGCATATTTGCGTAATAAATGCCGTTGTGTTCTAGATAGCTAGATAGTACAAATGAAAAGTGAACTCGTACGTTTCTCATGTTAACAATTTGAGAATTTTCACTTACTATAATGATTAATTCGCGCACGCGCGCGATGAAATAATGAATAAAATAATTTATTTCTAAAATGAATGCCGTTAATTCAGCTGCAAAATGGAAATTAAATCATAACTATTTATCATCTATTTTTGTGGGGCATTGAAAACTCTTGCAAAGCGGAAATTTCATTATCTATAACAAATACAATTTTCGACATATTTCGCACGATGATGTGCAAATTATCGCGTGCGTTAATACTGCGCAAACAAGAGCAACGTGGCTGATAACGGCGACGAAAATGGAGAAGGAGAAAGCCAAAGGGTAAAGAAACGTAATGCTGCATAAAGTCAACGCCCTGGCAGCTCGCTGCATTATGCAACCCTCCCAAGCGACCAGTCGAAGGTCTCTTTCTCTATTTCTCTCTCTCTCTCTCTCTCTCTCTCTCTCTTTCTCCACCGTCGTTATATACGCATTACCACCAGCCACCCTACCATTACCAACACGAGCGACTTCAGCAAGGCCACACTGGCATAGCCATGTAGAACCACGACCACCCCTGCAATTGGATATGCGGTTATAGTAAAAGGTCCAAATTCCTATTTCTATATTTGTCGATTAGACTGAATGTAACTGACAATGAGCTGTTCTTGATGATAGAAATATAATTTGTGTTATACTTTGCATAAAAAAGGCAAATAAAAATTTTTTTATTGAAAAGGATAGTGGAAAAAAGAAAGAGTCATAGTATATTGTAATTATCATGTATAAAAAATAAATTATAGCTAAGCGAAAATATTCGATTTATTACAGACTTATTCTAATAATTATGTTTATAACGATTTGATAGATTTTTGTATAATAACTGTCTTATAATTCGTGCGAGGAAAGATTTAAAATGTTCTAATCTTCAGGAATTTAAAGACCCCAATAATTGCAGAGCTGAAGATTGAAACATCTAAAGGCTCGTAGTATTCAAGGACACGCCACAATGATAATTTAACAATCGATAGAGCCTTTACGGAACTTAATAGAACAAACAACACACTAAAGCTGGCATCGATCGCAGAATATTGATACGCTATTTACAACCGCACCGAGATTACCGATATTAGATACACGCGGCAATCATTCGGCGATCGTTAGTCTTACGGTAACGGAATTAATTATATTTTATCCTATAAGAGAAAACAATGTTCACAATAAAAAAAATATTAGATTGTAATGTTCAAGAATTTTAGAATTTCAACTAAGTCATGGAGCTTTTCGAAGATTCAGATGTCAAGGATATCTGAATAATTACACGGTGATTTAACAATCAATAAAGCCGTTACGCGATACTTGATAAAACAAACAACGCGGTTAAAGTCGGCATCGATCGGCGAATATTGGTATGCTATTTACAACCTAGCCGGGATTGTTACACCATCGCTGACTGCGATGTTTGTCCCGGTATAGTTCTCTTGGTGGCTTAGGCGTGCAGACACACTATCGGTCTATGTATTCGCGCGTATGGCAGCGAGAAGCCTCTGTTGCAATTACGAAATTGAGATCCTATCTAACCCGAGTCGTGCTGGAAATCGATTCGAAGCGCCTCTTGACGAATCGCCAACTTACAGCGCGATCGAGATGAGATTACGCTCGCATCGAGAGAAAAACGAGAGAAATGAAAATGGTCGATTGTGATAAATTCAACGAAACTTTTTGAATCGTTCATTACAAGGTCGCATCTTGGCATCTTGATAGCATCCCGTAGAATCTAAATAAATCGTAACGATGAAACACATAAACATTTGCATTGCCGT
Source organism: Cataglyphis hispanica (assembly GCF_021464435.1). Lineage (NCBI taxonomy): Eukaryota > Metazoa > Arthropoda > Insecta > Hymenoptera > Formicidae > Cataglyphis > Cataglyphis hispanica. The sequence continues at coordinate 1,680,716 of NC_065971.1, forward strand.
GTATATTGGCTAAGTTTATTTCCAGATCGTGATGAATTACTTCGCACTCTACGACAAACAAAACGCTATAGCAACCAGTCTATTCGGTATATCAATTTATGTGGTGCGCATTGCCAAGACTTTAACATGTGTTTGTTAAATGAAATATTATTGTTTCCGCGAATTTCAACGCTAAAGCCATTGTATAATATCTCTCTTCGAGAAGGTTCTTTATATATATAAAATTTATTTTATATATAAAGCGAAAAGTGCTCTATTATTCTCATTGACGAGTTAAAACTTATTTTTTCTTTATCAAAAATTTGATGGATTTTTAGCGTAGACATATATAATAATTAATGCACAGACTATATCTTACTATTTATCTTGATAATTTTGTCGAATATCGAGATTTTTATTACGGAAGCATTGTATACGATGCGTCGAAAGAAGATATAGGAAATGCTCGACGTATATCGAGCACATGGTCGGAGCAGTAAGCCGTGACAGCAGCTGTCATGTACCTACTACATGTGCACTGTTGTATTCGGTTTCCATCTTTCTTTTTTTTCGATATCGCTTCCTATAGACACGCATTCGCAGGTGTTTTATTCTCTTTTTGTTTCATTGTCATGTATTTATGTATTCGATTTATGTATGTTTTTACAATCTCTTGTATGTTTTATATCCTGATTTTCCGATTACAATTTTATGCGATTAATATAATTGAATATGAACTTTTTGTTTGAATATAATTTTTTTAAATTTGAATAAAATAAAGATTTTTATTACGGCTTAATATAAATTCATAAGATAAATAATCTTGGATGTAATTAAATCAATTTATATAAAAAGATCATTCTTTTATAATTTTTTATTAGAGATATTGTTATAGAATTGAGCAATTTTTTCTCTTCATATTTACAGATACAACAATTTTATAGACTAACTCGTCAAATATGATAGTTTTATATTTTTAGAATGCGTCGTCTGTTACATCTTGAATTTGGGTCATACAGTTTGAATAGGCCAACAGGGTTGACCTGTATTTCTTCAAACTCTTTGACAGGAAGAGGCGCATTGAATGCGAATAAAGAAAATGGATCCCTTTTCGATAGAGTGCATGCTCCCTTAATATACAGCGATGTTCTCGTTGCAGGTACACTGCAGTTTAAAACTGCGATAGCGAACTATAAACATTGTTATGAAATAATAAAAAAAAAGTTTCACGCTTTATACGTTCTTCCGTGTTGTGACATTGAATTTTGAGATTCTAACTTTTTTATCAGACAAAACATTTTATATTAAACCTTTCGAAATTAGCAGAGTGTTCATATGTTAAATAAAAACTGTTATCTATATATGTGAAAGAATTAAATCGATAAATTATTATACGTTTCTTTAACCGCGCTGCGAACCGAAATTCTAACTCATATTTCAACTGGGAATTACGTACAGAAATCATGAAACGGCCCGGCAACTCAGCGCTTCAGTTTCGCTGACGTATTATTAAGGATGAGGCCACTAGATATTTATGCTAACTTGACAAGTAATCAGAGATGGTACATCCGAGAGCTGGTCTGCCGAACAACGCGTGGTTTGCCGAAACGGGCATCGTACGATTTTCTTTGATTACGTTATATAATGTGAGATAGGGCAACGAAATGTGAATTCACCACTGCAACGATGGCACATTCTCTCCGTGTCAGAACTATTACATTGATGAACACGTGTCATGTTATCTTCTTGCGAGTGCATAAAGACAGATAAGCAAATAGAAGTATAAATATCTATATTACATGATAATATAGATATTTCGCGATTCATAAAAGTTTTTCATTCATGCTTCATATTTATATATGTAAAATAAAAAATAAATAAAATAGGTGTATAAATTCTTTTCCAAAAGAGAAAAAAATAAATCTGCTGAAAAGAACTCCATTTCAAGTTGAATAAAATCGAGAATAGTTTCCATTTATGTAGCGAATTATTTCTCCGAACACACGGCAGTGTCCAAATATATCGGACGGATTATTTTAAACTACTCATTTCTTCGAATTAAATCGTACAAATATCGTATGAATATCAAAGCTCGAGGCGAATCAAGGCCGCTAAATGTGGAATCGAAATCGAATGTGCGGAATCACGTCGTGGTCGTGATTCCGTCTCGAGTTTATAAACATATGAGAGAGAGAGAGAGAGATAATTTTCTTCAAAATTATCAATTCAATCGAACAAGATAAGTAAAAAAATTAATACGATAAATATATTGTTGAAAATATAAATGTGTGTTGAAAATATATGATATACTTTTTCCTATTGCATACATTTTTCCTATTGCATATATCAATGCATCTCAGATGTCATGATACATATGTATATCCAGCATCCTTGAGAGGGGACATTGTAGATATACATGAGAATTGCTTTATCGCGTATCTCTAAACGGGAGAGTACGCATTGATGATACAGCTGATCTCGCCTGCCGGGCATGGATTGTCCAAGAACAATGGCGAAGGGGGAGAGTTCGACTTAAGGGTCAGGAAAAATTTCGAAATCGTGTTGTGGGAAGAGCGCGGTGGCGGGCCAGCGCGCGTTTCGTTTCGTCTCGTTGTTCGTGAGCGGTTGTGTACGAGGGGCATATACCTAAAGGGACGAAAGAGAGGGTGGAGACAGCGGCGCACCACGTCATGCCACCCCGAAAAAACCCTCGAGACAGTGCCGTCTTTTGCGAGCGGGCTTTGCGGGCGCGACGCGCAACCCGACGATTTCCTCTTCCACGAAGAACCGCGTCGTTTATCGAGAAATTGCCCACCCAGACCGATCGGCATGCATGCCTCATGCAATTCCAAGGAGTAGTTAACGTAATTTTGATGTCGAGCGGATAAGGGCACGAGGAGAAATTCTTTTGACGGCTAAAGGGACGTCGGTTAACTTTGACTTTGAATCCGTGTGTGCATGTCACTTATATATAAGCTGTTACAAAAAATTACTAACAATAAGTTGAATTTTAATTTCTTCGACAAAAGTCAAATATGTTTTTCAATAATTTTTGACATATCGATCATCCGGTAAAATAATGTATAAGATTCCAGTTATGATTACGGAGAAATCGTGTTCTGAAAGAGACAATCTCAGCGCGAACGACGTATCTACGAAGTTAAGTCGAACGTAAAATTATAAGCGCGAGGGGAGGACAGTGATCGTATTGTTAACGCGCGTAGAGCTCTGCAATAATGTAGCCGTCGTTTGTCACGTCTGGCGCCAAAGTGCGCACAAAGAGAGGTCTTACGGCAATATCGGTAAACGTTCAATAATTGCAATTATTAGTCCGACGATATATTTAGCTGTATAATATGCTTGCATCTTGGAAATGCAGTTCTACACAGGGTCAATAATTATATTTCTCTTTGCACAAATGTAATGCATACATATGATTCATGTGCATATGTGATGTCTCGTGTATTTAAGAATGTTCTGCATGTACAATAGTAGCAAAAAATAGTAGTCAAAATTTAAAAAAAGACATTTCTTATATTTATACTGTTTGAAAAATCAAACAAATAAGTTCGAATTATGAAAAAAATTTAAGTATCACAAAATAATATGGATTTTGAGTTTTCATAAAAGAAAATAGTTGTAATTAATATTTTTTCTAATTTATGGCAAAAACTTTTGATCGTGAATATCACCTGAAATCAACTGCAAGAAACAATGAAAAACAATTAATTTACAGAAAGAGAGAAAGAGATAGATAATATTTTGTACAATTTCTAGTAAATAATTTTTAAACGAATACGTGGATCTGAATCAAGTTTTGCACAAATATTTATTAGAATTTTCTTAATGTATGTGAAAATTTTTATTTCATTGGTAATATTTTTTACTTGTCAAATTTGTCAATAAGTACTACAATACGCGATTTTCCAGAATCAATAGTAAGTTTAAACTAAAATAATTTTCAAACCGTTAAGAAAATTGTGCTCAGTTTTTGCAGAGATATTCAGAAGAAATAGTAGAATAATCTACGAAATTTTCATGCTTTTATTAATATTTCGATGACTCATTCTTAATATTTTCTCCGTGAAAATAAAAAAAAAAAAATATCAATAATATCGGAATATAATCATTTATAATGTATCGAATGATTCTCTTGGCAGCACTAAAATTATTACTTTTTTTTTTTTCTTGTTATCTCTACACCAAATCTAATATTCTTTCTTAATTATAACTCTCTTCATCTTCCAATGTGTATTCCCTTCTATTATTATCTCTCATGTCCAATGTACGTGCATTCCTTTTGAATTATTCTCTAACTGAAACCACACACAGTTCTATCTACTGCAATTATACATAGCATTACATTCAGACCTTGTTGAAATACATTATACATCTGTATAAATATACACCTGTATTCAAGAATTCCACCTATTTACATGTATCTTTCCCTTTGGAGAAGGTGCGACTCCAGAATACTTAGTTTAGAATATGATGGATTTAAAACAACTGGAGTGCGCGTTAACATCGTTCCGCTTTAATCAAAGGCTCTCCTTGAAAATCAAGAGCCATCGCCTTCAATTAGATTCGCGATACTCGAAGGCGAGACGATGAAATTCGATCGCGCGTCGTGTCGCGATATGAATCGCTATTGACGTTTCACGTCGCGTGTATCCAACTAATTTACGATGAAGTAAAATCGGGAAAAAGCAAGTCCGCGGTCTCGGGAGATGAGAAACAAGGGGGATGGCGATGATGGCGTCTCTCTGACTCACCCTCGCCATCCGGAGAATTATGAGCGTCGAGTGTTCACCTTGTCGTAAAAATTCGAAGATTCTTCTCTATGGACGAATTCAGGGGAACACGTTTATTATTATGACACGTTAAACGCGAGCACTTATTGCTTTCTCCCGGGAATAGAATAATGTTGAGGCGCCAATACGTTTATTTCTAACATGAAAGGAACTTTTTCGATTAGATATAAATAGATCATCCTGTACATTTGTCTCATTGTGTGGTTTTCAATTTTTTTAAACATCTCGAATTTATATGCAGATATCGCGGTTTTATCATTTCTAGAAACGCGAGAAGCCACGAGAAACGTGACTTTTCTCGTTGTCAGCTGTTGCGATACGACTATCTCTGCATTGCAACCAATAGTTCTCTCTCTCTTTCTCTCTTTCTTTTCTTATGCTTGTTTTAAGGAGATACTTAAAAAAGACGGATGACTTCGAGAAATCATTAATTGTGTAATTCTTGCACTTTTTTTTTTGCTACGTGTGAGGCTTGTGTTATTTTAGAGATTTTTCTCATAAATAAATTTACGAAAAAATATATGAAAAAAACTATACTGTATTTCATGACAGCGATGTTAATTTGTGATCATATGATATTTTTACGATAAGTGGCAGCGACGGCGTAGAGGATCAGTGACTTTTTCGGTCCTTTGATCTGAGTCATAAATTTCAATTAAGACTCGAGTCAAAGATATTCATTTGCTAAAATTGCGAAATAAGAAACTCATTTAATTTTTATTTAATTTGAATCATTAATTAGCTTCACTTTCACTCACACACACACACACAATTGTACAATTTCAACCCTGGCTAACAGCAGCCAGTTGATGGAGCCCGATAGCTTTCAGAAAATATCTAAATTTAAGAAGTGGCACCACACCCTTCTCTTTTCGATACGACGCGTGGCCTGTCATCTGCGCTTCCTTGTAACGCGGCGATGCGAACGAGAAATTGGAAGAGAGCAAAAGAGCGACAGAGCGTGGCACAGGAAAACGGCACAGGGGAGGGGATCCGTGTTAACCAGAGAGAGCGACAGAGAGAGCCGAAAGGTGACATGCGAAAAAATACTCTCTTGGCACTCAGCTTCGGCAGACAACGAGATAAATAGCGCGCGTGGGTGCAGCTCAACGATGTCTACGGGCCACACGCCACGTTTCAAGCGGATCGAGCGAACCGCATGACATCCGTAAGGGGGAACGACGCGAGAAAGAGATCGAGAAGGAAAAGAAAACGTAAGAGAGCGGAAGAAAGAAAGAGAGGAGGGAAGCACGCCGGTGTGTTACAGAGACGAGGGTAGAGTTCTTACTCACGTTTTAAGTGCACCGACGACGTTTTAATGGCACATCAGGTAGGAGTAATGCGCGTCGTCCTTGCGGTATTATTCCGCAATCCCCTTTGATTGTCGTCTCGCGAGGATATTTATGCGTTGTCGGGATAAATAGAGGAGAGCGCCCGACGAACGGGGGAAGAGCGACAGACGCAGGGGGCATAATTAACGATCGAACCGCGGGGATGCATAAAGGTCCCGCGTGAATGATATGCGCGCGATTGTCGAAAAATCTCATCTGATTAACGAACGCTGACTCAGTCTCAGAGCTCTAACGAGCTACTCCGCCAGTTTTGACACGAAACGCTTTTTTCTTTTTTCTTTTTTTTTTATCAGATGATTAAAAGTTTTTTTTCGTCTTTTGCCAATTTTTAATTGACAAGGTATAGAGAAATGATAAATGATAAAAATCAAGATAAATTAGAATCTTTCTTCTTATTAAATTTCAATAGAAAAAAAAAAAAAATTAGACATAACTTTTCTCATGATATGCGAAAAAGAAATATATTGTACCTCTGTGTAAATCATATAGTGATTAAATGGCCTATTGATGTACGCGCTGCGATCTCGTCTGAAGTTTTAATCCGCATTATCAACTTCTGAATTGCCAATTATAAATCATTACGGAGCGCAAATCACTTCGGTACATTGCCAGAGTGCGAGATGCCGGGACCGAACGTATATCTCATGATTTATATGACATCGCGTCATTACGCTCACGGGTGGCGAATTACGGACTAACTATAATTTATAGGCAATAAATATGGCGCAATGTTGTGCGCGAGCGAGGCTGCTACCGTCATATTCCGATGACCGCGACACAATCGATTTAACAATCGAATAGAATAACGATTTATATCAATCTTTGCGGAAAGTACAAAAGAGATCGCACATCGCAGTTTCTCTGTCTTCTTAATAGATATCGCGGATGCATTTTCTGGGTGGTATACATATGTAAAAATAAATTTACATAATTTATTTCCCATTGTACTTGATTTCTTTTTATTTTGTCATTATTTTAATATTTTATTATTTTATATATGATTATCCTATCTATTTATTAAAAAACGCAAGCAATGATAAAGTTGACGTAACTTTCAACTAATTAAAAAGAAATGATAACGTCAATTATCGGTATAATCGCTTCTGTTACGGTAATTACGTTGCCGGAATTTAATCATTTAAGAAAATCAATGGTGTCCCTCTTTTCGACATTCTGCGTATGCAGATGATTCAATTTCTCATCTCTCTCTCATATATCTCCGAGTGAAAGAGGAAATATCGAAGTACCCAAATCGCATCACAGCTTCACACGTACAATTGAATTTTCATGCAATCCATCTCTCATCTGTCCGTCTCAACACCAAGATGAATTTAGGAGCATTCTCAGAACTTTTTACACGATTAATCATCCACAGAAAAAAGATATTATTTCTATTTATTTCTTTCCTGTTTCTTTATTATTACAAATCTAACGCTCGCGCGTTTGCGATATGATTTATTTGATTTAATAATAAAATGCCAAGTAAAAAAAAGGATTATTTTCCTCATCTTTCGATTAACAGTCGCATCGAGATCTCGTTTCCGGCGCGTCTTACTTTGATACGCGGGTATGATAATAAGACTCTTACGGGAGAGATAAATGAATGAATCTCGGGAATCCGCCCTACCGGTGTTTTAATAATACACGTGTCTGCGCGTGAACACGTTGCAGGCGCACGACACAGCACGGAGCGAATATTTGTCTTATTTCTTTGATAAAAGGGCGCTCTGTTTATTCCTCGCATTTCAAGCGAGCCGATCTCGGACTCTTTTGTAATATCCAACGCGTGGTAGGACGTCGTAGTCCGGGATGATCGTATCGCCATAGATTTTCATGGACATCAAGATGCATATATGCGAGTTATTTTTCGATCGGGAAATCGATCGATCTCAGATAAATTCGTGTGGCCGATCATCTCGCGAAATATATAAATGATGATACCGTATCAATTCATTCGGTTCTGCGAGTCGGACGTTGGTAGAAATCGGCTTTAAAGATTACTCCCACGTTGGGGAATCTCTAAAAAATCGAACGGGCGACACACCCAACCGGCTAATGCGTGAATAATGCCCGATGGAAGCAACAAAAATATATACTCGTATCGAAGTTTTACGCTCTGATAAAGGATAAAAGATTTATAGTTTCTTAGGGAATCTCTTTTCATAGCGCACAATTGGATGCTGCTAGAAGAAAGTCCAAGATCTTTCATTATCAATTCATTAACATAAAAATATGGTTTGTTGTGCAAATAATGAAAAAAAAAAAAAAGAAAAATAAGGAAGGCGAATATATATTCATTATTGAATTGATATATATTCATGTTGAATTAATAGTCGAATATTCGACTAATATCAATAGAAAATTTCTCTTTCTGAATTGCTAAATAGAAAGAGGTCTAAACTGAGGAAAAAAAATGTACATTTTGAATTTTTCAATATTCACATATGATATCAAGTGAATTATCTCATGAAAAGCAATATTCGTTAAATATTTGATAAAAATCGAAGCTTTAATGAAACCGTAATTCTAATTTGCACGCTATTATTCTTATATTTGTCTAATAATTTAATTATAAAAAAATACCCTTCACGTTTGAACATTAATGACACTAACAAACTTTCTTATATGGAATATATCTTATAAAGGTGTAAAAATGATTGAATCCGATCTGTCTTACACGAGAGTGCTATCGAAAAACCTTTCTCTCCCTTAAACGAAAGCATTCTCCGAGATGTGTTTCATCCCCTTATATACATCTCGTATAATTATCGTTAACAGGATTCGGTCGTCAATCGACGACAAGGATCTACGGAATTGATCGTTTCATACCTGGTGAGACGGCGAGCGCGAGGAAGGCAGCTGCGGCAACGGCGAAGAGTATCCTGAGGGCATTTCCCGAGCCGTGCCGTCTTCTACCCGGCCTCCTCTGCACCGCGCGACAGCCGCAGGAATCGTCATTGCGGTACACCCTCGTCGTGGAGTCGGACGGTCGTCGGGGTTGCACATCGAGAACGATATAGGCCTCTTCCTCCTCGTCCTCTTCCTCCTCCCCCTCATCCCCCTCGCCGTAGGGTTCCTCCTCGCCGTCAGCGTCCTCGGGCAGGTCGGCGGCCGCCGTTGCGCGTCGTCGACGCGGCGATCTTGCCCGGCGCGGGTCGCCGGCACTGCGGTTACCGCCGCCGCTGCCGGCACGGTCGATCGCCGGCTCGCCTCGATACATGGCCTGCGGATGCAGCGACGACGACGGTGGCCAGCAACGTGCCACCGGGGTCGGCTGCGCTCGTCAACGTATCCTATCCGCGGTGGCCGCGACAACACCCACGACGACGCCGGTATTACCTGCGGCGGCCCGGTCCCTCACCCCGCCTGCGACACCGTGCGACCTGGCGACACGATCGCTGCTGCGAGGCATTACCGCGACCTGGGCCGTCCGAGCCGAGCCACCAGTCCCACTAGCCACACGTAGCACCAACCAACCGATCAACCACAGACTACTACCTTTTCGGTCTCACCCCAGGCGTGATCTCCTTGCTTCTCCGATCGCAACCTGATCCCCCTCTTCGGTATCCCGTCGACCGGCGATATTCCCGTCACAGTTGAATTATCTTTGCGGAGTACTTTTTACGAAATTGATATAGCGGTAATGAGAGATTTGGATGTAGTACGGATAGTTTTGTAAGGAACGCGTTCCGTTTTGTTCAACGTCAGGACGACGACCCGTGGAACGACGCGCCGCTACTCTCTTCACGTGACACACGTCGCGAAGTGTCACGTAGTATATCGCGACGCGCGTGATAAAGGCCTCGAGGAATCCGCGTATTATATCCGCCGCGTCGGAGGGAAGAAGCCCTCTAAGCGAAAGCGCGCGTTGTGTATTAGCGATGACACGCGTCGAGCGCGGAAAGAAAGAAAGAAGGGTTCGATTGTCCCTGTCTTCTTCTACACCCTCTCTTTCTCCCTTACGGCTGTCTTTTGTCCCCTTGCCTTCTCTATGCGAGATCACCTTTGCTCGCACTATGGGGAACGATCACCAAGTGTCATCAAACACCTTCCTTCGCCACTCTTGTCGTCAAAAAACTAACGATTGACTACGGCAGCTCGTGCGTCGACCAGCGCGCCCGGACACTACCACCGTCCGGTAGGAAGTGTCGGCTGCCACGAGGTGGACATCTCTACGAGGTCTTGCCAGCGATAGCGGCGGCGGCGGCGGTGGTGGCGGCAACAGCGGCGGTAGTAGTACCGGTGGTAGTGGTAGCACCGTAAAGGCGGTAGTAGCGGCGGTGGCAGCTGCAGCTGGTGGTGCACCGATGCATCGAGCAACTGCGCTTCGCTCGTACACCCGCGGTGGTCCCGCGGATATTTATTCGGACAATCGGTCGTCTAGAAATCGTCTATTCGATATAAAAGGATCTATTTCCTCTCTCGCATATTAAAATATAGTTTGCGGCGTCGCAACCCTTTCACGACGGCCTAGATAGTTGATCCAACCCCTTCGCCTAGAGTCTCTCTTCGCGTAAAGGTCCTTTCTCTATTTATCTCTCTCGATTCACGATTACGCTCAGTTATGCTGTCGCAGAAGAGCAGACCGATCCGTCACCGTGAACTCTTGCTCCCGCACTGCCGTGGCTCTCTCGCTCCACTGACTGGGGGATAACGCGCCGGCTGCCAGCAGGCCAGGCAGTGGCAAAGCTCTCTAGTACACGGCCAGCTACTAAGCAGCACCACGCACGACGGGCAGCCTCACGACTGCCCTCGACTGCCGTAAGTGTGTGTCTGCTGCTCACCGCCCGTGTCGTGTCGGCTCACTTCGGCACGACGCGGCGCGACCTCGCGCGCAGGCGGCGTCGGCGTCGGCGTGCGTCGAGCGGAACGGCGACGACGCCGTTAATACTCGGCGTTAGTAGTCGGCGTAGCTGCGAGCGAGCGGACGCCGGCTAAGGTAGAGACGGCGGGCGGCTTTCTCCTCGCTCCTTCGCTCTCTCTCTCTCTCTCTCTCTCTTCCTCTGGGACTAACGACGCCGGTGGTGAAGGAGGAGGCGGCGGCGGCGGCGGCGGCGGCAGCAGCGCCGCCGCGACGACGACGTCGCGATGGTCCCGCGGAGGAGCGCCCCGTCGATGCCATCGGCCTGGGCCGAAATCGATGGCCCGCAACGCGGCGTCTGAAACGCGGCACCCCCGTCGACCTGTGCCACACACCACGGCTACACACACGCTTTACCCCCGACGCGGATATACCGGGTGTCCCATTTTATTCCGGGGCGCTCTTTTCATTTGTTACAAAGATGCTGCTACTTTTTTTTCTATTATTCTGTTTGAAACTTAATAATAATTTACCCCTCTTTGTCTTATATATGTGTAAAAAAGCGATATTTTAGAAAAATTTTACATGCATTGAGAATTTAAAAATATATAAAATAGCTTGAAAAAGTACATCATATCACTTAAGATGATTTAAATAAAAATAAAAAGTAGAATGAAACGTTTCTTATGTTCATTTTCCATCTTAATATCTTTTGATTTTTAGAACTAAAAGCGCGATACATCTATACAAGATGTATACAACCCTGCAAAAGATCACAAATATCTATCCTGTCAAATAAATGTATACTGAACAAATATAAATATGTACATTTATGTGTCTACGTGCAAATTTGGCCACGTGTATTAGTGTTATAGAGGCAATACTGTGTGCACTGTCGACACACCGAGGGCTGTAGCACAAATAAGCAATCGAATTCGAAGGTATGTACGCGGATATGTTGATAGTGTTTGATGGGAAAGATGTGTCAGGAAGAGGCGAGGTCTTGCGGAAGAAATTTCCTTTGATTTATCATCTGCTTTTAGATATCCTTAAAATATGCATTACCTCATTCCACATATTGAGCATATTACTCGAAAGAAATATAGAATCACTATACTATATTTCTCGAATTGGAAAGCCATCTGTAAATAGATATAAAGGGGATGTTGTATCATATAAATCATTTTTTTCTTAAATTACAGATTTTCGAACGCATAAATTCAGAATGGCCTGTATATGGTTTGCTTAGATACATTTAGAGATAATAAATGACAAACGACCCTCTTTTTTTTCTCTCCTAAAATAAATAATGCGCGCGTATGCGGGTAATAAGTAATATATGCCGACCAGTAATATATAATATCGAATCGAGACTTTGCGGACAAGTTTTTCTTTTCATTTTTATCACATCACGTGAATATGTCTATAGATAAGCGCGTCGATAGGATTTTCTGAAACTATAGCAATCCTACACGAGGTAACAGAACGCCTTGAACGAGTAAATATAATGCAACTGCATTTTGACACGATTGCATGTGCTGCTACGAGAAATTTGTACATAAGACATTTTTGATTGTATGTCAGTTTTTACATTTCAGTTAATTTATATTGTAAAAATATTTTCAATCAATCATGCAAAACACATAGAATAATATATTAAAAGTAAAATAAATATAATTTTTTTTTCATACATCTCTTTTACTTAACAATTACGTTGCAAATTTTTATATATGTAGTACTTTGTAATATATGTGATATATATATATATATATATATATATATATATATATAATTGCAAATATTTAAAAATTAAATTATTATCTGTATCTGATAACTATTATCTTATTTGGCGATCCTTGTGCTCCATCGTATTGATCTTCTTTTATTATTTCGTGTATTTTTGGCAAGATTCTTTTCTGCTGTACGTATAAAAACTACTGTTTGCAAAGTGCTTTTGGATTAACAAGGATATTATCTTTAACCGAAAAGTCATTCCATGAAACATTGCCCCAGCAAGCACAATTGTGATAAATTTTACATTTCTTTTCAATTTGTACTTCTCACAAGGAAATAATAAGCTATAAAGTATCTAATTTATAATTGAGTTGAGTAATGCGCTTAATAAGCAAAGTTAAATAACAATTTTTATAAAAGTTGATTTATATATTTGTATTTGTGAAAGAAGAATAGAATCTTTTCTTTTTATGCAGCTTCTATTTATATCTTCGGAATATAATATCGGAATATTATATTATATCGTCCATATAAATTCCAATTCTGAATTGAGTTAGACATTAATACCTGATGTTGAAGGATTAAAATGTCAAACAATGTCTTGGCAGCTGAAAAAAAAAGAACGTATTAATACTCCGATGCATTACACAAATTATTCAAAAGTGTCAATTGCATTTGCCGGCTAAAATCGGGCTTCGAAAATGCGCATGGGGCCACCGTCGTGCCGGCGGGAGTCAATAGACTCCTCCGTTGCGGCAGATGTGCGTATCGATTTCGGGACGTGGTCGATTCGCGCGTGTCCCCGAACGAACGCGATATCGCGCGCCTTGCTCTTTGAGACGCCGGCGATTCCTCGTTATTACGTGCGTATCCTGCCTTCATCCACGCACCAGGTTGCGACAGCGTCGGCGGCATCGTCGTCGTCGACCAGCAGGCACACACAGCGCGAAGCAGGGGGTTTCGCAGGGGGAGCACCTGGAGGGTAATCCACCGCGTGGCCGGCATCACCCTCGCCAGGTGGCTGCAACTTGTTGTTGCGGGACCCCGCGGACCTACGTGTAAGCCTTCTTTCTCCCTCGTTTATGTCATCCTCCCCTTCCCTCTTTCATCCTCTCTTTCACGAGTGGACTTTCGCTACTCATGATTGATCTTCGTGCGTATAGAGATGCACTTACAGATCAACATTCCCGTTTTCGCGAAGTAGCCAAGAGATCACAGTTTCCATTTTCAAACGGAAAATTGGTTTTTGCAGGAGGGGAAGCGGAGAGGAGCGGCGTAGAAACAGATGCGAGATGGGTGGACGATTATGATGGATAGTTGCGGCAAATATTACATTGCATCGTGGCAAACGCAATGAAATTACACACACTATAATGAAATTTTTCTCCATTTTATTTCTTACTTTTAATGTTTTATATATGTATTTTTTTTGATAAATACAAAAAAATAATCATTCTTCTATTCGAGGATAATTAATGTTCCATCGTACTTCCGCTTTCCGATAACGTTAATTTAATTTAACTTCTCCTCTTTACTAACATTAACTATTCTACAAATGATTTTTCTTGCATGGTATTGTAAAAATAAATAAAAGTATATAAAAATAGATCATTGTAGTTGAGAACGGACACCGCGAGGCAGGACAGCTGCATTTTCACGCATCATTTACGATACCGTTATTCCGAAATATTTCCTCGGGGTATGACAAGGATCGGGCTGTTGTTCGCGTTGAAAGAAATGCGTGAATTTTCGTGTCACGCGAAGCAATCTTTGCAAAAGAAATGTTCTCAGTGGATACCCTTAGACTGGCACGCGCCACAATGTTTCTTTCTTTCAACTTTTACAGCCGTCGACTTTTCAATTACTAATATAAGAAACGTTCCTTGTAATATATAGACGATATAGAAAAAAGATATATATATATATATATATATATATATATATATATATATAAATGTTACATTACTTTGAACTTTAATAATTGTTACATTATTCGAGAAAATACATACAATTTCTAAAAAATCCTGTTTTATCGCGATTCACGTGTACCCGCATTGTCGAAAGTGAAATTGCATAAATTTCCTGTTTTTACTGTAAAAATATACTTATGCTAACAATGCATTACAATAAGTATCCATTTATAAATAGGTCATTTATTTGGAACTGAAGAATCTGAAACGTCTCGATAAAATCCAGTTACATCTTCGTATTGATAATTAGTTCGAATTAACTTTCTTTCAAAACTATCAGAGAAAATGAAGCGGTTGACGAGATTCGCTCGGACATCTCGTTGCAACATCCTCGCGAAGAAGAATGTGCGAATACAGAATATCCGTGAACAATTTAATATCTGCTGCGATTAATTATGAATGAGTTCACAAATTTCGGCATCATTTTTAAAGTGAACCGCATTTTAATCCGGAGGATGAAAAGCATTCCGATGGAAGCAGTCCTCTTAGAGACAGTCGGAGGACGGGCGGAGGAGATTTGTGCGTCGGGGGTTACCGATACATAAGTGGGACACTCGCGAAAGGGGTTAGCACTCCCTCTCCTACGCAATGTAACAATGGTAAAACTTGAAACGACATCGCCGGACTTGGCTTCCGGCCATTTCCCGGCTATCGATCCGCAAAGCGTTACGGCGAAGCTGTGCAATTATTAGAGATATCGTGTGTATAATACGCCGATTTGCTTCGCACACCAGGAACCGGAAGACGCATTACTCTTGCTTGATAAAGACGATTTGCGGGATTTATGCATTACCTACATAAGCTCTGGATTGATTACGCAACTATTCGATTACGTTAACTACGCTCGTTGCTGTCGCTTAAAATACTCGTTAAATCGATAGACGATCGTATTCAGTCACAATATTTTCTGATGAATAGCATTGCAAACTAATTGACTAAATCGATAATTGATATTCTAAAATTGCTCCCGAGTATTTCATGATTTTAATGCATTTATGCTTTTATACATGACAACAATGCGATGCTATTAATATATTAATTATTCTCTATAGACATTAAATAATGTCATATTAATATATCTCTGTATAATTGTGTATGGAAAAGAAATATCGGGCTATTCTTAGCGCGAGATAAATCGGTGTGAACGACTCCAGGTGCATATACCGAGGAAACCCCTCGCAATCGCTCGCAAACCCGTAGCCGGTGAACATTCAAACACATAGATATAGATATATGACCGGAATCGACCCTAATGCGAGCACAAACGTGAACTAATAATGCCGCTGCAATAACGAAATTGCACGTGACACGTGAAATTTTCAGTCACGTTTCTCTTCGCGATGTGTACCCATCGACCCAGAAATCTTTTCAACAATGCAAACAACGTCAATGTCGTTTTATATATGCCGCTCTTCTCTCTCACAATCGCGGAAACGGTTTTTCTGCTGGTCGTATTATGCGAGACCACGAAGAGACAGATTTAACTCATCGTCATGATTCGCGTTTCGATCAGGTCAGGTGTAAGGAACTGTCCGTGAGAGTCCGCCCTACATGAGTACGACGCGAGCATACGTTTCCACGTATGCGTGGAATCGATAACTGGGAATTAGTCTGCCTGGCTGTCTCCCGGAACTAAATGCGAACACGCGGCGGGAGAAAAATTTAGTCGATCGCCCTTGGGAACCGATATATTCACGCGAGTTCCATTTATTACTGTTGCAAATATCGAGAAAAACAGACTATTTTATTTATCATTTTTTTTCCGTCTATAATTCCAAAAGTTATTTTTTTATATAACGCTTTTTATGTAAAAGATGAAGGTAATGATTGTTTTAATAAGAATATTTCCTCTTCATTATCCATATTATTGTGATTAATAGAAAAAATATTGGGATGCGTAATAAATAAATTGTAGCTTTAAGTAATAATAATGATGCGAAGAAATTCTTCCAAGAGAAAAATTTACATGTATAAATTATAAATTAATAAATTTAAGATATTCTTCGGAATGTGATTAATTCAATTCGATGAGCAATAAATGATTAATTCAAGTGATCATATTAAAAAAATTAAAACAAATATTTGTAACATGATTTTAAATATAAGAATACTAATTAGCTAAAAATTATTATGCAAATTTAATTAGAAAAGAAACGATTAAATTATACTCGTTTTTCTATGTCTCTGCGGATAATCAATAATTCGATGCAATTATATATTTAATTATTCTCTCAACTATGAATTTAGCAAAGATTTTAATTTTTGAAAAAAATATGGATTTTCTACTAAATATTGTAATTATAAAATATTTCTAATAATATGCATTTTTGTTTGAATCAGTTCTCATAAATCCTATAATTGTGGCAATACAGTTAGATTAAAATATATCGCATCAATTACGAGAAATTATTTTAAATTTTAAATCCTTCCTCCATGCCTGTTAAGGCACACATATAAAAATACGTCTCTTGTTTCTAGAGATACCTTACCAAATATCTGAAATTTATTAAAAAATCCGAAGAAAAACACTCTCACGAACCTTTTCTCAGTATTTTATCAATCTGAACCCCCGTATATCCCCTCTTCTCTTTGTCATTTTCGTTCGCTCTAATATACCATATGCGCCCAAAGATATTGCACCACGATGAACACACGCGTAAAGAACATTAGCCGCAAAGTAGGGGTAGCAAAGTAAACGCGGCAGAACAAACGAAAATGTGCCCGCACAAGAGGCCAGTCTGAGAGGAGAGAAAGGGAGACGGAGACAATGTCACTATAGCCAGTACCGAGGATCAATACGTCACGAACACGGTCACAACTATTTGTGCATACATGCGAGACTGCGCCCATACTGACCATCACATTCTGCTCTGTGGGATAATTTCTGCAAATTATATATATTATATAATCGTATGCACGCATCACCAAAAAGCTGGCTTGCCTCCTATACATGATACAAAAGATCGATCGTCATGAGGACAAAAAGTATGCGTTACGTTTATAAGATACGCATCGGAAATCGACGCACGCACAGCCTCTTTCTTTCAAATT
Source organism: Cataglyphis hispanica (assembly GCF_021464435.1). Classification (NCBI taxonomy): domain Eukaryota; kingdom Metazoa; phylum Arthropoda; class Insecta; order Hymenoptera; family Formicidae; genus Cataglyphis; species Cataglyphis hispanica. Next base: position 1,698,414 of record NC_065971.1, read on the forward strand.
TATAAAATTTATTTCTATATATATTTTTTTATTACAGTTAGTTTTATGATGAACTTACTTGCGATTACTTGTTTGTGCATTGTTGTAAGATATAGATAAGTTTTTTTTATTTAAAGAGATTTTCTTTTTTTATATATGATAATGTAACAAGATAAATTTCCCCCAAAAAAACTTCGTGTCAAGTTATAATTTTTACTTGCGATTAAATAAAAGAAAGTTTTTAATAAAAGTTGTATACTGGTAATCTCTTTTTCCTAATTCATCTGTCATCTTTTAGCTGTATTTTTCTTATTAAAATCATTTTCAATTGCACTTAAAACTACGTTTTTTTTTTAAAAAAAAAAGTATATCAACTCTATAGTAAAAATCTTCGAGATGAAACATTCAAATTATAAATCCAAGTTATAAACTATGACTGACAAAGAATCCTGAGTTATAGCTACTAAACAAAATAATAAAAAAAAAAAAATTGCAAACATAATGTGTGTATATGTATGAATATTATTTTTACATAAAGTAACTTAAAGATATAAAAATAATGTTATGTTGATATATTTAGCATAAAAAGTATTCTTATCAACTATTTTAAGCCCATTGTAATTAATGCCCATTTGCTATTCACATTGATACTTTCTTTCATTCTCACTTTCTTGATGTAAAACTAAAATTGGTAACTGACATTTTTCTATTTGAAAATAGATGTAAGTATATTTTAATACCGTATATTTTAATATCGTATTTTAATGTTTTGTATTTAAAAAAAAATATTTTTTCCAACATTATTTACTTTTTGTTTTAATAAATGTGACAATATTCTAGAATAGTACAATTTCTAACAATAGTAAAATCATAACGACAATTTTTCTTTTTAGAGATGGAATTTTTTTCTCTTTTATACTTTCATTCTTGTCAAGCATTTTATTTTTCTTCAAAATGTCAGTTGCCACATTTTATATGTTTTCATTTATCATATCGCGCATTTAGTAAAATATCATGAAACTCACAGCACAAGTGTCTGCTTAATACAGGGTTTGCTTAGCTGAAAAAATCTTCAACTTCTGCTAACTCTCTTACTCGTGCCTGTTGATGAGCCCAGCGAGCCTCTGCGAGCTTGTCACTTAATCCCCATTTGTCATGATACACACGTTGGCCGCAACTTGGACATTTCTTACCCCCTAACAAAAAAATGAACAAAAAATAAAGGAATTTTTTTTTAAATCTTTCAATACAACACAATTTAATATTTAAATTAAATGAATAATTAAGTGAAATTCTTGTTTTACCATGGAATGGCGGAGTCTTCATGTATGTCACGAGACATTTTAAATGGAAGAGATGACCACAGTAAAGTCTTTCGGCGTGGAAATCCGCATTTTCGTCGGTTACAATCTCCTCTGGGTTTGCTGGCAAGCATATTACTTTGCAATGTTGGCAAGGCTCTTGTGGAAAAGCTTTTACAGTTCTGCATAAGTTAAATCATGAAATTAAAAAAAAAACTATAACAATTAAAAGTCTACTGATGTAAGAGAATAAGAATTACTTTATGAGAAAAGAAGCAACTGTGTTTAATGACGGTTTTGAAGTGAATGGTTTCTGTTGGGCTTGTTTCTTCAATGGTGGCTCGACACATCGTCTTGCTAATTCTCTTCCTTGTCCAACTAGATAACGCTTAAACAATGGTGGAAAATTTGTATCAACATCACTAAACCTGCAAATAAATGCAAAAATTAGTAACATTAAATTTTAATTTACTGCGCAAAATTTACAGAAAAAAATTAAACATACGTCACACAATTGATAGGATAATTATCCGGAATGTCAAGCTTAGTCTTAAAATAATATAAATCTTGGTATAATGTTAAACAAATATAAGAATTCTTCTGCTTCAATTTTAATTCGTCTTTTACCCCCAGAAGTTTTTTTAATGTTGATATTTCGTCGTAACAACAGATAAGCGAATTCTCCTCAATAAAATTTCTGATAAACTTCAAAATTGGCAACACCTATCAGTATAAGAGAGAATTTATTAGCCAATATAAATTTTATGTATGTAATAAATTGTTAGATATAAATCTAAATGTAGGAACCTGTGCTTTGTTCAACAAACACTTGCACTCCTTTTCGCAGACTTCTGTTAGTCTATCAAGCAACTTTGTAGATAGAGTTTTACTTTTTAATTCGAGAAACAGCGATGACGCGGGATAATCTTCTCGGAACTGGATGCACACGACGAGTTGCTTGAACGATGTTTTCCTGCAGAATAAGAAAGCCAGTGATGAAAGTAATCGCAATAAGGACAAGATGATTTTGATCTGAAATGTGACAGTTTTATTACGTTATTTCGACGCGGACCATGCTCCGCACGCAAGAGACGAGGCGACTTCCATCAATAACATTGTGACAGAGTTGAGATACTTCTTGCAATTCATCATCGATAAATCCCATGAGCAAGTGAGAACTCTCTAAGAAAAGTCGCTCGATAGTTCTGACGCTAAGAGGAAGCAATCTTGGCGAAATCACAGTGCAACATAACCTTTTGATCGACAAGTTGCTTCAATTGCGGCGTAAATACGAGGCAAATTTTATGTTGACACAACACGCCGTGTGATTACGTTACGAACAATTGATCCGAAGATGATTCAAGATCGCTTTTTGATTAATACTTTCCTCACCTTCGGCGTTTCTGCAAAACCGCGAATTTCAAAATCGATCTTATAAACATGCTCATTAACAAAAAAAAGTATATACGGAAATTTGATATCTCTTAAATTACAATCTTTCAGAAATGTCACGTGATGTACTATTTATAGGCTGTTCCGTTTTAGCTTTTAGCTGATAACATCAGAGAGAGAGAGGCCTGAGAGAGAGAGACAGAGGGGGACCAAGCCGCCATATTTCGTCCGACGCTTTTCCTAGCCTTCCTGGTGCTGGTACAGTAGCGCCAACTGGATTCATTTTAAAATCGGCGGAACTATATGGCCAGGTTTACTTTTCGATGCCATGGTAAAACATCTGATTGTTGATGCATATCTGTGCTAAATAATTAATAGATGAAAAATGCGAAAACATATTATGAATTTATTAATGTTTTATTAGCTACGCACGATGTTTAGTCATTCTAGTATATATTACGAACAGCGATAATAAATTATTATCGAAATAATTTTTATATGATATATATATATATATATATATATATATATATTGTATATATATATATAGTTACATATTAATTATAAATGTTAATTAATTATTAATTATATTATAATAGCAAATAATTTCTGATACTGATCGCGATATATGTATTTTTTATATTGCATGTTTATTTTGCTTATATTGATTTTAATTAATTTGTAGTCAGAGTCTCTGTTTCTTTTCTAATCATAAATGTAATAATTTGTGCAAAATTATTAATATATAATATAATGATCATGAATATATATATATATATATATTATATATATATATATATATACAGTATATATACAGTATATTATTTTTTCTAGAACATCGTGAAAAAATAAAAGCTTAGCTAACTTATCTTGATCTTTATATATATATATATATATATATATATATATATATATATATATACATATGTCAATGAATAATTAATCATTAAAAAGGGCGCTTTTGTTGTCCACAAGGTTTTTTTATTAGAATAAAAATGACAATCCAACTTTGTCTTTACATTCTGATGAAATGAACCGCTTATCATCGAGTCGTTTGCCGTTGTAACTCGATTAATGCCGGAATATGTTTACACATCAATTTTACATTTCATATACTCAACGATCTGTAATAACAAAAAACTGCGCCTCTAATCTATCAGCAGTGATTCATTAATGCAATCGCAATCGAAGCATCGAGTGCATAAAAACGCAATACGCAATCTCATTAAAAAAAATATTGTCGAAATAACAAAATGGCATTTCGTACATACGAGAACGTATATTGCACATCCTGAAAAATATTTTTATTACATCCAATTCTTGCACAATCTTGCGACTACGATAATATCGGAATGACGTCTCGTCCTACACTATTACACTAAACTCTTGCCAACATTAAACATACAGCAAATTAAACTCTTACGATAACTCGCATAACAATAAATAAGACTGCATAACGATTTGATAAGGATTATACAACATCTGTATTTATATCTATATATAACCATATGACTATATCCACACTTTTTCGTAAACACTATAATTTGCGCAACTTTACATACAAAAATTGATTAAAAAAATATTAGTACATATATAATATGGATTAACATCTTGTGTATATTTAAAATATATATATGTATATGTATATATATATATATATATATATATATATATATATATATATATATATATATGTATGTATGTATATATTAGTAATTAGCAAAATATAATTGTAATTTTAACCGCGACGTACAATCTTTCTACATTGAACAGAGAGGATATATATGTATCGTCCCTACATCCATCCCCCCTCTTCTAAAATTCTAAAACAACAATATATCGTCACGCCACTATTACAATCTTTCCATAAATCGTTATTTCATCTTAAACCCATACATATATACATGTAGGTATAGCGTTTCGTTCTGAGGTAGATCGAGTCAGCAAACAGCAAACAACTATTTTTATTCAAAGCTCGTTCCTAAGTGCAATTTATATATGCACACACATTCTAGATTTGTTACTATTATGTTTAAAATTATATCGTCAGAATATTAAAAAAAAAATCATCAATGTCAATTTTTATCTTATTGTTGCGTTATACACAACCACAATAATTTTGAAAGCTTGATCATCATTAATGATTGTGCATCAATTGATTATATTCATTTGGAATGCCAAGAGATGGAGAACCATCGGTACCACACTGCGAATTCGGGAAAATCTTAGCAATTAATATGATTGAATTTAACATATGTAAATTAAATCTTATTTCTATTTTCCCAATTGTTCTAGAGCAAAAAGCTTTATCAATGCTTCAACCTTTACTATAAATCAAGAATTAAAATTAAAGATACAATGTTTGCAACATTCGACAATAATGGACATTGATAATGATCTAATGGTATACCATAATTGTTAAATGACATTCGGCACTTTTTTCCTTGCACTTTTATCAAGAGACATAATCACATTATGTTTTCTTAAGAAAAGATGTTCAATTGTAAAAAAAAAATCATATTTTATGTTCTTATATAAAAAAAGAATATGATAAGCTGCAGCTTGTGATGCATGAGAAATACAATAGTATGTACAGTTTGATCAATATACATAATGTGCAAAAAAATATACTTTCATAAAAAAAATTCATGATTTGTAGGTTTTTAAAAATTAATCAATCAAAGTTTTATATCAAGGTTTTTCGTTCCTTACATTAATAAATATTTTTCGAAACTATATATATATATATATATATATATATATATATATATATATATATATATATAGTGATGTGTGTAGCGTGCGCACGCGCGCGCGTGTGTGTATAGAATATTTCTCTGTTAATTATGCAATAATCAAGTTGACTATAAATCTATTTTCTAAAATAGCAATGAAATTTAGATATAAAGCATTATGTATATGCATATGTGTATATATGTACGTATGTACGTATGTATGTATGTATGTATATATATATATATATATATATATATATATATATATATATATATAGCATATTCTAATTGTTTAAATATATACATATGTAAATATAAGAGGAAAATGATTTTCTATAATATTAAAAATTATCGATGCCGCCATCAGGTATCCCGGCTCTAATATTATCCAACACCTTGTTCACAAATTCTGTTGAATGATTTGCTATTCGCACTTCTGTAATAATAAATTCGCGCATATTAGAATAATACTAATCATTAATATTTGTTATATTTTAATGTTCTTTATATAGTTCTTTATATATTACATATCTACTTTATATATCTACATGTTTATTAAAAAATAATATTAAGATGTTACTTACTGGTAGCTAGTTTGCAACATTTTTCCATTTGTCGTGTAAGCTCTTCTTGATTTTCAGGATTGGATTCAGCTAATTTAGCAGCAAGCGTATGTTTAGCTTGCGATATACCTTGTATAAGACGTCCTGTAAAAAAATAGTTTTAATTTTTTAATCTATTATATATTTGAAATATATAAACTTATTAAAATAGATTTTTCTATCTCGACATATACTCAACTGTGTTCTGTTTCGAGTCCATGCAACTTTATCTTATTAGCTTCATGTTGAGCCTTTTTCTTCAAGCGACATGCCCGCGAAGCTAGTTTATTCTTTTCTTTTCGTGTCTTTGGTCTTGCTGTGAAAGGTAACTCTGAAACAGGTGTCATATCATTTATAATGCGATTGAGTTTATCTAATTCTCGTCCAATATTATGAAGTTTCCGAGGATTCGGCGTAAGATCGTTTCCATCGCCTTTTCGTGCTTTTCCACTATGTTTGATTCCTCTTAAGGCGCAATGAGGACTAAATACTGGATCGGTTGCTTCGTTCAAAACATGTGGGTCTTCTAAGCGCGTTCGAGCAATCAATCGCTGTCCTTTTGGTCCCTTTGCTTGAACGTTATATTGCCAAAAGAATCTTTCTTTTTTACTATGTCTGTTATCTTTCCCTAATTCTGTAGTTCCTGTTCCTATTCTGTTGTTACTCTGGTCCTCACCATCACTTCCTGTATCTAGTAAGTAAATGATAGTTTATTTATTATTAGTTTAATTAAATTCTATAATTTTACTTATTTTATAATATAATGATTTTACTTAATTTAAAAAAAATATAAAATAAATTGAATTTTTATACAGGATTGTACAATAATAGTTTCTATAGATTATATTTAATATATATAATAATATAAATAATATAACAATACATATAAATACCATTATCACTGCTGTAATCATCATAATGATCACTATCATCATCACTGTCTTCATATCCTTCATCATGACTAAGAGGATCAGGACAAAGTGGATCTGGACTCAGTGCACCACCAGTACTCAAACTACTTGTCGATCCCGCTTCCACCAAACTACCAGTACTTAACAGATGTTGACGTGGTTCCCTATGAGACCAGATCTGATCCAAATGCCCCATTGTCTGAGTTGGTGCGGACATAGAGAGTCTCGAAACTTTAGATTTACCACTTATTGTGGAAATATCCATTTGATTGGATACTGGATTATTAAGTGAATTTTCTCCTCTTCTCATAAGTAGTTCATGTAAAGTAGATGATCCAAGATGCTGCCCTGAAGGATGTGGAGAAGTTGATGAGCTTGCTGTGGAACTACCTATGATGAATTATAGCATTTTCATCTTTATTATAAAAATAAAAAATAATAAATAATAGATTATATTTATAAATCAGTTACAATATGTTTATATTAGATTATTTTTACATTAAATTATTTTTAAAATGTTAAACCTGCAACGTTGCCAGTGTTTGGACTAGGAAATGCAATAGGAGCAGCTTCTACATTATCCACAACAGTTGAACTTTTATTAAAAGCATATGTATTTGTATATGTGGGACAGCTTCGATGAGTTAATCCAGATTGAGGAAAACTACTGGGTGCAAATCCTATGCCGCTAGTGCTAAATAAAGACCCGGACAATGGAGCATTCTCTGTTTTAGGCTGCATCCTTTCTTCAGGCAACAACAGATCATCGAAACTTAGATCTCCCAATTGCAGCGTCTCATCATTGGCGTTCAATGCGGCCAGAGTTGGGCCCTGAATTAATTCAGCTTTGTCTACTTGGAATATATCATCCTCGTCCATGTTAAGTGAAATATCCAGTGGATCCGGATCCATTTTAAAGGGATATTCCATCTGTTCACTCCTCATATCCCATCCAGAAGAGAGAGTCAAAGGTGAAGGAGAGAACTGATCGTACGCTCCTCGCGTAGTTCCTCTGTGTCCTCCGGGTATTGGTACAGATGCCGATGCCGAGCTCATTTCCTGGGCAGGTTCCTGTTTTACTACGCTGTCCATTATGTTAGTTAGGGAAAAGTCACTGTACTTAGAATCGTTCATTAGCGACACGTGCTGCAACGAGAAATATAAGGATGACGTTGCGTGCTTATACTCTAAAAATTGCTACTCTACAAGGTGATACATAAAAATTCGTTAAATAAAAGAGATCATCGATCCCAGGCTCGATTTATCCGATCCGAATTTGTCGACGCGTGTCGAGACAAATATCACGTGCACGCGGCTATAATTTGTCGCGTGTTCTTATGCGCGGATTCGTTGCAGAAACGAAAACGGCGAATAGAACAGAACGTTGACAATGAAAAAAAATGCACGCGGCCAATCGCCCATCGAACAACTCCGATTTTGACTCGTCCGTGTTCGATCGATTCCACAATCTCCGCAGCGATGCACAAGGGAACGGTCGGAGAACAATTTTCTCTCTCTTTCTCTCTCGTTCCTTTTCTCTTTCCCTCACTCTCTCTCTCTCTCTCTCTCTCTCTTTCTTTCTTTCTCTCTCTCTCTACGTTTTTGAAAAATTCCGACAGAGATAATGTAATTAGGAAAAACAGCGGTAAATACACACGTCGAAATCACATATTGGTCCACGCGCGTTCACGGTACGCACGCATCACAATTCTCATTAGCGGGCATTTTCCTCGGCTGACAACATCACGATGAGATTGCGAAGCCCAGATTGAGTTTCACTTTTCCCAGTCCGATCGACTCTTCCACGACGAAATCCGCGACGATCAAGACCGTGTACAATGCAGATCGATCGCGCCGTTTCAGACGGAGAGCACGACAAACGATCGTGCAAAATCGGGCGAGAAATTCGCGAGAGAAACGCAAAGTTGCGACGTGTGTTATTTGTTATTGTTTTGCCACGAGACTGCGAGGCCAAGTGATCGGTGATGTTTGCATAGAGGAAAGGGTCACATGACACATCCGTCGCGAAATAACATCGGCCAATCGCGCGCCGTTATTCCGCTGTACTCAGCCCCGCACTTTTTTGCGTCCCATGTAACTTGGCCAGAATTTTCATTCTAATATTATTGCTCCGTACGCATACGTACGCGTGCTTACGCGCGCGTAAAAGTCGCGAAAACATTGCGGATTTCAAGGACGCGATCACCTGATCGGTTCCTGCGAATTCTGTCGCGCGCAATCCCATGGCGAATGTTTTTTTTCTCGCAACTGTTTAATCGTACATGTAAATGAGACTTCAGATTCTATCGTTGAATTCTTTACACGAAACATCTTCGTGTCTCCTTTATTAAATTAGTATATTTTTCTTATTTTTCTTTTTGTCAATCTTTCTAGTGATATTTTCTTCCATTGGCATGACTGTGTTTAGTCGCACAAGCCAATGAAGACAAATGGACAAAGTGATGAATTCTCGTATATGATTGGTCGATGTAAATCATGCTATATGAATCATCTTATCCAGATTGCTATATGTACTTTATGCACGTATGGAAAAAGAACTGAATTATTTATTTTATTTCTAAAATTATTTGACAATTTGTGTCAAAGGACGTGAATACATAATGTAATAATAAAATACATAGACGGAGCATTTAGTTGTATGTATGTAACGGTGTCTAAAATATTATTAAATCAGTTGTATTCGCGCAAAATTCGAATCATTTGAAATCGTAGAAAGATAAGTTATGCACCGTATTTGTCAAAAAAGTATCGCAATTGTTGCTGTTTTTGTTTTTATTTTCTCGCGCGAATAAACTTTAAATTATTTTTGCTTAATTTTTTGAAATGAATTACTTTTACGATATTTTTACGGTACTTTGAGTTACTATTTTGATTACAGATCACAGTTTAAAGGAAAGAAAAGAAAGGAGACTGAGAGAGAGAGAGAGAGAGAGACATACAGAAAAAGGGGGCGACATTAGCTCGAATGCTTTCGAAGAAAGAGAGTGCAAGTAACGTTGAACCAATCATTCTTTAATCGCACATTTCTTATCGCGGTTCCGGCAATCCGGCGCGAGAAAGATACGCAGAAGTAGAAATTCGTTATTCTTATACGTTATAACATCGCTACGTTCGTAACGTCCGTAAAGCATCTAACTGAAGGATCGAAGATATTTTCAAACAGGATCAGGTAAACTTCTCGACAATATATTGTATATTAAAATATGTATGTTCGGTATATGTTACAAATATTAATAAAAAATTGAAAAATTTTGAAAAACAAAAAATTATATATATTTATATATCAATACACATTATTGGCTTCTTTATTAGATATCAGATTTATTGGATTTTCTTCGTTTGTGCTTTGTTACAATCAAAATATGCGTTTACTTAATTTCACGTGTAAAAAGTGCAGCTCGGATGAACAAACTGTTGCTTTCCGCTATCCATCTCTTTTAGTTGTGTATATTGTTACGTGTTCTTCACGTATTTACTTACATATATTATTCACATCTCTCCGTGTTGTGCTAAAACGTATCGACCTACCGATCAATCAAGTGTCCTTTGCTGTTTATGTTGTGTAGCATGTGATCATGTTTATCGTTCGCTCGCCGGTATCATTTCGTAATGTTTCGAGTGAACAAAGAAAATTGATCTCTAGCACAGCTTCAATTTTTTTAAAGTGAGACAAATTTTGCAAACGTTTATAGATATGTATAAAAAAGACGAGATGGTGTATTTTGATGCCGATAAGGATACCGAACCGGTTTTTGATAGGTAAGAACAAAGTAAATGTTGCTTGAGAAATTTTTACGTTGCAAAGTCGGAAAGAATTTTAATTTTATAGATATTTATGAAATATTATTTTCTTATACATGTAATTTTCGTTACATTTAATTAAACTTTTTATATAATGCATGTTATAATAACTTTATGTAACATTTGCTTAATGCATTAAATTTATATCTTATATATCTTTTATATATTTTTTGTTTGTGTCTTATTTTTTATTGATTTTTATAAATATTATTTTTTTAATACAGGATGGACACAGAGTATACAATATATGTGAATAGTTTGCCACTAGAGTTAGATGAGGTATATTTTGTTAATCTTAATTATAAATTATATTGAAAATTTATATATATATATATATATATATATATATATATATATATATATATATATTGAGCTCTTTTTATTGATTTTCTTTTCTTTTGATTTTTATACAACTATATGTTGCCAATTATATGTATATGTCTCATGAATTTATATATTATATATTATTTATACTTGAGTTTGTGAGACATTTTATTATTTAATAATAATTGTATTAATATTTAAGGTTGCTATTAAAGAAGTTTTTAATCAGTATGGTAAAATTAGTGGAATATTCTATCCTCGTAATGCCACATGGGCTTATATTACATATAAATCATATCGTGAAGCAGAACATGCTATACGGGAACTCAATAATAAAAAACCACTATATTTAAAAGTTGTACTTGCAAAAGAAAGATCTGTTATAAGGGAGGAGACATTGCCAAAATCATATGTATTGGAATCTTTTGAAGGAAGACCAAAAGCAATAGATACTCTCACAGAACTACCTGTGTCTATTCACAATGATATGAAACAGTATGTATCATCAATATTACTCATTATTGAGACTCGTTATTACACAAAACAATTAATATAATTTAAAATTTTTAAATATATTAATATCTGTATATTTTTAAGTATATTAATTTTTAAATATATTATAAATTTTTAAATATTTTATATATATATTGATTTTTTTAATGTATATGGATGGATTATAATATATAGTAGAAATATAATATAAATATATGATATAAATAAAAATTATCTAAAACTCTAAGAGAGATTAAAAAATATTATATTAAAGATAAAAATTGAGAGAATATGTATATAATAAATAAATTATTTTTGTTTTATATATTAATAGCAAAAGTGATATATAATAATAAATATGTAATTGTAGCCAAAATGGTATGGGTCGTGGCCAAACATTGAATGCACTTCGTAAGCATTCTGCACCACAAATGTTAGATAGATATGCAGAGAATGCATCTTTATTTCCACAAACATCTAATCTTTATGAAATCGAAGAACCTATTGTGAACACAAATAGATTATGGACAAGGTTAAATAAATATAATTTAATAGCTATACTTATGCATCATTTATACCTTTGCATTGTTATTATATTTTATACATCTTATTTTAGAGGTGTAATAACTGTCACAGAAGATGGACGAAAACATGTATCACTTGGACGTGGTTATATACTACATGAATTTCCAGAGCAGAACCCTAAAGTTGAAGAATGTATTGTACATGTACTTGAAAAACGACAGAAAGTATGTCACAATTGTATATGGAATGCAAATGATATATACAAAACTGTGTAAAACTATAAATTAAAAAAATTATTTTTGTAGATATTACGATACTATTCATTATTTATTATTTTAATGCTTAATAATTCAGCTATTAACTTGTTTTAGAAAAATATAAAGTTAATAATATTTTTTATTTTGTACAGGGATTATATGAATTTGGAGAGAACAAATTTAAGAATGGAGTACAAAGATGCCATATTTGTTCTAATAAAACAAGCAAACATTGTGAAAAATGTAGCACATATTATTGTAGCAAAGTGTGTCAAAAAAAGGATTGGCCAAGACATCAAGTTGAATGTCAACAGATACCGTAATTACTTTATATATTAATTTACATATATCAATTAGTAAATATGTTTATAACATTATACAAATTGTTACATGTAACAAAAATCATATATTTAACTGCAGATGTATATCTGTTGTATTATTTACATAAAATTTTTATTTTGAAGTAAAAATATTGCTCAAATGCGATTTTTATTTTATTATCTGGGATATCAGTTATCAAAAAATGTAGACAAGCTATATGTTAAGGGCATTTGTCATCCATTATATATTTATTCTATATTATTCACTTTTATAATACAGTTAAAATTTTTAATTATATAGCAAACGTTTCTTTTTTTTTTTTTTATAGAAGTTTAGTGGAAGAATCAATTAATGATATGTCATTATTGCAAATTAGCAAAGATGAAAACCAAATGAAGATATCACCAATGTCAAATAAAACAAGTATACCTAATGAGGTAAAATTACGACGACCTAATGCCATGCAAGTGGAGAATTCAAACAGCACAAATGCTAATATTAATATGCATAAGAATAATGTAGAGATTACAAACTGTTCTACTGATAGTGATATTAACAATCAGGATAAACATATGTCTATTCGACATGATAATAATACTAATATATCTTATACTAAGACATTAAATGAACAAACATTAAGTGCACTGAATACCAAAGATTTTTCTAAACAAAATCCATTGCAGAGATGTAATAATACTAAAGAGGATACTGAGAAATCAAGAAAAAATGATGAATATTCTTTGACAACATCTAATTTCACTAACCAAAATCACAGTCATTGTACTGGTGCCATAAAGAAGACTAGTCCTCGTAATGGAAAATTCGATAATAATAGCAGTTTAAAAAGCAAAAGTTATATTAATGATAGAAGTCAATCTTATCAAAAGAATGAATTGCAGAATAACAGAAAATCTACTGCCTACAACGACAGAGAATTTGTTAATAGACAAGAAAGTAACTCTTCGAACAATGGTATCACGATGGATGACGATCTATCTTTTTGTAAGAATATGTATTTATCAAAAACAGAATTTACAGAAGTAGAAATTTCAATATCATTGGACAATGGCGAGTATTGGATATCCACATTAAAAGATTCGGAGACGCGCACGAAACTAATGACGGAATTACAAAGTGTTGCAAAAAAATCACGTAATGTACAACCGATTATCGGTAATATTTATGGCGTACTTTATGAAACTCTTTGGCACAGAGTTATGATAATATCCCTGAATCCTTTAAAAGTTCATTTTATTGATTATGGTAACGATGAAATACTGCAAAAAGACACTGAGATCAGAGATATCTCATATATGATTAAAGTTCCTAATCTTGCTAGAAAAATTCGCTTGACATCACCTGCAAATGAAAAATACAATTTCCAATGTGGCGAGATAATTTTTATTAAAATGTTGTCCATAGATGCTGAGAAAACAATAATAGTAGATGTGAAAGAGCAATCTAGAAAATTATCTTTACATTTGGAAAATGCTTCAAATACGAATAATACAGTGGAGAAATTTGTACAACAAGAAAACTTAAAAGTATTAGATGAAAATGTAAAACCTATGGATCAGACACCACATACTATCTTAGATGCTTTTGCTGATTTGTTTAGTAAAAAAGCAACTCCGGAATTAAAAATTGAAGGTCACATTCAAATTTGTGAATCTGTCCAAGAGAATGTTTATAGTGCAACTTTGGGTGTTGAAGATTTTACTACTGAAATCGAGATGATTTTCAATGACTTGCAAGAAGAATGCATGAAAATGCAAGAAACTGTGCATTACAAGTAAGTACTTATGTACACAAATATTGTATATTGAACTACTTTATATTAATTAATATTAAAGATCTAAAAATCAATATATTATTATAAATATTATGCAAGCACAATATAGTTGGAATAAATAGAAACATTTATTTTTTTAGTCCACAAGATTTGATTTGTGGTGAAGGGAAAAGTGCCTGGTGTAGAGGATATATCTTATCATCTTCGACATCATCTGATTTACGTATCATTGCAATAGATGAAGCTAGATATATGAATGTAAACAAAATTTTACCATGTCCTAAAAAGTTTTTAAATATTTGTGCTATTGGAGTAATATGTGAAGTAAGCCATCCCAACAAATTGACAGTGAGTATCTTTAAATCCTTTATATATCATATAAAATATATTGCTCATGTGAGCACATACACGTATATACATGTATACACTAAAATATTTTGTTATATATGCATGCTAAAATAAATTTGTTTTAAACAGATTAATCAGATAATTTTTAAAAATCTATCTACTAAATTTTTAAAAAATATAAAGAAAAATTCATTAAAAAAAATATATACTGTCTTATAACAATCTAGAATAGATTGTATACTTGGTTTATGTGTATTATTCAATTTTGATATTTATCATTTAATGTTGTTGCAAGGTGGAAGAAGTATATGAATTCACAACAATCATGAATGAACAAAACTACAAGCAAGACAATCTTAAAATAAAAATATTTAAAGAATCTGAATTTGTATGTGAAGCTATGATGAAGTCTTGGAAATTTATGATAAGATCGTCGTTTCCTGCATTTTCCGAAATAAAAAGTGGATCTAAGGTTTGATTTTGCATATTAAAATATCTAATTTATAATTAAAGTAATGCTTTAAATTATAGTAGGATGGCAAAAGTAAAAAAAGACACATCCAAGGAGATATAATTTTTTTTAATCATAATACTATGCAAAATCAGATTTCTATTTGTTATATAAAGAAATAAAAACATATATATTTGAACAATGAGAAATGAAATCTGTTTACCCCATTCTAGTTTACGTATACTATTGAAGTTGATTCCATCATTTTCGTTGATTATTTTAGATATGTCTTACCAGTTATCGAAATCATTATCAAGTGTTTGTGCGTTCTTTGGATGAAGAGGCAGTAGAATATTATAATAATATTATGCAACGTGTTGCAGAATGCGCACGAACGGGTAAAATAACGACTGATTAAGTAACTTGATAGGACAATGGTAATTATTTAACATTTAGTATTGATAAATGATTTTATCCTTATTATAGCACCGTTTCTATCCAATCCTCCATATAATAAACAAACAATTATCGCTCCATTCTCTGATAACAATAGTTATCGCGCATTGGTCATAAACACACAGAATGATAAGGCTAAAATAGTATATACAGATTTTGGAAATGTAGACAATGTTAACATAAAAGATCTTCAAGTTTTGCCAGAAACCTTGGCACTGGTGGGTAACATTTTCATATACTAATGCAATAGAAAAATCGTGTTAGCTCATTAAATACTGTAATTTTTTTGTTTACATATTTTTTTATAGCAACGAAGTTGTTCAGCAAAGATAAGTTTGAAAAATGTCCCTTCTGAAGTTTCTATGAATACAGAAGTAGATCTTTTCCTTCGCGAGTTAGTAGGCAACGAAACACCTCTGACATGTATATATGAGGGTGATCCATTGAAAGATGGGGTTTACTTGACGATGCCTACAGGAGAAAGTGTTAATGATAAGATAAACCAATTATTGATACCAACTTGGAAGCAAAAAGACTATTGTGGTAATTAATTATAAATTATGAGGCATTTATATATAGAAAGTAACATTATATTCATTTAAAATTATATGCAAATTTTGAATATATCACTTATCAATGTAATCTTTCAATATAGTCTTCTTAATTTTAGTATGTAAAATACTATTCAACGAAATTAGCTGAAAAAATATTATTTTCTCTTTATACTTTATCTTTACTCCTCATTTTATAAATATATATACATGTGTACATAATATAATTTTACATACATATCACAGAATACACACACGTACTCAGACAATACACCTAATTTTTATATAATTATATATAAAAAATTTACTATATATAAAAAAATTTATATATATATATAAAATTTGTTACAAAATAAATATAAATTTTTCATATAGATTTATTTTTTTTTCATATAGATAACAATTGTTACATGCTAGACAATATAGAATTTGCCAGTTTAGGACAAGTGGGCGATACGTTAGATGCAGTGATATTAGATACACCAAAAGAAAATGATGGCACAAGATATATGATGTGTCCCAACAATATCGAGTTATATACTTATATTAGTGAAACGATGCCCAAATTGGTAAATAAAAACTATTTACGTTTTTGCATAATATGCAAATATGCGATACATATGCAATACATATGCAATAATATTTTCATTTTGTTGCAGTTAAGAGAATATTGCGAGAAAACGGAATATTATATACCTAGAGAACAGGAATTGTGTTTGGCACTGTATCAGAATGAGTGGTATCGTGCAGCATGCCTTGATCCAAAAAAATCATATACCACAGCTGAAGTTTTTTACATTGATTATGGTAATATAGAAACAGTGGAACATAGGAATATAAGGTTAATGCCTAAAGATTTCATTACGCCTGAGGCAATGTCGAATATATGTACAGTTGTCAGTAAGTATTAATTATTAAATTGAACATAGATAATAATTTTTCAGTTATTCACACTCTTATGTACCTTATGTATCTTATTCATTACAGATTTGGCACCTGTCGACAATGCAGGCAACTATTCACCTATCATACGAGAAAAAGTACTAGAATTAATACAAAAAAATTATCCCATTATCAAAATTAAAATTGTGGAGTGTGACAGTGGAGATTACAAAATCGAATTACCGGATATTAAAAATGCATTAATAGAAGAAGGTCTCATACCACCTTCGTAAAAATTTTATTTTTTACTTGCATATATTATTAAGGATTATATGCCAGGATTATCCCAAGATTAAGATTTTATTGTTTTTATTTTAAATCGTTATATTGATTTAATTGACAATTATTATCTATTTTAAACTGTGGACAATCATATACTCAATGCGCGAGCGTCATTTTTTATTTTGTATTTTCAATTTATCATCATGTTTTTGCATTTTTAAACAAGTGATTGTTTTATTTTTTCATGAATACATTTAATATAGTATCTGTTTATATAATTTCATTATCTTAATATCTTTTCTGTGCAACTATCTGATTAAGTATGGAAAAGTTTTGCAACTTAATAAAATATTAATTTTGTTAATATTTTTTCATTCTCATTATGTAAATAATTTTCCTCATATTTATTAGTGATCTATGCAGATAAAATTTTTATCTGCATTTTGTAAAGTATCCTTGACTTGTTTTTTATTAATTATTATTTGTCCTAGATTAATTAATCATTAAATTTTCTCTAGGAAAAAAAAGATAGATTTATACAAAGTATAAACAGAAAAATTAATTAATCACATCTGCAAGGATGATATATAGTTGCATGTATAGTTTATTTTTTTAGAAACATGATGTAAATATAACAATGTACTTACGAATGCGCAATCATACAAAATGATGACTAATCAAATGCCCAGAAATGTTAGAATCTGATATGGCTATAGTTGTTGACAAAGTTGTCGAATTTCACGACTGCATTCCTGATTATTTTTGACTCATTTATTGTTTTACACTATGTGACTTAAGCAATGGTACATCTTTGTATTTACAACATATCTACATTGTGGACATGTTCCAAGATTCACTGTCAGTTTTGAAAATTTATTATATAGTTCACGTAACGTTTATTATACATTTCCAGTATTGGCAATGAATTCTGAAACAGCCTATGTAAATCTGAATAAGTATGTCAGGATTTCTTCTAACCTATCTTACAACAATTCTATCCTAACCTTCCTGAATGTGTCACTTGAATACGATTGTGTTAGTTCAGATGACATATCTCCCGAAGAAACCCCGCCGTTCGCAAAATAAGAGGCTTCCAAGATTAAAAGCAACAAAAGCGAAACGATGAACGTACAAATAAGACATCCCTATGAGGGTCTACTGCACAAATATACGAATGCTATGAAAGGCTGGCAGTATCGTTGGTTTATCCTGAGTCCTGAGACCGGTGAACTGCATTACTTCCTCAGTGAATCTGAGAAGAATCAAAGGCCACGGTGTTCGATATATTTAGCAGGCGCCGTAATAGCTCCCAGCGATGAGGATTCAAATACGTTTACTGTCAATTCTGCTACGGGTAAATGTTCAATATTTAACTTAAAGTTTATTGTTATATATTAATTTGTTTTTCATATAATTTTGCATGTGATAAAGATAGATATTTATTAAAATTTAGCTTTCAAGTTTATGATATATCTCTTCTCATCCAGGTGACATGATCAAACTTCGAGCTACCGATGCGCGAGCACGTCAGGAATGGGTAGATAAACTGCGAGCAGTTACAGAGATGTATACCAGGGCTATAGCCAGCAGCCATCCTCCATTGCCACCTCGAGAACATTCTGGGAATTCAAGCAGGAATCCTGTTGTTAAGCTGGAAGTGCTGGACGCTTTTGCCAATTGCCAGGAGCAATTAAGAAAAGTGGAGAAACACAATCTTGCTCTAGCACAATCGATTGAGAATTCGGATTTGCATCTAGATTCGGATCTCTTAGTTCTCAAAGCCATGGCACACACCACTTTACATACACTGAGCCAATGTCTGAATATATTATATCAATAACAAATTAATTATATATTTTTTATGTGTTTATCTATTAATACTAAAATCTTTTTTATACCTATAGAATACACATACGTAACAGACTATCTTCCCATTAAGAGGTCCACATGTATTTTTTATTTTAAACAATTATTTATATTTATTCATTATTTAGAACTGGCTTTTTTCAGATAATCCCATATAATTTATTAAAAGCAAAATTAATATATATCTCTTGTCATTATATCTACATCATAAATAATTTTAATAATTAGTTAATTCAATTTTCCACTAAAAACTGACTTATATTATTTGTATATTTTAACGAAAAAATGCTACAAATATTATAATAAGCTCTTACATAATTTCTATTTAATAATGAAAAAATATTGAAATGTTATAAATATCATTTTAAATTTATTTGATTAAATTTTAATTGTAAAGAAACTCTAAAAGATTATATATTAATACATTACATAATCATACATTATATAAAGAAAAACATATTTTTTTTTTTTATATTAAAAATTTTCTTACTTTCTACAATTTTATTATATATTATATATTTAATTTGTTTTTATATCTTTTCGATTAATGCATTCAGAAATTATATCGTTTGAATTCGGTTTAGCCAATGACAATCTTGGTATATGTTCTTCCAATTTAAAAATATACAAATGAAAATGTAAGATATATATACACACACACATATGTATATATAAATAGATAGATTGTCTTAAAATATAATAAGGTTCTTTGTGCAAAGCATGTATGTACCTAAAATTTATTTTGCAAACTAATTATAATATTTTTAGATTTCTTTTTTCTTTGTTCTAAATAACACTTGATTTGTTAGGATATCAAGTGATGAAAGCTAGATACATATGTAAAATATATTTTCATGTTTGTCTTTTTACATTAGCATATATTATAATTTATTATATTATAATTTATTATATTATGAAATAGAAAAATAAGAGAAAAATGTGTTTAATTAAAATTTTATTCCATTTCTCTCTTTCTCTCTGCTCATATATTATTATAAAAGGATTATCATTATATATTAATATTGTAATACAAAAGCTATAAACGCGGAATTAATTGTTTTCATTGAAAATATTTTATTTCTAAAAAATACATTAAAATAAAGGGGAGAGAAATGGTATGTTCACCATCATGATATGACGTAAGATCCAATGTCAAGAGCGTGCAAATAGGTGAAGGTAAACGAGTGACTTTTCTTTCTCGTCAAGAAATCAGACGTGATCAGTTCCAAAGTAGTAGTAATCTTGTTCAAAATGCTTTGAAGATCAAAGTGGATTGATACATTACACGTATCGAGCGATAAGTTATAACATCTTGAAAAATTGTAATTTATTTATATCTGAAAAGAATTTTAAAATATTCATCCATTCTTCTGCATTGTTAAAAAGAATTTATATTGTACAAGAATGTAGAGTGATTTTTCCGTATGAATAATAATCATATAACATGCCACGTATCTCTTATCCCGAAGTTCTGACGGAAGCGGCAGGCGTGAAGATCGTAACATCTCCGCCCGAAGAAGATGCAGATATCTTTCCGCCGGGAAAAATAGTTCTTAAAATGCGGAAAATAAATTCAGCATCAGACGTGCGTGGTAAATCTTGCGGATTCCATTTGACCAAGTCGAAATGGGATCCGTATCCGTGGATCGGCTATGTTGAAAAAAATAGTCCCGCCGATTTAGCAGGATTGAGGTGAGTGTTATTTATGTCTTTTAAAAATTATTACAGGATAGAAATATTAATTATTTAAAAATTTTTGATATATCATTGATATAATGTATAATCAAAACACGATAATTTATAATTATACAATAAATATTAAATTTTATATCAGAAAATATATAATAATTTCATTTGTGATTAATACAATTCATTTACCATATTCAGAACCGGCGATTGTCTGTTGGGCATTGATGACATCAATTTATTAGGATTAAAAATCAAAGATATTGCTACTTTAATTCGTAACGAAGAAGGTATACGCGACGTAAATTTTTCCATTTGGCGATACTCTCAAAAAGAGGAAAATGATATTGGAATAGCCTTGAAAGGTCCACTTCCGGATGTGGCCAAAAATCTTGCAAACGCTTTGTCAGGAATGGTATATATCAATCTTTCTCTGTTTTTCTTTCTCATTTGTATAGATTACTCATCTGTTAGATTAACATTGTAATTAATTATTAAACCTAAGAGACTGCGTTAAATCCTAAACAATAATACAAAATAATGGTTTTTTTTTCTTTCATCGAAGAATAATGAACTTTAATTATTTATATCATATACAAACACACACACAAAATTGAATTAATCATGTTTTTTTAGGTTCGTGCCTTAGAATGCCCGATTTGTTTGGAAAGCGCTGCACCTCCAGTCTCGCAATGCGTTCACGGTCATATTCTGTGCGTTATTTGTAGACCAAAAACATCTCGTTGCCCGGTTTGCAGAGTCCGTCTGGGCCAAGGCCGATGCCTCCTCGCAGATAAATTACACATAGTGCTTCGCGATACTTTTAATGTGAATAATGATGAGACATTAAACAAGACATCTGTTGCATTCGAGCATTGTAACTTACGCGATCAATTGTTCGGTAAAAATAATAAAAAGCAAGAAACCCCGATCCTAAATTGCTCGAAAAAAAATTGTACAATGTTGAAACCGAGGCAATTCTTGTTGGCCAGATTGTTACTTGGAAGTAGGGAAAAAGCTATTTCCGCGGATAATTTAACCAGAGTATCCGGAATTTCGGAAGAAGCAGCGGCGATTTCCAATGAAATGACAGACACTAGTAGTTTACGATTGTCTTTGAACGATCGCACCAAATCAGCCAGCACAGGCGAATTGTCGAGGGACAGCGAAGCTCGCATCAATGAATCATCTTCGCGAATTACGGAATTATCCGCGACGAACACCAGTCGACAGTCCTTGAGTTCACCGCAGACGCCAATTTGGGGTGGCTCCACGGATTCTATGTCTTGTATAGAACTAATGTGTCCTCTTTTGCAATCTTGCAGAGAACTAGTAACGGCTGATTCGTTGTTGGAGCATATCAAGACACACGCGCTACCGCAAATTCATTTCTATTCCAGAAGTGCAAGGATCCCGCTACCGCTTCCTTTCGGACATGATGCTTTTTATATATTTCACCATGGAAGCAATATATTCTTCTTTCAGGTATAATACTTCTATTTTTGATATGAAGTAATTTCTTTCTATGTTTCACGCTAAGTGAACAATATTTTAAATCCTTTGTTTTAAGAAGATGATAGAAGACGAAACAAAGAAATTCGAAGTTCATATTTCCATTCAAACTTATGTTCCTGTTGATGTAGAAATTATATTTATTAGTTTTTAATCATTGATTAGATAAATTAATAAACATTTATATGAATATTTTAGATTTTTTCTGAAATATTCATATATGTCTATATTGTATGTAAGAATAAAATAAGAAAAGATAAAGAATGTATCAAATATGTATATGAGATAAGAAACCTGATCGTGTAAACCTGTGTGTGTGTGTATATATATACATAATCAGATTATAAAATAATTTAATAATTATAAAATAATTTCTCTTCTATATAGAAAGAGAGATTATTTTTATCTGAATCTATCACACTTTCTAAAAATATTACAATATAAATAATCAACGGAATGAAAGTATCTTCATCAACATCTTGAGTACTACAAAGGTACTGCAAAGACTTAATAATATATAATATTATCTCTTTTATACAACAAGATATTTGAATAAGAATATATTTCTTATGAAATTATTATTAGACTTATGAAAATGTGCTATGTTCTATTTTGAGAACAGAAAAACTGCATTATATGGTTATAAATATAAGCGAGAATGCATATAAAATGTTTACTTGCGATTAATGGAATTTTTTTTTTTTTTAATATGATTATAGTGCAGAGACGAAACAGCGTGGATGACATATCCTGTTAAGATGGCAGGACATGCAATAAGCAACACATGGGAATGGACATTGCACGCTTGGGACGACAACGGTACAGAAGTGCAATTACGAAGACATGTTGCGAGTCTCGAGAATCCTTTAACATTATCCTCACAACATATCGCACCATTACCAATTGCATTATTATTGAAGACTATTAACATAAAAATATCGGAGCATCCAGTTCACGATAGATTATATGTATGAAAAGAACAAAGTATATCCGTCCTTAATTATATCTACCTTATTATTAAGGTGTATTTAAAAAATTTGATTTTAAAAAAGTAACAAAATCGTTTATTTCTTATTGACGTGTCAAATTAACAAGTGAAGAACACATCATAATAGTATATCATCTTAAATATAAGGTATAAGTAAAAGATTAAAACTTCTTATACATATAATGCATTGAGAGTAATATTATATCGTACGAAATAAAAAATATCAATACATATTTAACATGCAATAGCTTAATTAACTTAAAATCATTGATGTTCATGTATAGATTTGCATTCATAATATTCCCCATAATAATGCTGTAATACAATTTCTATTTCACAGAATAAAACTGCTTTTTATTAAATTTAAATAGTTATTAAATCTTTGCAAAAAGCAATTATCAATGACATGCTATTTAATTTCTGTTGTTTAAAAATTAGTAGTTTAATCATATTTCATGAACATCAATTTTTAATTATATAATAAAATCACACAAATGTAGATACTATTTTTAAAACATAAAAAAATAAAACAAAAAAAAATTGGAACTTGAAAGTTATGTTTTTATGGCATTTTGCGCAATATATCATCCATATATGGTTTAAAGAATTCATGTTGACCAGTTCTTGCCGCTTGACCGGCCATAATATCAAAGGCATTCTTAAGAACTTGCAAATAGTTATCTTTGCCAACAATATTTAACTCAACTTTATAAACATGCGTGTCGCACGAAGACCGCATTCTTTTACCAGACGGTAAAACAACATTATCAACTTTTCGTTTGGAGGAAGGCATTGGTGTCGATTCTACCTGTTCCTCTTTTAATCTATCTCGTTTAGGACAACTGCATACTCTAACTAATAATTTTCGACGGCCCAAAACTGTTCCTCCATGATCTTCTAAAGTAAATACTAGCTCTGTTGGTCTACGATTCAAACCAGATGCGCAACTATTTTTGCAAAGAAACTTGAAAGATACTGGTACATATTGCGACCCAGCCTCAGGTGTGCAAAGCGGTGTTAAGATAGAAAGATGTTCATTTCTCTCCTGATAGATGCTTGAAGCATGATTAACACAATGAACCACATGTTTAATTCTTTGTGGATCTATGTTATGATTAATGGGATTGGTTGGTGCCATATGATTGTGGCATCTTTTTACTGGATCACTTCTGTACTGCTCCAACATAAAAACCATTGCAGTGCGCAAGTACAAACCTGACAGAGGTGGTTCCCATGTGAATCGCATAGGTAAAACTTTCTCCATTTTGATAAACACTTTATCCAATGCTTCAGAATACTGTGTGCAAAAAATAAACAATAGTTATTTTATAATACAATTATAAAATCTCCATCAAAAATAATAATATATAATATATACATAATATACATATTACAACAGCATATATAATATATTATGCAAAAAATTATAAATATATATATATATATATATATATATATATATATATTCTAGTTTAGAAATATCATTGTTAAAAATAATGTTATCATGCATACTTGACAAATCAACAATTTATCTGTCTACTACAAAAAGCTCTTAAACTTGCATATAAAATCTACTTAAACATGATTTTATTATAAATTCTTAGTATCATAATTTTTTCTATAGATTTAATTATTATATATGTATATATAATCATATTTAAGCAGATTCATACATTTTTGCAAATAATCTGGATACGAAAGAGCACGTTTCCAAACAAGATATCTTACTTTTATCTCCTCCCACATTTCATGAGTGTTGTAAGATAATACTCAAGAAGTGATTTATATTTGTGGTACATATGGAATATTCCATATATAAATTATATAACCAGGATTAAAAACTAATCAACCAATCAATTTACCATCAAGAGGCAGAATTTATCTGCAAGTAGGTATATGTTATTCCATAATGAACTTCAATCTAACTTGCAAAATATACAAATTTAAACATTTAGTTTAATTTTTCCATATATCAAATTATATAACAATTATAAGTTATATAATTTAATATGCATGTTTCTACATAATACAAGAAGTTGATTAGTGCTTACCGACCAATCCTGATTAGTACCACCAGTTCCTAAACTGTACTGGAAATTCAATTGTCCAGTGAAAGCTTCATCACTGAGCATTGTAGAAAACAGTTCTGGTGTTGGATAATACATTTCTTCTTCCTCTTCTTTAAATTTTTTATATTTTTCTACAGATTCCAACATAGCATATATATTGTTACTCGTATCAACCTTATCTTCCGAGACAGCAAGCAATTCTTCGTTTATACTTTCTAGAGGCAGGGTACCTCCACTTTGAGGACAAAAATAGAGAAACAAAAAAAATATAATAGATCATGATATGTACTTTTATTATGTATAATATATACTCTTAAAAATATTTTAATTTATAATATTACTATAATTTCGCAAATATGAAATTGAAGATTTATTATACATATAGACAATAGACAAAAGCCGACAAAACATTTATTTTAATAATAACATTTATTTTAATAAATCAAAATTATACTTACAATTGCTGTTCTATAACTTTATATGTTTCTTCATCCATCAATGCAGATTCCTGAGAATCTGACATAGCATTCGTGTTCGTCATGTTTATGAATTTTTACTTGAAAATTGATTCCGAAAGACAACGTCAACTGTTGAGAGAAAAAAACATCCACCTCTTTAAAATCGGTTGCTGGACGCTAGCTCGACAAGTCCTTTCTTCCTTGCTTCTTTGTTTCGTATGATCGAGAAAGGGGAAGTAGAAAACTGTAGGAAGCAGGAAACTGTAATTTCGGTGCAGCTTGCCGATTGGTGCGTACATTTGTCCGTTTTTGACTGCTGATCCCTTATTGTGGATTGGTGAATTTTAAATGCATGTACAAAATGCCATTTTTAAGATGGCTAAAAAATGCGTTAAAAAATGATCAAAGAAATTATAATATTTTTGTAATGTAATGTTAACTAAATATTTCTAATGTTTATTTACGAATTAAACAAATAATAGAAAAGAATTGGGCAAACATAAATGTTGTCTAGATAATATTGATTTGATTTTTGCGCAGATTTCTCTTGAGAATATATTCTGTGAAAATTTCGAAATTTGATTGACTGATCAGAATAAAAGAGGCAAATTTTTTTTTCGCTTACAAGATATTGATAATCTATACGCCTTCATTGACAACCTATATATGAGTTCATTCGGTGCTACTACAAAATATTTGATCGATATATATATATAAGACAAAAAATTTTTATTCTTTATTATTATGGCTGCGATCCAAAAGTTGTTGCCTATATATTGAAAATCTATATTATTTTATATCATATACATTATAGATTTTTAGTACTAGCAGTGAATATCGAAAAGTAGCCTTTGACTGAAGAAGCAAGATTTGGAGTTATAAGCATATGAGCGGTATCCAAAAATATTAATATATATTATAATAATAAAATTATTAATTAGATATGAAAAAAAATAAATGTCATTATAAATGTTTGCATTAAAATGTTCACACATGCTAATATATATTAGATGCAAGTCAAAAATTATTATGATGTCTATTCATTGGAATATTTTGAGACATGCACGTGTTTCGATATAATCGCATTGTTTTAGCATTGTTAAAGAAAATAATTTTTCAAACAAAAATAATTGGCAAATAAGAGCCAGCGCTGAATTTTTATAAAATAATTTTTATAAAAATTAATATAATAAAATTAATTTATAAATATTCATAAAATAAATAAAATATATAATTTATAAGATAGATAAAATTTTTTTACTTTTTGATAAAAACAATAAATTTATAAAATAAATATTTTATCATTTGAAAAAAATAATGATATATAAAAATAACAAACATATGTAAAAAAAAGAGCGGGCAAGTATTATTCAAGTTTGTTTACGAAATTTTTATGGTTGTGTATATCTATGCGATGTAATTTGCTAGCGGATGGAATGGAATCACAAGATTTATTCTTTATAAGTGAACTAGCTGCACTCTAGTTCAGAGTTCATCTTTTTCTACCCACATTGGAAAGAGAAAGATAAACATTGAATTAGTACAGCCAGTTCAGCTACAAAGAACAGACTTTATAAGTAAACGATTCCAATATGGCGAATGTAAGGGATAGTGATACGTCGTTGTGGCTACATAACAAGCTCGGTACATCAAACGATAGCTGGACCGGCAGCTCGATTTGCTCGCAGCTCAATGCCGAGGTACTGCGTAACATCAAGGATTGTTTTCCCGATCTTCAAACGCAGGTCAAGCTCAAATTGCTCCTGTCATTTTTCCACATACCAAGACGCAATGTGGAAGAGGTAAGCACGCGTTTGCTCTCATCTGATATTTTCTTTCTGTCTCTCTCTCTCTCTCTCTCTTTCTGTCTTTTTTGGAAAATATGTTTTCTCGAAAAAGATAGTCTTCTATAAGATTGATAAAAATTGATGTATTCAAGTTTCTTTAATCTAGTTTATTATTTACCCGCTATCTGATTTTTTCAATGATGTTTTTGAGACGTTTAGTATATATAGAGAGTAACTAAATAAGGTTAATGTTTACAATAAACTACTATTCTTCGATTTGATAAGTTAAATAAGTTGTGTTACTATATAAAATGTATAACATAATTTGATTTCTTTGAAGATTGTTAATCCTAAAACATAGAATCAAACAAACATAGAATTTTTTTCATTTCTTTGATGTAAAATCTTATTAAAATTTTATTATGTTTAAAATTTTATTATGTTATTATGTTTCTTATTAAAATTTTCTTATGTTTCTACGGATAACAGTGGCGTGTGGAGCTGGAGGAAATTATTGAGGTTGCGTCTTTGGACAGTGAGCTATGGGTATCGATGTTATCCGAAGCGATGAAAACTTTTCCATCAACTGGATCTTTGAACACAGATATTACTGATCTAGATGATCATAGACCTATTTTTGGCGAACTGGTCAATGATCTTCGGAAACTTTTGAAGAAGCAAAATGACCCTGCTATGCTTCCCTTAGAATGTCATTATCTTAACAAGACTGCATTGATCTCGGTGGTAGGTCAACAACCTACGCCGGTTAAACATTTTACTCTCAAGCGAAAACCCAAAAGTGCAGCTTTGAGAGCAGAATTACTTCAAAAAAGTACTGATGCTGCTAATAATCTTAAAAAGAGTACAGCTCCTACTGTACCAGTAAGAAGCAGAGGCATGCCGAGAAAAATGACTGATACAAGTAAGTGTAAAGTTATGATAAATGCATGTATTATTGTTTAATAATATTGCAGTGTACATGATTGCAATTAAACTTTTCAGCACCTTTGAAAGGGATTCCAAGCAGAGTACCAACAAGTGGTTTTCGATCTCCTTCACTTACGAGCACTTCTATGTCCAACAGAACATCAATTAATAATAGAATCCGAAAAGATGGTGGTATTAAATTACTCGACATTAATGAGCAGCCTCTCGGATATGCACAAGCAAAAAAGAGGAAAAGAATGTTGGAATTGGAAGAGCAACAAAAGAAGGTTGCGGAAGCGCAAGCGGCCGCTGCAGCAGCGGCAGCTTCAGTCACACCAGTTGCGGAAACTCCGGCGACTCCGGAGTATGCGCAAGGACTAGCCTCGATAAATCCACCCGCTACACCAGTTGCACCAGCGGTGGTTACAACGCAATCTTACGTCGCACCTAGTACGCCAAGCAGCATTTCAGTTACGACTGCATCGCAAACACGTAAGACTGACCTCATAATCTTTAAATATGTTAGATTTTGTTTAGATTTTTATAAAACATTTTATGTTATACAGCTACTACATTAACTCCAACAACGCCGGCTGTATTACCAGTAGTGGTTTCATCAACGGTGGTAGCACCTGTAGAAAATACACCTGTTGCTGTGCAAACAGTTAGACCGGCTCAAACAGTCAC
This sequence comes from Cataglyphis hispanica, assembly GCF_021464435.1. Classification (NCBI taxonomy): domain Eukaryota; kingdom Metazoa; phylum Arthropoda; class Insecta; order Hymenoptera; family Formicidae; genus Cataglyphis; species Cataglyphis hispanica. The sequence continues at coordinate 1,727,817 of NC_065971.1, forward strand.
ACAGATACGTATACAAACCACTGCACAGCCTAATGCGGCAGCTAATACGAGAAAAGGACTGTCTCTTACGGTAAGTTTGTACAAATTTAATTCATTTTATTGTATTAATTTGATTTAAAATTCGTGCAAAATTTTTATTTAGCTATGTATTGTTTTAATTAAAGAAATATATTGTTTGAAATAATGAGATTATCATTACTGAATTACAGCGAGAGCAAATGTTGGAAGCGCAAGAAATGTTTAGAACTGCAAATAAAGTAACGCGTCCAGAAAAGGCTCTTATATTAGGTTTTATGGCTGGCTCTAGAGGTATATCTATTTTGTTTTTGTATGGATCTTATATTTTTCTTGTAAAAGTCATGCTAATAATACTATTGATTTTGTTTGCAGATAATCCTTGTCCAAAATTGGGCAATATAGTCACAGTGATGCTGTCAGAGAACATAGAGGAAGTGACGCAGTCGGATGGAACAACCGTTCCGATGTTAGTCGAAACCCATTTCCAAATGAACTATACAAATGGCGAATGGAAAAGGATAAAAAAAAATCGACGTATTGTTACGGAGGAATCCACATCAGCGTCCACTCCCGCACCGAGTGCGACCGCCACGGCCTCCAATTGAAAGAATTTGTTCAAATTGATATAATTATTGATATGTTTAAAATCTATATAAGAAAATATCGTTTCGTGCAGTTACTAAAAATTAACGCACATTGTGATCATTCGTCTTCTTAGCGATACGATAAAGACGTTGCTGAATTAAGAACTGATTCATGTTTCACAAGGTCTAACACGGAATTGTTATCAAAGTTCTTAACTGTTGTATTTGTTTTACCCCTATATCATAAACGACATAAATAATTCATTCATTTTCTTGTATCAATCCTAAATTTTTATTTTTAAATCTTTTTACTTTGAAGTTTTAGTTAAACAGAAATATTGAGTTGAACGGAAAATTTGTTCAGTTTTTTGATCAACTAATAGATGATTGAAAGAACGACACGAACTTTCTGTTCAATCCATAATTCATCAAAATTTTCCTTTGTTGAATAGTATTTTTTAAGGCGTTTATGATATGATAGATTTATGCACTTTGTGCATATTAATTTTTATAATGCAGAGTTTGTGTATATATATACACGTGTGTGAATAATCAAACATTTTCTGAATGTGATCATGTATTAAAACCTTTATATTATACATACAGAGAGATATATACATGCCATACATACTATAGAAATATATATGTATACACACTTATTCGTTTAAAAAGAACGAAACTTCTATAATGTTGTTATTTGAATAAACATGATTATATATTAATCTGCTCTATATATGATATATATATATATATATATATATATATATATATATATAATTTTTTTTGCATAAATCATTATGCATTTGGTAAATACTATGATTTGTACTCGATTATAATAAGATCGCTCTTTTCAATCACTTTGCACATATGTTTATACAACAATTTTTTCTAAAAAGCATATTTTTCAAATTTAAACGTAAATTTATTTCTACATTTGAGTAAGTGTTGCCAACTTTTGCTTTTCTAATTTTATAATTTTTGTATTGATGATCATAAGTATCTCGTATATTATTTTAATATTGATCGTAACATATAACATATAAATACAATAAAATTTGTAGAGAGTGTTTCTTACATCTCAAAGTATTTCATAACCTTTTCACTCCATATGGAACTACTTGGTTGTGAAGTAAATACCTAAATAAGGTTGGCGAAACTTACTATATTAAGATTTCTTCAACCTGCGACCTTTGCTACAATTTTACGTCTATAGGAATTCCACGTCCCACATATAATTTATTATTATACAAACTTTATATTCTTTGTTTTTACAATGTTTCGATCACTTGCTCCACTGTATCTACAAGGCAGAAAACTGGTAAGCGTTACTAAATTCGTTAGATATTCTGTCATGTTCTGATTTCTGATTAAAATTACATATTTATGCATTTTGCCGATTCATTGCACGTGATTATAAATAAATAATATATCGATGTAAATATAAAATTCGTTTTATAAATATTGATTTATGTCGACATTCAACATAGAGTCTATTTGTAATTTTATATACCATGTAATTAGAGGAGAAAAACATTTGAAGAAATAAAACCCTACACATGTACTAAAACATATTAGAATATATATATACATTAGCATTAGAATACTAGAACATAAAATTATATAATATATTTGAATTTTGTCGCGAATCGTCTAAAGTAGATTTAAGTATAATTCTTGCCTTTTAATATGAATATATGTACATTACTATATTTACAGCTTGTCTCTGCAACTGGATCATTGGCAAAAACAGATAACACACTAGTGGCAGAATGTATTCGTAATTTCACAGTGAGTTCAAAGTTGCTTAACAGTTGGCCACAAATTCAGAAGCCCGCACCAGAGTTTTTTGGTACTGCAGTAGTTAAAGGTGACTTTAAGGAAATTAAATTGAGCGACTACAAGGGGAAATATGTTGTTCTTTTTTTTTATCCATTAGACTTGTAAGTAATTTTGTTTAAATTGTTATTTATTGTTTCTAATGTGTCTATACTATGTAATCTTCATATCTTATTTGTAGCACATTTGTTTGCCCAACGGAAATTATAGCATTTAGTGAAAAAATATCAGAATTTGAAGGGTTAAATACACAAGTGATTGGAGTTTCCACAGATTCGCATTTCAGCCATTTGGCATGGATTAACACTCCTAGGAAACAAGGTGGCCTTGGAGGAGATTTGGGTTATCCTCTTCTAAGTGATTTCAATAAGGAAATATCAAATAAATACAACGTTTTGTTACAAGACTCGGGCATTGCACTTAGAGGTCTCTTTATCATAGATAAGGAGGGAATTCTTCGACAGTTTAGCGTCAATGATCTTCCAGTTGGTAGAAGCGTTGAAGAGACATTGAGATTAATCAAAGCTTTTCAATTTGTTGAGAAGCATGGAGAAGTGTGTCCTGCAGACTGGCAGCCTGATTCCAAAACTATTAAACCAAATCCAAAAGAGAGCAAGGAATACTTTAACTCAGTTAATTAATTTAGGTAATACATTTAATAATTTCTTTAAAGGACAGACATATATACGATATAATAGATTATGTTAATTATATAATTTAATATGATATAATATGTATAATAGAGAATATGTGTATAATATTAATATTTCAATTACTTACATAAAATGAACAAAATCGAAAAACATATACCATAAATCTACGTAATCTCGTATTTATGTTTCTTTTATATTATATACATGCTATATTCATACTTTTGTGTGAATTTGTGTAGAGGCCTTAAGAGAAGAGAAATTGTATTCAAATGGTATAGATAATTTATATAGTAGATACCAAACAAAAAAAAACAATTTCTTTGAATTGCTTAAATTAATTAAATAGTTGTTTAATTATTTTTTTTCTATTCTGGAATGTTTTGTGTATCGGATCGTTTTCCCGTTCGTGATTGCAATTGATAAATACGTTCACAAATTATAAATATTTTCTTAGAAGAATGCCATTTACATTCTTTATTTAGATTCTTAATTTAACAACTGGATCTATTTGAAAAATTATCATATAATAATTTTAGATGAAATTGAAAATCAATACAAATCTCTCTGTATTAGATGATTTGTTTGAATTATTGGAATTATTAATAAATTTCATTTTTTTACTTAACATAAAAGATTATGAGTTATAATTAGAATATTATATATATATATATATATATATATATATATATATATATATATATAACTTTATGATTTGGAATAAAAGAACAGTAAAAGAAATCTGAAATTATGCTGAAATATACAATATGTGTGTATATACTTTAAGATTATACAGATTATAAAATAAATTTAATTTTATTCTTAATTTTACAATATATACAGAACTTATATTTTAGCATAACATCGATTTATATTTTTTAAATCAAGACTACTATGGGTATAATATCCTAATTAGAATTCAATTTATATATACATATGTGCATCTACATATATACAGACTCATAAATAATAAATAATATATTTGAATCATATATGGCATCTTGCAGTTTCAATTTTTCATATTGTATGAAGAAAGTACGTGCTAAAAAAATTTATAAATATAATCTTATTTTTATAATATAAAATGTACAATATAAATGTGCAAATAATTGTATTATTTTTGAAATTATTTTTTTCAAATTATTTCTCAAAGATGGTTGTTCAATTCACGCTAAAATGTGATAGCGTAGAATATGAGCAATTAGCATGGTTGCTAAAATTACATTGTAACACGAGAGCGAGATGTATATGCGCGGATGCCATAAGATAATTAGAACGCAGCACGGGAGGTAGATGACGGAATTAAAAGCCTTTACAATGTCAGCAAGCAGGTAAGCTGGCAGGTGCGTTGTTGGCGCAGCTTCTAAAAGCTCATGATAAATTTAGTAGAGCGAGCTTATTATTTCGTGAGGAGGAGAGAGAGTATATACGCGTCTCGGGGTACCACGACGGCTCGGGGAACGCCTCGGGAGGAAGGGATAAGGTAACCAGAGATGAGAGCCTCGGGAAGCAAAGAGTCGGGGCGCATTGCACAACGGGAGATCGCGAGAGGGAGAAAAACTGCTGAAAAGCGACGCCTGAGATAAACGGCTCATCCTTCATTTCCTGCGCCCCCGCCAAATCCAATCCTGGTACGCCATCCCCGCGCGCGCTTGAAAATCTCGAGACTAATCACATTCGCGTCACCGTGTAGCGTGTTCGTGTCTCGCGGTGCCGCCGTGTGCCGACAAATTGTATGTCGCAGTGACGCGACTTCATTATCGTCGCAAAGTGTAAAATAGGAGGAAAAGGAATTACTCTGGTGATACAGAGATACAGAATTTACTTGGGTAAAATGGAATTTCATTTTTACTACCGCATATACATTTGTCCTTATCATTTTTGAAAATATAAAAGAGATATCAAATGAAATATTGGAAAATAGGAAGGAGTAAATGCATCCGCAAATGTATTTTTTTAAATTTCTATTTTTATGTTTATTTTTATTATTTGCTTTTAGAAAGCAAAATGGTATATTAATTTTTTCATTTATAAATTTCATTAGTATTTACGTCAATATACGCTAAGAGCACATTTCAGATCAAGGGAAATATTATCCGTAGTTTTCTGAAATAATTTGCTTTGTACCCTCTGTAGCCACGGGACAAGAGACATTGCAACCATAATTGTCCGATTCACTATTATATTTTACCGATTAAGTGGTCAGATTATATCGGCATTATATTGCAGAGTCTAATCGAGGGATTTCTTGTCCACCGCCCTCGGTTTACGGTTCTTCTATTGTGGGATAGTCGAGCGTGTAACAGTAAGGTTTCGGATCCTAATTGTGCCTGTGCGCCCTACGATTTTGGCAAGTGCTATACTAATTTTTACTTTATCGAAGATTGTTATCTTGCAACCACACACGCAGCGTTGAATAAAATGTATTTAGATCCGTTGGTCTCACTCTCTTAAGGCCTCACTTAAAAAAGTTATATTCATAATATTTAGATTAAAGATTAATATATATTCAATAATTAAATTGCTGATAGAGATAAAGCCTGTATGTACTATTTTCAGAGTTTTGTGTTAAATTTATATTTACATTTATATTTAGGGTAAAATTTCATGTGTTAAATTGTCATTATAATGATAACGATTTCTCTTGATCTTTTCTATCTAAAGAATCTTTATTATTGACGCATTAGAGACACATCTTCAGCACTTTAAGTAGGATAGAGAATTCGCGTCGTTTGAATATAACTCATTTCCAGTCCCCTTCCGCTCTCACCCGTCTCTTCAAGACGCCTAATAATCTTCCTACGCGACTGCTCGCGAAAGGAACATTTTCTTAAAGGAGCATTCAAGGCGCGCCTTGATGACGGCTATAGGTGGATATTATAGTAGCGGGGCTTACCCTCTTGGTGGTTTGCTACTTCCAGGAGGGAATAAGATGAGTAAAGGAGGAGCAAAACTCGTGGGGTACGAGGGTTTTGAAGCGAGAAGACACGATGACAAAAGAGAGGGAAAACGGAAGGGGAAGGGGAAATCAGAAGAGGATGCACGAGATGACAGCAGGGTGAGAGGGGGCCAGAGGCGTGCATCCATCCATATCCATCCCGGGGTGGCTACTGGGACTTTGATTACTTGTTTTAATCTTCCGACTGCCGACTGGGCGAGCATCTGTCACTCAAAATCCGTAATTGCGCGCGGAGCCACCCCTTCGCCGGTCCAGCGCCAGGGTTTTGCCTCTCTCCCACTCTCCCTTTCTCAATCTCTCACTCTATATCTCGTTCTCTCTTTGTCTTTTTGTGTATTGCTATTACTTCCTTATTGGTCGTTTAGCACTTTCGTTCAACCGCGAACCACTACCGATCGCACAGACTGCGCTTTGGTAATCACAACGCTGCTCAGCAACTTGCAATCAGCTGGGATTTAAAGCCGGGCATTCCGTTTTTGTAAAGCGTCTGTTAGTCGAGCAATCCTCGTGATGCATAGGTAGCGATAAAAGTACTTGATATTTTTTTCAAGATAGTTAGGTTTGTGTAATTCTCAGCATTTCTTACGTTCGATTTATTCTTAAACGCATGTGATATATTTTTTTAGGATTTATATTACATCGAAATAAATATGAAACGTGTTATGAAAACAGTTTGCGTGAAAAGAGTAAATGTATTTTATGAGGTGAACACTTATTTATCTTTGCTTTATATTTCAGTTTATTTAAGAGACTTATATTGAAACGGTTTGCAAAGATAAGAAACAAATACATTTGCCAGCTCTTACATACATATAATTTGAATACAAGCAAGCAGTCACTCCTACATTGTGTTTATATTGAATGTATATAATCCGGGATGAGTATTAAACGAACAAACTCCCCTAGCGTGTATGTCACTGACAATCTATCACCTTGTGTATATAATACATAGCACCGTGCTGCTCATTAGGTTGATGAAAAGATATTTCCGACACGCCATTGCGTTATGCAAATGCTTTAATTGTAGGAAATTATATAAGCACAAAAGTCAATTATATCTGACTAACATTAACCCTTAACCACACTGTAATGAGATAAGGTCACCTAAGAGCTCATCTCTGATCTCTGATAATATTTGAAGCATCACGTAACTTAATTCTCGCTTATTGTATAACTTTGATTAAAATTTAATATTTCAAATTTATAAAGCTTATTAAATTATTTAGAAACATTAGATTGAGATCGAAATATATATAATTTAATTCCTTATATTTTTATAAAATATTTCTTAAAAAATATTTCTTTTTAAAATTTTTTTAAAGACTTTATGACTCTTTCGCTTATCGCGTTTATTCTATTCACTTGCTCGTGCTCCTCAGGGTTAACTGAGATTGATGCGGTCTCTATTACATTCTCCGATAATATCCTTGCCGATGTACGATCGCGTAATCTCGACGATCCCGATCATTGTAAGCGAGAAATAAGACGCAGGTCGTGCAGAGCGCGGTCTCTTGATAGGATTTCTGCTGCTGCTTCTCTAATTGTTGGAGTCATTCGTCCTCTTCAAAAGGAACAGATGCACCAGGCTGTATTGAAGGACGACTCTATCAGGGATCCAGAGGGGGCCCCGGTGCTCGTCTCTTGGGGTTATTTTCAGTCGATTATCCCCAGAACTCCGGGGTCAACGTTGTGCTTTAGAAAGCGAAAGCGCAAGAGAGCAGACGAGTCTATTAGCGCAGAGAAAGGCCGCATTTGCGTACGTCAGTTCTTTGGAGAATTAATTTGAGTATTGAAAAAATATTACATACAAGCTGCGCCCTAACTCTTTCACATTTTCTATTGTGTTTTCGATATATGTTTTTTGACATATAATATTACATAAATTAAATATATAGTTGTAAAAACAAAATTTTAAAAAATATTAAAATTATAAATAAAGAGATAATATTGTAATAAAAAGAATGTTGAAGTTTAAATTATATGTATATCACAAGGATCTAGATGCGTGTTCATCATGCGAGAATGATCATTGACCGCTGCGTTATACTGTTTCAGATAGTACGTCGTTTAGAATATTCAAAAGGCCGCTACTTCAATTAAGGGACTCGGTTTAACACGAAAGTACTGCATGCGCGCGGTGGAGGGGGAGCGGTTGTACCTTATCTCTCACATTTAATCATCATCGGGCTGGTCCCAACCCCGACGACACTCCTAAGCTTCAGTAATTACTTAGATGGGCGCTTCGAAATCTTTGGCGGATCTGTAACGCGAAACAAACGGCCGATGATTCGGACGATTATATTTAAACTCTTCCTCAACGCTACGGGACCTCATCGAATCCCACGAGAGTTTTAAATTTGAAGCATTCAGAGGTAAATAAATCATACTGTTAAAATATTTGTAGAAAAATAATTACAATTATTATTAAATTATTAATGAGAAAATGTGTAGGCTTTCAGTTTGAGTGACTTTTAAATGAAATACGTGTAAAAGTGCTTCCATTTAGACTCCTTTTTTCTTGTTATTTCTGAAACTTATGGCAAATACGTAATTATTTTTTTATTTCTTAGTCATAAGAAATTTACATAACATTTAATACTGACAAGAGCAGAGAAATTAAAATTATTAATTGGGCTTTTATGTGAACGACCACTTAATTATTCAAATTAGTTATCCGGATGACAAAATTAGTAATTATTTTTTTCACACTTATATATATTAATTCTATTTTTTTTAATATTTAAGGAGAGCACACATTTTCAAAATTTATATTAATATTGACGAAAAGAAATAAATTATAATATCTTATATTAAATTTTTTTTGCGAAAAACGAGAAAATAAAATATTTAAAGGACGCGCAATTTGAACTGAGATAATTGTCGTAACATGAGCGATTAGTTAACGATTGACGCGAATGGTTCGCCATTCGATGAGAAGGCGGTTGATCGAGAGGTAGACTGATAGATAAGTAGGCAGGGGTATCTGTCTATTAGCTCTCCACCCTGATAACGGAGTTGCTGCTGATCCTCCTCCGGTCCCCGGGCGAGTGCTTCGTTAATTAATCTGGCAGCAACGGACTCGGCAGCTCAAAGGCACCCTTTTTCGCCCAGATTCATCCATCCATTTACCGATGGGCCTGTATCCGCGAGTGTACAGACGTTTTCTTTCTCATTCTTTCTTCAGATATCTCTCGTTTTTGAGATAAAAATGACGGAGATTGAGAATTAAACGATAATAACTCGTATGATTCAAGCTTGGCAAGCATAATGAGATGATACTAAGATAAAGTGAAAATTGGGCTGAATGCAATATTAATTATTTCGAGATAATATTTTTTTGTATTTTTTAATCTGACCAATATAATTTTTTTCTGTAGAAGTTACTTATGAGAAACTTTAGTTCTAAATTGACAAAAGGATTTTAAAAAATTATGTATTAGAGCAAACATTTTTTGTAATTTATTACACTCATCTAAAAAGATAATCAAATCGTATATAAATTTTATGGATCACTAAATTTATTCGAACAGTTGATTGTTATTCAGTTTGATTATTCATATTTATCTTTGCATCCTGTACTGAATGGTAATATGATCAGTTATAGTACTTAACTATAGTAATTTGAGCATTGTGAGCCTTGCGTATGCAATAGAAGCAAATAGACATGCATTGTGCGTTGCAGGTATTATGTGCTTGTTACGACGGTAGGTGTTTATCTTGATAATTATTGCTTCTCAAGTATTTGTGCCATGATAGGATTATTACATTTAAATGTAATTTTACGTACGCGAAAAAAATATGAATATTTGCGTATTAATATATCGGATTGGAATTATGGAAACTTGGAACTAATTCACGTTTCGGAATGGTTACTGCTTTTTTATGAATTAAATCTATACCTTGTAAAATAATCAAATATTTTTTATTTAAATATATAATTAAAGTAATTTATAATTGAGAAATATTTTATTTTGAAATATTTTTCCATCATTACTATTTTTATTTATTCTAACAATTTTTTTACCAGAATCTACGGTACAAATGACACTAAATAATCAAGTTTGAAGAAAATTGTTTATTTTGAAAATTTATCTAAAGTAAATTTTTGTTGCGAAACCAAACAAGATGCATGTCACATATAAATAGATAGAAATTATTAATTATAATATTAAATGAATAGAAGGATATGTGTGTTAAATTAAGAGAATATCTTTAGCTATTTAATACGATTTACATTTAATTAAGTTGTATTCAGGATACTGTTACCTTGACGATAATCGGCGGAAATCAGTAGTCATGTTCGCGTTTGCCGCAATTTGCATTTCCGATAAGCGCAAGAGTGGGCATATCGCGAAGTCGAATTCAGCATCAGGAAATCCGACGCTTGAGCAGGTCTGGAGAGAGATAAAAAGGGGCAAGAGAAGAGGGGGTGGTCGTACCCATCGTACTCGCGCCGCCAGATCGAATTGCTTTTCCAGCGGACGGACGGTCGCGAGATATCGAATGCGCGTGAATGTACGAATACTTCGTATATACTACCTATCTACCAATACATGTGTGTATGTGTGTATATGTAAGCATAACGTTAACGTTACGGGCGAGGAGGAGATCGAACCGCGCGATGCGTGTAGGGCGCGGCGCGTACCGGCATAAAAGAGCAAGCGAAAAAGGGAGCCTCTTTTTAATCTAGCGACGATTCGCAACCCCCCGGCTCCTTTTATAGTTACGTGCTTAGTGCTTATACCCATTCACTCTCTCTCTCTCTCTCTCTCTCTCTCTCTATCTCTCTTTTCCCCCTTTCTCCTTTTCTTTCGCCCTCTTTGTCGCCGCGTCAGACCTCGTATTTTCTACTCCGAGACAAATTCTATCGTCGGCTTCAAGAACTACTTCGACCCTGAATGCGGACGTTGAAAACCACGCGTGTGTTCAACTTAACGCTAGAAATCAGAACACTGTAAAGATAAAACGATCGATGGTAACGACTCAATAATGATTTTTTAGATATGCTGATTTTTTTCTCGCAGTAAAATGTACATTCGTATCTTGCATATTGTATATTTATATAGTGTAATTTGATCTTATATAAAGAAAAATTTCTAACATGATTCTCTCCAATGAAATATTGGTCTCGAAAGAGTTTAGTATAATATCAAGACATTACACATTTGACATAAAGAATGTTGTGAAAAAATAGAAACATAAGATTGCGAGGGACAATTAGGGATACATGGGAAAAAAGTTTCTTTTCCAACAAGGACATATTTTACAAAGTACCATAAATATTAATATAACTCTCACGAATCCAATGGAGGACAAAATGTACATTCTGACATTGGTTCTCCTGTTACACGTGTATAAAAATGTTACCTTAAAAATTGTACCGTAGTAAATTTTACGATTTGTGGAAACATTAAAAACATATTGCAATTTTTCCAAAACGTATAATTTTTGTTACATTTCTTGTCTTGTAATTTTTTTTTGTCTCGTAATGATAATATCTATTGTTACGTGAGTAAGTAAAATATAAACCGAATTTTTTCCAAAACATTTTATTCGATCAAAATATTTTTAGCGCACAACTAAGTTATTTTTCTATATAGTTTCCATATTTTGAATAAGAAATATCGAATAAAGAATTTTTTAGTAAAAGTTTGGTTTGTGCAATTGATTTCGAACACGTCCCATTATTTTTTACGACAAGGAAATAAAAAAACTGCCAATTCGGTGGCAAAATGTTTAGATTTTAATGGAAATTATGTAAAAAAATGACTTGGGTGTGCGTTAAAAATATTTTAATCGAATAAAATCTTTTGGAAAAAGTCTGGTTTATATTTTACTTGCCCACGTATTATACGACATAAAGATATATTTTATGGAATATAATTGAATAATTGATATATTCAATGTAGAAGAGAATATTATCATTTATAAAAATATTTGAAAGAAACTATCAAAATAATCGCAAATCTTTAAAAATAATAAATTTATTTGTATATTTTTATCTACGAGATAAAATAGATTGTAAAGAAAAGTGAAGATTGATAAGGGAACAAAGGATATCTTATCAAGATCTCGCAATTGCAATTTCGCTGCATTCTCCGGGGATTAGTAATGCGATGATAATCGAGAGCTCAATGCATTTATTCATTCATTTGTACGTTTATCGTTTCCTTTTACGCAAAATCGTGTATGTGTATATGCGTGCGGTTAACGAGCTCCAGATCGCGGACGCCAGTTCTTCGGGGTGTGGCTTTATGCTATCGTGCGTTTTGTCGTGCACACCCGCGGCATCAACGATAGATTCTTCCAAAAAATTATTCCATTAGAGTAATTATCCGGCCTCGAGACTTCTTTACGGGCAGGTAATAACGGTCACGAAACGATCGCGGGGGTGATAATGGGACGCGATAAATCGACCGTACGCTCACCCTCTCGCTCCGAAAGACGTCATCTGCGGTGGTCATTCACGTTGTTTTGTATCGCTACAGCTGTCGCAAAGTCATCATCGCGATATCCCCGTGTACGGTAATTAACTCGATTAGCCGATCGACGAGGTTGCGAGCAAATTAAACGACCTTCTGGTAGGCGCGCGACAATTAATTTCTTATCAATCTGCATCTTTTATTGGGGTAATTTAGGTTACGTATAGAAATGGTCTTTAGGATAGCATATCGTAAGATTTTTTTAATATCGATGATTTACAAAAAGAGACGCTTGGAATTATTCTTTTTATAAATTTTAACGATTTTCAGATAAATTGATGTAATTCGTTAAAGTTAATATTTTTGAAACTATAATATTATTTGAATAATTATTTACCCAAAATAATTTGAACGTTTTATTTCTACTTTTATTAGATTTTAAGATGAAAAAGTTATTATTTGAAAGAGTTTGACATTGATATCAATTGTTATCATATAAAAATTACTCTCAATTAATGCTGTGATATATTTCATTTCTGCGAAAAAGATGTTAGTGTTCACATGCTACTATTTCACTGTTATTAATCAGAGGTAATCGCGATATAAGAATACAAAAAAAAAAAAAAAAAACTTATTGGTCTCGGCAAATTTTGTGAATTCAGTGATGTAATCTGATCGTCACTTACGGGCCCTTAAAAGGACGCGAGTTCCAAGTCCGTTGTCATCCCCTTACGTGTTAAATTACTTTGGGACACGATACGATAGGAAAATAGGAGAGGGGAGGGGAGGCGTGTTGCCGCGAGAGGAGACTGCAACTCGACTCCGGATTGCCGGCGACAATGAGCTGGTAAACTTTCGATCCCCGACAAACACGATTTCGATATGCTTTTAAAAAGCAGAAAATCTCTTCAAAAAGAAGTAATACGACGAGGGTCAAGCTAATCGGTGCACACACGCCACGCTTAAAAAAAAAATGCAGCTTCGGATAATAAGCTTTAGACAAATCAAGAAATATCAGAGCATCTTTTATGCATTTTAAATCATTGTCATTTCAAGTTGTTTTTAAATGCGCGAGTGACAATTGTTGTTTTCTTTTTATAATATTTCAAATTCTTTTAATAGCCTAAATTTTTTAATTTTTTTTTCCTGATTCCTACATCAATATACTTGTAAATAGTAATTATTTCATTTTAATATACTTTCGATAATGATTTGTTATTATTTTGCTATCTTTTTTTAGCTTATGTTATTTTTATATTATCTTATTATTTCTAATATTACAATTTTACATATAAAAATTATTACGAATGCTCTGTAATAGCTTTGCGGCCACAAAAATTTAATTGAATTTATTTCCAAGAATGATCTGCGCTGCTCAATCATTAAAGAATGAGCTGATTGAATGTGATAAAAATTTCTTAAGCAGTTCTTAATCTAATTTTATAATCAATACTTAATATTTTGAAAAATTAAATAATAATTGATTTCTGAATTTTATGTATATATATATATATATATATATATATATATCTTTCTTTTTGTATCTGCATAGTTTCGATATGTTTCTATAACGAGACGTTCGTTTCCCTTTTTTTGTATTGCAGCATGACGCCCGGATATACGTATGTATAGTTTTTTGCTATCGGTTCTCCGTTTACGAACAACAAAAGGTCTTGCGAAAATGTTTGTCGATAGTCTCCCTGTGGAAATACATTTTTGTGTACGGTCGTCTCTTTGTGCGCAGCCATTAGATTTGACGCAATCTTGGAAATGGATCAGACTTACACGATGCAACAAACTTTGAAAATCTTGTTACTTAAAAGAATTTTTGTTGCTCTTTTTCAATCTTAATATAATATATTATCATAGATTTTTATTTAGAAATAAAATATTTTGTTTAAGTAAAATAAAAATAATTAAGGTATAATAACAATTTCTCTCTTTTACTTGCACCTAAAAAAGGTGTTAACGGAATCACATTTTTTTTGCTAAAAAAGAATTTGTATCTTATTGTTTTAGAGAAGAATTTGTGTCATTTTTAATGCATATCTATAAATACATTCTTATAAATATAACATATTTTATATTTTCTAGGATATTTACTGAACACCTATAGAATGTCACGCAATATGTGTATTCAGTCATTCAATATTCAAGAGATATCACACAATGAATATCTCCCAAATATTCATTTCCTAGGTGATTACATTGTAAACGTAATCATATAGAGCGCACGTGTAAAACAATCGCGGAAATAGATAAACGCAACGCTGGATAAATGTCCTCGATACAAACAATTCCCTCTGGTCCATGAAAGATCACTGCGTGCGGATGTTGCGAGCAGGACATTTAGAAAAAGAAGTCGATAAAGCTGTAAATGCTGTGCGAGAAATATAGAGGCAGACGAAAAGAGAGAGAGAGAGAGAGAGAGAGAGAGAGGGAGGGAAAGAGAGAGAGTTCATAAATGAAAGGCAGATCAGAGAGATCAGAAGCTAGCAAAGAAAGGTGCGAAGGTGCGATGGCGCGAGAGCGTTGATTGAAGTGCACGTACTTACGCGCGTGTACTTACTCGGATACACTGCCACCGCATACGGATGTGCAACGCGATGCGGAATGTAGGTGATGCAGGTGCATTGTCGTCGCTCCTCCCTCGTGGTCGCGCTGCCAGCTTCGTCGTTTCAACGTGCGTCGTGCTTGAATGCGCGTATGCATGCGTCAAATGCGTGCTGTCGCGCTCTGAAACGCTTGATGCTCCACTCTTGTCAAGAGTGGAGCACGTGAAAAATACCACACAACGCGTAATTATTATACTACATTTTTGATTATGCAATGGAGTATTATAAGTGACAGATGTCTAACGAATATGTTTGCATTTTTTTTATATCCAAATTTCTTGCAATATCCAAATTTTTGAATGTAATATATTTATTATTGTAAAAAAAATTGTTACATAAATCTGTCATTATTGGTATAAAAAGACAAAGAATAAAAATGATATTGTATATAATGAAATGTGAAATGTCTATGTATTGCAAGAGAATTGGATATTTATTGGATAATAAATATCCAAAAAATATATTATATATTCACCAAAAATCTGTGTTATGCCTATCTTTTGCATCAAATTCTCATTGTTAATTTCTGAGTATTCCATTTCTGATGATTCTACCTGATGATTGTAAAATTAAGATTTTTTAAAATGCGATTGATCAAATTTGTAGGAATTAATTTATACGTTGCTTGATTTAAATTTAATTTTTTCTTAAATATTGTTTTGCAAATTATTCATAATTTGCCGATTTAAAGAAATTCAAAGAAGAAACCTTATACTAATTGATTATAAATTAATGACTGCCAGAAATTGAATGATTAAACTGAAGACATTATTATCTGATATAAATTCTGACAGAAAAAATTTAAAGATTCTTAACTTTGAGAGAGAATTGATCTACATTTTTCCTCCTTGCATTTATCCGTGAAAAGTTTAAAAAATTCAATTCTTTATAACGGAAAAGTTCTTTTTTCAATGATAATTTTTTTGTTTGTTTCACGAGTTTATCTATACTACGTGATCGCATTCCGTGTAGACAGCATAGACGACGATGTAAATATGGATCAATAGGTTTCATTAACCGACGCACTTTTCGTTTTTCGTTCGCGACTCCATCAAAGAATCGCCTGTCGATTTTATTTTGAAAACGGAATGTTGCATTTTCGTTTTATGTCGATTTGTTTACGATACGGCCCCTTATAAAGCCGCGCAACACAATTAATTTTAACTTGGGATTCATTTGGATTCGGGATTTTTATGTGAACGCCGCCGGTGCGTTCCATTGTTCCATTTTTTTTTTGGCGGACGCCACAGCAAAAGTGCAATTTAAGCGATATTTGTACTTTTTATTCGAGCCTGTTCGTCGGAATATAGACGAATGTCGAATTTACGTACGTACGCTTCGCAAACGAGACTGATGATCTGACAATCGCGATCTAACTGTTCAATGTTGATCTTGAATGAAGGAAATATGAACGACGTGCATTGTATGGTTCAACGATCATTATTTAGCGATTACGAAACGATCGGCTGTACAATAATTTAAGATCTCGGATCATAAATATCCGTATAAAACACGGTATGGCGAACCTTCTTCTTAATTGACGTCTATAGATAGGTGATATACAATGTGAGAGAGGCGATATTTTTTCGTAGCTCTACCGTTTTGTTTAATAAAATTATTCGTTTAAATACTTATCACAACATGTGGAATATATCGTAGGAACCCTGCCTGTGTGTGTGTGTGTCTTATCGTGCGTATCTGTATGTGTGTATGTGTGTGTATACGTATGTGAGTGTATGTTCAATTTTACAACCACAGCGAATCTCAATTTATACATCAGGATATTGGAACCAATGTAATTTTAGCGAGTTCAAATTTCCGTAGACACGCGAAAACAATCTCCGTGTTTATACGCGACAATGGAAACGCAACGCACGCATTTTTCGATATTTCTCTTTTTCTTATTGAAAATTGAACTCACCGAGTCTAATCCCTGGATTACATTAACGCAGCAGCTCCCGGTCACGGGCTCGTAGCGTCTCCCTCGGCGCTCAAAATTACATAAACGCAAATTTACATTTTGCGCAAAGACTATTTACAGGGAAACAATTAGAGAAACGAGCACAATTCGATAAACAATTAAAATATCGGATGTCGTACAATCGCACGCGGGACGACTCGAAAATTTTATTCTCGCATCCGCGCCAATTGTCTCTCTCGCGCGCATCTCACGGCCACAAGTCGCTTTCTCTCTATCGCTATTATTATTCTATCTAACAGAGATCCCAAATATCAAATCGAAGGAGAGAAATTTAATTTTAAATTCTTCGATCGCGGTAATATAGCGTGAAATTTTGCATCCCGTGTATGTGCAGTACACAAGCAAATTGAAAGCGATAACTTACACGGCGCGATATTATTACATCAGCGACGAACCGGAAGAGAAACCATACGAGATCGCGGCCAACTTTCGTCGCCCGTGGCTTGAGGAGGGGAGTACGAAATCATTATAATCACAGTTCAATTCTCTGCACAATTGCGCGGACTAGCATAATATCTCTGGCACTCGGTATAAAAGGCATAAGTCAAAATGTCTTGTTTTTCCGAAAGAAAATTTATCTATTTACTGTAAAACGCGAAATATTATCCAATATCAATTATAAATCCAATATCCAATATTAGTTATAATTATCGATATAATATTTTTATGATAATATCATAATAGTGCAATGTTTTATAAATTTAGTACATTTTTTTTTAATAATTTCTCTCAAGATAAACAAAATCGTGTGTGCTGAAACTTAGCCTCTTTATCAAGCACCAAAAATAATTTTATTAAATAATTTGTAAAAGATTTATACTCTTTTCTAGATAACAATAGAAGATGGAGATATGAGAGTATAAGCTTATGCTTAGAAAATGTAGAGTTTCAATTTATTGAATTTTTATTCCGATAAAATATATTATTTATTGCTATGAGATGCCACAGAAAGAGAATTAAATCATTATCATCGGGATATACATTTATCTCAAAGTAGAGAGTACAATTTCAGCATTAAAGATTTTATATAATTAAATTTTATTGTAGCTTGCCCAAAATCTCTACATTCCCCGCTTATACTCACATTTATCCACATCGCCCATATTAGAAAACCGTTCGATTTTCATCGCTCTCGATTACCGCCGAGGGGACAGCTGTACCGTGCGTCCGCGATGTTGCGGGATCGGTTAAAGGATGCCGCGAGGTCCGTATCGCGTGTGTTGATCTTACTCGTCGATCAGCCTGATGGCGCGACTTAGACAAGAACTCGTCGTCGTGGCCGCATCGTTGACGGAGATCGTTTCGTTCAGCATCGTCGTCTTCCTTAGCAGATGCACGCTACCCTCGTAAGTCGTCGGACGGTGTTATTGCGAGGACGTCCGCGGTGGTTGGCCGTTGGGCGGCGGGGGAGGTGGGGGTGGCGGTTGCGGGTGCACCTGGTGAGACAGGAGACTGTGCGCCTGAACGTGGGCCGCCGCCGGATGGTGATGGTGATGCTGATGGTGATGGGAGTAGAAGATGGGCTGCGCCGTGGTGGGCGCGCACGAGGTGCCGACGCCGACGCCGACACCGACGCCGACGCCCACGCCGACACCGACCGAGTGCGACAAGGCGGAGGTCGCGCCGACCGATGACGGCGGCGGTGGACCCGGTGGTCCGGGCGCCGTCACCGATACGGAGACGCCGGCGGACGTGGCGGTGCCGGCCGACGCCTCGTGATACAGAATCGGCACCCTGACCAACCTTTGAGTGGCATGAGCCATATTCGCCGCCTCCAGCTCGGCGGCCAGCTGCCGTTTCCACTTGTTCCGTCGATTTTGGAACCAGATCTTCACCTGGGTCTCGGTGAGCCTGAGCGAAGCGGCGAGACCGGCTCGCTCCGACGACGAAAGGTAACGCTTCATGTCGAACGTACTCTCCAACTGGAACACCTGCGACCTGGAGAATACAGTCCTAGTCTTCTTCTTGCGCTTTATGCTGTTCGATTCACGACCGTCCACGCCGACTTGCACGTTGTTTTGGCCGCCGTTGTTGTTGCCGTTACCGCCGCCACTATTGCCACCACCACCGCCACTCGCCGAAGTACCGTGAAGACTCGTCGAAGTGGATTCGCCTTCGCCGTCGGCGTCTGCACAATCGTCCGCTTCACCGAGATCGTCGTGGACCTCGTCACCGCTCGACGGACTTCTCGCACGGTGCAAACGATCGTCGCCGTTGTCGTCGTCGAGCTCGTCTGCGCAAAAAAAAAGTTATACGCGTCTTGAGTTCCATCACTGTGTAGTTTCTCTCATTATATGTATTTGTAATACGGCCCGCGCGAGCTGCGTATTTATTTCGCATTGTAATTGAATATATGCAAGACACACATTGCGTATTGATCGTATTGTAATCGTTAATGAGAGAGAGAGAGAGAGAGAGAGAGAGAGATAAACGCGTTAATCGCCCTTCTTTTTAAATATGATCTGCATGCATCAATCAATCTGGCGAGATCGCTTTGGATTTACAAATTCTCTCACGCGCGCTCCGATAAATCGCTATTATACAATTTCTCTATCCATATTGAATATTTAATTAATTAATAGAACGCTAATTAATATTCTATTAATCCATTTTGACATAATTGCTGCGTATTGAATTGCATATGTAAATGCAGATACATCATTCGATGATATTATTTATATGACATACGCATATTTGTATATAAAATACTGCCGCCGCATCTTCTTTTAAAGTACATCGTGATAGAAAAGAATTATAACAATTTATAACAATTACTTGTAACAATTTTGTCAATTCCCTCTGTGTAAATATTGTATTTTCTATATATGTTTCTTAATTAACATCCAATACTTTATGACATAAATCAAATATTTCATCAATCTTTTTTTGCAAAAAATTTTTTCTATTAGAAATTTTTTGGTGATTAAATTTCTCTAAATTAAATTATCGATATTAAATTAATTATCGATATTTAATTATAATACCAATTTTTATTACCGATATATCGTTAATTAAATTTTTCTAAAAATTATGTACTAATCCTTTTAATGGGGAGAAAGGGAGAGAGAGAATATATTGTTAGAATAATACAAAATATAACGTCATTTGAAAATATATTGAGATCGGAGATCATTTTGATATTGATGATAATGTCATTAATGCGCGTGATGGTTTTAATTCTTTCTTTCTACAAATAATTGTTGTGGGAGATAAAAAAGTCGGCTCTGAAACTAGATACGATTCTTTTTTATTCAATAATTTGATATTTGTTAGGAGAGATATATAATCGAGCGAAATATATTTTTAAAAATACATGTTTTCCAGTTTTTCTTATTCGTTGAGTGAGCGCCATTATTGAAACAATATCTGTTAAGAAAATCTCTTGATTTATTTCATGCATATATGTATTTTAAAATATTGTCTCAATTTTCCTATACTTTTTATAATCAAATTATATCTATCTATTTTAAATAATAATAAATAGATTTTTAGCAATTTTTGAAGAATTAAAATCAACATTGTTATATTATTATTGTATCGTTAAAGAATTTAACGTTATAACGTGGGGATGCTCTATCAAGTGGAATGAGCGATCGTATAAATGTGTCCGTAGGTGCGGATAGTAACTATCTAACAATAAGTGCTTAGACAAGGTGGCAGAAGCAAAACGATTGGCGGGTAAGGCGATCGACGTTGGTTTGTCGTGGTGGAAGCCGTGGAAGCCTTACACGTATTTGTATACGCGAAGAGATATACAGATAGATATACGCTTGCTCGTCTCTATATGACGCATGTAGACAATATATCTGTATATCTATGAGAGGTCTCGTCTTAACCACCTCGTTTCTTTCGTTTCTTTTCACCTTTCCTTTGCCATTTTGCGTCTCTGTAAATTATGGTAGCTTTTAAAACTTTGAATCGTCCATACGTTTTAATCTCTTTTAAATACGACAATTAATTTAATTTAATTTAATTTAATTTAGAATTTTTTTTAATATTAAAGACATTTTATTAAGCACAAAAATATAAAATACTTTGCATTTTAATTTTTTTATATATTTCGCTTAATCAAGTTTCGAGGGAAGAGATATGTCTCACAATGCACACTCTTCTTCCGATTGTATTTTCTCTTGGATTATCTTAAATAAGCCGTCTCGATCTGCTTGCAGGTACGCAGGGATGGATAGAAGGAAATCGAACTTACCTCGCTGCGGGAAAGATGCGGACGCGGGACTGACGCGGCTGAGGGTGCCGACCACGTCGCTCGGCGAAGGATGCTCGAGCGTCTGAAGGCTGTGCGTCGGCCTCCACGGAAATGGCCAACCGGCGCCGCCGAGGAGGACGCCGCGGATACCGTCGGCGTCGACGATATCCGGCGACTGGCCGGCGACCTGCACGGCGTTACTAAGAGCGGACGATGCCGCGGCGGCCAGTCGTGAATGATGCTGATGTTGCTGCTGCTGATGCTGATGGAGATGCTGCAACGTCGACGGGTAGAACAGGCCGCCGATGCCGACCGGGTATCGGCTCGCTATCAATCTACGACAAGATGACGCATGTGATGTTTCACTGATGTACACAGTACAGCATAGAGAGATCTATCAGTGATTGAAAGAGTTAACAGGAAGCGAGGTTCTTCGTAATAAAAATATGGAAGGTTTAAACTATAGCTTTTGGAAACAGATTTTGTTTTTAATAAGAGATGTTTAGTTGATCAATTTTTTTTTCTTAGCTAAGAGGTAGATAGCTTTGACGTTACAAGGAATTAAAAAAATTTCTGCTTTTAAATATATTTATTGAATTAAATATCGAATGAAACGTTCTTATTTGTTTAAATATTCAAGAAGGCTTTATTTTCTCAGAGATTTAATTTCAAGAGATTTTTTTTTTATTATTGAGGTATGTAATGTTGAATATTAGAATCTCTTTAATTCGTGAAAAATACGATTATTAACATTTAGATCGTGATTTTTGGAATATTAACATTTAGAGATAATTTTTTAATGATTATAATATGTAATTATCGATTGCAGAGACTTATTGTTAGACTATATCATGTTCAATTTAATGCATAACATTCGCATTATTATATTAGATTAATATGACATGAACGCGAAGAATAATATTCTTACATCAAAAGATCAAGTAATTAAATAATTAAATGTCAAGAGTTGAAGGTATTAGACAAGATAGCTTGCGAAGTCAACGAACTTCATATCATCGTTCATTATCATCGACGCATAATCATAAAAAAAGATTAACTGACTGCCATGAATATACACGAATTTCGACTTTATTTTCGAAAAAGATCACGAACGCGGTTATCACTATAAATACGAAGAAAATTTGTGTCTGTGTTTATTCGAGTAATTCGAACATGAGTTTATACGTGGATAGTATACCGTTGTTCGCATAGCCGGCGGCCATTACTCCCTTGGATTTACTCAACCGCTCGGGAGAAAGCAAAGTTCTCTACTGTCAGAATATTTGGAAACGGTGTTTGCGCCGCAACAATGGCTAGACGTGCTACGGATAAACGCTCGACTGGCTATTAAGAGGAAAAATCCGCTTAGAGCAAGAAGCTCTCGAAGAGAGATCGTTGCGTTAACCGGAAGGTTTATTATACCTGCGTCGCGGGCCCTTCCAGTAGCGAGTCTAATGGTGGGACCTTATGCGCGAAAGAAACTTTAATTAAATAATTCTTTCAATTATAAAAGCAGTTTTCACATATTAGTCTTGAAAAATGTACAAATTCTACCTCGATAATATGATACGATATAACCAGGGTACGATAAAGAACAATGAAAAATTTCGTGAAATTTTGCAATTCGTGGTCAGGGTCTTTAGATCGTTTATCGACAAATCCGTCACTGGGTCTTCACGGCCAGTTGTTCTCCGGCTTTCGACGACTTAACAAGACTCGCTTAACAAGGACACTCTCGTTTTTTCCCAATCATTACTTCCGATCGCGACTAAGCGCCGTTGTTGCAGCTGCACGCGCCGTGGAAACTTAATGCGAGGAGTAACACCGATTTGCGGCGACGATTCGGATAAAAATATAGACAGGCAAAGCAGGCAGGATCGGCCGGTAGGGCCGGTTGGTTAGGCATGTGGGCCGAGGAGGCTTCGGAAGCCCTAGTACTTTCCCGTATTCCTCTTCCTCGCTTCTCCCCGGCAGTCTGTCTGTGACGAGCGATCTGATCTCGTTTCGATACGCGCTCGTCTCGCGAAAACGTATTTGACATTGTTCGCGTAGCGCTTTGCACCTAGTATCGCTTAACCAACGATGTAGGTCCCTGTTCATGGAGTAACGGATAGGTTAAACAATTTGTTCGCTTTAATAGAATATTAAAGCGACACCAGTTTAATTGGTTAAATTTATTTTCCAAGTCTATTTTGCAATTTATTTAGCAATATTCTTCATCTTTAAATGATGTAATACTTGCTCTTAACTTTTATAAAACGATATTAATGATGTTGCCTAATTTAAGAATTCGATATCAGAAAAAAAATGTCTTTATATAAAATTCGAAAAGAATATTATTGTTTTTCTTTCTCTCTTAGATATCAGCGTACTTTTCTTGTTACCTCGAAACGCTCTTGAGCCAATTAAATCTGCAATATAAATGTATTCGAAAAGTTTTCTTTGCTAAAAAGAATTTTTAATAAAATGCATTTTTCTTCATCTTCGATAAATTAATTGAGTATTGAATTCTTTTTTAAGCAATTATCTCCTTGTATTAACTCGAATAAGCTTGTGACTTGATGTCTCTTCAATAAAACTTAACACGCATCGATTGTTTATTATAGAGTCGAGAGTGTCACTCCGGGTGATATAACAACAGCTATGACGACGCAACTACCTGGGATCGGAGCGGAGAAGAAATTAAGAGAGATTCTCCCTAAGAGAATTCTTCAGCGAGAGAGAGAGAGAGAGATCCTCGGCATCTCTTTCTTACTCCTCCCTCCTTTCTTGGCATCGGAACGAGATATCGAGGTCCTCGAGAGGGCTTCGCATGGCTAACGGGAGAAGAGAGACGACGGTCCGGGGCACACAAATGCCGCGTAAAAGATAAAGGAAATCTGACAACCGCCTGTTTGTAAGCATTCAGGGACCCTTCCCTGAAGAAGCAGGTATAAACACCAAACACTCGGATCTCTCTCGGCGAAGAGATCCTCCACCTTTTATTGTCTAATTCCGCAGGACTTACATCCTGGACGAGCACTCGGCGGCTCGTCGGTTTACGAGTTCTTTTTCCGTAGGTAGATACTTAAGGTACTCTTCAGCGATACCTCTCTCGAGTGAGCTCTCTCGATTCAGGTCATCGAGCATGCACTTGACTCACACGTCTCGCTTCTGATTTCTATTTCTCTCTTTCCGCCGATGATCTCTCAAGTACGATGATTGTATTTGCGCGTTGACATTTAATTCTCACAATCAGCTGATAATATTCATTTTTCTCTTATGTAATCTCTAAGTTTTGTAATAATATCTTTTAATAAGTTTTCTTTGAGTAATTGTAAGCACAATGATTTTCTTATCATTTATTCATTTACAAGTTGGAGCAAAATTTTAAAAAAGAAATGGCATTAGCCTTTTCATGTATATCATAATTGCGTTTAATCTCTTAGATATAATATACTTTGATAATGAAACTATAAAAATTACTTTTTATGAAAGTAAAAGTTACTTGAATTAATTAAAGAATACATTTTTTTATTCGTGTATACTATTTTAAAATTATTAATTTTATTTTCTAAAGTTTAGCTATTAAATTATTTACTACTAAGAATTTTTTTTTGACTGGGAGAAATTTTTATTTTAAATATATATATATATATATATATATATATATATATATAAATAATTATATCTTTTATATTTATATATTATTTTTTTTATTCTGTGCACATTTTTGATATTAGCAATGTGCTTTCATTGAAAATTTCCGTTAAAGTTTACCCTCCGCGTCTTCAATAACGTGTTATACCGCTTGCTTGTATTGATTATTATTCTGCTTTTGCTTGCGTTCAGTGAGTAAGTGCCATTCTCAAATATAAACTCTTTATGCCGTTAACGATCGCTCGTAACACGATACGTTTCGTCGTGTATCGTTACACGAGGGATAGTTAAGAGCGTAGCGAAGAAAGAGAAGTCGATCGCGTTCACTAGCGAAAGTGCGCCTAAAGCGGTTTGCAATCTGTATGCTCAACATCACTCGCGTATGCAATCATTACTCTATGCCTTAGAGAAAAGGGAATAAAAACAAAAAAAAAATGACAGAAAAAAGCAGATTATTGGGATATTAGCAAGAAAAGAAATAGAGGGATGATAATTTATATTTGTTAAAATTAATATCTGAAGAATGTTAAAAAGTGAACTATATTATATTTATATAATAATTTTTTTAATCTGATTGTTTTCTTTCGCTTATACATGCGTATGATGGCACGTCGTGTTACATGACAAAATCTATCGTTACACAGACATCGGGATGACCCGACAACGATTTTATTGGCTTTCAAAGCGTTCGACTAAATCCGCTAGTTGGCTTCATTGCGTTCTAACTTGCAATAGATAAAACAGAGAATTTCCTTTCATCTTTATGTCAGAGATAACTTCAACCTGTGATGCATATTCTAGAGAAAATTTTACAATCACAGAAATATCTGTTAACCGGAATTCTTTCTGTCAAAGAATTGCTTTACAAGAATTACTTTAAAAATAATATTAGAGGTATGATGAGAATAATAATGCAAATTATGTTAAAAATATTTATATCGAAAACCACGAAATTATATATTTTTTTGACTCGTCATATGGTGGTCGCGTTTCCTTGTACAATTTTTTAATCGAGAGACCATTTTGTGGATGAATCAGTGTCGGATGAAACGGAGAGAATTGTATCTCGCCGCAATTACGATCCGCGGTCCACAACCACCGCCGTCGCTCGCATCATCCCGCATTTGTTCTCAACGTCGAAACATCCATATCGTTCGCGAATAGGCGATCATACACAATAGGCTTTATCGTATCTTCCTTTGAAACTTGTAGCGCGATTCCACCCTAATTAACGAATCATTCATCAGCACTGTAATTAACGAGGCAGTCTCTGTCGCGGATTATCAGACGGATCCTTTCCGTTCGCGGCGCTATCGCGCCTGCGGTAATATTTCTGAATATAAGCTCTTGCAAAATTGCGACGAGCAAAAAATATTTTTGCTATACTCGAATCAGCTTTTGCGAATCCGCACCGTATAGGAATTGAAAACGCGACAAGAGCAAATACACGCGTGCAATTATTAATTCGTAAAATGTTTACGCGCGATGTGCAAATTCAGTAATTTTTTTTAGATAAAAACGTAGTATTTTGATTAAAATACAAAAACTCAAATTTCTTTAATTTTTGCAATTTTTTTGAATTAACTCGGAGTCGATGGAATCTCTACTAAAATGTGCATCTATGTATCAATCCTCGAGCAG
Source organism: Cataglyphis hispanica (assembly GCF_021464435.1). Lineage (NCBI taxonomy): Eukaryota > Metazoa > Arthropoda > Insecta > Hymenoptera > Formicidae > Cataglyphis > Cataglyphis hispanica. The sequence continues at coordinate 1,754,366 of NC_065971.1, forward strand.
CGAGAAGCACATTTAAGTCTTAAGTCTCGCACTTTAAGGAGTCGGATGTTCTCGGAGATGCGATTGTTACGATTTCATAAAGCTCGTGTATATATATATATATATATATATATATATATATATATATATATATATATCGGGCGTATCTCTCTCCCGCGTGTAAATCTCTGCTCGCGTACTTATTCCTGCGGAGAAATATTATTATTTGATCAATCATAAGTAGGAGGATGGAGGCTGTGTGCCGAGATCTCATAGCTCCTCTCATTCCTCTCTCCACGACCTTGGCGAGCGAGGATCTCAGAGGCTGGCGTAGAGCGACGATTTAATAATAAATTGGCTCTAGAACTTGCGCACTTCCTCCCGGAAGAGAGAAGTAAGGGCTGCTGGCTTTTCGGCTAAATGGGCCGCGGGATAGGTGCCCGTTTCTCGAGGGAATCTTAGGCTTCTTAACCTTGGACTATACACGGTGGTACGGTGTTTCATCCCGCATTCATTATGCATGCTCAACGCCTAATTGATTTTTTACTCTCCCCCTCTTGCGGGGGGGGATATCCTATCGGTATCTCGACGCGCGCGTTTTAGCCGCGTGACGGGAATTACAGGGAAATTTTGTTGGCAGTTGCTGGCAACGTTAATTAGCGTGCTTGCGAAATATGCTCGCGATCTACGCATACATCGTCCGCACGCGTACACGTACGTGCATATTGTGTGAACGCGCGATCATCGTGTAATTCTACGCTGCCGCGCGAATTTTTGTCGAATTGTATTTAAACGTACAAATGGAAACGTTCGAATAGAATATATATATATATATATATATATATATATATATATATATTTATTTATTTGTAATTTTATGGCTTAGCGCGGTTATTATAAGCAAGACGCGTCTCTTTTGTTCCTTATTATGCAATCGCGGAAATGAAAATTTGCATTTGCGAGTGACTCGGTGCGCTTTTACCCAAACAAGAAAAAAGTCGATTGTATTTTTCGATATATGGCATTACATCGTCAATGTATAATAAGCATCTCTTTTACAGCTAGTTTATTTAGTTAAGAAAAATTAATACTTGAATTTATAATTTTTTATAGACCTGATAAAAACAAGGCTATTTACTCATGAATAATTTACGAGGAGGACTCTGCTAACCATAAAGATGCTGTTTATAATCGTGATGAGTGCCAAAATATCGTTCTTTTGGGGAAAAATTAAAATTAGTTATACGCCTTTGGCGAAAATCTCTTTAAGTTTACCATTTATCAGTCGCGATATGTTTGTTTGCGTGAAGGGTTCCATTCGGCGAAGCTTTTCTCGTTGACTGAAGTGTGCCCCAACAGTGCATGCGAGTGGAACTTAATCAAATGGTAAACGGGTGGAAAACAAGCAATAACGTAGCGCCGTGGCGGCGGTAGCCAAGCATGGCGAGAACGTGGAGAAAGGGCGACGAGAGCGAGGGTGGAGGGAGAGGAGAGAGGAAGGAGGAGGTGGGGGAGGGAGGAAAAAGACAGGCCGTCAATCGGGAGGGGGTGTAAATCTGATAAAATCATCTCGAACCCTCGAGTCTCTCTTGCCCCTTTGCGGCGCACGGTGCCGCGCTCGGATTCCTCGTAGATATATCCGATAGCAGCGCGGGGGTTCCTCCTAAGTAACGTAAGTAATGTAAGAGGGTGGGTTGCTACGGTTGTTATTAAATGAGACAGCCTAATAGGCCCATTACGGACCCCTTTTCTTCTCGCCGGTCCATTCCCACATAATATAATCCTCACCGCACGCGCTCGCTCGTTGCCACTGTCCCTTAAGGTCTCGCCACCCCCTTCCCCCTCCCTCCCTCGCCCCCTTTCCCCAATATGTCACGTATCTTGATCTGGAGTGAGCTCACGCCTGCGAAAATCTTTGGTCCAAACGGCTCGCGCGAAAAACGGTCCCCCGGATACATCCCTTTCTAACCCGTAATCCAGGTTGACGTGCGCGGATATTGCCGTTGGAACAGGATGTCCCGCATCAACCGAGTCAAAATATTTCAGGCTTCCTCGACGAATCTAAGGAGGTTTAATTTTCTTTTCGTGAAAATGTCGAATAAGGGTGCTCATTATTAATCGCAACTTAGTAATTTTCTATTTTGAACTTCTTAAGCAACTGAGCAACCAAGTCTTAATAAAGATCCTGTTATAAAACAAGGATGATGGAATCAATTAAAAAGGAGAATTGTTATTATTTCTAGGATATTAACTCATAGAGTATTGAAACATAATAAATGTATTTATTAAATTTTCATTTTTATATGATTAAGGAAAATTAAATTTGTCAATACTGAAGGAAAGAGTGTAATTTTTTAACACTGTACATATATACATGTATAGGTATCTGTTCCAGTCAATTTTGAAAATACGATTATAATATTACGTATTTCAAATATTAAAGTTTCCTGCACTTTTATTAAATGAACATTGCAAACGTTTATAATTTAGTTAGCTTAGTTGCTAATACGGAAGAGAGAGAGAGAGAGAGAGAGAGAGAGAGAGAGAGAGAGCGAGAGAGAGATGTATTGCGTGCATTCGCACACACGTGCGCATAAAATTATGCCGACAATGACGGTGAAGCAATGGATATTAATCCGTCGCAATGGTATTGTCGAATCTCTCGGGTGTCAAAGTTTCGCGAATACGTATTTTTATCGTTAAAACATTAGCGCGCGCGCCGCGGAGTTTCCTAATTGCCTGGGGAGGGCGCGGTCTTAATTTATTCAACAATTCTGCCAATTACGCGAGCGGCGAATATGAATAACGACGTTGTTACGAATTAATTAATCATTAGTAAGTATTAGCAACTCCATTTGCTGACACTTTTGCATTAATATTAAATGGTGATGGCCATTGAATTAGCCCTTAAACGATGGCATTTAATTGTTGAAATGCTTTTCTTTTATTTCTGTTTAATTTTTTTTTCTTTTTTTTTTTTTTATTAAAGAACCTCTTAGAGAAATGTGTTTTAGTTGTATGTTATAAATAATTAACTATCGACGTATGCGCTCGTATTTTACTCGGCTGACAGACATATCGTTCTACACGAAATGAATGACGATCGCCAATCAGTACAAAGGTTCGAATTTCGGCCAGTTATTCTGACGCTATCAACCAATAAAACCGAAGGTCACATTGCCGCATCAACAGAATTTAATATAAAGGTATTGTGTATATATATTTATATCATATACATATATATATATATATATATATATGTGTGTGTGTGTGTGTGTGTGTGTGTGTGTGTGTGTGTGTGTGTGTGTGTGTGTGTGCGTGTGTGTGTGTGTGTGTGTGTGTGTGTGTATATATACGTTGTATGCAAATAAACGACGCGCGCGCGATACACGTGTTTGCGATGCAAAGTGCTCTTGCCTTGTTAGTAAAAAGCATTATTATTACGAAAACGTTACGCATGCCGTTTCGTATTTTGCGACACGCTTGCGTAGCGCTTGTTTTCTGTGGAAATAAAAAACGTCGTTCGCGCGGGAATAATGCAAAGCTCCATTACAGCTAATCGTTTTTAAGGTAAATCTAAGACTGAATTTTTTTTTAGAAATACGGCTTTCACGGTTTCCTTACTATATTATATGATTATATCACACACATTTACAGAAATGTCACAGATTTTTTGTCAACTTTTCTTGGGGTATTTAAAGTTAAAATGAAAAATAAACAATTGATCGTTTTGATAATATTTGAGATAGCTTCTCTAAGCATCCAATAATTGAATAAAAATCGAAAAAATAGAAAAGAATTAAGAAGATCGTGAAAAGGAAAAGGAGTTGCATTTAAAATGCACTTTGCCTCAGCAGAATTTAAACGAGATAGAAATATCAAGCTAAAGCAATGTTAAAAATTAAAGCGGGAAAGAGAGATGATAGTATGCAATTTTTTTTTTTGTTATGGAAAGCAGACTTTAAAAGAACTACATTCTCGAGTGAAAGTGCATGACATCCGTTACGTCCTATATATATTGGCTATGTATCTTACTTTTCAGAACGAGACATGTAAAATTCATTGACGTATCATCTAACCCTTGTATTCACAGTTTAAGAATATCTTTCTGTCATGTTTAAATAATGTAGAGCGAACAGTCATACGTGTTGTGTCAGTTCTTTATATATACTTTCGTAGACGTTACGTTAGATAGAGTTATGCTATGTCAAACTTATAGATTTTCGGATAACAGTAGTAGATATGTGCGAGTTGACGCGCATTTAATGATCTATAGAAATTATAGCACTTTTTGAAAATATGATCGATAACAATATCGATATCATCTATTTTTTTTTTATTTATTCGCGATATGTTTAGAGTAAACTATTTTTAGAGTAATTTAGAGTAAACTATTTTATAGTAAACTAATTTTACAGTAAACTATTTTATAGTAAACTATTTTTCACATAATATAAAGACACGAATTAAATGTGTCAATTTAATGATGAAATTTCAATAATTAAAAGTCTTTTTTATACGACTTCCTTTCGCGATTGTAAGACCTTATCTTTCAACTCATAGAAGTTTTCACCTATCCACGGATCTATCCATCTCATCAAATTTCCAAGAGTTAGAGACAGAGATACATATCACCTATGTAATTTTGGAATTTCCATATGAAAAGTGAACTCGTGCGATAAGATTAACTCCGTACCGGTTGCGCTACGGACGCTGTCGCTAAGGGAATTCACGAAGATGGGAAATTGAGTCCAAGGCCACGTACCTTGATAGCATCGCGAGGTCTGCTGACGCTTGGTGTCCCAATAGTGGATTGGCGGAAGCGTCGCCGGGCGGCGAGAAGGTCGCAGCTGGACTGGTAGCACTGGTAGCACATCCGATACCGATACTCGCGGAATTCGCCCTTGGCTCCAAGCCGGCGTGACCGGTCGCGGGGATGCCGCGCTGGCCGCCGGACAGCCTCAGGGACGTCGGCGAGGACGAGACTCTGCCGGGGCTGCCGCAGGACGGCGGGAGAATCCTCTGCGAGTTTTGCGAGTTCGTCGGCGGTAGTGGCGACGTCCTGTCGACGTCCGACGATTGTCTCTCCCCGGAACCCGTGGACGTTGTCGAATCGACGGGCGGCGATTCCGGTCTGCCGAGGATGCTGGAGATACTGAAGGACGTGTACTGGGGATTGCAGGCGGGCCTGAGCGCCGGCTTGCTGACCGAGTCGAAGCTGAAGGAGTGATGGTGATTGTTCAGGCCGCAGCCGGACTTGCCGTTCTTCTCCTGCAACAGCAGCTCCGCCGGCGTGGAACTGCTCCTGGAGCCCTCCAGTTCTAGATCCTCCTCCGACACGACCGACACCTCAATCTCCGTCTCGCCGGACATCCTACGTGCCTGTCCACCCGAAAAGATCTGTTGCTGCGGCAGTTCTTGCGCGGCTAGCCCAGCTAGCCCCGATACGATTCTTCAAACGAAGTCTCGTTCCTGCTCGTAGCCACGCGTCGTTGACGGTTTCTCGATTCTCGGAGCAAACCGTCGACCGGTCGACGGTTAAGCGTAGTCCGTCGCCTCGCGCGACGCGATCCGCCGGCGGCTGTCCTCCTCGGATAATCGCATATCAGGATGACACACACACACACGCACACGCACGCACACACACACACACAGGTACGTACAGCGCGTTGATCGTGGCTCAGATGACGAGGCTGCCGCTCGTTAGTAGTAGATGATGCGCGGTCGTCGCCAGGACGTTCTCGCGCGTCGTCGTGGATCGCAGACGGATCGCTCGATCGCGCGACATTCGTAAGCGATACCCTGGACGACAGGATGATAGGAGACAAGACACTTGGAGGGCCCACCCTTCGTCCTCTCCCCCTATCGTCCTATCCGCCACGTCCTATCGCACCCCCTCTTCTCTATCTTTACCACTATCTCTCTCTCTATCTTTTGCTCTCTCTCTCTCTCTCTCTCTCTCTCTCTCTCTCTCTCTCCTGCTTCACCACCACTCCTATCAGGCACCAGCCTGATACGTAACCTTCTTCCTCTCCTTTTCTCCTGCCGCGTTCTCTTTCGTTTACCCGCAGCGCGCGTAAAGCGTTTCTCGCGCTTGTAGCACCGAGGCCAAGGTGCACTATCCGCGCCGTCACTTTCTTCGAGTTACTTCCACTGATCGTCGAACACTCGTCACAAACCGGCGGCGTCGTATCGGCCCGTCATCGCGGGGAGACTCATCGTCGCACATCCCTTCTCCATCTGGCCGATCGAGAACGCGATCGTTCGCAAATCGACGTCGTGAAATGCGGAAGGAGCTTACACGTACATCGAATCGGCGTCAGTTCGACGCGGTAAGAGGTTCACGGTACCCGCGGCGAACGCGACGGCGACGGCAGCGGCGACGCGTTCGCGTCGGAATTTCGGCTCGCGCGACGTAACGTTAGAGCGTCGGCGCGCGCTGACAGCAGCGTTCGGCCGCGTTAGAAAGAGAGCAGTAGACACGAGTACCCTCGTGTCCTGTGATACGCTTCGCGGCGCGGAGTGACGAGCCGCGGCGGATGAGCGCACTGTGTGCTGCGCGCTATTAAGGGTAGGAAAACGCCGGAGAAACCGCAGGTCACACGGATGAGGAGAGGCTCGCTCATACACACACACACACACACACACGCACACACATACACATACCGTACTCGTGTGTCCGTTTGCGAGAGGGTAGGAGAAATTGCGGGGAGAAGTGCGGGAGCTGAGGAAAGGGAGGGAGAACGGTGGCGGGAAGTAAGACAGAGAGAAAGAGCGCTTCAGAGTCACGCTTCGAGAGTCACGGGGGTAGTTATTGCGCGCCGCGCGATAGCTAGACTGCGGGGTGAAGCGCCGTTTGTTAGAACGGGGCGAGTGGATAAATTAGAGGGTGTCAGAGGGAGACGGAATGAGGGAGCACGCTGATGGTACCGGGATGGGGGAGGGGGAAGACGACAGAGGGGGATGACGAGCGAGCGAACGAGCGAGCGAGCGAGCGCGGAGGACGGCTAAGCTGCAAGTTGTCGGAAGGGGTTGCTGTTGGTGCTGGTTGGGGTAGGTAGGTAGGTGGCGGGGCGGAGCCTACGGCTTTACGGGGGTTGGTTTTGCGGACTCCTCATAGGACGGAGATGCGATCGATGACTCGCGCCGCGCACGACTACCCGCCGGGATAACCCTCGCCGCGGACCAATCGCGTCGGTCGCGCCGTCCTTAACTCGAAAGATACTCGCCCTCGACGCTTTCGCGCTCGTAACGCGAACCCACGTCGACGGGGTGGTTATAAGTGAGACGACGGGGTGAGTGAGAGCGGCAGTGGGAGGGAGAAAGGGTAGGATACGACGATGTGGGGGTAAACACACAACGTCGGTGGCGGTAGCCGTGCCACGCCGTGTTACTTATCCATTATAACACTCCAAGATCTTGATTTAAGCCTGCAGCCAGTGGTGAGCTTTTAACCAATTAGCCTTTATAGCCTACCCTTCCGCCCTCCCGCTTTCCGCCAACCCCCTCCCCCCTCTCCTTCCCGCCTTTCCAGCTCGCATCGTCGAGTCTCTTCCTACCCGTGTGGCCGCCGTTGGTGTATCTATACTTATACCAACGTCCTCGTCCACAACCGCACGATATGCCTACCTAATCTACCGGCTCTCCCTTCCTCCTTGCTCTCGTTCTCTCTCTCTCTCTCTCTCTCTTGCACTCTCTTTCTTCTCTCATCTCTCTCTCATTTGGATCTTCTCGCTCTTTCTTTTTCTGAGAATCTCTATTTCTCCCTCCTTTGTGCCTTTTCGTTATGTTACCCACATGCATTACACACATCGATGTATTAGCGCGTCGCATTCAAGCGACGTGCAAGCACATTAAATGCATCCGCGTCCGGAAGATGCACGTGCGACGATCGGACGCTCGTCTCTCTCTCTCTCTCTCGTCCGGGTAAATTGAAAGTACTCGTGCGGGAGCTTAAATACGCGTCAAGGCGACGCAAATTAAGAATGAACTACGCGAACGATTCGGGCCGCGATACGCGATCGACCCCCTCCCTCCCGCCCCTTCCTTTCCGGCTTGCTTTCCTAACGGGCTACGCGTCAGGTTTATCGATTGGAGGACGCTTCCTCGGACACTCTCGAGCTGTATCTGGTGAAATAATAATAGTCACCATATTCCGCTTGTGGAAATTTCGTTGATTATTTATTACTTTCGATTTGATGATGTGTTTCCGAAATAAATCCGAAGACGCGCAATTATTATAATGATTAATAATTTGCAAATAAAATACATTTCTTCTTAAGAGCTAAACTAAAGATATAATGCACTCGTTGTTATATCGAGAATTTAGATTTAAAATACTTTTCCTGTTTTTCATCAATTTCTTTATTTACGTATTTTTTATATTTTTTAATGATATTTTACGTATATTGATGGAAATATGTCTTTGACGTAAAATAACTTGTAACATTATAATTAGAATTTTTCTAGAAATTTGCATTAAGAGGATCTCGATATCTGTCGGATCAGTCACTATATTAATTTTTGACAATTAATAAAATTGAAAGCATTATGAAAAATATAAATCTACAATTCAAGAAGTGATAATTCTCAAACGGGATGTTTTTTTCCGACAATCACACCTTAATGCTTTACGTTTATCTTAATCCATTCTATCAGAAGGTTCGTCCTTCTATGTAATCTACGAAGTTAATTAGAGGAAACATCATTTAATCCCATTTAAGTTCAACCGGTTCGATGTCGCCGATAAACCGCGTCCAGAGAGAAACCACCCCCTTCCCTCCGCGGCCGAGATAATTAATGCGCGGGCATAAACAAGATGTACCGTTATAAAAACGCAAAGAGGCAGAGCGCTGCTAACGGCAACGTTTCGAGTCGGGCGGATGCAAATGAGCGGCGCGCACGCCACGATAGCCACACCTCGCGGCTCGCGCTCGCGAAAACGCACGGCGAGAAAGCGACCGCGCTCTCGCGGGATTTTCACAGAAAGCCGCAAAGCGGCAACCCGACCGCTCGCAGGTTTAAATAGTCAATAGTTTGGTCTCTGCTTGCGGGGGCGAGAAGATAGAAGGGTGAGGGGGGGGGGGAAATTGTTACACGTCTGTGAGAAAATAACGGAACGATCGCAAGCGCGATGTCGGCGCGATGCGTCGTTTTGCAAAATGCGATCAGAATGAATCTTTGTGTTTCTTTTTCTTGTATTTTATATATAGTACAGTTACATCACTTTATAGGCTATTAATACGCATGATTAATATGCTACATGAATCTCAAAACGATATTGCATTTGATAAACTGAAAAATCTCTCTCTCTCTCTCTTTCTTTCTCTCTCTTTCTTTCTCTCTCTTTCTCCATATAACAATAAATACGTTACAATTATGAGTTGAAAAAAAAAATATATATATATATATAAAGATAAAAAACTGGAAAAATATAACAAAATTTTAATTTACATAAAATTTTGAAAAAATATAAAAATATTTTTAGAATATTTATATGTCGTGTTCTCTCTCTTTCTTACACTAAATTTTCAAAATAATTTGTATCAATATTATTGATATAATATATACTGACAAGCAATTCAAGAAAATTGTTGGTAAACGTCTCTGCTGAATTTTGTAAAAAGTTAAATATTGATACGTTACTGTAAAATGTGATTTTCGATATTGTACGATCATTTACGTTATAATAGAATTCTATATAAATGTATATATCGTTGGCTTCGCGTTAATCGGTATATATTTCTATGCGCATACTCGATTCACGTTATGACGGATGGTCATATTCCATTCACATACAATCACGATTCGGTTAAATAACCTTTAATGCGTTTGAATAGCGCCATACACTTGCTATCGCGTTCAAGTCACGATATGATTCCACGTAATGGCAATTTTTTAAAAATATTCGCGTACACTTGTTTATCATTATCACTTATAGATTTTAACATTACGCGCAATATTTCATAAAACTTATCAATTAATGAAATAAAAATTAAAATAATTCGAAAGTAATTTAATTTAAAAAAAAAATCAAAAAGTAATTTAAAAAATTTAATAATTAAATACGTATTTGCGTATGCGTGTATATAAGAATGGCATATTAATTTTTTTTTTTTTTGAATATATATAAAAAGATAGTTTCATAAAATATGTTGCGCACTTATTATTATAAATAAATGCTTAACGATAATATTCGTATCTTGAAAAAATTATATATCTGAATAACGATTTTAACATCTTGAATAAAAATCATCGCATTACGATTTTGCATTAGTGAAAAGTATACGGCTGTTGACAAAAAAGAGTTGAACAGTTTGCTGTGTTTGTGGATTTTTATTTTTTATTTCAGTCGCTGGCAAAATAGTCTTTAGTATCGTCTCGAATAGCCTATCGGAGATAGAAAAACGCATTATAGAAAGAGTATTATACCGTCCAGCCAAAGTGCACTGCGCTTTGTAGAATCGGGCTCTCGTATCTAGCGCATCCTAAATGCAGAGGCGTCCGAATGTTTTGGAATATGCGTGCAGCCGATAGTCGCAATCGTTGCAAATAGTGAAATCCTATTATCACGCATATCGTTATATACGGCACGTATCCTGCGTGAATTCGCATAAAATTCCTCTTTTCGACCAAGTGCACGATTGAAAATTTTATTAATAAAAATGATTCTCGTGCATAAAACGCATTTAAAATTCAAATATTTAGAAATTCTCAATGTCTGTGTAAAAGACTGAGTATTTAAATTCTTATCTTCATCAAAATTCTATTAAAAAAGATAAAAGTGAAAAATTGGTTAAGGGATATTATGCACATTTTATTATTTTTAATTATTTATATTAAAAAAAAAAAAAAATAGAAAACCGAGCATTGTTAATTAACGTAAGAATAGAGGGGAGATATCTTGGAGTCGTATACATTTAATTATAAGTCTTTGGAATCTAAATTATATCTCTCGAATAATGAGGGGATGCTGCCATTTAATATCATTAAAAGATGGCTATTAAAAAAGTGCTAAATATATATATAACGAGAAAAGACTATGGGACAAAAAGACACGAGCCAATGACGAGTCGCTATAACAAGGTTATATCGAGAGCTTTCTCAAAGAGCAAACGGCTCATGTTTCAGAAGCGGTTGCAAGGAGGGATGGGGACAGAGATAGAGAGAGATAGATAGATAGATACATAGATAGATAGATAGATAGATAGATAGATAGATAGAGAGAGAGAGAGCGAGAGAGGGAGAGTTCCGGGGGTTGGTACTGGCGATTGAAGTTTCGAGATTCGGCTCAAATTGGCAGCCGCTTAAGAGATTTCGCGGACGGGCGGGTGTAGAGGCTGTGCATAATGCGACCGGAGGCTTCCCGGCGCGTCGATTCTCGTCGGCACCACTCCTGTATCCTCCACATAGAGGTGCTTTCCCCCTCCCCCTCCCTCCCCTTCCACGTTTCACCTTTCTTACTTCTACGTTTCGTCTTTCTCGTTTTCCTTTTTTTTTTTCTTTTTTCCTCCTCTACCTCATTCGTGCCGATGCGTAATACTAGGGACGGTCCACGGTCGAGTGCGCCGCTTGTGCCGCCTGTATTTTACTTTGTGCCTGGTGCGTAAGAGGATTATATCCTCTCTCTTTTCTTCTCTCGCGAGAGGGGGAAGGCACCACTCTCTTCGTTCCATCTCTCTTTCTTTCTCCTTTTTCTCTCCCGGGACACGAGACCGAATAGTAAGAGAGAGAGAGAGAGAGAGAGAGTAACGGGACGGAGCGAGGCGGTGGAGGGGTAGAGGGTGAAAGAGAGGTAAGTGGTGGGTATGCTTCACTTTTCACAGGGGCGCCTTTGTTCCCTATTATCCGATGTGATTAGTCGATGATGCAGGTAAGCTACCGCGGGGGGTCCTCCATTATACTTCTGACCGAACTACTCTCTCGCGAGCCGCGCGAGCCCCGACGTAGAATTGCGACCAGTCCTGCTACTGGTACGTGGAGACTACCCTCCTTTCACTTTCCTTCTGTATCTGCACCTTTTCTCTCTTCTTCCCTCTTCTTTCTCTCTCTCTCTCTCTCTCTCTCTCTCTCTCTCTCTTTTTCTCTCTTCGATTTTCTATGTATCTTCACGTTCCCTCTCTTGTTATCTTCCTTCGGTGGCTGCGAGGCGTTCGGTATTTTTCTTTCTTTTTTTTTTTTTTTTTCTCGAACCACTCGACGTTTCCCTCTCTTTCCCTTTACACCGTTGCTTTCTTCGTTCCACTCTCTCTTTCTCTCTCTCTCTCTCTCTCTCTCTGTGTCTCGTGCCCCTTTTTTCTCTCTGTCCTGTTCTCTCTCGATCGGTTGTCGGCAAATCGGGAGCCGCCGACCTGCTGTGAAATTTATACTGTTACCGTGCACCGCAACAATGATCGCAGCCTCCGCATTTTAGCACGCCCGATTTGTGTTATCGTTCGGGATTTCTTTCATCCTGCCACGAGAATTTATTTCGCGAAGTAATTAGACCGTGCTTTTCCCCACACGTTATTATGTGAGAATATATAAAGAGATAATACGTACAAGATGTCCCGAATATGTATTTCTTCTATAGATTTATTGCTAGTGCTAATGTCAGCCTTTCTTTAGCAAAAATTTCGATTCAACGATACTTTTTTTTTTAGAAATCTTTTATTTTATTCAATATTGAATATTTTTATAAATAATATTTGCATAAAATTTTTATATTGGGTTTACTTACAATTAAATTAGAAATAAAAATTTGTTATTTATTTTTATATTTGAAATTTAATTTTCTCTCTTTATCGTGAAATATTTTTCAATTTTAATTACATAAAACTGTTTTGATATTTTTATTCATATTTCATTAAAAAATTTCTAATCGAAAGAAAATGTATTACACATACATTAAAACATTCGATATATTTCTGCAAACGATGCATTGCATATAATTAATTTATCTTTGGCCAAAGAATATCATTAAATATTTACGTGATACGGGATTTATTTTTTTTTAGTCGATAGTATTCGCATTTATAATCGTTTCTCATTTCAAAAGCAATATTGATCATGAATTTGTAACGATATGGATCATTTTTATTACGAGGGAATGAGAAAATTGAATTACTTATGCTAGGAGGAAAGGGGAGAAGGGAAGCAATATAGAATGGGTGCGCGATATACTTACAGATAACGAGCGATTAATGACAGCTACAGTTTAAAAGCCAGGAAGGAGATAGAGGAAAAAGGAGAAGGACACAATGGCGACGGGGAGGATGAACGAGGAGTCTGAAAGTCGCAGGACGGAGCCGCGCCAAGGAGAAAAGATGAGTATGCTGGCTGATTGCAATGCCGGCTTTAATACCTTACATTAAGCTCGGGGAACGGGCGACTAATTACGTGACGCCGTTCACAGTAAACGCGAATTAAAAGGAGCTGTACCAGGGTTTGTTTTCAAGTAAACTTTATTTTCAAGGGGCCACCAAGCCGCAAAATGCTTTCCGCAGTATGAAATGCCAACGCGATCAAAAATAACGACGAAGATATTAAATTTAACAAGTTTGATTTGCATCTGTGTGTGTACCTTTTTTATATAAATTCTTAATTTTATGAACATAAAATTTGAATAAAATTAATGGTGTTTTTTTTTTCTTTAATATAGAAAAGTGTTTAAATTTTATGCTCATATTTGCGACATTATACGTTTTAAGACATTTAAAGCGTAAAATTGTTTAATGATAAATAAATTATTATTAAATTATCACTTTCTCTTAATTATGTTTTTCTCTTGATAATGTTATTAAAAACTATTTCATTTGCAAAATATATACTCTGTCGTATTACCGCCTTTTCTGCAGAGGACATATTCTGCAATTTTTTAAATATATAAAATTATTAGAATAATGAAAATTTCTCCCCTCTATTCCCCTTTTTCTCGTCGTTTAAATTTCACCTTTTATTTTGCAACGTGACTTTACGTAGCTTTGATGCTGAACTTTTCACATATTTGCACAGATGATATCGCAAAAGTTACTTCTATCTCAGTAAAAAGAGACGTCACTGGGAATAAGTTGCGCACATATGACAATATCGTAGCGGGAGATATCGCGATATTGCGCTTAATAATGGCGTTTTCACGTTTCGACTAGCAGAGAAGGGCTATGATCTACACTTTGAGATGAAGTATAGTGGGGGTCGTGTTAATGGATGAGGGTGGGTATATCCCCTAAGGACAATCGTAGCGGTCAAATTAGGCAACTTTCGTGAATAGCCTCGGTGTGGTTTTCTGCCCAGAGCAGGAAATACGAAGTGTTAAGGCGTTTCTGAAACCATCCCGCTCATTCATTTAGAGAGATCCTTCAGAATGAAAAAAAATAACACGGGGACTTAAAATTTATCCTCAAATATTATAATATTCATGTAATAAATAACATATGACAATTATTTTATGCTCGTGAAAATATATGACGATATTACTTGCATCGTTGTCGCGTATCTTTATAATTTTCAACACAACTATATTTAACTTAAATTATTATTTGTATTGCTATAATAAAATAAAGATTTTTAACATGAAATATAAAAATTATATTGAGGTTTGATTATATTAATTCAGAGTTCGAAAAGGATTGACAAAAGTTTAAAAATTTGTGCCGATTACTACATAATTTTTTGCACGTTAATAAAATATTATCTATAACTTTACTTACGCATTTCATGCTTGTAATGATATGCGAATAGTTGTATGGAAAAATTGATACGTCATTATTTCTGCAAAATACAAAATATTTCATAATGACTTTCGTAAATACGAGTAAAATGCGAACGGATATTGAATTATTAAGCGCACAATTAAAAATACATGTACGCATTTATTTTAATGCATGATTAATTAAACAGTAAACTATATAGAAGCGTATATCGCATTGTATTACGTATGAGTAAATTTTTAACTCTCTTCTCGAGTTAAAATGTATCGTAAAATATGGTATCGCGCGACACATCCATTACTTTTTATATATAAAATTTATTTGCATAATTCACCGCTCTTTTGAAATGCAAACTTCATTGCATGATATCGTACGATTTCTTAACAGGATATTGACACGATGTTATATAAAGGAAGTATGTTTTTTTTCATCTTTATATAGACCGTAAGCTTCTTTTCCAAACAGAATTTTAGTTTCTTATCTTTTGGCTTTTTAAAAAAAACTTTTTATTTTAAAATTCTGTTACTAATAAAATACATCCGGATTTAGTTAATTTTTTTTGTTAACTCATAAGATTTGCTTTTTTTTCAGTTGTTTAGAGTTCAGAAATCATTGAATATTTATTGAATCAATCATATTTTTTTCCAAACGATAAAAATCAATCATCATTTCGATTTGAGATAATAAAATCGGTATATGAGATTTTTAAAAATTTGATAGTGCTTAATTATTCATCCATATGTCTATATATAAATATATCATTCGGACTTGATGAAAAGCATTCGATCGGGCATTTTTTTTTTTTTTTAGTTATATCTCTAAATAATGCATTTCGAATCCATCCTTCGCAAAGAGGTGCGCGATGCTTGGCGTATAATTTTTATCGCCATTAATGTTACACTCCGCTAAATGTATCCCGTGAATAATGCACGGTTAACTTGGTTTCCATTCTTCCCTTGCGGTTTTCCGTTCACCCGGCGTATATATATTTTCCCGGCGCGAATATTTTGTTTATTCCTCTTTCATCCGCTCTCTCCTCTCCTCTTTTGCATTCCGATTCGAGCTCCCTCGTCTGAAGGAAACCCAAAAAATTCTGTCGGCAGACCAGGGCCGCCAACGAAAGAGACCATGTAAAATCACAGTTTCGACCCGCTTATGTGCACGCGTGCGTGTGTACGTGGATACGCGTTTACGTTCGTGCGTGTAACGCATATCCACGTGCTACATCGGTATTCAGAATTCTCGTCGACGTACGTTGAATTCGCGTTTGGCTCGATTTTTGTCAAATCTCGCAAGAAACAGGGGAACGAAAGGAGATATCTGTGAATAGGGATGAGGGAAGTGGTCTCTTTTGGGGACCGAGATGGGGACTCGCGCTCGCGATGATTACACGCGCGAAAGAAATAAAAAGCCGGGACAAAGACGAGGATCTCTGAAAGGAGGGAAAAGAGAGAAAGATGGTGGCGAAGTATACGTTTTAAGAGGGTAAAATGGAGGATTGGGAAGGGGTGGGAGGAAAGAGATATTCTGTAGCGCGGTGGTCCGGTATATCCGTGATATTGTCGGCTGGCTAAATGAAACCGCACGTGAAAAACTGACGAGAAAGAGGTGCAAGAGCGCTTCTCCCGCTGCCTCGACGCCTACATGCGATCGATTCTCTCTCTCTCTCTCTCTTTGTTTCTCTTTTTTCTCTTGTCTCTTGCCAGCCACACGCCGCTCAATGATGTTTTCCATTTAATTTCGAAAAATGCTACGGGGGCGCATTAGGAAAGTAATATCGCGATGCACCACGTTTCGTTTCTCTCGATGACGGCATTTGGAAAAAAAAAAGCGCGCGAGCTCTACTATTCTCCGCGTTTAACTCCAGCACTGCGAACCCGACGTGTAACGGATCTTAGTATTTTCACATGTTATTACTTTCCGCTCCTTTCCTGTTGTTACAGGCAAAAGTCATGTTCATTGTTCTATATTTTCTCTCTTTCAACTAGTAAATATTCTCTCACGTAAGGTAAATATTAAATGTCATACGTGAAGGTGTGCATAAATCCATATTGAAATGTGTAATAAAATGTTGACAACTCAAATAAGTAGTGCAACGAAATTTGTGACACAACAAAAAGATTTTTATTAAATTTTATTATAATTATTTGTAAGAAGAGGATATTAAAATTTAATGATACACATAATATAAAAGATAAATAATGGATGCATAGAAAATATCTTCAAGATTTTTCTTATGCCATTCGAAGTAAATAAAAATATTACGTATTAACAGTAGCGGTAAATTGACATGATTTCTTCCATTGAAATGGCAAAAATCGCGTTGGCAAACGGCCGGTTGTGGTGTCGGAATAAAGAAATTTGGCGAATCGTTTTTACAGCACGCGAAAGAGGAGACCATTCTCTTATTTCCTCTCTCTGTGGAGTGCGCGGCGCGGTTGACCGTCAGTGAAAGAGCGTTCATCGCGGAAACGAAAACTCGAATCGTTAAACACGCACGAACACAAACACGCGGCGGGCACGTCCGCACGCACACTCGAAGAGAGAGAGAGAGTGGCGCAGGGAAACGGCGGAATTGCGGCAGCGGGGAGGAAACGAGGCGGGAGGGGGGGCGGGTGGCGGGGCAAGGGGAGGAGGGCCGGAGAGGCGAGGGGGAGATGTGGGATGGCACGATCGATCGGGTGGCTCTCTCGTTGCCTCCGGTTCAAAGAAAAGCCGGCGCGCGGAATCGGACGGGCGCGGTAGCGGTAGATAGGTAAAGCTTGTATACGCGCGACATCCGGCTAATCAGAAAATGTAGGAGCGCGGGAGACTAATAGAGAGTGAAAAGGCATCAAATAAACAAACACCGGGTGGCGCGGATTGAGGGACGGGAAGGCGTGAGGGGTGAACGAGGGAAGGAGAGATGAGACGGAGAAAAAGATAGGAGGGAGTGGGAGTAGAGCGAGAAAGAAGGGAATGGGGACAAACGGATATAGCGAAAGAGATAGAGTGCGAGACAAGTCAGCCTGGATGGTAGTCCGAGAAGAAAGATAGGAATAGAGCAAAGAGAGAGTGAGAGAGATAGAGGGAGGAGGGGAAGGGCGAGATCAAGAGAGCGGCTGTGAGAGATGTCGAAACCGAGGAAAAACGAAAGAGTGAGAGAGAGAGAGAGAGAAGGGGATCCCGGTATCGCGCGCGCGAGGGAAAAAAACAGACGAAAGGGATAGAGAGAGGAGATAAGCTGCTCATAGTTGAGGCGAGACGCAGCGAGAGGCGAGGGTGAGATAGGGCTATTAGGGTTGGTATAGGCGCCGCCCCGGCTATTAGAGGGTTGTTTCACCCCTCGTCGGTGAAACACCGTATAGTATAGCGACGTACATGTGTGCCTCATCGTCCTCGTCGTCGTTGTCGTCGTTGTCGTCCTTCTCCTCATCCTCGCTTCTCCACCTACTCTATTCCTCTTTCTCGACGTGTGAGATCGCGTACACGAGCGCGCATTCGCGATTTCGACGAAGAGAGCGTGCGGTTTCTACCGAGGCAAGCGCGCAGTATACGTGAATACACACGTGTGCGAGGAGACGCGCACGTGTGCACACGCGTGGCCGAGCCATGGTTACCACGGCAACGGCAGTGCTTGCGGGAGAGATGCCTTTAATAGGTATCTCTTTGGTGGAGATGGAGCCGCTAGCTTCCACACGTAAACGTTTCGCCGTATGCGTGTTTGTGATGGTGCGCCCGCGCACCCTAACTCGCGTAACTACGTGTATATTCTGTCGCACACAATAACGATCTTCTCCACTTACAGATTTTTCAACAAAAATCTTGTTGACAATTCTTCAGTTACAAAACTTGAAAATTTAGATTTCTTTCGTGCGAATCAAGAGCAAAATATGTTGATAATGTATCTTTAGAGTTTGACATTTATTCAAGTAAATTCTTTATTAGAGTATATATGTATGTTACAAGAGAATAGGAGATTAATTTTTAAGCAAAATTATTTAACCTATGAAGGTTTTGAGAGGGATTCCCTTTCATTTTTATAAAAGTATCTTTCCAATTTTTAAATATGTAAGTTACATGAGGAGCATGTAGATAATTTCCTCAGACCATTGCTATTAATGTGCCACCCTATATACGCTTTCGTGCTCATACGAGAGTCGTAAGTGGACGTAACGCACAACGTATCGAGGAGTACAGCACCTTTCTACAAGGTGGAAAGGATAGTGATGGTATGGGTGGTTGCGTCCACCCTTGCAAGCGTCCTCTTTTCTAATATCGGCAACTTTCTCTTTCTCTTCCTCTTCGTTTTCACTGCGTCGTCTGGCCACCTCTCCTTTTCTACTATTTGCCCGCTCAGTCTGTCGGCGATAGAAGGTGGTAGAGTCACGGCTGTGTTGAGCGTGTGTATCGTTGAAAGCGCACACTCGCATGCGTGTGTGAGTGTGTGAGTGTGTAGATTCGTGGGTGGCGCGCAAGAGGAATCGCGGTAGAAGGGCAGGATGAGAGAGACGGGTGACAGGGTGGCGAAGAGAGAGAGAGAGAGAGAGAGAGAGAGAGAGAGAGAGAGAGACATAGAAAGATGAGGAAGTTGGAGAATGACGGATATGGAGTACGCGGGGGATGGAGATACATCGGTATGTATTTCAGCAAAGCTGCCGTTCGTGGCGAGAGGCAGAGAGGACGCGGGGAAAAGGGAGGAGAGGACTGGATGGGGAAGGAGGGAGAAGTCGAGAGAAAGATGGACGAGAGAGGAAAAAGAACGAAAAGAGGAAGAGAGAAAGAAGGGCGTAGAGAAAAAGCGACGACGACAACAGCGGTGGCGGCCGCGGCGACGACGACAACGACGACAGCTCGTCTAAATGCTAATAGCTTTATCGACTGGAACTCAAAGTCCTCGAGTTTCGATTCTTGCACCACCTTCTCTCTGCACACCCCTCTCTCTCTCTCTCTCTCTCCCCTCGCAGCATCCGTCGTCGAGCCGCGCGCGATCCGCATTCCCGTCCGCACGTTCGCGTTTCTACACCTCCTCTCGTCGCCCACCACCGTCTCCCATTTTCCTCCCTCTGTTTCCCTCCCTCGTCCCTTTATTAAGCCGCGGGTTACGCGCGGCTTTTACATAAACGGGGGAGGATATGTATCCGAGGCGACCGAGGGCGGGCTTGTTCTCTCTCGCTGGCTGGATACGCCCGACACCCGCGCGCCGTTACCCCATTGCCGCCGTCGTCGCCGTCTTCGCTTACCTTTTGCTCTGGCTACGCACCTTGTTTGATATCGCGTAGCCGCACGCTTGATAAATATGCATAAGCGTACTGAGCTTGTCATCAGCGCCAAGGCTTGCTAGCTAGTTCTTCTACGACGTCGCTTGTAATTTCTCGTCATATTCGGCGAAATTGCCTTTTTTTTAAGAAAATATCGAAATGCTCTTGAACACATTGATGTAGTTTAAATGAATCGACTATGAATACAACACATATACTTAAGTGACATAATATTTTTTTTTTGATTAAAAGGGTGACATTTATTCGATGTCAGAAATTAAGATTTATTTTCGCCAAAAAAATCTAGAAATATGTATCTACAAAAATTTCACGGATGAAGAATACTCTCTCTCTCCGAATACTGGTTCAAAAAACAGCGTTGTATGATATAAAAAAAAAAAAAAACTTGCACTTCCATTTCCTTATCAAGAAGGACCACCGATATTACTCTCGTTTATCCCAACCTATGAATAAAATGCATTCTCATAAACTTCGCTATCGCAACGTAATTACGCTCAAGAGTGAAATATCTCTCGTATATGCATGCATCGCGATGGCGAAGTTTACGATGCGGTAAACGAGTTTGCGCGCGCGAATCCGCGGTGTAAATACTTTTTGCTTCTAATTAGTAAGGCCGGCGAGATGTGCGTGTGTTAAAAGTCGAGTGTTTGCTCGCGCGGATTATTTTTCTTCGCCGGGTATCGCCGGATACAAAAGGATACATACGTATCGGCGCCGGTGTATCGTTAAGCTAACAACGATGGACCACGTGAATGAAACTTTTTCCAAGATCTATTACAGAGATTGGCTGTCGTGTATGGCGCGCATCTCTTCCTCTCTTGCGCGGGATATTATTCGGCAAAGACTGATATATTTCGGGGTAGAACGTAGCGGGGGAAAAAGGTAATATCGATGCGGGAACGCGGCCCACAATGGAGCAACTGATCCTTTTAATAGATTCTGATCAAAGACCGACGAATGCGGCTGAGGGTATATCTGCAGCCTTTGCGCCAGGTACACTCTGTTCTGGTAATAGAGACATAACATAACTCATCGAGCGGCCAGAAAACGCCATCGCAGCGGGTAGGACGAGCGTTACAATGAATGTGGAAATTCTACTCTGATTATGCGTGGGCACCTATGCATGTGTGTGTGATGCGGCGTAGCGACGAGTATATTGTTCTCGGTATGTTCAATACGCGATTGTGATATATCTGAATATTGGACCGTCGAACCAGAGCGTATTTCTATTTTTTTGCGCGCGCGAAATAGTTCTCGCGATAGAACGGATATTCGTCGCACTTAGTTAATTAAAAGTATCTGACGGAAAGATACCGCGGCTTGCGTCTTTTATTTCTAACATAATTAAACGACAATAATCTTAACGAAAATATAAAAGTTGAGATTACATTAAAATAAAAGATATATAAAAAATTATGATATAATTTAAAAAAGAATTAGATCGAATATGGTATAGAAATTTTATAAGATTTTTAAAAATGTGATAAATATTTAAAAAGGAGAAGAGTGCGTGTGAAAAACAAGAATATATTTAAAAAAAATGCATTATTAAAGGATTAAGCGATTATACAATAATGTTTCTCCTTTTTGCCTAATATTTTTCTTTATTAAAAGGTGATGTTAATCTTTTATTGCGAGACTCGCCGCGTGCAGATGGTAATTGATCCTAATCAGTCTCGTAGTTAGGGGAGAAGCGATGAGCAGCCGCCTTAGGCGTCAATTTTCAATGCTACTGGATTTCATGTACATATTACTGGAATACAGAGAAAATTGCATCTAAAAGTTTGAACTAAAATTCTTTTTTATAATCTTTTTAGTCAAAAAAGAATTTTTATTCTTGCTGAAAGCGACTTGTTCTTCTCAACAATATGAAACTGGATTTATATAATTATAAATCCATTAAATAATTTTAAGTATGCAACACACACTAGTACAAATTTAAATTTTTATTTAAAAATTGATTTATTTTTGAAAAAAATATTAACAAAGTCGCGCTTTTCTCTTACAAAGAGCATGTATATATATGTTTTTCAATTTAACAAATAGCTCTCTTGAAAAAAATATTGCATTCAAAAATTGAATATATATATATATATATATATATGTATATCGATGAAATCTATTTTAAGCGAAGAGAAGAGTTTTTTGGCACGTCTGCTATACGATTACCGATGTATATAAATATTTGTACCGAGGGTTGCGAATGAATTAGCGACCTTACTGGCGGTGTCCCGGGGATGTGCGCGCATTTCACCCGGGAGCGGACACCCTCGACCGAGCGAAAATGGTCGCGTGGCCACGAGCGTACCTCTAATTACCGATAACAGTCGAAAAGCGAGGGGCTCGCGAGAGCGACGACGATGACGATGGAGGGTGGGCGCGCGGAAAAGGGATGCGGGAAACAGAGGGCGGTGGGGAGGGGGGGCAGAAGAAGAACGATCGGCGTGCGGACCTAGAACTGGTGGGGCTGGTGCGGAAGAGAAAGAGAGAGGCGCGGGAGGATTGGGTGGTTTCGATGGGCCCCGTCGAGGAACCCTTCGGTTATTCTAAACAACAAAGACCCGCCGGTATACAGCCTCCGCGAGCGCCGTATCCGCTTCCCCGGCAATCATTTACTCTTGCTGGAGGCCATCGCTTCGTTACAATGGCCAAGTTATCCATCCACTCCGGCTACTTGCCCGGGAAACGACCACCGCCCGAGGCCGGCAGCACTCGTCTTCTCTCCTCATCGCCTTCCGCGTTTCCGCATCGCGAGATCTGCGATAGAGAAAGAGAGAGAGAAAGAGAGAGAGAGGCGCGAGGAAAGGAAATTGCATGGAGGACGAAGAGACGGGAGATCGGCAGCGCATACACGTACTTTTGCGCGGGCTATTTTCGTTCCCGTTCGTTACTTTGTACGTCGCTTGAAATTGTTCTCGACCATTCCCATAAATTATCCCCTGATTGTCTCGACAAGAGCTGTCATTGCCAGCGGGTACGCCAATGGCGGAACAATCACTCCTTTTGCTAACAAATGAATTAATTACGTTTGCTCCGCGATAAAGTGTACTGTTTGTATCTCGCAGATCTGCTCGCGACGACATATTTCCTGAAAATTGTCACTTTGATGGCTCAAACCATCGTATCTAATAGTTGTCGGGGAGGATAAGAGTTTCTCTCGATTATAGAGCGGAAAGCGCGGCTAGTTTAATTCGCTGCCTGATTTCTCGAGTATCGAGAATTTTATTTTATTTTCACATCTTATCGAGGAAAATAGAAAAAAAATTTTTTTATTCAAAGTTTGATCAAACATCATATTTAATAATTTTCCGATAATTGAAAATAAATATTATAATAAATTAAACCTCAAAGTAGAGTTATATCAATATGCAATTTATTTAAAATTAAGCAGAAGAAAAA
Source organism: Cataglyphis hispanica (assembly GCF_021464435.1). Classification (NCBI taxonomy): domain Eukaryota; kingdom Metazoa; phylum Arthropoda; class Insecta; order Hymenoptera; family Formicidae; genus Cataglyphis; species Cataglyphis hispanica. The sequence goes on from NC_065971.1 coordinate 1,777,692, forward strand.
TATTTTGCTTAGATCGTTAAAATTATACAGCTTTAATTATGAAGCGTGATTTTATCAATAATACCTATTCTATACGCGTAATATGTACGCCGAGGCAATCATTATTCTTTTATCACGGTGAAATACAATGATGAAGGAAAAAAAGACACACACACAAAGACACACACACACACACACACACACACATGCATATATATATATATATATATATATATATATATATATATATATATATATATAATAGCAACCGAAGAGAACTGTAATAGCATCGAGTGGCTATAAGCCGATTATCCGAAGAAGACGGTAGCAAAATGTTTTTATGCGTTTAATGGAAAGATTTATTTACGTCGGATATATTTTATATTATAAGCGCGTTATATCCGCTGTACGCGCGGCAACAACAATCTGATGCCAACTTGACGATATGTTCGGTGTTTGTTGTGTTTACACACAACACACGACTTCTATATCGCCTCTTTCACTCTCTCTCTCTCTCTCTCTCTCTCTTTTCTCCTTCTTGTTATTTGTAGTTGATATTAGAAACCCTATGGCCCTTCAAAGAGGTCATTGTGCGCCACATCTCGGCAGGATGAACATATAAAACAACATAGTGTCTCTGTACTCGGTCATATATCATTTTCGTTTCCACGAGAAGACGGGATAATTTTATTACCAACGCTAATATTATTCCCGGATTATGCGTATATTGTTACATATAAATCGAGGTAATAACGGGCGGCTCCGAATGCCGCATTAATTTTTACAACGGTCGGACGGAATTGCGTTAAATTAACTCTGTTTCAAACTCGTGCTCGTAAAATGAATTTTTTTATAATTCGCCGGAGCATCAGTGATATCTCATTGTTTCGCAAATTCGGCTCTCGGTTCGCGTTTCCGCAGTTTTTGCAATTTGAGCGTTGCGACGGCGGTTCGTTTCATCGACCCCCCTTGTTTCATTTCGCGACGAGCTTGCGAACGTTGCGAGTGACGCGGATCTTATCCTTTCAAAGCGCTTGATTTTTTTTTCTTTTTTTTCGAAATTTTTGACAAGTCGAACGATTTTTTTTTTCCTAGAACTAAAACGCGCACGTTTCTGGTGCGACGTGTTGTCTGCAAAATTCTCGGCGTTGAAAGACGATTGCTAAAACGCGCCATTTACCGAATGTTAAAACATGCTTTATTCGAGCCAAGAGTGCACAAAACACGAGCGGTCCCTAAAGCTACATACGGGGACTATTAGAGAAGTACGATGGTGTGCGCGGCGCGGTTCGCTTTAGCGTGAAACTGACCTCTCTACATACATAGTAGAGACTGGCGCGGTAAACTGCACTTTAATACGGGTAGGACGGCTTAAACGATATTGAAGCGAAATCCTGTAAGCTCTTGAAACATTTAACGTCATTATGAAACATCTGTAGAGCAGCGCTCGCGCGCGGGGAGGCTGCAGTTAATATCACTTAACCGATAATTTGTAAGCCACTTCAGCGTTATCATAAAATTTGCCGGACGATCTCGTCTAATAGGTTTGTTGATTTTCTCCGCTAATTTAACTGCCTTTCTCAAACAGCACACAAGATTCGAATCGTATCCCGTGCGCGTGTTGTTTCGCGTCAATGTTAATTTAACCTTTGCACGTGCGAGGAATATGTTTGCCTGCAAACTTTCGTCTGACAGATCTGATATATATTCGCGCGACCGTAGTCTGAATGTTTTTACTAAAGATTCTTCGAACAGACGGTGCATTGTGAAGTGATAGAAGTTTCCCTTTTCCTTGTGCTGCGCGTCTTTTTCTTAATCGGTGCTTGACAAAAGAGAGTTTTTCTATTTCCGGACTATTGTTTTCTTCGCTGACGTTAATGAGAGGTAAGATTGACTTTATTAGCAATCGTTAATTTTAATTTAATTTTAATTTACGCGAGACTGACGATTTTAATCACTGAGTATTTTCTTTACCAATTAAAAATCTTTTATATTCTCGCGCTTTTAATTAATATTAGCGATATAAAAATTGTGATATGGAGGTATTCGATCATTTCCAATCAAGAGCGATATATAAATGCAAGCGATGTGTTTAATTAATCCCACAAATAGCAAAGATGATATTGCGATGTAGCCGTAGTAAAAAATCCCTTTTAATACAACGCGTATCATTTCGCTGTACCAAATCCAGAGTTGCAACGATGAATCGCGCGACAGTCCGATCCGCGTCCATATTCGAACGAACATATTTCCGAGTGGCGAGTGCTTAAAATCGAGCGTAATATCGTTACAACTGCGAGAGAATGCAATCGCCGTGTGCATCAATCCCGTCATATCCCGCGATGATTGCCGCGAAACCAATCGTGCCAGGTGGAACAAGCGAGCGCTCTTTAATTTCGGCGTGTCGCATTTCGCGCGCGCGCGTCACATCGCGGGGAAGGGAGGGGGGTGGGAGCTCCGATTTTGACAAGCCATTCACGAAGGAGTCAAAACACGTGCCGAGAGGGGCGTCATCGACTTCGTCGGTCGGTATGATCGATAAGATCTTGTCGGAGCGAAAGGCATTACGTTCGATGATCGGCGAACGAATTTTCGATCGGATGACGCGAGATGCGATCTCTCCTTCCAGTGAATCCGGCACCCTCCTCGGTGCCGCCCCGGCACCATTAAAAGGGCGAAAGATGTCCCAGAAGGGATATTGTGAGCGCGCCCGGGCTTTGCTCTCCCGAATAGGTCGCGACCAGTCTGCGGAATAGATGGATGGACGCTGTCGCGCACCTACGACACCCGCGGCACTCCTCGCTGGTTTTGCTTCGGTGAGCCCACATGTCGTCGTTAACGTCGGAGAGGCGAGAATGGAAGCGGGACTCGCGCCCCGAACGCTAGAAATGTATCGCTCTGATATAGCGGAGAGCCGATGTTAGAGTAAATTCTCTCGCCGGGGACGAAGCGAGTCGGTATTTATCATCAATTAACTTCTATCATCGATAAACCTTCCGAATGTCTTTATTTGCGAGCATAGAAACTTACTCGCGCACACATTGAGCGAAAAGATAGATTTTTTTTTAATTACAATAATCTTGTTAATTAACGTGAGTACGTATAGCGCTGAAAATTTTTAAATGTTTATTATATAATATGAGTAGAATTAAAAACATCACGTTTCTGTGAAAATGGGGATTTATAGAGCGGAATTTATGTTTAATTGCTGTGAAAGCAATATAATGATTATTCAATACATGATATTGCAATACAGGTCACTACAAGAGTTACTCAGTTGAATTGCCAAAATTTTCGAAAATTTCTTTTTATTACATTCTAATATTGCTCTGCATATAACTGATATTTATGATATGTTTTAAATGTCAACAAGCTGTGTTTCCGAATCTTTGTACTATATAAAACAAAATTTTATTTATTTTTATATTGAATTAGTTATTATGCTGTATATTATATATATATATATATATTTTATTTGCAAATTGTTTAATTTATCAGCATACCGATCCTTTATTCGAATCATTAAAATTCGATTTATATCTCTGATTTTAGCCAACATTTTATAGAAATAAATTAACTAATTAATGAGGTGAATAATAAATTGATAAATAAACGAGTTAGGAGAAGCCGAGCAATAATAATAAACGTAATATCTTACATATGGACACAAACACATACACAGTATCGTCAGTCTACCGTGTAATTGGTGTGAAATTTTTCACAACGCAATGTTGTACAATAATTGTTGGACGTTGGTCAGTTTAACGCCTGAAACCAATCGTCGATAATAAAATTGCCATACAGTATTTCACGAAAAAAAAAAATACCATTTGATTGTATCATCAAACCATTTAACGAATAGATCATATATCGATTATGCATCGTAATAGTTCAACACTTGTACATAGATATGTATATATATATATATATATTGACCGTGCACGAGATAATTATAAATAATTGTCATTAAAAATAATTTTTAATTTTTTAAAAATATATAGTTTTATAAATAATTTTTTTGATAAATAATTTACATTTTTTATCTTAATGTCCAGCAAAATTTCACGATCATATCTTATTGTAATGTGGCATTAATACTATTTCTCGAACGTTTATTAAATAACTTTTTTAATTTTTAATATTGAAATATAAAATTATACAATGAAATAATAAGATGTGAAATAATTTTTGAGGGAGAAGAAAGAGAGAATGAGGCAGAGACGAATAAAAATCATGAATTCTTAAACTGATAACAGTAAAAACAAAATCTTGTTTGTGAAATGCATTCGGGAAATCTATGAGGAAACGCGTTTTATTTTTCCACTACAGCGATACAACTGTCTGATTCGAAACACGCACGGGGATGGTAGAATCTACTCGTTGATGGCTCCGGATCTTCCTCCGAGAAACCGGGATCGAAATAAAGTACGGGAAGGTATCGAGGTGGCATGGCAGAACGAACGAGAATGCGACGTATCCGTCGTATCGGGCCTATTTATGGCGCTACTTGTCACCGCAGTGGATTTCGTCGCTGGGAAATTTCGCCGGCTATGGTTCAGTGCGGAACGAGAAGTCGCTGGGAGAATAAGAGATAACATATATTCGTTTACACATTCGGCATGAAATCTTAGAGAGAAGAAAACGCAAAAAAAAATTGATGTAAGGATAAAGAGATCAATATCTACAAGAAAATCGCGATGAAAAATAATATATATCTGCGCAGCTAGAATGTAATTACAATATATATATATATATATATATATATATATATATATATATATATATGTATGTATGTAATGACGATAAATTATAATGTTATCTCTATTTGTATCGGAATTGATCGAATTTCAATCTTGAATATTACGTTACGTAATTATTTTGAATAACTAATTTAGAGAAAAGTATGTGTGTGATAATATATGTGATTTTAATAAAAGTGCGCAAATTTGAAATGTTGATGATGTTTATCTTAATTAAAAATTAACTTGAGATTTAATTTTTATTGAGATATATTTAATGCTAAAATTGAAAAATAGATAAAATCTAAATTTGTCAAAATTTGTGACTGATATAGAGAAATATATCGAAATATGTCTTCACGACATGCTCTTTAAGATATCTATTATATTGATGATAAAAAAATGCAAATATACTTTCGCACACATATATTTACACAGCGAAATGATTTGTACAAAAAATAATTTGTATACGAATATTTTATTATTAGTATTAACAATCAGCTTGATAAAGGTGAAAATAACAGTTCATTTCACTTCATGCGACAGATCCTGCAACCAACGACTATCGCGTCATCTTCGTCGTGAATTTACACACCTATTCTATACAGACTCTTGTTGTCACCCTGACAACGTGTGTCCAAGAGGAGCCGCTTGAAAAATGTCCTTTTTCTCGGAGGAGGTAGAATCACAGTGTCGGATCAGATCTACGCGCAGAGGAGAAGAAGGAGGACGAGCAGAAAAAGAGAACAACGGAGGAGGCGGAGGAACGCGGTTTCGCAGTCACATTGGCAGCGACACTAGCAACCCAGAAGCCACCCTACAGATACCGCCGAGCTGTTGGACAAGCTGTAGCCTTCACAACCGAATTAGAATGAATCGACCCTCGCCTGCCCTTGTCCTCCTCTTCAGCATCTTCCTTCTCCATTCCGCCTCCTTGCTTATACTCTCTTCTCTTTTTCGAGCTTGTACTCCCTTCTTCCTTCTCCCTTTCCTGATGTCTCGCTCTTCTCAGTCTCTCCTGTTTTCTCTCTTCCCTCTTTCGCTCACAGATTCATTCAACTACCCTCCTTCCACGAGATGTTCTTCTTGCGCAAAGGATGCCTCTCGATTCTTCCTTCTTCCTAGTTGCTGAAACGTCCTCCATCCCGCTCTCCTTCCTTCCGCTTCCTCCTTCATTGAATCTTTGCCTCTCCACCCCTCCGCCATTCCTCCCTCTGATGTTCCTTCTTCCTCACTTTCCTTCCATCCAGTTCCTTCCTTCCGGTTATATAAGTTTTCGATTTTCGAGCTCTGCCTCTCGAGAGTCGCCTCTCCCCCTCCTCTTCCCCCCTCGGCCCCTCCTCTCCTTTCTCACTCCGTCTCTTTTTCCGTCCCTCGCGACCTGCGCGGCGCGCGCGACCCGAGGGATAATCCCGTGTATCTTTCGGATAAGAGACCTATAAATTTGTTTGCCCTGTCACCCACCCTCTTCCCCTCCCCTCCCTACCACCACGCGCGCATTAAGGCGGCAAGCTCCAATCTGTCGGTTTACCGCCGATATAGCTCCCGCGACAGATACGCTCTTCAGAAGGACTCCTATTCCTGTTACCGCGCGATAGATGGGGAGGGGGGGTTGGTGGATAGCGACGGTGGAAGGACGAAGGGGGAAAATCGTCGCGCGACGAGGTTTCGTCTACTCCACTCCGTGGGTGTATCCCCCCGGCTTACCGGGATTCTTATGAATTTCGCCAGGTCCCCGCCATCTTGCCGAGGGATCACGCTCGCCACCGTTGCGTTTTCTTATCGAACTTCGAAATAACGCCATCCCTCCCTTCCCCAAGCGCACATCAGCATTTACATTGAATTCCCGGTTGGAAATAGTTGTCGGATTATCCTCGCTGACGGTCCGCTGGCTATATTCGTAATAATTCATAAATATTCTATTCGGAAGACGAATAATATCTCTCTCTCTCTCTCTCTCTCTCTCTCTCTCTCTCTGTCTCTCTTTCTTCTTTTGATGATAATTCTAATATCCTTCTTGTTAGAATAAAAATTGAATGAACGGGATAAAAGTTAACATCATAATTACAAAACTTTTCCCACGACTTTTAATTTTTTGCAGGCGAAACACGATTCTGAATAATCGGCAATTAATGTCTCCCTCTTATTTTAAAGACGAGTTACGTAATAATTTTCTCTGCGAAGATACAAATGACAGAAAGCGATAAATTAAAAATCTTTTAATAAATTGCTCTTGTAATTGTAGAAACAAGTGGATAAAGGTAGTATATATTATTCGATGTTTGAAACGCCCGAACGTTAAAACTCTTGGGAAGATATGAAATATTACAGTTTGTCAATATTTATCGGAGTAAATGATATACGCACATGTACCGATGCACCCTCTTTTTATCATTAACTGATATTGAAAGAACGATCAAGATTTTTCTCCTTTCTGGTATCAATTTGTCATCGATACAACGGCTAATTGCACGATTCAGACATCGAAACCTCAATGCACATTCGCTTTGCACCGCGATGCACTATTAGCGGCACGTTGCACCAATTTCAGCTCCGATTCATTAACGCGGATCTCCAGAGAGTCGTGAGAAGCCGTGCTAAACGACCTCATTAGGAGAGACGCGGCAAATGCGTTTGTTACTTCATTCGCTATTTTCCGCGATATTGAGCCCTTACGATTATGAAACTCTCCTATTGTTCTTTGATCGTGAAAGATAACCGCTTCTCAAGATATCTAACGTAGCAGATGCAAACTTTTGCACAATGAACGATGTAATATCGAAGCCAATTATTCGCGATTGTTAAAAATATTTTCCGAGTTGTAAAACTTGAAAAATTAAAAGGCTACATAATATTTTAATGAAAAAAATGGTAGATTTAAAATATAGATTTTAATTCTTTCAAAGCACATAATTTCTTAAATAATATTAAACTAATGATAAATGTTTAAATAACAGAATTGAAAATATGGCATATATTCTATATAGCAAAAAAATGAACAAGGTTCATATGTGTAATTTGAAGCTCAATTTTATTTTTATTTTTATGCTATTTAAAAATATTGAAAACTGTTAAAAATGTTATTTAATAAATGAGAATCTATTTTGTTTACAACAATAAATGGCATAGGTACGTGTGATGTTTTCGAACACTTTCTTGATATGCGATTGATTTTTATTTTTTAATATGAAAAAAAATTAAAAAATATTATATATATGACATAACAAAATATAAAGTTTAATTATTTTACTTGTTAGTAGAACATTCAATTTTTTGTATATATTTTGGATATACTCTATACATATTAAAAATTTTTAATAGAATTTAAACATATCTTTCATATCTTATCATATTATCTGCATAATTTTATATTAAACAAATAATTTTTAATACAAATTTAAAAGTTATTTTATATATCAAGTTTTATTGGTAATATATTAAGATAAATATTTAAAAAAATCCGTAATTGATAGAGATTTTAATCTGTTGTACAATATTTATTATACAATAAAAAATGTTATGTGTTATATTTAGCAAATTATAGCATATTAGAAAAATAATAATACACTGATTATCATTCGAGTATAGTTGCCGACTAACGGAACATATTGGGGATATCTTAGGGGTGGACAGTAGAAGGGATGATACCCTTCGAGTGGAGGCAGCACCAACCGTAGCGTTACGTTTCGGAGAGTGAATGTCTACAACTGATAACTGAAAGTTTGCTTTATCATTATGAAGTAAAGTTATTTTACTTTACATCAGTAAATTTGAGAGCAAAATTATCACTTATCGCAAATATTGTTTTCTTCAACGACGCAACCATCTGTAATTAAATATATTTTCTGTTTTGTCTATTACAGACAACGTTTTCGATACTAATGTACTTGTTGATAATTGCCAAATTGTTTTTGTTCGATCGAGCTATTATCTAGTAATATAGAAAGCTAAGAATTTATCATGGAATAAGCAACAGTATCCACTAGATTAAATCTTTACCTTGATGCTTTTATCGATTTGATGTTTTATTTTAAATAGATATTATTTTAAACGATTGGTTTAATATTATATTAATAAAACATATCAATTTAATTTAGCAACATTAAATATGATGGGATATAATTTATATTTGAAAATTGCTAATTTTGAAATTATTAATTGCATATTTTATTTACTAAAATGCCAATATTTTCTCTTTAAATACATACATTAATAAAAAAATATATCTATCAGACTAAGGAATAAAAAATTCTACCCGCGAACGTTGTAGATGATGAAAGATTAATATCGGAGGTCTATAAGAAAATATGATTGTTTTATTAACATTAATTAATTTTGTTCAGAATTGTATATTTAATCTTTTTTTTATAATTCTGTAATATTAGAGAGAAAAAGAAAGACTTATTATTTAAATTAAATTATTTAAATTAAAATTAGAATGTTAATTAAGATTGAGAAAGAAGTGTAATAAATTATAAATAGAAAATATAAAAATTACCGTTTTTTATTACATAAGTAAATGACAGATTATTGGACGACATCAATAATATAATTAGTATGGCTTTTGATTGAGAGTTGGTGTAAAACGAAATGTCTGAACATAAATTTCCGAGTTGAGCCAAGAAAGAAAAAGGAAAGGGGGCCTTTAGACTATCGAATGAAGAATTCGGAAAAGTTTATGTACATTCTCTCGGCAGACACAACCACCCTCTTCGTATTCGACGCGGTCGCGTGCGCGCAATCCTCCACTTAAAAGGGTTCTCCTTGGTGTAAAGCCGAGAATCCCCGATATAAATGTCAAGTTCGCCTTTCGGCTCTCCACCTCTCCCGAGTTCCCTCTCGTCTTTCGTCACCGAGAGAGAAACTCTCTTTCGTTATTCCTTGATGCGACTGTATCTCCTCTTCCACTCGCTCTTTTCTTCCGACTTCCATCTCGTATTTTCAGATCTCTTCTTCCAGCCGGGACTTCCCCCGTCTTTCTACCGGCTCGAAATTTCGACTCCTCTCAGTCTCTTTCAAGCACACTTATACCCATTTCCATCATTCTAAAGCTCTCCCCTCAGTCTTTCCCTTTCTCTTTTATGTTGTTGTCCGTGTCCTCCTCTCCCGCTTGATCATTCCTCTTCCTCATCCCTCGTGAGCGCAAAACAACAAACGAAGTACAAGAGGAGAAACAGCGGCCCGGCCTGAGCGTAATCGCGCCGATCTTCGCCCAGGAAGTGAGAAGGCAATTTGGGCGAACCGCACACCACCAAGTGGGGGGAAGGTCCAGCGGATAACGAACGGCCCTGCGGGAGGTAATTAACGGTGTTTTCCATCCCCCGGAGTAATGTTCCTCGTTACGACGGTTCCCGCTCGTAGAGCACACGGGGCGGTCAGAGAGAGGAGAGAACTTTGCAGAGCAAGGAGACGGACTTTCTTCGACTGCGCGCGCGATGAATCCGACAGCGACGTTTCAACCTATTCTTACAACGTAATCAGTAAAATGTTTCTTAATAGCGTGTAACAATAAGATATAACTACATAGTGATAAAATTATTTATTAAAATACAATAGTTTCCGTATGCATGAAACAAAGTAAAAATTGTGATGTAATTTATAAAGCTCGTTTATGATATAATTAAACAAAATTTTATAAGAGACACTTTTAAAGATGGAAAAATGTTTTAGCAATTAATGATAAGTGATTCTAAAATTATTTAAAAGTAAACAGAATAATTTAATATTTGCAGATAATAAGGATGTTTTGGCTGTGCAATAGTAACAAAATTAAAAAAACTGTCAAAATTAAAAAAAAAAAAACATGTTTATATTGTTTGAAAAATCAAACAAATAAATCTGGATTATGAAAAGAATTAAAGTATCATATCAAAATAATATGAATTTTGACGTCTTCGTAAAAGAAAATAGTTGTAATTAATATTTTTCCTAATTTATGGCAAAAACTTTTGATTGTGAATATCTCCTGAAATCAACTGCAAGAAACAATGAAAAACGTGTAATTTGCAGAAAGAAAGAAAGAGATAGATAATATTTTTCTACAATTTTTAGTAAATAACTTTTAAACGAATAAATGGATCTAAATCAAGTTTTGCACAAATATTTATTAGAGTTTTCTTAATATATGTGAAAATTTTTATTTCGTTGGTAATATTTTTTTCTTGTCAAATTTGTCAATAAGTGCTACAATACGCGATTTTCCATAAGAATCAATAGTAATTTTAAACTTAAATAATTTCCAAATCGTTAAAAGAATTGTGCACAGATTTTTAGAAGAAATAGTGAAACAGTTAATGAAATTTTCATGCTTTTGTTAATGTTTCGATATATATATGTCACATACATCCTTAAATCAAGGATAAAAATTCTAAGAAGCATTTTTAAGCTTTCCAAAATGTCGGTAGAATCGCACATTATGCAATAAAAAGGAAGAGCTCATTTTCATAAAGTAAGGGTGAGCCCTACGTTCTTTTGTCCGGGAGTGTACCTTATCTAAAGTATGCCTTGGTGGATAAAGATTTACTCGCGCGCAGAGGGCTCAGTTCCCAAAGCTCGATCACGACAAAAAGTATCCGCGGATCTTCGAGAGTGCGGGCGTCTTAAGATCTTATTCTTTGGCGCGTTCTCTCGCGCAGAGAATCGAAGATTCACCCGGTTCCGTCCACGGCGACGAGGCTCTCGGTTCCGTAGATGGGTTAGAAGATGCGATTACATACAAACATGCCGTGTATACATATGCGCAATACACGCGCACGCGACACATCTACGTATAACGCGGTGACTGCGGCGGAACGCGGCCAGAGAGAAAGAGAGAGAGAGAGAGAGAGAGAATGAGAGAGAGAGAGATAGTTGCCTCGCACCGGTAAATAATGCAGGCCGGGGTAATGGCGCTATCTCTGCGCATCTTTTATTAAACGTTCGCTTCGCCGCCCTTCCGCCCCGCGCGAGTCTCCCTTCTCTCCCCGCTGCCCCCTTCGTGCCCACCTTCGCCCTACACGCCACCCCTGCCGACACCGTTCTACTCTCCGCCGCGTGCCACCCACCTATTCCTCTCCTGTTCTGAAACCCGCTCTCTGATACGGCCGGGTTACCGCCACCCTGTGACTGCTCTCTTCTTGGCGTACTCATGACAGTGACGAGGGGAGAGGAGGGAAAAGGTTGACCGACGATCCACGCCATTGTTCCACGAGGCCGATCTTTCTATCTCGAAGATCGTGATGCGTATTCGAGACTGTGCTAAGCTGGTTACTCTCCGCTGCTAGGGATATAGATTATTACGAAATGTAAGATCATTATTGACGCTCAATTAATCGTTGGGTGGTATGAGTAGAAGACAATATTGCTTTAGTTATAAAGCTGTATATAATATAATTAAAAATCGATTCACATGAATAACAGATCTAGTAAGACTCAATCATGTTTAATAACTTTTCTATAAAAAAAAAAAATTTGTCAAAAATAATCAAATGTCCGTTTTACGCGAGGAACATTATTTAGTATCAATTTATTGAACTAAAAGAATATTAAAGAAAAATTTAGCCCATTTTTATCTATATATTGGATATTAAAGAATTATTAGTTTCAATACTTGCTTCATAAAATTCTTTATTTACAAAGAAAATAACAGATTAGAATATGCAATAATTTTTTTAACGTAAAGAAGAGAAACTTTATTATCTATTTCTAGATTAATAATATTATATGTAATAATATATCTTTCTCTATTACATTTATATATATCGCGTCTTTTGATCAAGAATTATATACAAATATATTTATTTATAAATTTAATACATTTTGCCAATTTAAACGAGTGGTATCAAATATATTCGACAACGTGACGCAATTATTAAACATTAGCGAGAAAACATAATTTTATATTTCAAGCGTCGTGTGGAATGGTTGAAATTTAATCGCTCGTGGAGGAGCGCGAAGGTCGGTATCCGATTTGGAGCGCAATCCACTCGAGCGTGGAAGCTGTCGGAGGGTTGCGTTGCCGATTTTCGTGGCAGTGCTGATTTCAATTAGCATTATTATTAGGGCCGCGTCGTCGACAAGGAACGCTCGACGTCGTCGTTGTCGTCGTCGTCGTCGTCGTCGTCGTCGTCCTCGTCCTCGTCCTCGTCCTCGTCGTCGCCACTGTCCTTGTCGTTCTTCTCGTCCACATAGCCATCCGCAGGCTCGTCTGAACGCGCAGGTCTCTCACGCACACATATACACGCACACTTACACACACGTATACGCGTGCAGGGACCCCCGAGCTTTGCTAGGGGGTGTTTGAAAGCGGTGAAATCAATGCCTCTGTTTGCACTGTTGAGGTCGAACCGAATTCCGTTCCTGCCTGCACTTATACAGGCACGCATCGGCGTCGCACGTGCTGACGAGAGTATGCCCGCAATTCTCACTCCTCTACTCTCGATCAAATAAAGCGGACTAATATATGTGCACTTGTACCGCGTTAATTATCATAATCACTTATTTATCTTTATTGGATTAGATTGGATTGACTTGGACGTTTGTGAGTGACGTTTGTCATGCTTACAACTGATCGAGCCATTTTAGATATTTTAGAATTTTTTGCTTTTTTAAGTATCAATATTATATTATAGATAAAATGAAAATAATGAGAGAAAAAAATTAGGTAATAATGTGCGCTAATTAATATTGCATAATTAATGCAAGGAATAATTAAAATGAGCTGGAAATACAATTGAATCTTCAGTCAATATATCTCGTAAAAACTTGAATGATATTGAATGCTTATGTTTTTTTCTTTTTTTTTCTCTTATATCAAATGATAATTCCCTAAAAAAATAATTGTCGTCAAATGATAATTTTCTAAATAAAAGATAATTGCCGAAAATATTACGATTTTATCATATATGCTTTTTCCAATGCATATTTATTTTTTTCTCTGCGATTATAAATTATTATTTTTTTTTTTTTTTTAGAAATTTGAAGCCAATTCTTTTAGCAAAAACTTTATTGCGACATCTTGTTTACATTGTTTTTATTTATCAGTATCAATTAAATACTTTTTAATAAATAAAGTTTAAATTTTGAAATATAACTACACTTTATTTAGTGTAGTAACTGTGACGAAAACGCGAATTGATGCGTCGATCGAGAGAAACTAACGGCGCGCGAAAAAGCGAGTTGGTGAGCTCATAATCGTGGGTCTCCCCTGGCGCGCATACATACGTTGTAACCGTAATACCTAGAACAATCGAGACGTTCCGGTGACGATGGCAGAAAACACAGTTGACAGAGACTGAACAAGGAAAGAGAGAAGCGCGGACGTGAAAGATAACGGCTCACGGCCGATCGATCGATCCGTCGAGGCTTTTGTTCGTTTACGAGACCCGCTATCCGATTTAACTATGGATATACTTGGTGGAAGGAGACATATCGAGGCGTTTCGGTAAGAAGCGGCTTTTATCTCCCGGTTAAGCTAAAGTGCATGAATGACGCGTGAAAATAGAGGAGAGAAGGATAAAAGATCGAACGTATACATATTTGTAGATGTATAAATATTATACAAACATAATCGTATTAAGATTGTAATAATTTTCTTTGAAAAGAAATTATTTCATTTCCAGGAACTTATGACTGACAAGGGTAGACGTTCAAATTTTTTTTTTTTTTTTTTGATAGAAAACAAAAATGTATACGAAATGTAAATGTAGCTGTAAGTTTGACATTTCTAAGACACGTTCAATTCTGCGTCATATTTTATGACATAAAAACACGTGTCATCAAGAAGCTTAAAATCAAGAATTGCTAAATGTGATGAAATACGGGAAAATTTAAATAAGGTATAAGTTGAGCTTGTTGAAAATAATTCTCGGTTATTTGTCGATATTGTGCGAGTGTCAGTTAGCGTAATCCGGCGTCTAAAAAGAATCGGAATTAATCTCGCAATGATATTCCTTGCTTTGACAAGGGGAGACGAGATGTATGGAGAAATACCGCAGAGCGTAATGCGCGATTAAGCGCTCGCATAAATACGCGTTTATACGCGTGGGGAACGGCAGTAGTGTGTCTCGGCGTATTCGCAGACATGGCTGCGACAGCTATTGAACTATTACACGCTTAACCGGAACGGAGTGACTGCAGTGGCGTGCCTTGCTGCTCTCGATGCGTGCGGCGTCATGACCTCAAGCGGGTAATCCCTATACGAACCCGAGAACACAGTGCGTACAACTCTGTTTAACTCGTCAATGTTACGTGCTACGAGCTCAGACCAAAGTTCATTTCTTTACCACGCGACAATTTTGTACGAAATGTCAAATTCTAATAATTCTTTAGATTTTTATAATTTTTTAAAATATATTCTTTGTAAAATATGATATGTAAAAATAACAAAATTATATCGTATTCTTTTTTTTCAAATCATTTTTTAATTATTTGTAACATTATTTTTTTAATTTAAATTGAAGTTATATTTTTAATAAGAAAAATATTGTGTGGGATACTCTATAGATATCAAGCAAATGGCAAGTGCAAATTGATAAAGATGTACACCTTATGTATTGTACGAGATATTACTGTGCCAGATTATCTGTGACATTCCGCGAGTATTTCGAAATAATGGTGCAGTAACAATTAAGAGATCTTTGTAAACTGAACATGGAGCGGAGCTACTTAAGCTAGATTAGAACCGATTAAGATAATTTCTGCGACGATGTTCAAGCAGAGGAAATAAATTTGCCAGATGTAGTTATTTAGGAGCATAATGCTTGGCGACGTAACGAGCGCGGTGTTTATCATTAATTAAGCGCTTCTTACGTCACCTGCGACTTCGCTAGTGAGAAGAAAGGTGGGAGAAGGAGAGAAAGAGAAAATCTTCTCGCAAAAAGAATCTCTCTCTCTCTCTCTCTCTCTCTCGCAGCAGCACGCAGAGGCTTATAACGAAGTTACGCCACTGTCGATGTTCGAAACGTGGGGGTTGCGAGTGTCGCGCGGGGGTTGGTTATTTCACGGTCCACTCGTTCTACTCACACCCCTCAGAGGCGGCGGTAGCGGCCCCTTTCCCAAATCCACCCCTAAGAATTAATTCGAGAGAATCGTCCGGCGACCGACCGACAGCCACTCCTACCTTTTCGAGCGCCCTCGGATCATCTTCCCCCCTCAACGGATCCTTTTTCTCTCATAGCTCTCCTTTCGTATTCCCGTTCGCGTCGATTTAACTTTCTCCTGACTCCTGCTTCGATAACACCGTCGTTTTCAACGAAAAGTCCGTCGGAAGAGTCGAGATAAGACGAATGAAAGAATAAGTGTGTCTCTTTGTTCTTCTGAATGAGACCTATCTTTGTTGTATTAACGTTCCTTGTGTAGTATTTTTTTTTTTTCTGAATCGATAGACAGTTTCATTACCAAGTGTTATTTATAATCAAGACACGCGAGATGTTTTCCCAAATTTTTAATGAGTATTCAATGATGAAAAGTACATCTATGTTTTTGATAATGTACTTACCGTCTTCATTCATAAGGGAACTATTTCTCTAAAAAGACCCAGTCATCCTCTTTGGTCGAGCCAGCGATTAGCTTCAGCATTTAAACGGCATTTAACAAGTTTAGAAGCCGTTTGTCCCGTTAATGTAAAGGGCTACTTTTACCTTCAATTCATAATTAAGAGACGCGCATAGACGCGCGGTCAGATCACGACGACGACGCGTGTCGCGCAGCTTGAGCCGAGGTAGTTTCTAATTTGAGCATCAAAGCAAGGCGCGAGCAATTTTCCGTCAATTGAACGTGGGCTGCCTTTGGAAGTCGGGAACAAGGCGGCACTGTGCGGTCGGAATTACGCGTGGAAGACTCTAGGTGCTGGTTTTGCGAAGACTCTGCGTCTCTCAAAGGGCGAGTAACGCAGAGCTGCCGTCTAATGGCTCAGTTCACTTAGCGCGTCTTCTTGCTCTCTTCTCTCCGGGGTGTCCTTTCCCCTTATCTTTCGCAAAAACAACAGTCATTTTTTTTTTTCGTGATCAGACGGGCCGTACCATCGGGGACGACGGACGAGCGATCGCCGCTCATTAAGGGTTGATGAAGAAAAAACTCGGTGAGTTATACGGAGAAGGTAGGAAAGAAAGCAATTACGATTCCGAGATTCTGAGTTACACGAAGTAATTGGCTTTCAGCGTTGAACTTAATCGAACTCATGGCTTTTTTCCACGCAAAAACACCGAGTTAAAAAGTCATAAGAACCAAAATATTGCAAAATAAAAAAAATTGTGCGACTAGAGAGATCGATTTTGATATATCGATAAATATATTACGAGATCGAAAATATTTGAAAATGAAATCGGAGTGAGATCTTTGAGAATTTTCGATTTTATATAAAAATATATGCAAAAATAAAATAGATTTTTTTCTTTTTGCACGCGAGGAAAAATTAGTAAGAATTGTGTCGTGTAAAGTATATTTTTTTTTTGTATGTACACAGAAAAAATTGAACTCACACATCGTGCATCGATCTCAATATAATATTCCTTGTAACGGTATTACAGTATTAGAAATAGTCGATGGGAATGAAATTTGTAATGTTACCCAGCAGCAAATTGTCTCGCGACAAACGCTGAAAGCGGACAATACGAGATATTGTTGTCGCAACACGACGGTTCGAATGTGGTAAGCAAAATCGATCTTTATTCTTGTCGCACGTGCGTGTAACGGGGATTAATTGTATCTATATACACAGTGGATGGAGGTTTTTACGAGCGTAACGTATGATTTTTATTTTACACAGGAACGATCGCTACGTTCCGGGTGTGCCTCGTTTTTGCGTTCGGCACACGAAACATTACTCACTAATTTTTCACCACAATCGCAATCAACGCACTCTCACTTTCTCGAACATCCATCCTGACGCATACATCTTACTTGCTAAGAGCGTGTCTGATAAAATCTACTTCCCTTTAAGACGAGTTTCCGCCGTCGCTTAATCGCGGCGACGAACGGAATATGTTACAAAGATGAGAAAACGACAAGGACTCGGAGTGTTCGTGTTACTTTACATGGATTAAAGTACTGAGGTTTTCGTTTTAATAGGCGAAGGACGATTTCGCCAATTTCGGGCGGTGTTACGATAGTTTATGACTCTGTTCTGAATTTTCTTTTTTACGATACGCAAAGCTCGGAACGGGGAGCAAAAGCGCAAATTAGAAAAGTAATCGAAACTCATTCCACTTTATGTCAAGTGTCGAGTTATCTATCAGATGATGAACGTGTTCGTTTTAGAAAGATGTCATTTTCCCTTCGGCTATTGTCCAAAAGATCGACGGTGGGAGAAAAATACGCGTGGAATTTAAATGTTTGGCCAGTGTCATGCCGGAATGATACGCTCGTTTTTTGTACGTCACCCTACGTAAACCGATTATGCTATCGACTCGTTTCACGTGCGCAACGGGAAGGCAAAATATAACATCGCGACAGCCTAATACGCGCTTCGATCCGACAAACGAAAACATTATACCCATCGTCCGATTTCATACTTAAATAGTTTTCGATATCATTTTTTTAAACATCAAACAAAAATTGCTATTTCACGATGCCAAGATATTATTTCATAGTTCTATTTGTACCTGAAAAATGACACAAGTCCGAATTAAAATCGTTCGCATAATAATAAACGTTATTTCTCTCAATTATTTTTGAGAGGAATACAATTTTAATAATGGCATTTTTCTATTTTTCGCGTACACATTAAATGTATTTAATGATTGACATAGCCAATTAGTTATGACAATTGGCAAAAATTATGGTCTTTATTTTCAATCATTTTTAAAGTGACCAACTTCTTTCGTTGTCGCGTAGAGGAACGATGATACTTTCTACTAATTTGAAAAAAAAACCAACCGTAATTATTATGAGGAAAACAACAAACATTCACCAAAAAACGACAAATTGAAGAATCAACCAACGATGTGGATAAATTAAAAACGCACGGAGATCTATCCTTCTTCCTTCCTTAGTACTTTTGTTCGCCGCGACCGGAAGTACACGTCACACGAACCCGCCGTTTCCTTGCCGTGGACTACGAAGGCGAGGACACTGACGCAGGCTATCATCGCCTGCGAGTTCGCTACGCGTGCGGGTGCGTGTGCGGATGCGGATGAGACGTGAGGGTTAGGCCGGTGGAGGAAGGCGTAGAGGTCGGCGGCGGACCCGACGCAGTCGCAGCAGGAGTCGCTGACAGATGATGGCCGAAGAAGGTCGGTCCGGTCGGCGGGTAAGGTGGGGCCGCCGGGTGATAGTAGCCGGGCGGCGGCGGTGGCACCGGCGACGGGTGGTGTACATGGGCGTGCGGGTGCGGATGCGTGTGCGAGTGCGGCAACGGGTGCTGATGCGGATGCGCGGCGAAGAGGAAGGCGGGAGCGTACGGCGACGGATGCGGCGGTGTCGTCGGCACCGTGGGACTGTTGACGTCTAAGCCCGGATTCTGTTTCTTCCACTTGGTCCGCCGATTCTGGAACCAGATCTTCACTTGGGTCTCGGTCAGTTGAAGCTCAATCGCCAGATTCAACCGCTCGCACACGGACAGATATCTCGTAGTCTTGAACTTGTTCTCCAGCCTAACCAGCTGCTCGTACGTGAAGGCCGTTCGCGCTCTTCTTGGTTTACCGCTGGCGTTACTGCTACCTCCGCCGCTCCCGCCACCACCGCCAGTCCCATTTTGACCGTTCTGACTCTGACTTTGACAGTTTTGTGCCTGGACGCCGCTCGACGAGGTGGACGACGACGAGGATTGACGCTTCTTGCAGTTTGTCGCGGTTGCGTTAGCGCCGCCGCTGGTCGCGTTCTCCCGCCCGACGCTCTCAGAATCCTGATCCACCACCCGCATCTCAATCTCCTCGTCTTCGTCCTCTTCCTCGACATCCTCCTCCATCTCCTCCATAACGGTGTCCGGTGTACCTTCCTCATCTTCTTGCCCGCTGCCGCAGGCGAATTCGCCCCGCGAGTCGCCGTCTGAAAATAATAATAATCACGGGATCACTTTTGTGATGGAAGGTAAAACCACGAAGAGGGAAAGGCGCTGATACGGGATCGCGGTGTCGAGTGACGAGGATTGATTATACGAGGGACAAAATTGCGGCTTGGATGTCGCGTTTCTCATCGTGCCAGGCACTTTATTTACGTTCATCGCGAACTTTAAGATTTACTTTTTATTAATAAAAATATTTATATTTATAAAAATAAAAATATTCATATCTATAGAAATTTATATAATTGTATTGTGAATATGTTTTATTAATTATGCGGAACAAACAACAATTAATTGCTAGTAATCAGTTTAAGATTCTCTTAATGACTACATAATTCATTTATTAAATTACACTTAACTAAATTTTTGATCGAGACGATTTACCGCGAAGAAATATAGCTTCTCGTGAGAGAGCCGAATTGCATAGCGGCCGATCGAACGATCGCGTCGCCGATCGTGTCTGCGAACGTAACGATCCTCGTGTGAATCAAAGAGGGACAGAGAATAGCGGGGACCGAGAAAGAGAGAAAGAACGGCCAATCGTTCGCTCAATGAGAGAGAGGAGATTGGAGATTCAATCAGCACGCAGATGTCCCGGGGACAGATATTCCCTGGCTCTCGTCCGTGGGGGTTGGGGTGCCTCTGGGATACCGCGAGTGGGGATAGCTTGCCGAATAAAACCAGGGAGACAGAGTGAAAGAGAGATGTAGGGACAGAATAGACGAAAAGCGACGAGGATGGCACATGTCGGCATCGAAGGCACTAAGAGAGAGAGAGAGAGAGAGAGAGAGAGAGAGAGAGAGCAAGATAGACGGACAGAGAAAGCGAGAGGAAGACAGTGGGACTTTATCCGAATTGGCGTGGCTCGTGGCCCATAGCCTACAGCCTAGCATAGTGCCTGGGGGTTGGAAGTCCGTAGGGGGCGACGGATCGAGAAGGTTTACGCCGTAATGGGATTTGTATCTCGTTAACGCGCGATCGTTCTTGCCCCGTCGTACAGGCCGCCAAGCGGCTACCTTTCCCATCCTTCTATCTTCTTCCCGCTCCAGTATGGCCCTCTTCTATATCGTTTTCATATAACACCGCGGTCTCCACATCGAGATATACCTGGTCGATGCCGATTGATTGCGTTTAATTAAATTGACTAATTTATATTGTTCCTCCTTCATCGCCGCTCATCCGCGTGCCTTTGCGACGATTGCGACCTGTCAGCAATCTTTAATGAAGTCAGACGTGTTGAATAGTGTTATTTTTCGATGTTCTTTTTCTCTTTTATTCTTAATGTTAATATACTCTACATTTAGCGCGTGAGATATAAAATTTTAATTGTTTAACTTAAATTTTTCTCTAAAAAAAAAAGAGAAAAAGAAAGAGTCCATAGTGACTTAAATTTAATTTAAAATATAATTTAAATATAATTTAAAGAGATTAGATTTTTACATCTAACAAAATGAAAATTATTCTATTAAATGGTTTTGAGATATAATTTTAACTAAATTATTGCAAAAATTATTTTTGATAAAAAAAAATTATTGCCAAATATGTCTCGAATTGAAGTTTATTAGAATAATCGACCCATTTCTTCTGAAGAGCATTATCAATGTCATTTCGTCGCCTAGCATGACAGCTGTGAAATTAATTGAGCTCATCGGAAAATGAACGACTGCAGATCGCGTTTCTATCATTGCGCCGGCGGGAGGACGATTCATATCGTTTAGATCTTCTTCATTAACCACGATCAGGCGGGCTGTGTGCGAGAGAAGCGATCGGGGATGTATGTCGATCCCTGAGGGATACGTTAAGGGTACACAGGGGGGAAGTCGATCGCAGTGTGTGCTGCGACAAAGCAGCAGACACAGGGAATACTTATCTCGTTTCGGTTTTCCTCATTAAACACAATGACAGTGTTTAACGACAAGTGGCACAATCGGGAAATACGCAATAGACAAAGTCCCTAACCGTTCCTCGATTGCTTGCGGCGATGAATCGCGCGTTCGCGATTTATCTCAGCGGAAATTCTTAATGATAGTATTTATAATCTAGTTGATACCTGAACGTACTTTTAGATTACAATGTACAATAAGAGAAATATAAAGCAAGCGCGTAAATTGTAAAATATGAAATTAGTAATGGAATTAATTAAAATTAGAATTATTAAAAAGCAGATAATTAATTCGGGTCATACAATCCGGTCAAACAGAGATTCTTTCATTCTTTATAATGGAACTGTAGCAGCTGCGACATATGGCGCGATATCTCGACGTTTTCCGGGGCGTTTGTAAGATAATTATAAATTTCGCCGAAATCTAGCGGAAGATCCTGGATCACGAATCACGAACGCAACGCTCGGAGGGGTGACTTTCGTGGGTACTGCGACAACGAAGAATGGAGAAGTGAGACAGAGATGTGAAAAGAGAGAAAGTGAGAGAGAGAGAGAGAAAAGTCATTGTGATGCAGAAGAGCCAATTTTCTGGGCGGCTTGGCGCGATGCGGTGCGATACGGCGCGATGCTGCGCGATTATCATAACAACCGGCGATATTATTCCGTCGGTGGATCCGAGCTCCGGCGGGGGTGGAGAGGAGAGGTGATCTCCCGGCGATGGCAGTCGAAACGGATTGGCTCAGGCCTGATGCACTTTTAATGGGAAGCGACGACCATCCTGGTAAGATGGATGAGCCGACAATCGTGTAATCTCGATTTCGACGGCTGCGATCGATCCATCGCGCGCGCGTCCTTCTCTCTCACTCTTCTCTCCCTTTTCTCGGCTCGTTCCTCGCGGTAAGAATGTGTCCTTGATGGCTTGCGCAACGATGGAGGACGACGGCGGCTGGACCATCCGCTGATTTCGCAAGCGGACTCGGTGTCCCGTACCGGGATAAAGGGACGACGATGACGGGGTTCAAGGACTGGTTAACGCAGATTAGCGGAGCAATTTGTCACGCTCCGACAGGCCGCCGCCCGGTCGCTTCCCCTGCCCGCCGTTGCCGTCGTCGTCGTCGTACCGTCCGCTTCTGCCTCGCTTCACCCCTTCTTCGGGATGCTTCTTCTGTCCCTTATCGGCCTAGCAGGACCACTTCTCCCGCGTCTGTCCGCCAGACTCCATTAAATTCGAAAGTCAACTGTGAAATTGGGATCCTCCGCGACGAACTCGTGCAATCCGATAAATTTTCCTCGTCGTTGTCGTTTGAAAGAATACATTTAAAAAGACGAGAGAAAATTGCTTTGTAACATTAACGAAGTATTTGAATCGATTTAATTGTTTATATATATTGGCAATCCGATATATACAAGATCTAGTGATTTTGTACAATACATTATCCTATTTCTTTGGTAAAGTGACGTAAGCAATTAATAAATCCAGTAAATAAATGAAGGTAAAATATAAACTAAGATTTGCCATCAATTATAATTTTCAATCTGTTCTGGAATAAAGTTTTGAATAAATTCTCTCCAAAATATCATATAAGTTTTATATTCGTTTTCGTATATTAATCACACAGAATTCAGAAATATTTTCTAAAAATAAATTTTTATGAAATGTTTGGAGCAATATATATGCATTTAATAGCATTTACTTCTATAGCCGTGTTATAGTACTTTAATTTTCTCATACGTAAATTAATGCATCGCAGAATCCCGTAGCTCGCGCGTATCGCTTCGCAATTGCATTAACATTATTCAAAACGACGTTAATGAGATGTTGGAAGAGTTTCATTCTCATGTCCCGGCTAAGACATCCCTTAGTTGTCACTTTTGCAGGAATCCTCGTGTATCGTCGTACACGCAAATAGCCCGACAGCTCTCAAAATTGCACGATCGTCGGAGAAGAAGTCCTCCTTCTAGCGTCTAAAATTAGAACGAGGAAGAAGCGAGAGAGGACTAGCGAAGCGTCAAGGGAACTAAGATGCGGTCGGACGAACACCGGACGTGAAAAAATATCGCTCGAGAGCGATGTAGCGTGGAACTTTAAAGAAGACAGCAGCGCGGGAAATACATGTCGACTTTTTTTCGCCTACAAATAACTAAATGGACAACACTATCCAATGTAAGGTATTGTAAAAATTTTCTCTCAAATTGCAAAGATTAATTCCGTGATTACATCGCAAGTGTCCGTGTAATAAACTCAAATAAACAAAATTATTTTTAATAATTATAATACAAATTTATATCTTTCATATATAATTTTATCTCTCTATATTTTTAATTATTTTTAATTAGTTTTAATTATTTTTTTTTTTTATTAAATGGCAAGTAATAAATTTTCGCGATCATGTCAATTAAGATGAGAATTAAGATGAGAGACTCTATATTTGATGTAAGAAGGCTACTTATTGAAAGAGAATTATTAGTTAAATAAAAAAATAATAAATATATATTAAAATTTATATTTTGCAAAAACTTAAATACTCGTAATACTCGCACTCCCTGTAATATGTGCGCTCGTAATAAATTTTTTAATTAAAATCAAAGATTTTTCTATTTTAATCGATTAAATCCTAACTGAAATGTGCACCGTTTAAAGCGTCACGCGTTTTTTATTAGTTAATTTGCCGAGATAAGCGCGGCGTTTCGACCATACGACCTATTCGTCGGATCTCTCTAATCGCGAGAACGTCAATTACGCTAGCCAAGTAGTCAGCGCCAGAAACAAAAGAATTTCATGACAGATGAATTTGTTATTCACCTTCGTGCACGCTGCCGGCGCGTCGATGTCGGCGATGCTGGACGCGATTATGGACGACGCGGCCACCGGTAAACTTGTTCGGGTCGAGGATATTCTCGACGGAGAATGCGAGGCACCGCTTGTTGTTCGTCTGCACCGTGCTAGTAGCGGTCGTGGTGATGCTACCTGTCGACGTGCCGGTGGTGGTGCGCGCCACGTTACCGGAAGTGCACACCGTCATGACGGCCGAGCCGGTAGCGCCGTGTCCGGATATATACACTGACGTTCCGTGGCCGGCGGGCCCACCACTTTGTACACAAGTGAAAGGATGCACCCCGCGATTGGCGAACGGATGTACAAACTGATCGGATGCGACGCCTCTCGACGAGGGTGCCGTGAGATCTACCGGGCTACTGGGATTGCTCTCGTCGGCATCCTCTCGACACACGTCGACTTCGATGTCACCGTCTTCGTGGTAGTTGCCGTTTCGGTGTCTCTCGGATGGTCGACCATCGTCCTCCTCCTCCTCTTCTTCGTCTTCCTGCTCTTCGTCATCCTCGTCGTCCACGATGACGTTCCTTCCAGCCGGCGAGTTTCGCTCGTCCTCGGCATCGTCCTCTTCCTCATCCTCCTGCTCTTCCACTTCCTCGACATCGTTCGGCCTCTTTTCCCTACTTTGATCTATGTCATGGTACTGCTCCTTGTCGACCGCGGTGACGGATCGCAGGATCGGCGAGCTCGACGGCGACTGCTGTTGTCGCATGCCGTCGTACCTCGGGAAGGACTCGCTTGTACGTACGAGCAACACGGGCCTCCTCTCCTGCGGCGGCAGTGATAGACTAGCACGCATGTCGGCCTCTTCCCGCGGTAGGACGATCGGTCCTAGAGGCGACGCGGTCCTGCCTTCTTGCATTCTCCACATTACCCGCTAGTAAGAGAGTGATCTCTTCCTTTACCTGATCTCGCGTATCTTCATCCTCACTCGCGCAACTTACGGCGATTGTTTTCACGATATCCTTTTGTATATATTATTTCCGATTGAAGGAATACTGTAAAGCCCTTCCAAGCCGACCGTAGTCGGAGTTTCATGTTAATGCAGATCCATCATATCGCGTCACACTTTCCTTTCTCGAATGTCACTGTTTTGCCGTGATACGGTCGATGTTGACACTACGCACGACACTTAGATCGACGAATCCGCGATGCGATGGGTCAATGTGGCCGGAATCGCTCTCCCGCACTTTTCTCACGATCAAGATAAAACTGCGTCGTCGAGGAACGCCCGCGACGAACGGTGGATTTAAAATTATCCCTCGCGGCATGGGCGCGCGATTAGCAATGTCTTTGGTGACCCGTCGCGGCGCGCGTACCGTGGCAGCTACTCTCGGGAGTCTCGCGTAGAGCCATGGTGGCAGAATTGGTGGTATATCGGCGTATTATTAGCGCCGAGGAAGAGAGCGGTGGCATCGTGGGTCCGAGTGGAACGGCAAAAGCGAGGGGGTTTGTTCCGCCTCGGCTAGGCGTGGTTAAACCCCCGCTCGAAGCTACCTTCAACCGCCAATGGGCGTACCGGATGACTCTCCCCGTCCGGGGGTTGCGCGCACACACGTGCTTTAAACACGCTCCGTAACCGCATCGCGGAGAATGCGTCACTGTGTTGGTTCCGCGCGCATCGCTGCGCACGTGTAAACGTATATATACACGTATACGCACACGCATGTACCCACACCCTCGAGGCGGTCTACGTACACGAGGATACCGCGGCCTGAATGGACGAGGCACGAACACGCGGACGAGCCGCGTGCGGACGTCTCTCGCGGCGGAGCTTTCGCCAGATACTCGGGTATGTACACGCGAGTACCCCAACTTTTGTCCCTCCGCTATCTTCCCCGCGTCCCTCTTGTCACGGTGCCCCGCGACTCCCCGCCCTTCTCCGCGATCGGACCGGCTAAAGTGGTTTGTCTTTGATTTAACCACCACATAGAGAGAGAGAGAGAGAGAGAGTGAGCGGCATCGACAAAGGAACGCATCTCTTTCCGCGCGCGCGACGTCGACGTTCGTTGCGCTCGTTTCAAGGTAGAAAGGAAGGAAGGTAGGTATAGAACTCGTGTGGAGGAATTGCATGCTCGACGCATGTATACGGGATCGCAAAACGCTCGGTGGGTTTGGCGATGATCGTCGGTGGTGGTGTCGGCGGTGAGGGCGGCGCATCGCGGCCTCTTCAACGAGTTTATGTATAGCGATTTCCCCGTATGTATAGGACGGAGAGTATAATTGTGGTGGATACACGACACACGCGTATACACACATTATTTCTCTCTCTCTCTCTCTCTCTCTCTCTCTCTCTCGCGCGCGAACCGGGAGCGAGGTGGTGATGGTACTGACGATCAAATCAGAACCAACACAACGATCGGACGGATGGACGAACAGAGAGCTGATACGAGAGCTGGTGCTCTGATGCTGCTGCTCCGCTCTTAACTCGGCGCACGGATATTGTTTACCCGACCATTTAGGTAATTGCTGGCCTACCGCCCTGCCAGCCAATCGAACGTAACCGGCTGATGCGTCTGCAATACTGATCTCTCTCTCTCTCTCTCTCTCTCTCTCTCTATCAACAATGTGAGCTTCTTTATCACTCTCGTAATCTTCGGCTCTCCTAGTTTCACTCTCTAATATATCTCTGTCTCTCTTTTCTTCTCTTCTTCTCTCGCAACGTTTCCCCGCCGATTTTCCAATCATTATCGATTTAGCTCTGGACCAATTGTTCGGCGAAACTGATACCGCTATTGTTGCAGTGATCGATTCTTTCCAGGAAATTGGCGAGATACATGCGCTTTGCCAGAAGATTGTAGCGGTGAAGTGTTTTGACAGTTTTAATGATTGTCGTTGTGTATTGTTCCAATGTTGCATTTAGAGATAAATGACCGATTGACACGACACGTCAAGCTTCTGATAAGCGTATCGAGCGCATGTGACTAAACTTTGTTAAAGTAATTAAAAATATGATTGGGCCTAGAATTGCTTTATAGATGATCAGGAATTTATGTATGTGTTGCGCTTGCTTGCAAAGACGCGCATACTTTGTCCTGTGAAATTATAACCGTAACGATGATCGCATTAGATGACAAATTGGATTAAGTGTGGCTCGACTAATCCTCAATTGTACCACCTCATTATTTGGTTAGCGCTCGAGCGAGGTAACGGCGCGGTAGCTGAGCCGCGCGAGAAGGTATCGCAGTGTGTTATCGTGTTTCGCGAAAACTAATTATCGCCGTAGTTAATGCGATAATAGACCTTTTATTCATCAAGTTCAACCGTTTTGTTAGCCGCGTATATTATATAATGCAACGCAGCTTGTCCCCTGCACATACGGATCTTTCGGAATAGCTATTACGCTCTTCTCATTTATGTATTCTTCGACTAGATTCAAACTTTTTCTTCCTAAAAAAAAAATTCATGTTTCTTTTCTGCCAATATTTTAATATTACAAAAGTTTTGATGAATTATTCTCAAGCGAGTAGATTATGTTAAAGCAAAATTAAAAAAAAAAAAAAGCTTAATTGGTGCAAGCTAATTAACTCGTAACTTTTAAATCGAGAATTTATTGATGACTATAAATTAAAGTCGCAGCTGAAAAAACTCGGGACAATTTTGGAACACCCTTTGCATTGTCGAGATGGGAGAAGGTAATCGTAGAAGTATGCGCTTCTCATTCCCTCTTGTCACGTGAACGAACGAACGTAATAATTCACAGACCCCCGTCTACAAAAATATCATCTTCACGATGCCCGTTCTTGGAAACGTCGTTCTAAACTCGATGTCAATTATCCGCGAACAAATGAGCATGGTTTTATTCATGTCACTTATTGTTAGGGCCGATTCAGTCGACATCGGTCTAATCCTCGTTCGTTATATACCTTTTTCTCTTCAAGTTATATTTTTTTCAATCGAATAATCAGAGAAATTGCTTCTTAATTTTCCCAATCTTTATGATATAAAGATATCAAATAATATCGTAAGCTAAAGTGCATCAATTTCTTTAACAAGAACTGCAAACCAATATTTTAATTAGCGCGGAGAGTAAAAAATTAATGTACTTAGTCGGCATCACGTACGATGAATCGAGGTCATTCGCGGTGAATTTCGTATGCATGCAATGTTTGTCACTCGATTTGTAGTACGTCGAAACATAATTAATAATTCAGGACGCTAATGTAACGCGCACTAGTGCACGCCATGCACGTACTTTCGAACACGTCGCTCATCTCTGTCCGAAGCGATAAACGTAACATGCAAAACCACCGCGAATGGATCCCGAATGGATATTGATTAAACGCCCTCAATGAAGATCCCATTGTTGATGATCGAGGACGGAAAAGCGTTTCTCCGGTGTCATTATGGCGCAGGTGAGCTTCGTGCTGGTGGATTACTCTACCTGCCAAAGTGATGAGGGTTTAGGCGGGGGGTCCCTAATAGTTTCGAAACGGTACGCGAGTCGGGAGGTTAAGCTAGTTGGCGAGATAGACGCGTAGCACGGTGGTGGGCGCGACGACGAGAGGGGGAGGGGGTGAGGGGGGGATTTGATAGAGCGATCGAGCGGGCGAGCGGGATGAGAGACGGAAGGAAGGAACGGGGGATAGATGCATCGAAGGTTGGGGGGAGGGGAGACGCACCACGGCGCAGGGAGATCGGACAGACCAGCCGTGACCAATTTGCGCCCGTTCGTGCTCCCGATTCTGATCCCGCGATTCTACCCCGTCCGACACACGGATACACACGTACGCAGTGGTGCGAGAGAGTACCGGCGTGCGCGCCGTTGTGGCATATACATATATCGAGACCCCTCGATCTTCTCTTCTCGATACCCATGCATGCCCCCCCTCTCCCCTCCCCCCTCTCCCTCCTACCCTCTCACTCGTTTGCCCACGCTTGTCTCCTCTCCCCACCCCTGATCCGCGCGCCTACGTCGGCACCCTATACTGCCAAGAGATATTCGTCACAGAAAGTCGCGTTGTGTCGCTCGGTGAGCAGGCCACCCCAAAAGTTTCACGCCTATCTGGACCGGCGGCACCATCTATTTGCGCCACGATAATTGGCCAATTAAAACCGGGCGAGAGCGTTCGAGTTACCTGCCATCCGATAATTATACGGTGTCCTCGCGGCGGTTCGACCACGTATCCACGCGACCGGGCGTGGGTGGCGGCGACGAATGACGATGGGAGAGGATGAGAGGAGGGAGGGAGGGAGGGAGGGAGGGAGGGGGGGAGATGGAGAGAGGACTCGGTCGGTGGGAGTTGGATGCGGGAGGAAAGGTTCCTACGGAGGGCCGAAAGGCGGAGGATGGAATCGACTATTCCGATCACGTGGCTTCGGATTCTACGGTGTGGTCCTCCTGGTCTTTCCTCCCTCACCCGCTCATCCCCTCCCCCTTCCTTTCCCCCGTTTCTCGTAGCAATCCCCGGCGCGGCCACGCGGCTCTCCTCTCGTTCTCTCGCTTACTATCCTCCTCCGCGTAAATCAATGCGGACAGCACGCCCTTTCCTTAACCTCGTGACGCATGACTGGAACACTCCTTGGTGCCACGTTTAGTCGCGACACTTAACGAGATAGATACTCTGCCAATAGATCCTCAACTTGAGTGTCAATGGCAGATATTAGCGCGATAAATTTTTTAAAAAATCTTGAAAAGTTAGTAACAGTTATAAATAAAAAATATACTGCTTGTAAATTATTACTAAATATTATATGTCCTTTAAAGGATTAAAACAACTGCCTAATGAAATGTATCATTTGCTGCGATTACATAAATTGCCAAAGGATAAGTATAATTTACAGATTGCAAAAATCTTAATTAAATACTACATATATGATACTGCGAAGACACGATGCATTTCTTGATTTTATATACAATTTATTTCTCTATATAATATTATATATATAATTTAATATTAAAGAATATTAAAAAAGGTTATAAAAATTTTTATCCATTATTATTAAAATAAAAAAAAATTATGAAGAAACAAAACGATTATATATCGCGAAAGTTGATTTAATAGACAAGTCGAGCAGAGAAAAATAAGTTCGTGATACACAACTCATTAAGAAGCTCCTCCTCTGATTTACTTTGCGACCAAAATGATTGATCGTTTATCCCTAATTAGAGATTGGGGAGCTTCTAAAAAAGTAGACGAAATTACGCGTGACACGAGCGGAAATTAGGTTTATGAAGAGCAGAATGATATATGGCCGTTATACTTCAGTAATGTTAGCGACAACGGTGCCGAGATAACTATATCCAGTGACAGCTCTATTTCAGAAAATCTTAATGCCTCTATTTCGCGGTAATAACGCTAATTACGACGGCAATTGGCATTGCCGCGTTATCGCTTACGATCTATATTTCATCGTGAAAAACATAACACCCCGGCGAAGCCGTGCTACTAACGAGCTCCTAGCGGCATTAAATGCTTTTAAATGAGAACACATACGGGGTGCCCCACAAACATTTAATTTTGTCATGACAAATATTTTGACAATCTTATAATTATGTGTTAAATATTAATAACTTTTCAGTAAATCGAGAAAGTGAAAAGTTTATTAAGACAACTTAGTATTTTCTTTTTATATATATTAATATATAAATATATTAGATATTTAATATTTTATTAAATTATTATTTATTATATCATATATTATAAAATTTATTAAAATTAATAAATATAAATAATAATATATAAATTAATAATATTAATAAAATAAATAAAAAGTATATAATTATATAATTAAAAATTGAACTGTCTTTTCATTTGTATGTAAATCGATTGCAGTTTTTTAAAAATATCAAATCTGAAATCTTTGATTATATATTAAAATATTTAATACAAATGAAATATTGAAAAGATGTCTTTTTTCAAATTCTGTTTAATGAAAAATCCACATGAAATTTATTGCAGAAATTTTCATTAAAATTAAAAGATTGACCCCCGATGGGAGAGATCAGCAGATGAACAATGCAAAATCGATGTGTCCATAAATACTATAAATGCAATTTCGCGGCTTTTGTATAAAGTTGCGATACATCTTTACGTGCATTGGGA
Source organism: Cataglyphis hispanica (assembly GCF_021464435.1). Taxonomy (NCBI): domain Eukaryota; kingdom Metazoa; phylum Arthropoda; class Insecta; order Hymenoptera; family Formicidae; genus Cataglyphis; species Cataglyphis hispanica. Next base: position 1,809,151 of record NC_065971.1, read on the forward strand.
AAGCACCGCGTATTACTATCTGCTCGCGCGAGTCCGTTCTCTCATTTACAGTCGCACTTTTCCTTCTGGCTGCTGCGCTGGCAGAGGCGAGTATATGCGCATAGGAAACAACACAATGACGTCGACTGTGTAATCGCGTGAACGTTAATTGTTAGCGATTACCCGCCCGCAATTAGCATTTCCTATAGGCTATTGAGCATCGATTAATGTAAATTATTAAGTGCAATTTCTCTCGTGTTTAAACGTCGAATGTTTCGAACGACGTTGTACGCACCGGGGTGGGCCGGATGTGCGAATGAGTGTGTTTCACACTTTCACGCGGAGCTTGTGTGTTATTCGCGCACGAAAATGTAAAATATATGTTACCTCCGTTCCATATCACAGCGTGACGGAAACAAATGCCAGGCGAATTTCCATCACAATGGGAAAAAATATATTATGCTGTGCTGTGCTCGAAAAAAAATTATCGCATTATATATTCGATTCGATGGTCTACAAAAGATGTTTGCTTAACGCTGTTACCAAACCATTTATTAAGCATGGTTCAAAAAAAAAAAAAAAAAAAAACGAAAGAAAAATACGAGAGTTCTCTCGATATAAATGCGGTCAGAAAAGTCTTTGTCATACGAAACGGATCGCGTAGATGAAAAGCAAAGAATATTTTATTAATATCGCCATGTATAATGAAGAAAATAGTGGCGCTATTTTCCGGATAGTACAACATCGAGGAGGAGAACGATTTTCAAACTGTGGAGGTATGGGATATCGGGGATGGGTCGCGTGCGAAGGAGCGAATAGAGACCGAAAGAGGTGATTACACATGGCTATATCGAGCTCCGATATATATTTATTTTTTATATATATACAGAATGTATATACGTACAGAGTGTATATATATATATAATATTTTTTACTCTTTTCATATATAATATATTTTTATTTTTTCATGTATCTGTATAATATCTATATAATCTATATAATAATATATAATAATAATATATAATAATATAATAATCTATATAATAATCCATATAATATATATACAATATATTATATACAGATACATGAAAAGAGTAAAAGGGGCGCGAATACATACATATATATATATATATATATATATATATATATATATATATATATATATTATGTCGCATTAGGCGCGGGGATGGCAGTCTGGGTATCGCTTACGCGTTATTATTACAGCGATACGACACGCCATGGTGTCAACCGTGACCTCCCATGGGGACTCCACGCGATATCATATACAATGTAGGTACCAACTGTCACACCATCGCCGAACATTGGGGATCCCATGGAAACCGGCTAGGCGTGCTTTATGGTGCGTCAAATTAAAAGATTCCCTCCTTTGCGTTCCCTAACTGCGATCTGATCCACTTGCGATGCGATATGTATCCCGCCGTATGAATCCCACCTACGTGAAGCTCGCTAGCACGCGCGTACACGCGCCTTTTACACTGGCTGGCTGGTCTCATAACGCCTAATACAGCGACGCCGAGTAACGTCCCGTGAGACGGGCGACTTTAATTCGCGACTAATGGCACATTAATGGCGGCAACCGTGAAATCTAGGTTACACCAATCGAACAATCATGTACTTGTTCGTAAATGTAACAGAAATTTTCGAGAATATAGAATTAAATCGGTATACACTTTCGAAGTTTCAGACTAATTCTTAAATCATTTCATCTTTACATTACATTCGGCATAAAATGTAAAATAATAAGATTTTAAAGAATAAACTGTTTTATTCGCGAAAAAAATATTTGATTTTTCTGTTGAATTGATGTGTGTATTCTAGGAAAATTGTCAATTCTTTTTTTCTATTTTAGTCTACTTTATTTTAAATTCCATCACATTTTTTATATTTTTTTATGTCATATAATATAATTTAATTTCTCTTTTTTCCTATACAATGTATATGTATATTGTATATGTGTGTGTGTGTGTATATATAAGACAAAAGTTGTTCTGCATAATATTTCGCGATGTCTAACGAGAGCGAATAATTTTCAGTTTAATTTACGATTAATGGCACGTTTAATAGAGGATGCGAGTGTAGTAGTGAAATTCACAGTTGTCCACATACTTAACGACATCGTGTGCCGCTTGTGCGAACAACTCGTACGTGAAATGTATACGGCTTTGCCAAACGTTGCGTCGTGCCAGACGTCTTTCTGGCGAAAACGCCGCAAAGTGGCTAAGCTCGACTTGTGAAATACATGTCGAGCGGGGTCCTCGCTATGGCAGTAGATAGACGACTAATAGTTGAAACTATTGCGAAATTTGTTGATGGAGGGAGTTCCGCTCAATAGAGACGTGCATAATGCTAATTCATACTTCACATTCGTCACATCTTTGCACCAGCTAAGTAATGATGCTCTTAAGACTTTGGCGCGAATCCCGGGATGCATTAACTCTTTCCAGACTTCTGACATGTATATGAACTGTTGAATATTCTTAGGAGATTGATATCGAAAATTAGGATGTCAAATGACGTAAATCAATTATGCGTAGTGTATAAAATAATTGTCCTGATTCTCAAAAAGAGTTGCGTCAAAAAATTAAGAGTACGCAGATATGTCAAATGTATTTTATGATTTATTGTTTTAATGATTTTTTAAATATTTATGTAACGTAGCTTGTACTTCTTGTGAGTGTGACATTATTTATATAAAAACAACATAAATTATACTCTAAAAGAAATGAAAAGAATAAGATTTTTGTACACTAAATTTATAAAGTTAATCTAGAAAGCATTTTTCATTTTAATTACAATTCAACATTCGTGAAAAGTTGAGAGTTCACTTTTCCATACATCTGTCGTAGGAAAATAAATTAGCTCTGTCATAGGTCGTAATTCTTTAATTTTCAGTCTTAAGTCTCTCGGTGATTAAATCTCTGTTCGAGCACGGCCCACTTGAAATGGACCGAGAAATAAGATTTCTTTATCCCACATTTACGCGCTCCGTCAACTCGTTTGCGCAGCGTCGTCGGAAAAATCCCGTCGCGCCGCGTTTCGTTTCATCGGCCGTCGCGGGAAAGAACTTTCGCGGAGCTACTTTTGTTCGCGCAAAAGCGGCATATATCGTACTTCATAATTTTCGATTCGCTCGCGATTTCGTTTGCATCCAACCGTGTCCGTTGCGAGAGAAATGGAGACTCGGCGTTTGAATTCTTAACGATCGCGCGCGTATTAACGGCGCGGTTGGTCGCAGTTTCGCGCGAAACTTACGGCCGTGTCCCGCTCGCGGCTCGTTAGTAAAAATAATTTTCTTCCTCCATCGCGACGTCGCGATGGAGAGGAATAGAGGGGCGGAGAGGCCGTACAGATGACTCGTTGCATCCAGGGACGGAGGCTGAGTTTTTGGAGCTAATCTTTCTGCGAAGAAACTTCTGCAAGAGAATCGTAGCAACACTCGAGGAGATTTTATTTTTCTATTTAATAATAGTTTGTAAAATTTGATAAAAGATGATAAAAATTTGACAAATAATGTTTACGAATTCTGGAGATGCCAGAATTAAAAATCACAGGAGACTTGTATTTTAGACGGTATATAATTTTATAAAAGATGAAATATTTTTTACACGAGATTATTTCGCCGATACAGTCGAGGATCAGAAACTAGATTTTTCTTGTAGATTTGCCCCTGGATGGATCCCTCTCGGGCGTTCACTCGCGAGTCAGATGATCGTTTGTTCCGAAGCGACGCGTCTTGACGAGGAACGAGGAGAAGACGCGGCGTGCAATGTAAACGAACGAGTCTATAAGTCCGCGTCGGTTCTCTCCGCGGCGCGAATAAACTCGGACGTTTCTGGCACAAGATCCCTCGGTCGGATCTTTCTCTATTTCGCTGTCTCGGAAGCCGAACGCTCCTTTACTCTCTCTCTCTCTCTCTCTCTCTCTATCTCTCTCTCTCTCTCTCTCCTCCTTCCCGACCATCGTCCTCCCCTTTTTCTCGCGCTTCTTGGACGTTCGCCTCTTCAAAGTGTCAAGTGACAAACGGTCCCGCTACCGAGTAGGCGTAGTCGTCGGGGTGGATATAATTTGTCAGGAAATCACCCAATTAGCCTCCCAGTTATGCGGCCCAACAGATTTAACCAATTAGTTTAGCTATGCGAGCCCTAATACATTTCCACGCCGCCGGCGACTACCAGCCGCAGGCGATTCTCCCTCAGTCCGCCTGTCAACCCTCTCTCTCCCTCCACTCCTCTCACATTCTCACTCTCTCTCTCTCTCTCTCTCTCTCTTTCTCTCCAGCCTTTCCTCGCTCTTTCGCTCTAATCCTTTCTCCGTTCAATCGCCGTATTTTCGTCTCTTTCTCTCTTTTTCTCTTTTCTCGTCGCACTTCTCAACCGCTGCACGATATTAGGCGGTTATAGTGATCTCTCGATATAGTATAAAGGACTTCATCGTCGTCATGGACGACGACGGTGATCACGATGATTGTGGCCGTGCACAAATTGCGCTTTTGCATTTACGCATGTTACGCATATGCGACGCGCACACGTGCAACCGCGGAGGAGTGACGAAGGGGCTGCAGTTGACGTCTATCTCTATAGAGACTGCTCACACGCGTGACATAGTAAGTGGGGGAAGGGAGAGAGGCGAGGGGAGGGCGCATAGAGTCGAGAGGTGAAGCAATTTGTCTCCCTAATGAGATGTCACCCCGTCTGTACGCGTTGAGATGCGGCCAGTAAGGAGGCGAACGATCATCCCTGAAACCGATCGAGCAGAAATTGCCTGTTCCACTCATTCTCCTGAGCACCCTCTTTATGGGAATCTATATGGATATATTATCGTTTTGACGGATCACTTAGGTATGTCCCCTGAGAATTCAATATCGCGCTGATATATATTTGTGATGTGTACCAAGAAACATTTTTAGTTTAAATAAAATTGTTCTTTATGGGCGAGATGAAATGATAAAAGTGATCTTTTTAAACATAGATAAAATAAATAAATACGATAAATGTAGTACGTTAAATCGGGTCTGAAGATTGAGTTTTTTTTTTTGAAATTATAAAGGAAATGTCTACTTATACTCTTTAATTATAAAAAAGACTCTTGATTAAGATTAAAATTAATTGGCATCAAGGAAAGCGGTTGTAAATAAAAGAAAAAGTTTAAAGCTTAAGAGAAGTTAGAGAATCTATCATTAGAATTTAACGTAATGAAGGTGAAAAGCCATGCATGGGAGAATGAAAAATTCTGACTAAAAATAATGAAGGCACAATAACGCGGATAATGTGTAAAACAATCCCCGTATTGACTTTCTGATCATATGACTGCGCGTTTCCAAACGTTCGCCGGTGTAAAATATAATAAACCGTATATAAAATATTCAAGTAATGAGCAATGGACGAAAGAGTACAAATTGTTCGCGAGAATGAAAACATAAATACCGTTGAAAAATTCACGTCCACGAGCATTATTGCCGCACAAAAGAACGGTGTCTGTGTACGTTGCGCTTTTTATCTGCCATTATGGTCGTGGTCAATTGCCCGTTATTACCTTACACAATTATTGGCGAACGTTAAAAATTTCGTTCAATAAAATTTATATATTGAACATCGCGTGTTCTGTGGAACAGCATTTTCGAGGATATCTCGCGTAGAAACAAACTTAGGGACACGCTTTAATCGTAGGAAGAGAGATACCAACAAGATTGATCGGGCATAGTTATATAGTATGGGTCGAGAGGATGGTCAATGGGATCGGTTCAGGTACAGGATTGCTCTGCTTGATTCTAATTGAATCGTCCTTTGGCCTTTCTCTAAGCGATCGCAGTCCCGTTGACCCGCTGTTGCTGACGAGCGAGATGTTTTACCCTCCCAGGCTCTTCTATTACGCGCACCCGGTTAGAGGTTCTCCAAACGCAGATCACTAATCTTATCTTAAACACAATCGATTAGATCATCTTCCGTAATAAAAAAAAGTAGGATTCCTGACTATATTACGTCATTAACAGCCACGTCATTTTATGATTCTGAGCTTTTAACGCTAGTTTAAGATTGTGCGTCATTCATATTTCTAAGAAGTTGCAAAAATTATTTTGATGCCTTTTTTTCAATATTTCTAAAATTTATGATATAAATACTTTTAAGGATGTATATGTCATATATCCTTAATATTAACGAAAGCATTAACAAAATACTAAAAATATTAACAAAAATATTAACAAAATATTAACAAAAGCATGAAAATTTCATAGACTGTTCTACTATTTCTTCTGAATATCTGTGCAAAAACTGAGCACAATTCTCATAATGATTTGAAAGTTATTTAAGTTTGAAGTTACTATTGATTCTTATGAAAAATCGCGTATTGTATCACTTATTGACAAATTTGACAAGGAAAAAATATTTCCAATGAAATAAAAATTTTCACAAAATTTATATTAAGGAAACTCTAATAAATATTTGTGCAAAACTTAATTTAGATCCACTTATTCGTTTAAAAGTTATTTATTAAAAATTGTAGAAAAATATTATCTGTCTGTTTCTTTTTTTCTGTAAATTTTTCGTTTTTCATTGTTTCTTGCAGTTGATTTCGAAGAGTATTCACGAAAAATTTTTGCCATAAATTAAGAAAAATATTAATTACAATTATTTTCATTTACCAAGATGTCAAAATCCACATTATTTTGTGATACTTTAATTCTTTTCATAATCCAGATTTATTTGTTTAATTTTTTAAACAGTATAAATATAAGAAATATGTTTTTGTTTAATTTTGACAGTTTATTGCTATTATTGCATATCCTTAATATATTTTTATGATAAATGCTCTTTATATACAAACCCTTATATTTTATTAACTTTTAAAAATTCTATACAATAAAAAAAACAAGCATTTGTTTTTAAAACAGATGTAAACCAAACAATGCAACGTGCAAATTTTCTATAAAAATATATGTGTAATTATTTAATATATGTATTTATACAATATTTAAAAAAAAATCATGGATCTTGGAAACAACTACATAATTATTATTTTTATTTAATCTTGTAATGAATGGAAATGCCCATTTGACAAATGTAAATATAAAAAATTGTAAACATTTTTTAAAACATTTTTACTGCTCAAATATTAATATTCACGTATCGCATAATGCCATTCCTGTGCCGTGAGAAAATAATTTATATTGTAAATACTCTTTTGGTTGGGAATTATATATAAAAAAATAATACTTATTTCACTGTAGCTCTTATATAGCTCTTTGTCGAAATTAGTCAGGTGCTTTTTTAGGCACATTTGTCTGATCAGAATCTCGATTCGAACAGGTATCGCGAAAGAAGCCGCGCTCATAAAAGACTATCAGTCAGGTATTTATATTCTCGCTGGTTCGTTCGCACGTGTCGCCCACGATACGTAAGACGCGCGTTCCAATCTCATCAAAATCATCTCCCCCTTTTAGAATCGAGCGAAAGCGGCGCGCACGCGTGGGTATTAAATTAATGTAGTCGACTCCGTAGCCGGCGATTAAACAAAGGGTGAAAATTGAGCACCCTCCCCCGCAGTTCAGTGCCGACGGTGAACACCCAACGGGCGGCACGCATACAACTTTAGGGGAGGGGGGGATCGACTATATAATACATACATACAGATATAGACGCACACATCTATACATTTCGCATGCCTCAGTACGCATCCCGCGCAACACAATCGACCGTGTCTGCGTAAAACGCCGATTTGCGCATACATACATACAAACGGGTTTTCGCACACTGCACTCACGGTAGTCTCACGCTCGAGTAACTGCAGTGTGTGTATACGCGACGAAAAGCGTGCACGAGTGTATGTATTTGTGTCTGAAACGCATATATGCAGGAACGAGTAAGCTATACGAGAAAGGAGGTCCTCTCATATATATATATAAAGTATCTAAGCTGCCTGCACTTTTTTTGATATACAAATCTGTGAACCCTAGTGCAGTTTAAATTTGTCCTCAACAAAAATATTCGTTCACCGATATTGATAATAAAATTTAAATAAACATTTAATCGTTTTCCCCAAATTTTAAGCAGACTTTATATTAATAAAATTTTTTAAAATTGATCACAAGAATATTCACAGAACAGAATGTATTAAGACGTTATTACTAGTTCTTGTTAGGAAAATGTCGATTTCACGCTGATAACAGGAATCCACAGACGCAAGAAAGCCCGGGACACCCGGTATGCGGCGCGCCCGCGCGCCTCTATACCTATGTACACATTGGGCGGCCGCCGTGGGGTGGTCGGGTGGTGGGTAACGGGCTTCGTTCGTTGAATGCGGTTTAATATTAATGGAACTGATGATAAGCAACGCAAACAAGCGTCGAGTCTCCCGGGAGAGATCTGCCTTCTGTTAGCCGGCGTACAGCGGAGGGAGGCTCGACACATACGCGCGCGCCACGCACACCGACGAGAGGAGATCCGCGCCGCGCCAACAGAGGCTACCGTCATTCGTGGTTGCCGTTGCAGCGCGGCAACCCGGGCGGCGTAGGGCGCGCAACTCCCGAAAGGGCAGAGGGAGAGAAAGGAGCGCTGCCTGGCACACATACACACGCAAATACGCATACACACACACACACGTAACGTGTAACTGCGATCGTTTACGCGCGTATATATCCCGCACGTGCCCCGGGGTACGCGTTCCCGTAACGCGTCGGTGTAAATCAGCGAGAAAGAGGAAGGGATGGGGGCAAGAAATGGAAGGATAATCGTTCGCCGCTACTTATATACATACTTTGAACGCGTCAGAGTCCCCGTCGCGGGACCGCTGCGGATTTCGCCCCGCCGACCTATTCGCTTACCGATACCCGTTATGAAGCGAGTGTGTTTGCTCGCCAAATTAGAAAACCATCGACGAGCGACCCGCCGAAGGGAGTGTACGCGCGCAGGCTGCGAGTCTCGTGGCAAGTGGTCGCAATCAGTCGACAGTAGTCCCGACTACTGTTCTCCTTGAAATAACACGGGGGATACGCTTGGCCAAAACGCATATAAAGGTAGGCGTCGACCAGAGCCTCTCATTAATGCAATGCTATACAGTTACTTTTAAACTCGACATTGTATTTTATAACGCGTCTCTCTTTTTATTCTTTATTTCTGTCTGCGAATAAAATTTATTTTAAAATTCTTATAATTAAATATATATATCGCGAGCAAAATATTTTTTAAAAAACAAATTTAAGGGATCTTAATTTAATTTTTTTTTAAATTGTTTTTTATCAGAATACACTTGAATTTTTGTACGTTTGTTATCGTAAGTTTTTTTTATGAACTAAATGTCATGACTAATTTTTTCGTTTTACAATGTAAAAATTATTTTAGCTACAATACTTTCATAAAGAACATATCAAAATTTTTTATTCTATACAAAGATGGGATAACTTAATAGAGCATTATGCAAGGCTACTGTGATCGCCAAGCCGCGAGATTACAGCGGATAATAGCGCGCGATACTCAGCGATTCGATGCAAGTTTAAAACTCACCACAAAAGGCCGGGTTAATCGAGAGCCGGGGCTTTGTTCCGCGGCATACGGAATAATGTGGGGAGGGGGAGGGCGAAGTAGGTAGGTAATATTCAAGCGAAATCGCGGGTAATAACATCAAGGATTTTCGTAGCCCGCCACCGACTCGGCTCGACGCGCGCGAAGCTATGAATTCTCGCGACTCGTAGGAAAAAGCGTACCTTGCTTACCCCGTGCACTTTGAAATAACGAGTTTGAAAAAAAAAACAAAACAAAAAGAACGGTCAAAAATCGAGCAATACATAAGCTCGGCCCGGGGAAACGCGATGGCGCGCGCGGAGGCCGCAGTGCGCGCGGGGCTCATATCGTATTAATAGGCAATCCGGACAGCCGAGGGGTGTCATAAACTCAACCCCCTAATACTCGCCTAAACTACCTCGGTTAAATAATGGAATCCCTATTCCCACCTCCTGCCACCGCCGCCGCCGCCAACCGTTGCCTCCGCTACATTTCTCTCCGCGCCGGCTCCTTGTTTGCCGGCTCCCAAACCACGAGCACGAATCGTCTCGTCGTGCTACTCCGCGGGGTTTCGCACACCGAAGACGACGACGGCGTGCTTGCCTGCCTGTCTGTACCCTAAACTAGAAAGCGGTAACCCGCGTGAATTAGCTATCGCTCGCTCCCACTAATTTATATACCAAAGACGTGTGTGCCCCTCCGCCCTCCCCTCCTCTTCCGTCCACCCGGCGTTCAGCCATCCACCTATCTGTTCGCGTTCAGTTAATTATAAGCGTACGCGTCATTTAAATTGCAATCGAGTATTTTGCGATAGTATGCCCGGGTAACGGGGCGAAATTGTTCGTCCGTATTGTCGACGGATCAAATTACAGACAACACGTCGCACCTCGATGCATCGCGCCGCGCTCCAAAAAGTGGCAATTGCGTAAATTGGCTCCGCCATGAATCGTGTCGCGCTTAATTAATCAGTAGGGCGAGAGGTTGTCCACTTCGAGCCGTAAAGCTTAATTCGCGAAAATTTTGTAATCGTAAATTGCTTACGTGCTTTGATTTAAAAATCATTGATGAGAATTTTATTGTTATTTTTTGATATTTATTCATTAACAGCTGATCTAAATTGATTAGATTTTTTGCGTTATCTTATAATGCGGAATGATTATTTCATTTTGAGAATTTCGTAGAAATATTGTTGAGATATTTTTTTTCTTTCATTTTTCCTGTTCAATTTAGCTAAGTTGACTATTAATGTTCCACGTTATAATCTTTCTTTTACAGCGCAATGTCTGCTTGCCGTTAATATTGTTCGAGAAGTAGTTATTTTGAGATTGCGCTTTCAAACATAAGTAAAAGAGAAAGAGAGAGAGAGAGAGAGAGAGAGAGAGAGAGAGAGCACAAAGTCTCTTCTCGCGATGTTCTCATTGAGATGCGGGCAGGATTCAAAGTTTGCGTAAACGTTTAAAATAGCGTAGCGAGAAGTTTGCACTTGAGCTTATACCCAAGCACGAATTACCTTTCGCTTAAGAGCTAATTAAGAGATGGTTCTATTCGGTGACTCTCGTCCGGGAGCAACTCTAGCGGAAACAAAATTCCACCGACCTAGTAACGTGTCCTGACCCCATCCTGACGATGGTGAACCCTCTGTCGTGTCCTCTCCCACTTTTATATATATGTATATATATATATATATATATATATATATATATATATATATAAGACCAGACCAATCTCGAGTAATCGTTACGACGTACCGTAGATAGATAAGAGTATCCGACTGCTTTCGCCTCGATTCCTTCTTCCTTCTCCTCGCCATCGTGTCCCTTCGTTCCCTTATTCGCGAATCCAAAAAGCGTATAGTTCTCCTCCGGATTCCCTGGAGTCGACTTAGATATCCAGAGTAGATTTCTAAAGTGGCGGACGATCCTCGATGATCCGTGACCGTTCAGGATTCAGCGGATCTTCGTATTGGATGGAGTGAAGCGATCAGCTCGATTCGTCTGATGTATACGTGACGTTTACCTGATTTAATCACCTATACAGATATATCGTGAAAATATATTACTATGTTTTCTTTTTTCTTCTTTTTAGTCTATTATTTTTGGAGATAATTTTCTGCAAAGACGTTTAAAAATTTATGAAAAGTTTTAAATAATTTTACCGAAAATCTGATAAAATCTAGAATCTATTAAGACTTAATTATTAACATATTTAAATATTACAAAATATTTAAATACTACTATTGCAAAAGAATAGGGGGGGGGGGGAAAAATAATTTTGTCCTTTTAAATTTCCTCTAATGCATTTCAGTCTCCGCTAAGAATTATCTTTGGCAGATGGTGTATGCTCGATTACTAGGAAACGTTTTGTTTAATAATAGATACATATATAAGATTTGATATTTATATAAGACGTCATCAATGGAACCATCGGGCAACTACTTCTCGTTTGTTTTGCTTTTAACGAGAATGGAAAGGGCAAGATGTGTCCCAAACGCTTCGCGAAAGAAACGAAACGGCACGGAAAAGTAGTCGGAAATCGTAAAGTGCTCGACACCTCGGTCCTCCTGGACAAATAAGACCGCGCGCAAGAGGATGAGGCGACGACGACGGGAACGACGCGCGACATATCGGAGTCGACGAGCGCTCCGAGATTCAGTCGTTTTCCATTCAACCCGGGAGAACAAGAGAGATGAGCGAATCGGAGTCTATAAGAGAGAGGGAGAGTGTGAGAGAGAGAGAGAGAGAGAGAGAGAGAGATTGAGACGATGACACGACGATGTCGGCTGGGAACGTCAGGGGTCGAGGGTGGCAGCTAAATAATAATTCTCACTTAACTAACTCGGTTAACTAGCTTCGCCGCGGCTAATAATAAAGGAGTCGTCGTACGTTGAGCATCGCCTGACGGTGGATCGTGTCTCTCTGGTAGAGAGATAGAATGAGACGGAGAGAATGGTGGAGAGGAGAGAAGAGGAGAGGATCGTTTTCACAGAGGGCGAAGGTAGGAGGAGAGACGACGGGTGTGCACGGTCGCGGAGCGCGTCGAGGTCTGAAGTCAATTTGTCGGGGAATGCGTTGGCAACACGTGTGGCACTCCGCAAGATCCTCCGTCCCTCCCTCCCGCCTTTCTCTCTCTCTCTCTCTCTCTCGTACGTCTCTCATGATGAGTATGCCGAAAAATCTCACGAAATCTAGGCGCAGCGCGAAGGACCATCGAGGAGCGCGCCATGAAAAAGGCGGGCAATTAAGCGTCCGGCGACGCTTAGAAGAAAAACGATCGGCCCGGGCTCGCAGTCACCTCCGGAGAAAAGAGGACTCGTCTTTCGATCGCGGAGTGAAGTGACCCGTAGATATTCCCCGTTTCAACGTTTTGACCCTCGTCAAAAGATATATGTACGCAAGTGTGAGTCTAGCTGGGTGGAACGACGATATAAGTTATCTTCCTTTTGCTTTTGATGAAGATAAAAGAGTTTATACAGAAGAACTTTATTTGTTTATCTTATTTTATAGTACGTTTTATAGTATATAAAAAGAAATATATTTTAAAAATTTCTCTATCTTTTTCTTACAAAAATAATTTTATGATAGAAAAATTGGAGCAATACACATACATATATATGTATAGTAACAATAGAAATGTGTTACTTTTCTATTTTACATATTGCAAAATTACAAGTGAGTTTATTAAATTTTCTCTAATTAGACGATTATATGATACATATTGTTCATGAATTTTCATTTAGCATAAATTCTAGTAAAGGAATAAAATAAATGTCTTATTCTAAAAATAATATTTCGAGGAAGGACTAATTAGCCAAAGTAATCGTCGAAGAAACAGATTAGCTTCTCGCAGTTTGCTTTTTAGGAGTTCGAGAAAGACAAGTATTCTCCAACTCGTAGAAGCTTTTTGTCTTAATCACACATACACCAATCTATCTGTTTCTATGTTTTTATTTTTTATAAAGGACAATACTCACTGCATCACATAGCAGTAAATTAGACAATCTCTACTTGTAGGCATAAATAAAAATTAATTTTTAGAAAAAATCCACGCAGATATTTTTGATTTTTTATTATCTTATATTGTGTCATTTTTTTCTTTTTTTTAAAGAAAAGATTTTTATATTTTTAAATTATTAGATGAAAAATAGATTTAATAAAATTTGTGTATTTAACTGACAAAGTAAAATAATTCTTTTAATTCAAATAAGAATTGCATATATACACACACATAATTAAACGTAAATAAATATTTAATATTGTGTAATTTTTTTATATTTTAGGCTAATTCTATATCATATAAGTATTTTTTTTTATCACGTATTTTCTCTATAAATTATTATTAAATTATTATTATATTGTAGAGACACGTATTTCATTCTATATATTCTTCAAAAATTCAAAATATATACATTAATTGTACACATTTTTTCTGGTTCGATATATTTTAAATCTGCGATACTAGCTAACCAAAGGCAAATATAGATAAACATCCTTTCAGAATCAGCGAGCTGTGTTTGCTTCGCCATACATCTCTCATGCGGAGAAATCCGGATTCACATAGATCGGAATTCGTGTAGAATCTGTTGATGTTCCGAGAATTGCAAATGTTGTCCGCATCATTAAACTATAATATACTATTCTAATTTGTCAATCCATAGACATTATTAATACAGCATTATTATAAAGCATAAACTAAAAATAGATAAGATCAAGTTAGAGAATTTTTAATGAGATTCACAAAGATTTCGAAAACGATATTTTTTCTTTTAATAATACATTACAATATTGATTCTTTTTTTTTTAATAAAATGCAAAATACTGTAAATACAATTTCTTGCTCAGAATCCACATGCTTTAAAAGTAGATCTTGAGCTCTGCTTATTATCAATTCTTTACGAAATGAGATGACGGATAAGAATATAATTAGATGACAATACATCTTGGCTGATTTGGCGAGTTGTCTATACCGTACGTGACGCCTATCTCCTTTTTTTTTCCGACGGTCCAGATTCGAGGATCCGATCAACCTTCCGGTCGTCGGGGTCGCGTCCGCAGCCAGCCACTACGTAGGTATCCACTTATAAACACGACCCTACTTACTCTTTCCGTAGTCCTGGCCTCGTAGGACTCGCGTCAGAGCGGTAAAAGGGTAGATAGATACACGGCACGGTATTAGTAGGTATTAGGTGTTGGCCTGGGAACGACTGCACGTGCTGGCGAGGAATCCCATCCCTCCTGCGAGTTCGGATAATTCTTTAAGTGCTTCCTTTCTCCCCCGCTCGCGCCGCCGCCCACGACTCCGTCGCTCTTACCCGGGGGCCGATCCTCGGCCCCCGACCTACCCCCGGCTACCCATCAGACCGACGTGCTCGAGGTGCCACTTCAGGATCTATATACGACCCGCTCTCTTTTCCTCTCTTCTTTGTCATCCTCAGCACTGGGATACTGCCGGGTAGCTTTTAGCAATTTTTCGTATGCACCTACTAATCTCCAGTTCTACGAGAGAGAAGCAAAGAGATTGAAGGAGAAAGAGAGAGAGAGAGAGAGAGAGAGAGAGAAAGAGAGACAAAGACGCCTTAACGTAATGCCGTTAATCTCCTTAGCGATGCGAAAGTTAAGTGGCTTCAGATTGAATGCGCTGTAATGAGTACGCGAGAGCACTGTTTCAATATCAAGATAAAATTATTCCATGTACAATACATTGAACTCGAGAATGTTATCTTGAAAAGATAAAAATAATAAAAGCTAAAAATAATAACTTTAGAAAATTTTGACCTACTAAAAATAATATTTATTTGCTCTTATATTGTACATACGAGTGCTATTTGTTTACATATATAAAGTGTGCAAACAATCATACTCGTTACATTGATTTTGTATATTATAAGTCTTCTCAGAAATGATATTTATTAATTTTCATATCATTGCTTGTATTCTTGGCGTATAGATCTTGTTTCAACGATTAATAAATACAATGTATTTGAGTAATATTTTTCATAGTCGTTTATTATTTATATGATTAATATATTTTTGTTCGCAATTACTATAAAAAAAAAAACAAACACATGTTCAATTAATATAAATACACAACAAGTAGGTAGTCAGTCTCACAATTCAATGTACACATATAAGAATCTAAGCGCTATAAACGGCACTCTCGTGAAAACGGCAACTCGATTTCCGCTTGAATTTCCCTGGTATTCGGGGGTGTTTTCGTTAATTTGTCGATCCCCGCACGCCGCATCGCTCGCGCGTTGCATCATAAATAGAGCATTACTACCGCAAATTAGAACGTCGAGTTTCATAATTGCAATGATATTACCACACGCGAGGCTCATAAACTTCCGCAACTAGTCGGAGTCGCAGCGGCGCGGCGCGCTATGCGCGTTCGGTAAATGACATAATTATCCCTGAATGAGTATACAAGCGGATCGAGAGAGCGTGGCAGTAAACCCGCGAGCGAGTAAAATTACTATGTACTTATATATGGCGGACCGCCGGTTTTCCGCATCTGTGCCTCGCGCGATGAACAAAATAATCCTGCCAAGTACCCTATTTACATGCCGGAATTGTGTTCGCGCGTGTGTACCCGATATAGCGCCAAGTTTGTCGGCAAGGACATCTCGGCAAGCCATTAAAAGGGGTGATGTCGTCGGGTCGCTGCCGCAGGAAAGTCAACGAACCGTTCGAAGATGCCCGAACATCTGGATGAAATTAAGTCGAGCGGCTCTTTTCCGCAGACACGCTGTCTCCGGTACGTTTCGACAGTTTCGTGTTTCTTTGTCCCCGTCGTTATTTATTTAAAATCCGCGCCGGTTTGCCATTTCGACCGGAAAAGACGGTAAGGACGTCATAAAAGGTGTGTGTGATACGCACATCTATTAATATGATATTAATAATCCCTTGAATGCGAAATATTGTGATGAAATGCACAGAGGTTGGAAGTTTATAAATTAATATTGTTGATAATTATTTTCTAGGAGAAGTGCAAAAATTTTATAAAAACATTGTGTTGTTGGAGTCTTTGTTAACATCGTTTAACAAAAGCGATTTAACTTTTCTTATAATGTTTGCTTGATTAATCATGTAATATTTCATAAATTATTTCCATCTATTTAAACACACACATGTTTTTACAGCGTATATATGTATATTACAGGAACGTAAAATTACAGGAAAAATTAGGAATTAATTATAACTTTGGTCTTTAGATTTTAATGCAGCAAATTGATGAAGCGTTAAGCCTGCGATTAAAAACTTATACATGTATTGGATAGGCGTTCTCTTTCTGATAATTATCATCTTGATAATTCTATCAGAGTAATAGATCGTCATTTACAACTTGTTAACAATTTCACGTGAATTAATTGCGTATCAAAATATCATTTCGTAATGTCTTAATAAAGTCGGGATTTTACGAATACGTGGCTTTTTTTCGCGTGGCACGTAAGCTCGGGCGAAACGACATTAAAATTCTATCGAGTTATCCGCAGTTTTGATATTCCCGGTCGTTTGCCGGCATTTCCAGTGGGATTTTTTTCCGCGATTCGACCGCGCGCCGTACAATTAAAACAAAAGCGAGCGCGAGTACCGGACAAATACTCGGTGCCTAGAAAGCACGGCGGTAACGACGAGCATTCGAGGCGCTTCGACATATTCGTGGTTCGTAAAAAAATGAATCGTTAACGGTACCGTGGCCGAAGACAATCATCGGCGAGGAAAATTCGTCGTTTCGCGTCTGGGTATTATATCAATGGTGAACAATACCCTGCTTGCCGCGCGCGCAAGAACGAACGCTCAAAAAATAAATTTAAAAAATAAAAAAGAGAAGAGAGAGAGAGAGAGGCGAAACGCGCGGTGGTTCGAAAGCGTCGACCTCGCCGGCGCAGAATTTATAGGTAATTATTTTTTTCCGGACGTACGGGCCCGTTTGTCGTCGTCGAAGATGAGATGAGAGGGAGGTGAGAGGCGCGAGAGGATCGCCGCAGCGGGAGGAAGGGTGTGTAATAGGGGCTGCGAATGAGTCTCGTCAAGCGAGAATCCACGTCGAACGGCGACTGCTATTGGGCGTGGAAACTAAAGCCAGATCGTGTCGCGGATGCGGGTGTACATTTTCTACGGGATCGTATCCACGGAGAACAGCGGAGACTCAACCGAGATAGAGCGTGAGGGAGAAGGACGAGCGAGAGCCACTAACTCTGGTAGGATCGCGGATGGAGAACGACGAAGAGGAGGAAGAGGGTGGCAGGTGGTGGCGAAGGGAGCGGCGACGGTAGCGGCGGCGACGATGAAAGAGACGCAAGAGGGTGAGGAGGACGCGTGAGAGAAAGAGAAACAAGGGGTTGAGGTATATAACGCGACAATTGCCGGATGCGACCGTTCGTACGAATTGCGCGCGGGGAACTTAGGTACCGTGTACGCGAATCTCCGCGAGGGGGATACCTGGCAGGAGGGAGAGATGAGCACGAGGAGGGCTGGAACGCGAGCGAGGGTGAGGGATTGTATAGATACGTCCCTGCGGCGGTGGTTTGTAATATTATGATAACCCTCTCCCTGCCTGCCCTGCCCGGCTTCCTCCCTTCTTCTCTCTCGCTCTCTGTCTACCTCACTTTCTCTCTCTCGCTCTCGTTTCCCTCCTACGCGTACACCAGGCTGGCAGGCGGCCACCCTCTTTCAGCGGCCATGTTGCCGGGAAATATGATTATTGTTATTATTTGCACCCTCCTTCGGTCGTATCCTCCTGACTCCTCACCTCTTCGTAACAGCCCCGTCATCCTGCCGGAGTGGCTGCCTCCGTTTTCTCTCTTTCTCTATGTCTCTCTCCCCATCTTCCTCTCCTTGTCTATCTTTACCTCTCTATTTCTCTCGCGCAGCATCCCCGCAATCGTGCCATCCTGCGTAATGCTTCGCAGTTCTCTCTTGTACCTCCCTTCTCGTTACGCGAATCTCTCTCGCTCTCTCTCTTCTCTCGCATCATCCTGCGACTCCATTCTCTCGCACTCCTGTTCTTCATGTGTAGATCTCTCTCCGCTGCCGTTAGCCGACGAATTAAGAGGAAACGAATGAGAACACAGGACCGAAGCAACCGCCCGTCAACCGAGACCGTTTTCTCTCTCTCTCTCTCTCTCTCTCCCTTTCTCAATCCATTCCCTTTTCGTCTTTCATTTGTGTCGTCCTTTCTGTCATCCTTCCTGTCGTTCTCCATCGTTCTCTCCCTCTCTCTGCGGTCGTCTGGAAAACTTTACAATGCGAAATGCCATCCCCGCGCGTCGCACTTTTCGGCTCGCTGTCTCTGTTCGCGTTTTTTTTTTTTTTTATCACTCTTTACTTCTCTCTTCATCTTTCTCGTGGTTGCGCGCAAGCTCATTTTTTTCCCGTTCATTCTCGCTTTCTCTTTTCCTCATTTTGCTCCTCCCCAGCTTTCCGCGCGCGATTCATTCCAACTCGTCCCTGCGGAAACGTTTCATCGACCGAGACCGCCATTCTCGGCTTTTTTTCCTTCAGGCTTTTTCTCGCCTCCTCGAACTTTCCTCGCGTGTCTAGTATCAGGGTTATTTTTTAACGATCGAAAATCACGCGTGAAGATCACCGAGCCGTACGCATTAAATACTATTTACGATCAATGTGTAAGATAACTCGCGTGACATTTATCGCAGGACGAGTTGTGCCGTATTTAAAAATGTCGTAATTTTACGCATTATTTAAATATAAAGACATTATTTATTTTAGATTTTAGATAGAGATTTATTATTTTAGATAGAGATTTATTTAGATTTATTTATTTTAGATTTAGAGATTATTTAAATGTAAAGAATTAAATTTAAATATAAAAAAAATTTAGAGCATGGTATGTTGCATATTACGCTTTACCATAATTTCAAACTTTATCTCATTGATATTTACACATAAAAAATTAATTTCTTGATACCGTTACATAAAATATCATGTTATAATTTAGTTTTCTAGCTATTTTTAATCCCTCTGGAATGTATATACAGTTTAACATTTTAATTTAAAATAGCACGTGAATGTGTTGCTCATGATGCGAACAATAGTATGACGTTTCGTGACGCGAGCATATACGAGCTAATTATTCCACGGTTGAAAAATAAATAGGCAAGTTTTTGTTGCGCCAGAAATTAAAATACATTTGAATTTTCGACGTGCATTTAGTGCTAAATGTAGCCATCTAATTCTCATTGCGTTGTCTTATTTCATCTGTTTACATCGTATGAGTTTTTCATATTATAAACAAAATTCCAAATCCGACATATTTAATGCTAAATATAGACAGAGATAGGAATTATATAATTTTCAGGAGAAATTAGAATCGTTAACGGGAAATATGCATGCGCGTAACTTCTCGATATAGTTACCACTTTGCGGTTTTCGCATTCTGAAGAAAATTGTTCTCACCTCTAAATGGATAGAAGCGGTAGCTTCTGATAGATACGTAGTACACGTAATTCGCCGTAAACTCGCTTAATCGTGTTATTCGAGTCTCTTCTCGTAAACCGCGAGCGTGGATATGTAATGGTAACGTTAAGGGTAATAAGGACCGTGTGAGATACTCGAGACTGTTGAGAACGTAAAGGTACGAAACAAAGGAAATGTTGGGTGGTTAAGTAAGTGTTTGTAGGAGAACAAAAGCATAGAAATAAGTGGTGGAAAATTAAAAAGAAAAAAAAAACTGAGAGAGAAAGAGAAGGATTGATTCTGCAATGATTTATCTTATAATCAGAGATAATAATAAATAAACTGTGTATATGCTATGTAACAGCTGTTCATTTAAAGAGAACAGTTCGATCATTTAAATCTAGACGTATAATGCATAGAGAGAGAGAGAGAGAGAGAGAGAGAGAGAGAGAGACAGAGAGAGAGTAATTCTCTGTAAACTTAACTTAATTGTGTTATTTGAGAAGCGTGCACGCGTAGTTATGTAATGATAGCGTTAAAGCGTTAATAAAAAAAAAAGATCGCGAGAACGAAGAAACGAAGGTAAGACGGCCGGTACACGCCAAAGATGGTAGGAGGAAGGAAAAAAGGATGAAGGGTGGAAAACGAAGGACGAAAGAGAGCGTGAGGTGAAAGCGGCGGTGTGGGTGCGGTCTCTTCAGTCGTAGCCGTGGAGTCGTGGTAATAAATGGGCAACACGAGCGCTTATAAGGGGTAGGTAATCTAAAGCTTTCGAGGCGGTGGCTGGCGAGAGAAAGGGCGGACGAGAGGAGAGAGCGGCACTAAGGGGTGGAGGGGACGATGAAGAGGTGAGCTGAGGCGGAGGGCAACGGGGGGAGGGCGAGAGGGTCTGGTTGGAGGAGAGCGTGGCGGAGGAAGGGGTGGATAAGGGTGGTTACGAGCGAGAGTGTGAGATAAGGTATAAGGTGGGTAAGATGGCGGACAATTTGCCGCTCGACTACTCTTGCCCGCACCCCTCCCTGGACGATTCCGAGACCTCCACCTCCCCCTTCGTCCCCCCATCCTGGTCTATGTACCGGGTAATAGATGTTCTCCTCCTTCACGACCGACGCGGAGACGCTGAACGCGCGCGCAAAAGCGTACACGGTGTCCTTTATCTCGCGCCTGCCTTCTTCTCTCGCCGCCGCCTTTCTCTCTCTCTCTCTCTCTCTCTCTCTCTCTCTCTCGCGGCAAGACAACGGGAGATGAGAACGGGAAGAGAAACCGGGGAGACAGGCTCATGAACGTGCGTGACGGTGAGAATTGCGCGTGCACGTGAGAGACACGTACATACACGACCGAAAGTTGCGGCCGCCCGGTTCACTTATACGGAAAGCTGTACGCCGCTCCGAAGTACAGTCGCCCGTGGATACGTAGGTATTTAAACGTTCTCCACACAGAGTCATCCCCCTGTCTGTCCTCCCCTCCCGCCCCTTTCGCCCATCTCCACTACTCCTTCTGCCTATCGTTCCCGTCGCGACGTTTCCGTCGGCGCCCCCTAGTCGGCAGACCGCACCAGCGTGCTCTCTCTTAGCATTCCATCCGCCATCTTCTCACTTAATAAAATAATTACCCCGGACCAATTAAGCGTTCCCCTCCACGCCGTTCGCCCGCTTCTCTCTATGCGGGACGCTGCGCGCATTTTCCACGAGCGGTCTTCGGCGGGATATTAACGCGCCACGTTATTCGAGCGTTTATTCGTTATCACTTTGCGGGATTTACGCGCCGAGATCTTAAGGCGCATCTATCGACTAATTGGCGCGTCGCGTTTATGCGACGCGACTAAACTTTGTCCTCATTATGACGAGTTTGCCGCAATAAGGTACGTTCTTGATGGCGCAACTTTGGTCGCGATTTCACGTGAGACGCGAATTTTGAAGACGCTAATTCTGATTAAATTAATTAAATTGCGTATTTATATAACTATATAAAACACTATTGAATTGATTTATTAAAATATGATATACACAGCAAGTCTATGAAAAAAAATAAATATTTGATAGTTGTTTTTTCTTTTAATTTGTCTTGTATATATTAAGATTTTTGAATATTTTTTCAAGGTACATTAATTCTTTGCGATTTAAAATAAACTCATTGCCATTCAAGATAAATAAAAAAAAAAAAATGAATTTGTATTGTTTAATTAGTGTTGAAATTAACATTTACCTCTTTTCTCTCAGCAGAAATCCAGATAAAGATATATATTTTGCAATATTCGGATTTTTAATTTGTCCAAATATATAAAAATTAAATATTAACTTTTTTTAACTGCACCTTAAGAATCTTTAAAAAAATACATCTTATTATATCAATGCATGTAGACTTCAAAGTGAAGTTTATGCATATAAGATATAAGCACTGAAATGAGCAGCGAATTATATTGAGTAATTTTTCTTGCTTTCTATCGATAAAGAGAATCTCGTCGAAATTCAAGCACGATTTTGTTCACAGATGGCATCACTTAAACTCGACGCCATTTAAATCAACATGTCTACCACAATGTTGGCGTGTCGCGTTTTCGGCCAACAAATATCTAATTTGCTTAATTCGACGATCTCAGTGTTCTCTCAAGTACCAAGAAGACACAGATGGAAACTCGTCAAGTTACCAGAGATTGGCAAAGGCAAAGCTTTTCGAAGGATTGTCCATTTCAAGGATAAATACACGGTTGAGCCTTTGCAGGTTACAAATTTAGGAGGCAGGGATCCTGTCACAGGTACGTGAGATAATATCATTGCTGCAGCATCTCACATTACATCTTAGATTAATATAATATATGATTTTCTTATTATTCACAAATTTATACTTAATAATATTCTATGAGTAAGTATGAGTATATAGATTGCAAAGCTAGGTAATATGAAGAGTAAGTCTGACCTCTGTTGACGAAGCAGGAAATTGCTGGAAGATAAAATAGATAACTTACACATCGGCTTTTGTTAATATTAGATTTTTGTACATATATCGGCACAATCAATCTATCATATTAATAATATAAATTATATTAAATTATATAGTAAACTATAATTATTATATAATTAAAAATAAATTTGTATATTACACGCATATTGATATAGTATAAAATAAAAATACCTATGTTTATGTTATAAGCTAATATATATATATATATATATATATATATATATATATATATATATATATATATATATAGAGAGAGAGAGAGAGAGAGAGAGAGAAAAAGAGAGAAATTTGCATTATTAGGTATATGAACTTTTTATGCAGAATAATTTTTCATACAATGATATTTCAGATAATCACAGCATTAGAAAAAGAAATTTTAAATTAAAATTAATCTACAGAGATTAGGCAATAAATATTTTACTTGTGATCAAAATATCTTCCTTGCAAAAACATTGCAAATTTTGTATTGAAGCATCTATCTTCTTTATTTGAAGCGAGGTATATAATTATAAAATAAAAAATGAATGATTTTTGAATCATTTAAACAGGTAGAGTAGCGGTAAAAGGAATCGGGGGTGGCATAAAGCACAAGTATCATTGGATCAACTGGATCAGGGATGGACCTAAAGACCTTAATGAACCACCAAAGGAAGAGAAAGTTCTAGAAATCTTCAAGGACGGTTGTAGGACGTCTTTCGTCGCGTTGGTCGGTACCGGACGCGAACTTAAATATATTTTAGCCACCCAGAACATGAAACCGGGCGACATAATACGTACTCATCAAGGAATACCGCGTAATCCTGTAAGGCCCTCGGAGGGAGATGCCTATCCTCTCGGTGCTTTACCCATAGGAACCCAAGTTAATTGCATAGAGAAATATCCAGGACAGGGTGCATTTCTGATTCACGCTGCTGGGGGCGTTGCAACGATAGTCAGGCGAGAGGAGGATCGTGTAGTGATACAAATAGCGAAAAAAAAACTTTTTAGCTTGCACGAAACGTGTATGGCTACGGTCGGCCGATTATCAAACATTGAACATGCTTCTACACCGATTGGCAGCGCGCAAAAGAATCGTGAATTGGGAAATCGACCGAGGAGTGGATTATTTCAACGTAAAACTGGTAGATTCGGTCGTAAAATAAAGCCGCCTCCTAAAGTAAAACGAATCGATGTCGAATTAGAAAGAAAACCGGAAGTTATTTCTTTAAATAGCAGATACAATGCTTAAACTATTACACATTGACAAATCACAGTTGCAGATTAAAATACACAATATATTAAAATTTATTCAGAACTAAATTGTTTATTTTATTGTCTTCGTTATCTTTTCTCACTTAACAGTCTGGATCTCTTATATATCTCTTATATATCTTGAAACATTTATTATATGTATGCAGGCCAGAATGAAAGGGAAGATATGTATTTATTTGGACGTATACAGCTAAGAGAGTTTATAAATCGTAGATAGAGTGCCTGGAAAAATCTGGAAAGGTTTTTCAGGACAATTTTTTGCTCGAAAAAAATGAAAAAAATATTTAGGAAAATTTACTTCGGAAATTTAGAGAATTTTTCGAATAATTCTTAACTTTCTTTGTGATTGTATAAATTAAAAATGCTGAAAATCTCAAAATAAATTTATATTAATTTATATTAAATTTGTGAAAATATAAAAAAGAAAAATGTTTTAACGTTATACAAAAATTTGTGGCAAATTAGAGATTTTTTAAAGATTTAGATAAACACTCTCGTACGATAATATCCTCGTAAATTTTCAGCTCACTATCGATTATATTTACGGAAATATAAGTTATACATGACAAAACACACACCCGTAAACAAACTGTTTACATAATCGTTGGAAGTCATTGATAATAATAGCGTATTTGCTTTCGAATGTTGTGTTTGGGAATGTCTCGTGTATACCTGAGTTTACGTCCTTGAATCTGATTGACAAAAGCATCCGAGTCGTGTGGGAATCCTGTCCCATATTATTTAAAGGCCCTTATTATAGTAAACAGTTTCCAGATTGGGATCGTACGAGCGTATTTGTTTTTGTACGTCGGATTCCAATCGATTTACCGAGATAGGGACGCGTTGTGCGAAAAGAGCGCAGCAGAGCGGCGTCGCGAAAGTGAGACAGACTCCACAAATTAGAACTTGAATAGGTCCGGCAGCCCATTTCGCATTACGCAATAATTGCCTTCGATCTAAATAATTCATTACTATCGGCGCCAATACTGTAACAATAAAATAATATGTTTTGCATTATATGATCCGTAAATCCAGAGAAATATATTTAAAAAAAAACGAGCTCTATTCATAAAAATTTATATTTATTAAATTTATATAAATAATTATATGATAATAAATATCCGAATAATTTTTGTTTATATCATATAAAAATAGAAAAAAATTTAGCTAACAAGTTAATTGATGATAATGTAATGATTGATTTTTAGCTTATAAATGAAGAACGAGGAAGCTTATCAATTGCTTACACATATACATAGTTCAGATACGGTTGAATGAAAAATACTCTTTAAGAAGGTTGATTAATGAAGCAACGCAGCAAAACCTACTCATGCTCGGAGAGGCCATAAGTATCCGTGATAACGTCACAGACGCGATTGCCTGTTTTGCCGCACGTTTGCTGTTGCCGACTTTTGTACCGTCCTCGGTTTGTAATTCGATTCCATTTTGGAGTTCAGTGATCCTCATCAAAGGAATATTCACGCAATTAGCCGCCGCAACCGCCGATAATGGTACCAGCCGACCTGCTAACGGTGGTCCACGTTGAGCAAGACGGTTCAAGGTCAACGCCGTTATCACAGCGCCTCCCGTAGCGCCGATGTAACTCCGCACTAACGTTTCTGTGGGAATCGGACTCGAGCCACTGCGATTCGTGTAATTTACTACAGCATTGAACGACTGGTTGATCCATTGCCAGAAAATTACAGCTGGCGTTGACCTACGAGAATTGCAAACGTCTTTCGATAACAATATAGATTACTAATAAATACTGTAAATTATCAATCTTCCAATCGTTAAGTAGTAACTCTAATTTTTCAATCTCTTGAATGTTTTGATCATGAACTTTGTCTTCTCGCGAAATAATCGCATTTGAAATTATCGAAAGCTCTTTATTTAGTTTTTATTTTTATTGCGAAGAATATAAAAATAGATTGATGGATAGTGATCGGAAAATTACTGCATATTGCTTAAGATTAATCTTCACATTCCGCTTTAAGATTAGTCTTCATATTTTGTTAAAAAGTACCAAAGAGGTCGAAGTACCCGACGTTCATATCATGATAATTTTATGTCGACAATTTTGAATACATACTTGTAAAACGTCATCATACAACCAGTTATCATCATATTCATGGGCACTTGAGCGCTCATACGCCCAATTAATAACATTTTTTCGCCAGTATCAGGATGGTAAGCGCTGTCGTAAAGATATTTACAGTTCCATAACTCATCCGCGGTGATTCCTTGTTTTTCCAGGTTTTCGCCCTGTCTGCGACGATCAAGTTACGCAATTTCATATTTCATATTTATAATTATTTATATATAATAAATAAAGAACAAAGACAGAGAGAGAGATACTAAGTTACAATTATATAAAAAAAAAAAGATATAGAATTTATAAAAGCAGGAAAAAAAAGTAAATAAAAACATGAAGTAATTAATAATAAATAGATGACTTGTCTTAAACAATACTTATTGTAATTCTTCTTTAAACATTAAGGTAATTGATAGTTTAATTAAAACAAAAAAAAAATGAACATTATAGCATTAATACATAACATCACACGCATACATGTTTACACACGTGCTTTACACACACACACACACGCGTAGTGTGACATATGATGGCAGTTTGCTGATTATATACATTCCAACAGAAAGAAGGAGAAAAAAGCTAATTATAAAGCAACGACTACCTGTATTTCGTGACGACATCACGCGCGTGCTCGAGCCGCTGTTTCGAAGCAAAGACATTGAGCGGATTCGTCACTGTCAGAAAGTGCAATGCCCTTCCTCGATATGTGCTCTGATCCCAGTACGGTCTTTCGATATCTATCTCCTGCACGTTATCCTGCGCCACTATCTTCTTTCTTTCCGACATCTCTTCGTATTTCTCTGCTACTATCTAACTGCTGCCTCTCTTTCCCACCTGAATTCACCTTCTCCCCACCTCACCCTCTCGATGTTGGAGAATCGTAGCCCTTTCTTCTCACCTGCTGAGAGTTCGGCAGTCTCCAGAGAGACGGCATACGGTGCTGTTCTATCTGCAACGAGGCAAGCTGTTCACCCAGCTACCAGCCGACTGACCCGCTCCCCAGAGTCCAGCCGATCTGCTTCTCCTCTCTCTCTCTTCGCTTCTACATGCTGGATGTCGTTTCTTCTCTTCGCTCCCCTTGTTCGATCCATCGGCTTTGCTTTGCCTCTTGCCGCGCTCAACTGTCATCGATAAGACTGTTATGCGCGCGCACGATCCACCCACGTAACTCCGTTTGACGGATTTTCCACGAGATGGTGGCACACGGAGGATTTTCCTGTTTTTTCAGGATTGATAAGAGTGTATTTAATGATATCACTATGTATATAATTTGAAGAAAGGTTATTAGTTCAAAAGTATTAATTTTATAGGAAAGATGGGAACGATACACGTGAGATAAGGCATTTAAAAAGAAATTTGATGTAATGTCATAAAAGAAAAAACGTAAAAAAAAATTATTGAATTAATCTGAAAAGAATTTTTTTAATTAATATTACCGTTTCATTAGCATTGCAATATTATTATTTTGATATTGCATTTTTAAAAGAGCGCCATAACCTAAACTATAATATTAATTAAAAATGAAAAACGCGATTAAAAGACTAAGCTATCATATTATAATGAGTCTCTTTTAATAATTCATGGTTAATTCTTGATCAGGAAATCATAGTCAGAGTATTGTAAATTTTGGCAGAACATATAGTGACTATCATTTACTGATCAGTTTATCTTATCTAATTCTTGGTCAGAAAATAATAACCGGAATAATTCAAACTGGAATAATTTTGTCTAAATATTATTTACTGATACGAGTTATCATTTACCGTTTCGCTTGGCCTGACTATTCTCTGATTATTTTTTGTCCAGAAAATGCTTTTTTAACAGCACCATCTATTAAAAATTTAAATTAACGTATTGTTTAGTAGCTAGCCATTTAAATAGAATTTTATCTTAATAGAATTTTGTACCCAGTCATTGGACAGTTACTGTTCAGTAAATTTAAAATTAATGAAAAACAGTCAGTTTTTGCAGACATTTTTTTACTGAGATATTATTATTTTAGTGTTGCATTTTCAAGGAAGTGATAATCTATTATTAATTAAAAAACGAAAAATGTGATTAAAAATTACGACATATAAAGTTACAAACTTTACATGTTTCATGTAACATTTTTAGATTTTTAAATACAAAAGTTTGAAAGTTGACGAATAATTAATGACATTAATATTTTTCACCTGTTGTAAATATACTTTCTTGCGAATCCGGATGTACTTGTGTTTATATAAGTTCGTAATCTTGTTCTATAATATCTATAATATAATATTATTTTTATATATATACATTTTATTTTATTACAACAAATGATGAGTATTTGTCACCGTATGTCACTGTTTTATGCGTTTAAAATTTTTAACATACCTTTGAGTCTCTCAAAGGAGTTTTCTAGGACAAGAAACTCACTTTCAAGGTGATAATATCGCTAAGTGATCTTGTTAACTGATCGTAAAGAATCGTGGTAGTAAAGAAATTCTTTATTGTTATGAACGTTCCTTAGAATAATAAAATTGTATTTAGAGCATGTGAATACATATTTGTTATGAGATTATTACTTTCTCATAATTAAATCATCTGTCAATAACAAGAACGCTTAATAACTTATTAATATATATCTTATGTATATGAAAACAATAAATAATATAAATTAATAATATAAATTAATTTTTTATAAAGTATATTAAATATCAGATTAATGTATATTAATTTTAATTATTGGAAATAATGCTTTAATTAGCAATTAACTGTATTGCACTAATTTTAGTTGAATCCTAATAAAACGTAATATGTGTTAATGAATGAATTTTTTAATTGAATTTGCCTTTTGGCAAATATTAATTACATTAATTGCGTAATTATACTAGAAAATATTCTCAAAAGAAATCAATATTTACTGTTACATGCTTATATTTTAAGGCTATTAAAATTTAAAAAGTATGTTAAAGGCAAATATAATAGGAGCTTATTTTAGATAAAATATTAATGGAATATTTTAATTTATTTTTTCACTCTTTTTTCTCTGCAACCAAATATTATGTAATAATTGTTTTTATTATAACTGTTAGAAAATTAAACACTACTAATGTATGTATGTGTGTGATATCTAACACCGATAGAAACTTTTTTATTATAGAGAACAAGAAAGAAAAGAATCTATGTCAAGTATGATTGAAATGAATGTAGAGGATAAGAAGGTTAAATATACAAGGTTGTAACCTTGTAGATTGTATGGAATTGTTTGCTATTATCATGTAAATTCGCCATTGATACGTTAATTACGACTTTTCTCTTATTAGCAATGTCAATCGCTGAAACGACCTAAATCATGCGAAATTATTACTGCCTGACATATTTTTTGGCGCTATATATTATATTTTAACGAATGCCCGATCGTTCACCAAACTTTCTAAATAGCCTCGTCAAGTATCATACTACTTGACTTGATTTTAATGACGCAATTTAGGTTTATTGCTCTAACTGTAATCTTATCTTTAGTTCAATTATTCTATTTTTGTTTATCAATAAGTATATTTTAATTTCGAATATCGTAGAGAACTATTTGCAAAACAATATCTATTAAACGAAATCAACAATTTTAATTAACAATATTTGATTAAATTAGAATTTTTTGTTGACATACATTTTTGTTTACATATATACGTATGTTCAATACAATAGCAATTTTTAATTAGCATCTTTTATAATTAAAAAATAACTAAATTTTGTTTTATAAAAGTAGGTCATACGCGATTGCGATGTTTTATGTTTTATCGAATCGATCAATGAAATATAGATTGTCCCATATATTCTATGGTGTGACCACATTGCGGTTTTTGGTCAAAATGTCAAAAAAGCTTTTGAGGGAATTTATTTGCTTTATATTTGAAACATAAATTTTGTCAGAGAACTATATATTAAAACTGTTAATTATTTTATGTACAATGTCAAGGAATCATTAGTTTCTACATAATTTTTATTATATTAACTTTATGATATACATTACGAGACACCAAAATATTCCATGTAATTAGGTATATCTGGCCGGCATTTCAGACTAGAAGAGAGACACGAATTCATTAATTTTCTCAGAATCATGCCCGTAGGACTCTAATTAATTCAATATATGCATGCCATATATCTTTTCACTGAATGGAATGCAGAGCAATATGCATCAATATTTTAAGTGTTCCGTATAAGAACATAAACATTATAAAAACAGATACGTTTCACAGGTACCATTAGAGAGTTCTGCATCAATATCAGGAATGTCAAATAATCTAAAAAAATTCAGTTTGAATTAGTTAAGGATGTTTTGTATGTACAATAGTAGCAAAATGATTGTCAAAATAAAAAAAGACACATTTCTTACATTTACACTGTTTGAAAAATCAAAAAAATAAATTCGGATTATGAAAAGAATTATTAAAGTATCACAAAATAATATAGATTTTGACGTCTTCACAAAAAAGAAAATAATTATAATTAATATTTTTCCTAATTCATTTTAAAAACTTTTGATTCTAAATATTCTCTGAAATCAAGAAATAATGAAAAACGAGTATTTGCAGAAAGAGAGAAAGAGACAGATATTTTTCTACAATTTAAAATCCTCATAATTTTTGATCGTTTCAGTGAATCGACTCACGATTTCTTAAGTCTCAGAACATATGTAAGAACATTCTGTACAATTTTGATTAAATTCCTAATATTTCAAAAATAGGAAACATCCTTAAACAGAATACTGTTATATATCGATTATATATTTTTTTATATATTAACAAAAATCGATATATGATAATATTTTGTTTTTTTTTCCGAGTGAATTTTTTGTAAATTATTTGATATCTTAAGTATACATATGTATTAACATATATTGATAACTATCTAATAATATCTGTGAAATATATTAGTCTAATTATATTCTTATATGGAATATATATATTTAAATAAATAAATAAATATATATATATATATATATATATATATATATATAATAATTAATATTTTTAATATATTTTTATTTTTGTTGATACTTAATTGATCGTAGAATAATAGCTTAATTTAGCAAAAATTATTTTTACACAGTCAAGGAAATTCAGAAAAATACTTATTTAAAAGAAGAAGTAGCATATTCATGCGTTAAAGTGACAGTTTTGCTTGGATGATAATTACGAAGTAGCTGATGCACTGAGTAAATTGTTTTCAGCTACAACCTTTCCAATGATGTTTATTTTTTCTGTATACCACGTTTAATACTAGAACGATAATAACAGAGCACTCCACTAGCCTACTTACTTGCTAGCAATAGAACATAAAGGTGAGACCGAAAAAGAAAGGTACGAAAATTGAACGACTATATGGAGATAGAAAATTGTGTAGAAATGTATATTTAATGTGCTGCAAGATAGATATGCACGCATGTGTGTGCTTGTGCGTGTATGCTTCAGCTTTAGGCAAGAGTTTCATCTCATGCAAAACATGTTTTTCTGCATGTCTACTCTATTGAAGATACAATCTTGCAGAAATACTCGATAAAGTTATTTCCGGTACATTATATCCAGATTACTTGAAATCAAAGTCATGATAATTTACCGTTAAAATTTTAGGGAGGACGCAGTAAGTTTCAACTTCTGAATTTAACTTCTGGTAAATTATCAGAAAATGTCAAGAATAATCGAAACCATTCTATATCTATATATCAATTATCTATGTATTGGACACACTTTAATATGATAAATATTATTTTCATCAATGTTATTTACATCTTTTTATCTTTTTCAAATATTTATTTTTATTTTTATTATTATGTATATTCAAATTTTATATATATATATATATATATATATATATATATATATATATATATATTAACATCAATGTTATATGTTTGACTTCTCATATCATCTTGTCTATTATTGCATTTAATTGCATTATTCATTGCATGATTAGCTTTATGATCGTTGACAGCGACGTGTTTCATTTAATGATTTATTATCTTGAAATGATAACTTCAGGCAGAGAATACGAGATATGTAATATTCTTCCTTCCCTTTTTAAAGAAGTATTTCATATGAACATGCAATTCTATTAATAATTAAAATAGATGCAATACTATACTATTTTATTTGCCAACGAGTATATAATATACTCGTATATAATATACTTTTATACTCGAAGAAATGATTATAGTAATAATTTTTTTTTTTAATAAAAACAGTTCTTATATGCTACACTTACAGTTTTAGTTTATTCATTCTAAATATATTTATATATAATATATAATATATCTAAATAATCTAAATATATCTAAATATATATATATATATATATATATATATATATATATATATATATATATATTGCATACGAGAATGAGTTTTTAAGTAGTTGCAATTGTTTCGTATTTGCATTTAGAAGAAATAAAAATATTTTTTTATATATAAAATGTAAAATTATATATAAAATTAAATATGCCACAATAGTTGCATAGTTTCTGTCAATAACTACGCCATTACCAACAATAGATGCTCAAAAAGCAAGTGATCTCAATTCTTTTTGTTACGAATATCGATTCGGTTGAATATCCACTTGAATAAACGGATCTATTGAGTTGTTTAGAAAGTAATTTCGTTTTTTACAAAATGATCAATACTTAACAGAACAAAACTTTTCTTTTTATTAAAAATATTGTCTTTCATTCTCATGCAAAAAATGAAATTACTTTCGGAACAACTCAATAATTTGTTTAGATACTAAGAAATTAATATTTACATATTCTAGACTTTTTAACATACAACGAAAATTCCACTTTTGCTGAATCTAGTCATTTGATGATGGACATTATTTTCTTTAAAATTATCTGTTGTATACATATTTCATTTTGAAGTAAAATTTTGATGTTGAGCGGTCAATTGATTTCGTAGATAATGATAATCGTAAAACGATACTTGATTATATCACGAATTGAAAATATCGATGCATATATATACGCTATTTTTACTATCTCTAGATTCAGCTCTAGATTTTAAGATTTTGATGATTGATAGAGCAGACGACATGTTTTTTTTACAACTTTTTTTTAGATGAGTGTGAAACATTTTCAAATTATATAACGCTTTATATTAATTTATTTTATGTTATAAATAAAGTCTTTTTTTTATAAATTTCATTTTATAAATTTTAATAATTATTTTCATTAAATTTATATCAAGAAAAAGTTTTTTCTAAAGTGCAATTCTTATTAATTAAGAAAAGTGTCTAAATCCTTACTAATTAAAATTTTAAAAATAATAAAGTTACAGTATATACAAAAAAGTAAATGAATTTATATACGATAAATATATGCGCAATATTAAAGCATTCTTTACGAAAACGATTGATGACAAACGCAGATTTTACTAGAAATATCTAGTGGATTAAATATTAAAAATATAGGAAAATAGAAAATATTTGTCTTAACAGTCTAACATAATTTCCTACATTATAATGTCATTATGTTATTGTGGTTTTTACTATTTGCGTAAAATTGCGTTTTCAGTCCTGAGAAAGTAATAAAAAGAAAAAGCCATACATTTTCCGTTCATAATGTACGCAATTGTTGCGCGATAATCTATGATTTATGATCTCACAACGTTGACAGTCGAAGGCCTTAATCGAAGCTCCTTCTCGGGCTGAGTCTGAATAGTTTCTCTGAGTTGAATAGCGTGATTGTCGCCAAATACATCTTCAATTCATGCTAATTGCTGAATCAAATATAAATTAGTAATATTCATTAATGATACGTGAGACTCATTATAATCAATTGTGTCAGTTATATCTGAAATATAATTATTGATAAATAATCAAAAAATATGAAAAAAAAATCTTATTATGTACGAAATACCACGCACATATATAATTCAATTTACAAGAATAACTCTCTTAAAAAAATATTTTTTTTATGATATAAAATGATATATAAATTATTCTTTTTTTATGCAAATAAAGTTTCTATGTATCTTTTTTTTTGCATTTCTCGGATGATGTTTGATGTAATGTCCCATTATTCCCGTGTCATGCGATATTTATCTGCCGCTATTTAAGTACGCAATGAGACTCTTCATGAAATAGGTCGTGGTTGTTATAAAGTAATCATAATTAATATAAGTAACTAAAATAAATTTCCCGCGGCGCCAGGATATTATGGATTAGTTCCGCCTTTCAACGTCGTGTAAAATAAACTGTATCTAACATTATGCAACATGCGTGGATTTCGAGGCTTAATAGCTACAAAGTCTCACGTAAGCTTCATCTTTTGTTCATTTTTTATAATGGATCCTGAGGATTATAATTATCGAATTGACTTGTTGATAACATTAAAATAAGTAATTGTCGCTGTCCAACAAAGCAGAATCTCTGCTTTTGCAAATAAATAAAAATAATAAAGAAATTGAATGCATCGTTTATTTTGTGAATAAAATGTAACTCAGATTTTTGTGATTTTGATATTGTTAATGGTAACAACACTTTACTATTCCTATTCACATTTTATATATAAAAGATATAAATACTACAACTGTTAATTGTTAATAAATATGTATATAATTATTTTCTGAAGTATTACATTCTAATACATTAATACGCTGATATAACAAGATAACAAGAATTGTAAAATAATTGGATATTACAACATTCACCTTTCTTTTCCTCTTCAGCTTCTTCGATATAAGATTAATATCTTAAAAATAAACGAATCTAATTCATACTCTATGTTTGTGTGCGTACCTTGATACATTTTCCATCAGTGGGCTCTTTGTAAGCTTTGTAAGATCTATGATGATTAATGATGTTTAGCAAAAGTTTAAAGAGGGATCTTTAATGATCTTTCAGACAACATTTTTTTGCGCCTCTCCAGCGAACTTATTTTCCAATCAAGAATGTATAACAAACTAGAATATCGAGATTAGCGCAAACCGATTACTCGAGATTATCATTTCATATCCTGTCGATGTTCCGTAATTCCGTACTGGGTCAACCGGATAAAGGGGTAAGCAGGTTACATGGCGAGCGACGCAAGCGTGCGCTTCAATATCCCACCCAACTCCGCGTCTCCTTTTTACTTCATGATTCACAATGTAGAAGTCGATGAATGACAGTCACCTACGATGCGTATTCTTTTTCTGTCGCTCTGACTACTCTAGTAGCCGCGAGTGAAAGCTCGCACGCGCTCGAATGTGCTCGTCATGCCTCCGGTGCGGCACGTTTCGTGTTCCTCGCAACCCCACGTAAAACAATCTTTCGGTGATGATGCGTTTCCTATGCAAATATGCGATAGATCTATATTTCCAGACCAGTGGAATGAGACGGTTCGCCTCGTCCGGGTTGCGTTCTGAGAAAATTATTGTCCGGATTCAATGATTTTAACGAATCACATTTCTTTTGCAGCTGCAAAGATAAGCTCGACGAATCTTTAAAGTCACGTCGAAAGCATAAGTACAGTAATCATCAGTAATCACATATGTACAGAAAAAAAAAATAAAATTAGTTATTGTTCATATTTTTGATGGAATGTTTTAGATTCTATGTCATAAATAATTTTTTTTAAACATTTTTCTATGCGATAATATTGCGTAAGCTGTAGAATGTATAATGCAACAGGATTTATAATGTAAATGCGATCGTTATCAGATAGATCTCGAATAAAAAGCAGCCACTATATGCAGGATGTTTATTTTGGAAAAACATAAAGAACTTATGAATTCTCAAGGATTTTTTTATATTTGAAAAAATCAGAATTCTCGTGGGTTTTTTATTAGAATTCGGGAAATTCTTAAAAAAAATTTTGTCTTAGATAATTTTGCTCTTACAATGTAACTAGTCGGCAAACCAAATGAATTATGTATTTAAAATATATTATAAATATATTATATATCTCTCTTTGTATATTCAATGTCTAAACAGAGTATAGAATAAACAGTTTATTGTAATTTTTTATTGTAATTTTTAGTGATAAAAAATTAAAAAATATTATGCAAGTGAAAAATGTTTATTTTATGAAAGTTATCGAGCTTTTTTTCCAAATCTAACACTTAAAATTTAAGCGACTTTTTTTTTTTCTTTGTATGAGTAAAAAATATTAAAAAGCACACACAATTGAAAAACTTATTTTAGAAAATGGCATCTAAAAAGAATTTCTAAAAATATTTTCTTTACTTGAAATTTTGAATACAAAAATAAGAAAGATTACAGAATTTTTTTATAAAATTGAGTAGACACCATGATAAGGACATAAATAAAGTATAAAAAAGTAGATGTATTTAAAAATAAAGTTATACATCGTCTACTCTTATACAAATTTATCTTATCAGCAATAAAAATCGTAAAATTATATAGGGTAACACAGACATTTAAATTTGATAAGTTACTGTTAGATTTGTTTAGCCTTTTATTATTTGGTTCTATTTATTTTGTTATTTGTTAATCTAATAAAAACATATCAAATTTAAATCTTAAACTATATTGCATGAACGATAGTTTAAGTAAAGGAAGTCAAGCATGCTAAGAAAACCAGATATTGACCGTGAAGGAAGAGAATGATTTTGAAAAATTGCAATCGAATGGCAAATAAACGAAACCAAAGTAAGGCGCACAACTGTCGTACGAAGGTTACAAACCGGTTGCAGAAAAGAGGCTGCATCGCAACATGCATACATGATAGTCTAATTTCATGTGTGAAGAGTGCAATGACGTTAATATATGGTCAACATTAGACGATCAATTCTTTTATATATTCTTTTTACCACGTTTTATTGGTTATTATATAACGAAATTCTACAATATTTACATATAATATTTTTAAATCACATAGTCTCTTTCTTTTTTGTCTGCCTCTTTTACATTCTTTGATTAATTTATGATCAATTTTTTTTATAGTAGAGATTTAGACATGATCTTTTTCTTAATAATTGCTTAATATTTAACATTAAATCTCTTATACAATTAATTCACAAATCAATATTTGAATGAAAAATTTAATGAAACGTAAATTAAGACTAAATATAATGTCTGGTTATTTTCAATTATACTTCTCAGCCTAAATTTATGACAATATTTCAATATTTAGAAGAAAGACAAGAAAACTATTCTTCATAATTTTTTTTTTCGCTAAAAAGAAATCGGCTTCCGGGATTTATTAAGACAAATTATCATACATATGGGTTAAAGTTTTTGGTATGACAATATTTCCTCAAAAATCAAATTGAACCTAATTTTATAGCGTTTACTTTCCGCTTTAGGCAGAGATAATTTACGAATTATAACGTTACCTGTAATTATCCACGATAAAAAGTCGAGGGTCGTTGCAGGTGGGTACCTCAAATAATATACATATATCGCTTCCTACTCGTCGAGAAATGCTCGTTTAGAATTGCGTGGAAGAGAATGTCGCGGAGAAGAACCTTTCCTGAATCTGTGAAACGGATTACTGAAGGACATTGTTATTACGGCACGTGCGTTGCCGTTTGCTCCCATTTTGTAAGTACGATTACAGGACACCCCGCTTGCTAATCATGTACTATAGAATAAAAATGGAATAACGTGTAATAATTACGGTGTGGTTCAAGTAAGAACCGCCGCTGTTGCTTCAAGTAAGAACTTTTGTGAGAAATCTTGATTGTCTGGCAACCGCTGGGTTGACAACTTGATCATGCAATTATGATGTCCCGTTAAAATTATTTTCTTTAATCAAAAATTAAATTATATTCATATTTTTTCCAGCATCTATTAAATCAGACAAAAAAGTTAGATAGGGACTTTTAAGGTAGCTTAACATTTTTTTACATATTAGATATAGCTTTTTATATAATTTATTAAATAAATATCTTTTTATTTCCTATAGACATAAAAATGTATAATGATTAGCAAAGAACATTAATAGATCTATTTAAAAGCGATCTCTCTCGCCAAGATGTTATCCGGTAATTTTTCTGCTATTTTTCTTTCATTGTTGAGCATTTTATTTAATGTTATGAATTTTGAGCTTGTTTCACTGTCATTACACAAAAATTCTACGACCAGCCAACCATCAACGAATTCTCTACGTGTTTCCCAAGACATCACATTGCATAGAGTGCAGCGGCAATCTCTCTCGGCAGTATTATCTAAGCCATGGACCGTTACCCCCACCGACCTAAATGCACGCCGTATAAATGGTCACGACACCTTCTCACCACTGTCAGTAAGCAGTGCATCTAATCTCGTCTGCAATGTACATTACGGAGCTGTGCAAATAGTGTGAGGTTTCGTGGCGTTAATTTTTTTACATTTTGTATAACACGTCATTTATGATTTTTTTTTTAAATTAATTACAACTGTCTTTTTTTTTTCTCTGTGTGTGTGTGTGTGTGTGTGTGTGTGAGGCATTTCGATGATTCATACAATTGAGAATGATCATACATATATTCAGCACCGCACAGCTGATCGGTGTCATCTACAATGAGATATGTAAACAAGTTAATTGAAATAATCGAAATTAATAGTGCAAGATTAAAATTGTTTATTTACATTATGAAGTGCGGAAATTTTGAAGTTATCGAGTGGTCTTGCAGAACCGGATGTCCAAGAGTGGCTCAAATATCGTGTTGGATATTAATCCTGTTGATTATTTGTTCACGACGAACTTACTCGTTGACATTTGATAATACAACGAATCTTTTTGTCCAAAAATGTCAAATGGAATGCAGTTTGCATAAAGATTTTACAACTTGCGGAAAATATAAAGTTGTGAGGTGGTTGAATACAATAGTTAGAGAGAAGGTAAGAGTTGTGCTGTAAACGATACCTATATATACATATACATATACATATATATATATATATATATATATATATATATATATATATATATTATAATTACATTTAGAAATTCAAAAATTAATAGCCCGTATCAATGTTGTGTAATAAAATTGTGTAATAAATATGAAGGATAAGTCATTTCAAAATAAATATATTATTTTATCAATATTTTTGCTCTCATATTAAAATAATAAAGTTATTAATATTATTTGATTTAATTTTTATTTACATAATTTTGATTTAGCTATATTAAATACGATTTTAATTAAAATAAAATTATAATAAAATTGTAAAAAATAATTAATAATTAATATAAATTAGATAATAATAAATAGTAACAATTATATATATATATATATATATATATATATATATATATATATGTATATGGATGTATGTATATACATCTATACATACACACACACACATATGTGTGCGCGCGCGCGTGTGTATTTATGTATAATTTATAAAATTATATTTCACTGAAAAAAATATTGTAATTTAGGAATTTAATTACGGCCCGTTTCGAGTAATAAGGATACCATCAATACACAAGCAATCCTTTTTGCCCTATTTACCACGTTTTCGAGCATTTAAGAGCAGCATAACGGAAACCCTAAACTTTGTTAGAGATAGCGTAGAAGATTTATTGACAAAACGTGCCATTGTATATACAGTAGACAATTCAGCAGTTACTAGAGGCTTTCCGTCAAGTTTAATGTTAGTGGACGAAGATGAACTTATGCAGATAAAAGATAAGGAAGAAGTGGAAGGTAAGATTTGATAGCAGATCTATCGAACAATAAAATATTTATATTAATAAGAATATATCTGAAGATATTGTATTTTTCTGCGCGTTCCTATTTTTGACTATAATATAATCTCTAAATATATTTTTATTTCGATTATATGTACGTATAATAAAAATTTAGAGAGATGGACATACATATATATCATGTTATCGTTTATATTTTTTATTTTTGAAATTCTTGAAGTTGTTAAAGACTTTATGATAATACATTGATTTCTTGGCAATAATAAGGAAAGATGTGTTTTATACAACGGGACATTAAAATTCCGACAGCATAATTGTAGTTGCATTTTGTTTCGGTTAACGGGTAACGTTATAAAACAAGTATTATCACTGCAGAAACTCTGCAATCTATTACATTGTCCTGTATATTTGAAAAAAAAAAAAAAACGATGAATGCTACAATGAAATGACAGCGTTTACTTCCTTGTATTTCTTGTAACGGCAACGATATTTAGTTGCTGTCAATAGTTCTATAGTATTTAGTGATAGTTTTCACAAAATAGATAAAAAAAAAATTATTATTGTATTATTTTACAGGTGATTGGCGAATTTTCAAGAAGAAAAAGTCAATAATCTTTCCGGTTCTTATAATATTAAACTTAATCAAACTAAAGCTATTGTTATTACCAATTATCCTAGGAGTTCACTTTATTAAAAAGATTCTCGTATTTGGATCGATCCTTTTAACATCGATATTGGCGCATTTAAAAGTTTGCAAAATACAAGGTGCTGCTCAATATGGTGCTCATGCGCACCATCCGCATCCTCTTCATTTCTGGTCCACTGCAGCGGAATCAAGTGACTATCCAACGGGTAAGAATATATTTTAAAGAATTATTTTTTTCCGAAACATATATACTAAAGAAGTATTTTTTATTTGATAAATTTTTAAAAAAGCCGAGTAAAAAAAATGCAATGAATAATAGAATATTTTTAAATGTTGTAATTGTTTATAATACTTGAAAAATTATTAAAATCTATTATTAAGTTTTTTATAATAGTAATACAATACATTTCATTATATTGTTAAATCACGTGTGCTAAAAATCACGTGTGAAATAAATCTCTTTGTTGAATAAGAATAACTGGTACAGCATGGTAGTTTTGCATAATCATAAATTATATAGGCTAAGTTAAGATCAACATCGTTCATATGGTGTAAGGAGCTAGCTGATGCATTTTTGTAGAATGCAACTTGTAGACGAATATATATGTAATATTGATGCGCTGACATCAATATATTTAATGTCAATCGACAGCATCTGCTAGAGTTCGTTCCGATAACTGTACATTTCACATAATTAGATGCGTCATTAACTTTTTTTCAAATCTTCAGAGAGCGCATCACAAATGCTCAATATTCTCTATAATATTGAATTCCTTTTTCACGCAAATTTTTGTCACCTGTTAGAAAAAGCATTCTCCATATTGGAAAGAAAAAGATAAACTCTGAACTAGTGCAGCCAATTCAGAGTTAAAACGAACAGATCCAATATCGTCCTATTTTTTTAACACGCATTTTAACATTCTCTTTTCAGGATACGGACAAGATGACACTAATTGGCACAGAAACGATTACCAGCTAGGTTATACGAATTATCAGTTGTTTCGCAATCCTTACGGGTGAAAATGTTGCGAACTGTCACCGATCACTAGCGAAAAATTCGTATAATTCTTTATCTTGGATAATCTTAGTAAAGTGTACGCATCAGCTTGAGACACGCGAGATTGTTAATACCATAATAAGTAATGTAATTGTGATTGTATGGATTTTTGTAATTTATTTAATCGCGATAATCGCGTGTAATTTTCAACAAAATTGTTCGTGGCGCGGTGTGTCGAATAAATTCCAATCAACGTCGGCAACGCTTATCTCGGCTTCGTTCGTTCGCCGCCTATCCTATCGAAGAACACATACTTGCAAAATGACTTTCACATAGCTTATTACCGTTATTTGTGAGGCACATGTTGATATATTTCCAGTCTCTGTAACTTTGTGGAAAGAGACTTTGAGAAAGGGCATGGTATTAAGGATACATCCGTCTTTTCTTTAAATCCTACATTAATAGAGGACGCGTGAAAGAAGATGGAAAGATAGAGAGAGAGAGAGAGACAAAGATAGAGATATAAAATCCTATCTCTATCGCATATCTCTTATAAATTATAAAAATTAAAAATGATTTATGCAAATATGCAATTATTTACAATACCTAGTACAAAGTGTCTGTTGATCTCTGACACTAAGCGTTGCGTTCGACACGGAAACAGAATTTTTCAAAGATCAGACAGATTGCCAAGATGCCAGATGAATACAAGAATGATTCGTGGTCAAGGTCACGCGCCGCCCGGATATTCGGTCGAGCACGATGGCTCCTCTGACGACCTACTGACAGATTTGGACGAGCGCCCGGTTTCTGGCTCGAGCACACGCGCGTAATCGCTAATCGTGCGTGCCGCTGTGCACGTGTGCACGTGTGTGAACGGCGCGCGCGTGTATGTGTGTGTACACGCGTGTGACCCGTGCCACAGTTCGATCGTAGACCGTTATCGGCTCGCAGACGATGCGCGACGAGAGAGGCCAGTCATATCTGTCGTCGACACATTTTAGGCTTTCTTTGATGACGGTATTAAATCTGATATATTTTCCTCTCACCCTTTCCTTTTCTCGATTCACCGCTCTCTTTAACCCACCGCGCGCTCAGCGATAGAATTAATTTTACAATTAATTTAATTTAATTTTTTTTTTTATCAGATTCTTTTACCGCGTATTCTCAAAATCACTCAGACGACCGATCTTTTTCTTTTCTAAAGAAATGATTTTTTTTCTTTACATCGTTAGAATTGTTCATCATTTGCAATTGTAAGGAAAGATGCTGAGCCTGTTCCAAGGAATATTATAAGTGAAAAAAGATGTGAGAACTTGCGAAGTCGCTCCACTGACGAGCGACAGATTGATAAGGATGTTCACACGGGCTTCATGAAGTGGTAGGAAATGCGAATCGGAAGCGACGCATTGTGCATCGCTACGGATAAGCGATCGATACGCGGCATGCACTCGTCCACAGCAACTCGACCGTTACGTTCTTACGTTATATGCGAACGAAAAAGTCGCATTAACGTAACGGATCATCGTCCATGTCACGGCGCTCGACTTACGCATCCGTACGTACATCCGAATGTATCGCCCATATATTGTACAATTCATATATATATATATATATATATATATATATATATATATATATATATATGTGTGTGTGTGTATGACGTAGATGGATGATCCTGAACGGTATGTGTTAAATACCGGAGATGTTTGTCAGGATAATTGGAGTTTGCGGGAAGGAAAGAAGTGTCGGCATCAACGATTTAATTGAAGGTTTAGTTTAAATAGTGATCTGTCTCTTTTTTTTTTTTTAGAGGAAATCGTTAATTTGAAATCGAATAGAATTATCACGATAAATAACTGATTGTCTGGGAAAGATCTTAGATCGAAATGTCAACTTTTAGCATGATTTTGCAATGTACGAATGCGTTTCAGGTTTCAATTCAGGTTCTCCGTTTGTCTGTATAAAAATATCGATATCACAAGATCGTCAAATCCGATGCGTTTTACGGATTTAATTTGAACTTTTTTCCTTGAATATTTCTTACCGATATTAGTTCTATAAGATATTGTTTGCGTCTTTGTGTGGATGGAATAAAATGAGAGTAAGTAGAAGAATATTACTAGTGTTGGTGATCGATTATATTCTAATTTTCATAAATTTACTTTCTATAATCTTTTTGACAATCTTTTGTGATTAAAAGCAGATTGCGTGTTTAATATCATTTCCTATTTGTGATTGTAAATATACGTAAGTAAAATAAAATTGTAGAATAAATTAACGTGTCCCCCTTATTTTTTCTCAATTGAAATGTGAACTATAATATATTATACTTGCAAATTTCACGCTCTGCTTTGTGTCGAGATTGTAACATATCGATCGACCAACGATTGTAACATATTTACATTGTTTGACATATATCTTAATATAAGAATGTAAAAAGATTTATATTATTTTCTTTTTCATTAAAGTTTTGCGTTTAAAAATAATGGCTTCTTTTATTCCTAATGTTCCTTTTGTTAATTTGGATACGTGAAAAGTTAAACGTAAGTATTCACGAAGAATCGCTCGTAAAGAATCTACGAAGGAAAAGGTAAAAATATAAATGCGAGAAAACTAATAACTTACGTTTTCGTGTAGTAAGCGAACGATTCCGCAGGTGTGTCACACTGGTTTGAATGTGAAACTTGAACGAAAAGAAGTAACACACCGGTTTGACCCTCTTTTCATAAGGAATACATTTTTGTACAATGAAATCAG
The DNA here is from genome assembly GCF_021464435.1 of Cataglyphis hispanica. Taxonomy (NCBI): domain Eukaryota; kingdom Metazoa; phylum Arthropoda; class Insecta; order Hymenoptera; family Formicidae; genus Cataglyphis; species Cataglyphis hispanica. Next base: position 1,853,367 of record NC_065971.1, read on the forward strand.
AAATCAGGGGTTTCAACTTCTAGTTCCAAATCATAAATTGTTAAAATTTCCGATAAAAAAAGGAATGTATCAGGAATAGTCATGTATAAAATTTTATAATTGTATAAAATTTAAAAATTAAATTTTAAAATTGTTAAAAAATTTAAGGAAATTTAAAAAGAAATTTAATTTAATTTAAAAAGAAAATTATATATACATTATAAAATTATTTAGTTGTAATTAATAATGTTTTCATAAAAATTGGATTTTTAAACTATAAGAAAAAAACTTCTAATTATTATGTTTTCATAAAAAAATATTATTTTATTAAAGCTTCTCTCTTATAAGCACTTCGCGATTTAAGATGCAAATTTTATTGATCTTTTTGCGAAGATCTCGAGAATCTGTTTTTATTTAAAAACATCAACAGTATTCGATGATATTCTTGTAAAAGTTCTATTGACATTATAACGGTTTCCTTTTAAACATTCATTTGCAAATAGTATCTTGAATCATTGATCTTATGCATCGCGATGTCAAGTATAAATGGTAATCATATTATGTATATTAAGTCGAGTCAGTTTCATTATAAAAAAATGACCTATCTGTCGATTGTCGATGAAACCTAAGCCAGTTTTTCGAGGATTAATTCAGGTCACGAATGCTATTCGATAAAAATGTCACTGAAGATATTCATTTCGGATATATTGGTAAGTTTTCGAGAAAACGAGAGAAATCGCTCGTAAAAGTATGCAACCACGATTGAACTCATGACTAATTTGATTCAATTGGAATGAATGATCTTCGCTGACGTCATAACCGAATGTAGTTTCCACATAAAAAGTAGATCACACAGGAAACTGATCAAAACTCGCTTTTTACATTTTTTTACCTTTTTGTTAACAAATACTTGTATATAATCATGAAATACCATGACTTTCAAGAATAATGTGTCGCACAAGTGTCTACTAATTAAAATGCTTTATGCTAATTCTGTTAATGTCATAAGCAAGCAGAATAGAAATGATACGAATACGATTAAATCCACTCAGATACAAAAGAATAGGTTTTATTTAACCAAGCTATCTAAACCTCTCTTGCTATTATAAAAAAAAAATTAATATAACACGAATAATAGTAAAAGTTTTTGGAATGTACGCACACATTTTTATTCTGGGAATATTTTTTTTGAATATAAATAGCATTTAAAAAGAAAAAATATCAAAGCAGATATTTCCACAAGAAAAGATCAATATCATAGCCAGAAATCTTTTCAAAGTATGGACCAAACGTGAGTTTGAGAAAGATGTAAATTAATTTGAATTTCTTTGATCGTCTTCTATTATTCCCTATCTTTGCTGTCATCTCTCTATTTATTTTTATTTCTTTCTTTCTTCTCATGTAAATTAAGATCTATTACTATAGATATACTCGATTCTACAGCGATTATCATGGGAGACCATCTCCCATTAAGCAATGTCAAGTGAAATTCATTAAATTTTCTGACTGATCTTGACGTTCGCCGAAAATACTGTCGAGTGAAATCGCACGTAAGCAGTAGGGATTTCAGTAGCTAGACCCGCGACGAATTCGATCGATCGAGTCTGAATGGGGAAGGATTCCCCTTTAAATCGGCAATCTACGATTCTTCGTAGGTAAGAGCAAGAAGGGTAGATTCTAAACCGATGGCGGGAACAAACGGACGAATGAACGAACGTGGTCAGCAAGAAGTCGTTTTGAAAGGAATGGCTAGAGGGACGAAGAGACGGATGGCCGGGTAACCCAGATCGGGTCAGTCGAGCCGATCCTACGGAGACCGGCTGCCAGTACAGCATCGGACGTCGTACACGATTCCGGCTTGATTATTCAAGCACGCTCTATCTCTCAACCGGCTACTTCTCGATCGTGAAAGAAGTCCCTCGATTGCTGAGATTTACTCTGATCGTCTATAATCTAGCAAACAGGGTGTTGATGTCAGAGATACACCGTGAAAGTGAGTACGGGGCAATCAAGAAGCGACAAGAGATATTCGTTAACACTTCTATTATTGCATTTGATTGATGGATAAAATTATCTCTAGCATGTACACGCGTGTATAAAAAAAAAAAAACAAAGCTTGTTTGTGTGAGATCATATTTAAAATAGATTGATGAAAGGTCCATACTTTTCGTACGCTAAGCATTTGTCACATACACGTGGGCATGTTTAAAACTTTAAAAATTAAATTTGCAATTTATTGTTGACATTTTGATATGTTTTAATGCTTGTATGTTATTATATTATATTATATCTCACATGTGGATTTTAGCAAAATTTAAAAACAAAAAGAAGAAGTTTTTATTGATTCAGTTTTTTTTCTCTTAATTTTATTAAGAAATATGTAAAAATTAACTTTATTAATATAAGATGTATTAAAAAATATTTTAACTTTTATATATATAATAGTTATAGCATTAAAACACTAATAATTAATATATAAAATTAATATAAAAATAATTTTTAGAAATTAATTGATAATTGGCATATAAAAGGAAAATAAAATTAAAATATATAAAAATTTGTTATTAAAAATAATAAATGATTTATATTAACAGATTGTTAAAAATAAAGTTCATCGTTGATCTTCACGCGTTCAGGAGGATCTTCGTATACAGTTCACTCACATAGATGACAGGATCAGCTGACCGTTTGCAAAAGAGAGGATATGCAAGAGTGATCTAGCATAACCGAGTTTTGCCACATGTATAGAAACAACTATGTTATTACTATAAACTGGTTCACTTGTAATGATTTTATTAATAATATCTCTTTTCTATACACCGTTACGTATCTATCTTATTAATTAAGAAACAAAAAAATAATAATTGATTAATAATAATTGATTAATAATAATTGACTAATAATATTTTAGATTAATAGAAGTAGTTCTTTCATTTCTAGAAAATTTTGAGTTATTAATTATTAAATAGAGTGATTAAAAAAAAAAAAGAAAGAAAAGAATTGATAAAAAAATGTGTTTTTAATAGAAAAAAAACAATGTAATACTATTTGACATATGCTTATGTATGCGTAGTTCATTTTCTAGGTTTGTTTTTTATACTTTTCGTTTTTGTTTTTTATACTATTTGTTTTTGTATATTAAAATTGTTATTTGACTTATTTAAATCTAAAATTTTCAATTCTTTTACTTATTTCATTTCAGGAAACGAAGCTGCTGGTCGAGATGCAGTTCTTTTTACATAGTAATCACAGCTAGCTAACAGTCGAGCACCTGGTGCCTTTCTCATAGATCGGACAATGGCAAGAGGGGGATCAGCCACGATAATTTCGATTGTGATCCTGTCTGTTGCGTGTCTTCGTTCTATCGCCGATGTCAAGGTCAACGCGGAGGCTGCGTCCTTGAACAAGACCGTGCATCACGATGATTACGCCATTAAGGAAAACGTGGCATCTCTCTTTCACAAATCTGAGAACAAAACTAATGAATTCGCGCATGATCATCCTCACGAAATGTCCGGGAAACCAACCAAGTTTGACTTAGAGTTTCATACGGACGATAAAGAGGATTATCAGATTGAACCGTCGAGAATGGCTAATGTCACAGCTAATCCAATTGAAATGAATTCGACGACCGGCCAGCCTCTATCGAATTCGACGGAATGCAGAGAGAAACTCATAGTCTCCTGCATTCGAAGAGACTTCACGGATTTTCTCGATCGCCTGTCAAGAGTTGACACGTACAACGTAACGGAGTCCGTGCAAATAATAAGAAATCCTGAAGCAAATGCCACGTGTAATGATCGGAGGAATAACGATGATCCGGATTCGAGTCTTTTGGATAAGGTTCATCGCTACGCCAGGACACACGTCATGAAAATACAGCTGAACAAGGATCTGGGCCTTGTTAACAAAGCCAGGACGTTTTTTGGTTGTGAGTTTCTGAACTGCTTGCTACTCGTTTTTGTCACGTGTGTACTAGTGCCGTTACTTTTGCCGACATGAAAGGTGGATTTTTTGAAATTGCATCGCCGGGCAATATAACAATCATTAATCATAATTATTATCATTAATCATTATTCGCATGTTGTGGCGCTCGCCGCGAAGCAATTGCGTAATTTGTAATTGGTGCAAAGTGAGAGTAATTGAATTCTATGAAAAAAGAGAATATAAAATAAGGAAATTTTGTTTCTCTTTATTTTCCACTTTTCAATTTTATACTCAAGACATGTTAAATAATAAAATTTTGTTTCTCAAGATTATTTCCTGCACAGAGTTTTCGGGAATGAATTCATCAATTGATTTTTTCTCAATTATTCTCAATTATTTGACGAATCTAGTACGCTCGTAGACATAATTTGGGCTAAACAAAATCAGGGTGTCAGAGAGCTTTAATTTTATGAATTGGCTTTTTTTTTGGAGCTAAATGAAAGTTGGGTCAATGCTAATTTGCAGAAATGCGAACTAAACCTGCGATGAAACAAGGGGTATAACAAGGAAAAAAACAAGGCGAATATAACATTGTGCGAGCGGTGAAATTAATTATAATTAACGTGGGGATATTTTTATCCACACGTAGAGTGTTTCAGCAAAACGCGTGGCACGCGGAGTTGCAGAGGTAGAATGTGAAATGATGCTGATTGCGCAGCATGGCTTTCAGGGCTAACCGCAGGGCTTTAACAAGCTGGTACTTTTGCTTTCAGCCGTCTTTCAGGGAAAGAGTACCTTTTTAACAGGATTCGGACTTGGTTTTCTAGCGTTCGGTCTGAAGAAACTATTGCTACCCCTGATCTTCGGCGTGCAGATAATTAAGAGTGTGTTACTCGCTCTCTTCCTACCAAGTATTATCGGCAGTATTGGTAATATTGTTGGAAAAGGTATGTATTTTTTTTGCATATAGTTTAAACTGTTTTGAACAATAGTAGCAAAAAACTGTCAAAGTTAAAAAAAAAAAAACATATTTCTTACATTTACACTGTTTGAAAAATCAAACAAATAAATCCGGATTATGAAAAGAATTAAAGTCTCACATAATAATTCGGATTTTGACGTCTTTGTAAAAGAAAATAGTCGTAATTAATATTTTTCCTAATTTATAGCAAAAACTTTTGATCGTGAATACCTCTTGAAATCAACTGCAAGAAATAATGAAAAACGAGTAATTTGCAGAAAGAGAGAAAGAGACGGATAACATTTTTCTACAATTTTTAGTAAATAACTTTTAAACGAATAAGATCTAAATCAAGTTTTGCACAAATATTTATTAGAGTTTTCTTAATATATGTGAAAATTTTTATTTCGTTGATAATATTTTTTTCTTGTCAAATTTGTCAATAAGTGATACAATACGCGATTTTTCATAAGAATCAATAGTAACTTTAAACTTAAATAATTTCCAAAACTGTTGAATTGAAAAGAGAATTGTGCTCAGTTTTTGCACAAATATTCAGAAGAAATAGTAGCACAGTCTACGAAATTTTCATGTTTTTCTTAATATTTCGATATATGACATCTTTAAATTGTAAGAGTAGAGATATTTTGAAATAATCAGGAATAAATGACAATCATGGCCGTTTTTTATTAATTAAAATATGCTATAAATATCTATAATATATAACAAGTAATTCAAGTAAATCGAAATTTAATTCAAATAACATCCACGTACGAGATTATTTAATATTAAATAAAAAATTAATAGGTTCTTGCAATATTAAAATTTCAGAGAGATATAATACTCTTGGGAATGTATGCAAATTAATTTTAAATAAATTAATAAAATTGTTTTAATAGAATTGTATCTTAAAACTTGGCAGATCAGTAAAGTTAATGAAAGTCAAAAGTAGCGAGATATTAATCACAATGAAATCTTTATTCAGAGGGAACGTTTTATCTGTCTTTTCTTCTTAAGGAATGCTGCTGTGCGGAACTCATATAGCAACACACATTAATATTAATTCAGAAAGTGTTTATCATTAACTAAGTGTTATACAAATGTGTGTTGTGCTAAAATTACAGGTGTTTCCTCCTTTGCGCAATCGTCGCACATCCCGCCCGTAGCGCCAGAGGAAAATTTCGAGTTTAAGGATAACACTGACCTGTACAACGACGACTATCTGACACGACAACCTGTAGGAACATTACCAGCATCCGCCATGTACGACGAGAGCATGATGCAAACGCAAAAAAACCCGGATATTGCGTCTCGCTATGCATTCGTTGACACAAAAATATCACACGCAAATGCGCTCTCGGATCATTATTACACGCGACACGTGGCTTCGCATGGACTTTCTAAAAAACAGGACTTTAAGGTGAGCTTTTTGAATATGCAATAATAAAATTATTCTCTTTCTCTTTCTGTCTTTTGGAAAAAAAACATTTTAAAAATATTAGATAAATGATGCACTCTATTACACAATTTCTTGAATTACAATAATAATAAACGCGTAGAATCTAATTCCTTCATTAAATGTTTTTTTTTTTTTAATTATATACTAGAAAAAGTACATTTTATTTTGCATTATTAGTCACTCACTCTTAGGAAAAATTTTTTGTCGATGTTTGCATAATGAACTAGGTAAGTATGCCGTAACAATACATTTTCGTCTTCTTTTTCTACTCTATCGCTTCCTCACATTATCAACGATTAGCGCGATGCTATGCCTTCCACTTTTGACACTCTCGCCTATTGAGATTCACGCGACCCACTTCCTTACTGACTTCATTTCAACTTGTTCGACAAGTGCGGCTCCTAGCCGTAATAGATACGGCGACCATCAAATGACCACGCATTGATTATTATTGATGGCAGGTCTTCCACGAGATCCCGACGAGCTCCCTGCTCCTGACGAACTACGATCCGTTCTACTCGCCCCTATTGTCGCGCCTCGACGCCGTCTTCTCCCGTCTCGGTCACAACACGGAAGGCTGCAGGGAATACGCGGTGTGCGCGATGTACCGAAGTCCAGCGCGATATGCGCCCTATTCGAACCTGGTCTCTGCCCAGCTGTCCAGGGAGTTGAACGAGCTGAGGAAACCCAGCAGCGACAATCCCGATGTTCTGCGCTTCTTCAGGTACATGAAGGCCGCGAAGGACGGCCAGGATGGCATCAAGTGCGAAGAGATCTACGCCAATTGCGCGAATGGTCGCGAAGATCAGACTGCGAAGCAAAATCAAGCGATGTTAGCGACGTATCAAGACATCAACAAGCTCGTTCAGGCCAGAAAGATCTAAGAAAACATATTTCCTCTATTGGTAATTACTAGCAATTGCGAATGCGATAAGGGAAGAAGATGCGTCTCGAATTTAGAGCTTTAGGAAGCTTGTATAATTTTGTTTGAATTTATTAACGGTTGTTAAAAAATTTAGCATCTGCTTTTAATTCGTTTGCGGATTTTGTACGTATGTAAAGTTGATAGATATTCTCTCTATTAGTGGCGGATTATCACACATAGACAAAGCGCTCATCTGAAGCCTCAAGACGCAAAGATACGATTTTCATTCTCGAGAAAATTTATTAATTTTTGATTTTATTAATTATAGACATTAAGAATAGTATTTAACGTTTGAAACTTTCTCAGAGTTTTAGATTTTGATAAGAATCTTAGATAAGAAGGTTTGAAATCGATTTGCGCTTGGGGCTCTTGAGGAAGTCTTAATCCAACACTATTAAAGCCTCCAATTTCTATATCTAAGCAAACTCTTAATATATCGTATACACACAGTTTCTTAAGCATCGTTTGTGCTAAATAAGTACCTGCTCGATTTCTGATATAGGCAATTAAGTGATGCACGTAAATTTTTAAAAATTAAAAACTTTTAATAATTATTTTTATGAAAACTGATGATTAAGATGTTATAAATCGTTAGCATACAAATTTGTTAAAAATTATTCTGACATTTATTTTACCTTCTGTTATTACTTTCTTACTATGTTAATTAAATTCTGTTTTAAAATACTCTTAATAAAAGATACAACCGTTTATTTAACAAACAATAGTAAAATTATCGTAAATACGGTAAAAGAAAGCGCAATGAATAAGAGATATTTGGAATACATATGTATTCTTTAAGAAAGCCGGTCATGCATAATCGTAAACAATTAATAGTTAACATTGGTATTATTTTCTAAGCATTTTTAAAAGTGGAAACTGTGTTGATACAATGAAAGAGCACTTTTATGTAACATTCAGTTTTGGATTGCGGCAGGAGTACATTAATCTACTTCTCACGCAGCAAAGCGACATAATGATTGAAGTGTGATCTGATTATGATTTTAATATGGGAATATAGTTAGAGAGAAATGTATCTTTTTCATAAGAAAGTTTCTTCAGAGGATTGATATACAATTAGGTTACAATACATTTTCAGTGAATGTATTTTGCATAAAGCTTTTAAATCTCTAAAAATGAACTGTAATCTATGTCGTTAAAGAGTTATACGCACAAATGAGAAAATAATTGCTTGAGAATTTAATAACGTAAATTATTAAACGTGAATTATTATTCCAAATGTGTAGATATAACGTTTGTAGCATTAAAATAATTGTATTTAATTTAACTTATTTATTGAATGCTATATCGAGTAGTACACGAGATCTAATTTTGCGATGAACGATTGTGACTTTGAATATTATTTATTTATATGACATAAGTATGAAGATACTAATTTATATTCAATTCGAGCGAGATATCGCGCAAGCATATGTATTTATTGTTAGATTAATGTTATTAAAAACTTGCGCGATAATACCATTACTTTTTCATAATATATTTCTAAATTAATGCATAAAGTAAGTCAAAAAGATATTTGACATCAGTCACCATAGTAAGACTGTGCAATGCGTTATAGTTTTCAATATAATTATATTTATATAATTAAGATCCTGTTTAAAATATAAAGCGCTAAGAACAGTAAAAGAGAGTATTTTGTTTTATTAAAAATGCAAATAGTAATAATTTATTTTAACAAAAGTGCATAAAGATGAGAAAAATTGATTGCTCAAAAATAATTAAATTAATTTTATTATCTCTATTCGGTGATACCTATTAAATATTGCGATATGTTTTATATATTATTTTGTATCAATGCAAATCTTTCATTGAGCCAAGATTATATAATTTACTTAATTGAAATTAAAGACGAACACGTATTGCAATAATTTATTTAAAAATTGTCATTGGAAAGATTGTATTTAGCTTTTTGAATAAGTGTGCGCGGCGTGTTGCTTTCATCGATAAGCGCTCGATAATCAAGTTCGTTTGTGACGTATTGCTTTCGTCATTGATGAAATGCAAAATATATAAAGATTGCTCAAACACAACTATTAGAAACAATGTTTTCAACAAATGAAGATGTTACTTGAACAAAACAGATATTTTGATTGATTAGTAATCAAAAATAAAATAAAATCTATTAGAGACGTTTGTAGAAAGAAACTTGGTGAAGGCTTGAGAAATAAGAGAAATGTACTGAAAATGATCTTAGAAGCTTCTTGTACATTCAATTAAATAAAAATCATTTAAAAAATGTTATTCTCTCTCTTAACATAAAAAAATTGTTATTATGAAACTTTTAATGTTTATACGTGTGAATAATATAATAATACTAAAGAGAGATAACAAAAAATAATGGCTGAAATATATGAATGGCAGCTACGTAGTGCATGTTAATCTCATAAATAAAAAAAAAAACATATTAAATTTTTCGTAAAAGATAAAATTGTGCAACATCAAATGAGCGACACAAAAGTAATAAATGTTACATTATATGTATAATAAAGATTTATGATACGAGAATCATGTATACGAGATGACAGAAGAAAGAATGGCGATGAAGCAAGAATGACTTCCTGATATGGCGATGACGCACCTTAGGTTGTAAACTGGAGATGAAAGTACATTGACTTCCTCTCTCCTACAATGACGCACTTTCCGTTCTTTAAAACTACCTAGTTCCGGTTATAATTCCGGGCGTCACTTTCACTTTCGATTTTTGTTGCTGATGCTTCTGCTCGCCGTTCTGAGAACGACTTGCGGATCCTTCCCCCTCTCGAAGAGACAAGGTGGTCCCTACAGGTAAATATAAAGATGATGCGTGGATTAGGGCATCACATGGCATTTGGATAAGACAGTGTCCAGTATACGTATTGACGTTCACAGTTTATTGATTATTTAGAACGCCTAGTATTCCGATTAATGAAATTTACACTCTATTTGTCACGAAGAAGTAAGTTATACATACTTTAGTCTATTTATTTTAAAAATAAATTTTCTATCACTTTTATAATTAAACATTTTTCTGTAATTCATTTAGTTTATCGTCTTTCAAATTTATTTCACTAATTTGCATTTTATTCATACTTTATTTGCTCATTTATTATTTCTCTATAAACTCTTGGTCCACTCATAATGGTTCATCTAAAAAAAGTACATCATTGATGATCATGATATCATTACAGTTTCTCACAGTTTTATAGAATAACAATCCACTTTGTAATTTTACAAATCACGAAAATGTGATTAAGATATACATTACTATTATTATTCAACTGGAATGCGCGAGTGATCAGAATTTAGAATCGAAAAGCGGGCTTTTCTCTTATTCTTTAACTCTGATTGGTGCGCTAATCTAACGGCACTTGGTGAACCAGCACGTCGACTGCCGGCAGTCGATCTCGCAGACGTTCGAGTGCTGTTCGAGGATCACCACGAGCGTGTTTTCTTGATAAGGATGTCGCGTTGCGAGTGTCGATTATTTGATAGTTTGGTGAGAAATTAAATCGTATTCAAATTGTTTCTATTAAAGGGAGAAATATATGTGAATTGTATGTGATTATTACTATTTTCCGTGCTTAGTGATAATACAAAATTAATTCTGCATACATATGTAGACGTGTAAAATATTTGAATATGTTTTATTATAAAATTAAAATAAAACTTCATTATTAGAAAAATAAATAATACAAAATAATTTGATAATAATAAAAAGTTATAGCAATTTAGTACAGTTTATGTTACTTTTCAGAAAAAAATAAACATTCTCTAATTTTGTAATATCAAGTATTGTTCGTTGATATGTGTGACGATATTGTGTGTCTTTCAATGTATGTATTTTTTTTGTAAAGCATAAACTGATAAAAACGCTATTGATTACAGGTGGAATAATTAGAAAAAGAGCAGAATGCAATTGCAGCGATTGTTGGTAATTCTAGGAGTTCTTTTAATGTTGTCCTTGCTGGTATGTTGTCAATCTGCTAGCAAAATTACATTTCAAGATGGCGTTTCTGAACAACAAGCAAAAAAACAAGGTATGACATTTTATTTTTTAATTTTTATGCGCGCATGTAAATATACAATAATTTTTTTAATAAAGCTACATATATCTAATTGTAGAAACTTTTATATTTATTTGTGGAAATATATATTTGTATATCAAATATATATCAAATTATATAAATATATATAACTTTAAAAATTACATAACTATTATATATATATATATATATATATATATATATATATATATAATTATTAAAAATTAATAAAAGAATATATATAATTTAAGAATTACATATACCTAATGTGTTGAATATAAATAAAATGTTTCCATAAATAAAGCATTTTTTATGTTTTACATTTTATGCAATTCAAATAAACAAAACGCTCTATATTTTTACAATATTCATTATAAGTCATAAAAAAGTATAATTTATTTAATTTATTAAAAAACCAATATTATTCAATTCAAGATAGTAATTTAAAATAATAATGACAATTATATATTATAAGAAATTAAATTATTATAGAAAATAAAATTAACTAATATATGTTTATAATTTCAGAAAACCTTGAAGAAACTTCATCGCAACAGAGAGGATTTAATCCTGCTCAACATGTAGAAGATCTATTCCATTATATCGGTCTTGGAACTGGGCGAAATGTCGATCCATACTTGGCAAAAGTTAATGAACGTTGTATAACTGGCGATTTAGCTGAATGTTTCAAATCTCAAGCGTTAAATTATTTTTCGGACTTTTTCGATCACGCCGAATATTCTTTAAGTGATTATGTCCGAGTTAAACGAATGTCCGATCGAGTGGTAACGGAAATAAATCGTCAGCCATACGAATATTCTAACGAACCTAGGTATGTTATTATTTTCAAAAATTATAGAGAGAGGTAGATAAGAGAAATAAGAAAAAAATATATATAATTATATATATTGTCTATAAAGTATATAAAAATGTTTATTTATTTAAGAAGTATGCAAATAATTTTCTTAAATATAATTATTTATATTAGATTAAAATATTATGAATTATATTGATGAAATATAGACACCGTACTTTTTTCTTAATTAAAAACAAAATATACTCAACAGATCCGGTGAAACAGAATGGGATCAAATGATTAACTTTATAAAAAGGAAAACGGAAAGATTTGTCAAAACAATGTCCTTTGAATTGACTATACCTGATACAGAGACTGGTCGCAATGGTTCATATGAGCCAAGATTTCTGGATGAAATTGCTGATGAGATCGATACACTTGAGAATAAGAAGGATACTTTATTTTGTAAGTATTTGACATATTGCGTATTTTGTAAATATTTGACATAACACGAAAGAAAGTTTTTTCCAATATTTAAAAAAGTAATAAAAAATTAAGAATGTAATATATGCTTGTGCAATATTTGCAAGTACATTTTTATTTTTATACAATTTATATAATTTATTAGAAAATCTATTTTAAGAAAAGTTAATAATGTTTATTAGTTTATATTACATTATTATGGCAGTCTTGTATTTTTAATCACACTTATGGCACACATTTGTATAGTACGCTACAAATATTTGTGCGTATCATAATCAATTAATTTTGTTTTCATTTATTACATAAGATTAATGTAAATAATATTCTTTTCCTTAACATATTCGGAAATTCTTAAATTAATTCTTTAATTAATTCTTAAATTTAAATATTATATTGTTATTTAAATAATGATATATCTAAAAAATCTTAAAAGTCTTAAAAGTCCAAAAAGAAATTTAGATTTATTTGATATATTTTTTTCTCGAAGAATAACCAATATTAAATTAGTTTTATTAAATTATTAATTTCTAATTTATATTAATTATTTATTAAGATAGATTTTATATTTGTTTTCAGCTCGCCATCAATTCAGGAAGCTTTTAATACCGGTTTTACTTGTTTTAAAACTTTTCAAATTAAAGATATTACTCTTCTTGCCTTTGATTTTGGGATTAGCTTCGTTTAAGAAGTTTCTAGGATTCCTGGCAATCATCATACCCGGTCTAATAGGTTTCTTTAAACTTTACAAACCGTATCAAAATTATTACCCGCCAGTTTATACTAAAAACGGCATTGCGCACCCTCATTACGGAGTACATCCGGATATTGATTATCATTATGGAAATGCAGAATCTTATGGTCAAGATTTGGCATATCGTGGATATCAACATTATAAATCGTAAATAATTGACTTATTTATTATATTATCAGAAAGCAGGTAATAATTAAAAGCTGAATTTTTATAAAGTTATAAAAATTTTATAAAAAATGTTATAAAAGTTATTAAATGCGACGTTGATTTTAATCTGCTTGCAAGATTATTATCATGTTTAAACTACTTATTTTTATATAAGAAAATCATACTTTTTATATTTTTATTATATATATTGTATATGTATGTGAATGAATGAAATATGTTGTATATATAGTTGAAATGTAAATGTGTAATTCTAGTGCTGCGTTCTGATATTCACTGCCAGTAATGAAAAGCTATAGTTTAAACTATAGATTTGATGTAAACTATACATTTTCAGTATTGGCAGTTAATATTGAAACGCAGATTAAATACCTTTTTGTAAAAAAAATAAATTTTTTTCTAAAAATAAGCATGTAATCGATATTGTTGCTTTTTCTCCGCGATTTATTCTCTCGTTGTGCTTACTTCGCTGTAACTGTCATCCGTCATCACGGAGATTGCATGTCTTGACAATTTAATGTGTTATAATAATAAAAAAAAAAACAATTCATATAAATAGATCTGTTTATAAATGTACTTTCTTTTTGCTGTGTTAACGGAGGTTTTATATTTCCCTATGAATATATTCAAGTGAATATATTCATTTTTTAGAAGTTTTTTTAAAAGTTTTTTTAGAAGTTTTAAAAAAATTGTTATAATTTTTAATAGTTAAACATAAATTATACTTTGTATTATACTTTATTTTTAATAATAGATTGTTGATATAAAGAAAACATTCATAAAAAGAAAAGAGAAAGAGAGAGAAAGAGAGAACGAAAGAAAGAGATTTTAAAATTACTTGGAGTCTATCAGATCTTAAGAGGAAAACCTATTTAAGTTCTGATAGACTCCAAGTGCAACTTATATTACTCTTACAGGTTTATATTAATTTTATCTTATTTTATATGTAGTTATTTTATCATAAATTAAAAATTAAAAATATGAATATTTTTTTTGATTAATCTTGATTAATCTTTATATATATATATATATATATATATATATATATATATATATATATATGTCTTCAAGATGTAGAAAAAAAGAAGGCCGTGGTTGATAGACTACATATGAGGACATGATATATTGATATCATGTGGTATGCAAAAGGAGATGATACTAAACAACGATGATCTCATATCTTGTCCTTATCAAGCATCGATTGAATTTTAATCAATTCAAATAGAACTGCTTATTGGAACAAAATTGAAATATCATGCAATGAATCATCCGCTAAAATCGACACTCTAATATGTGCTCAATTCATTACGTATGAGTCATTTGCATTTTTTAAGAATACTTTACAGCATTGTGCAAATAGTATACTTAAAATTAACTGACTAAATGATCTCTTCTTAAAGCATAATTGTAATAAAAGTTCCAACATTTTTGATGTTAAACAAATGTATAAAAAAATTATCAAGATTATTTTCATTAAATTTCTGTCAACTCTTAATAAAAGTTTTCAAAAAGTGGCAGTTAAAAAGATATTTGATATAGGACAAATTTTTTATATGTAATTATTTTTTAAATATTTAATCTCTTTATAGTAAAGATACTGAAACAACTTCAAAAAACAGAACACAATAATTTTTATAAAAAGTTAATTGTGACAATGATTCATTGTATATAATTGAAATTATACATAGTGTCGATCTAAAGTTATAAATATAAAAAAAATAAACAGTTTTTTAAAGAAAAATTTGTTTGTGTACAATTTCATGATAAAAATAAATAAATAAATAAATAAATAAACATATATATATATATATATATATATATATATAATAAAAATTTAAATAAATTTAAACGTTATATATTCACAAATATTATATTATATAATTGACAAATATTATTATCATATACTATATAAAAATAAAAATTTATAAATTTGAATGTGATATTATAAGAAATGTACATTTGCTGTTCTTCCATATTAGCATTTAAAAATACTATCTACCATTGCATTGGAGACGTCTTGGTTATTGTGTCAAAGTGCACATTAAATCACTTAAAAATTCTGCGCGTGATATTTCATTGGTTCTCTCTCAGATGCAGTATGGGGAGCTATCTTATACGGTGAACCGGTCTGATACGATTCTCACTCGCGATCCAGGGAATCGGATAGAACGGACCTGCTGACCAAGTGGCCTCGTTTGTCGAGAAGACCGGAAATCTCCGTCTCGCGACGATATACGGAAATCAAATTGATAGAAATGCACATTGGTCCTAATTTTCCACGTTGTCATATATTGAGAATTGATATTTTTTAACATGCAGACAAAGATGACAATGCACAATACATTGCGATAAATTGTCCCGATTCATTATTTTTCTGTAAAGCAAAAGATTTTGCGATACATCAATAATAGTAATTAAATTTTATATTATAACAATAATTGATATTATATCATTGGTATAATATCAAATATTGTTATAGCAATTTATAAAAGAGAGAATATTATTTTATACTATATAAAAAATATTTTTATAATATCCAAAAAATTTTTGAATTGAACGCACGATATTTTAAGGCGAGAAAGAGATGTTTTATAAAATCAAAATAATTAATCTTTTTTTTTTATTTATAATGATCGCGATAGTGAAAGAAAATACGAATTATGACATAATGCGATTATTTGATTCTTTTGATGCTAGAAAGACGCTAGACACTAGACGCTATTATAAGCGCACTAGTATGTACAAACTAGTGCGCTTATAATTACATAAATTTTTTTACAGATACAAGTATTTTGATATTTATATATATATATATATATATGAAAAATTACTGACTGAGAACACTAATGCTTATCCTAATTACAAACGCAGCGAAAGCGACGTCAACGTCTACGTACAAAAATGTGTTGTTCGACTTTTCGGCTTTTCTATACTTTCTATTAAATTGCCGGAAGCAAATTGCGAAAGATAAGCTTGAAAACTTTCCTAGTATATATTCTTCTTGTATATTTTGCCGATTCTGTTTTTTATAAAAAAAAAACATAAGTACTTTAAATAAATTTTATTTATACACATACATACTTACATATAATATATATAATATACATCTAAAATATTGTATGTATTATAGAAATATATATACTGTACAAATACTAGAGAATTCTTCACTTGTGTGAATATATATACACATACACAGTACTCAGCCTCGTGTATTAAATAATTCGACTGTACTGTTAGATGCACTAAATAATAGTTGATGATCCTATCATTAACGCTGTGCTTTCTTTTAATTAAAATCGTATTATCTTTTTCCGCCATCACACAATCTGAGTTATTATTGCTTATTATGAGTGCGGGATCCAGCTACCTAAAGAGCTACATATGTATGCAAATTAATGTAAACAATCCTAAGGCATTTGCGCAAAGTTCTATTTCACAAAGCTCTATATACTGGATCACGCGTTTATCACATATTCTTACTGTATTATTTATATGTGTTTTTATGATATATATTATTTAAAAAATTTTTTACGAATTACGCATTAGACTAGAACTAGAAATAAATAAGCAATTTTAAATGACAGCTTTCTAGAAATATAATAATAATATTAAGAATAGTAATAATAAAATTATTATTATTATAGAATAATAATAAGAATATTAAACAATTTGATACTGATCAATGTAGATAAGGTGTACTTGCATATTATAATATTATAGTTAATTTATCCTGACAAGAGTGTACAATCAAAATTCTGATTCCGAAATTCATGTCTCATGATGGTGCGACTCGCGTGGAGAAAGATCTGTGTATATGGGCAAGCTTTCGCGGCTAGGTCGTGATGTTAACCTGTGTACCTATCTACCTATCTATCTATTGCGAAAGTTGTTCTTACGAGAAAACGGGCTCTAGATTCAAGAATGAGAGAGGCGGATACGGTGCATTTTCTCCTATTTCGCCCACGCCTCATTATCCGTCGATTAAGCATCCAATGTATTTGAAAGGTACTTTAAACTATGGCTGTAAATGTATTATAATTGTTTAAGTGATCTTCTTCGTAATTAATTTATTTCATAAATTTATTTCATAAAGATGCATTAGAGAAGAATAGCCACTTGAATTTCTTTTTAATCTTTTTCTTGTAACAATTTTGTAATTATTTTTCTGTGGTAAGTAAATATGATATAAATTTAGGTTGATGAAGAGAATTTTCTGTAAAGATTGCTCCAAAATTTAATAATAAATTATTAATTATAATTTAATATAAATATAAAATAATTTTAAAATTAAGACAGATTTCGTGGAAGAATATATATATACATATTGCCTGTGCTTTTAGTATATTGAAACTTGACGATTTATTTATTACTACAATAAATCTTTCAGACAAATACAAATCTTTAGAGTCATTTTTAATTAATTAAAAACGAAATTATTTATTAGTCATTATGTGTAATAGATGTAAATCAATCAAACTAATTAATGTTATCATGGATAATATATACCTTTTCATATCAGCTTCCTACAGAAAGATGAATCTTATTAGACAGGTTTGACGAGAAATCATTTTCAATATGAGAACTATTATTTTTCTTTTGTGCACGTGTGTGAAATTTAAACGACATCGTATGTTAAGAATAATGAAATTATTTAGCAAGTTTATCACTCGCATGGAATTGCAAGAGTTCAAGTAAATCAATTAGTTTATTTTTCTTAGAAAAATAAATTTTAAAAATTATATATATATATATATAATTTTTAAATTTATTCTTATTATACCCTGTTAGTATATAATATTGTAAATAATCTTGTTTATGTATTAGATAATAGTACTATAAGACAACGCGGAAAAGGGGGATCGGTAAAATATTAATGGCACTTAGTCGTTGAAAGTTGTCAGTGAATAGCGTCTAAATAGAAATTAGCATGCGATCAACCGCGAGCACGTATGACATGCAATTGTGATAAATCATCAGTTGACAATATCTTCGTTCATTCGAGAGGCTCTTCGCCTCTCTTTACTTTCTTCGACACTTTTGTAATACGCTTTCTATGCTCGCTCTTTGATTTTGTTTTACAATCAAGTGACGTAGATAGATTTACGAGTGAGTGTATTAATGAATGGCGAGTAAATGTATTCTGGATAGTGTACGCGTCTCGATAAGGATCTGATAGCTCAAACAATCCGCGTATAACATGTGATTAGTATTGTCTATGTTTGAGTATACGCACCTAAATGTCGCCAATTGACCGATAGACATGAAAGTTTCTTCTCGGAAATTCTCGTCATTTTAGAAAAAAATCTCCGGTGCATCAACTGCTGTGCGCCATATGTTGTCATAGAAGTATGTTAATTTGGCGTGGCAACCACTTCTCACGCGCTCTTATTAACGTTTTTGCAACGATTTTCGTAAAAATTAATTAAATTCAACCCGGGCAATTTAATTAAAGCTCATTTTGTCAGACACTTATCTACTCCAGTAATCTTCTCGAGCTATAATGACTCGTTTATTCAAGCGCTTTCCCGGCTTTATTATTGGCTTTTCTCTGATATCGTGCCGTGATCTTATGATCGAGCCTCATCTCTATAAAAGTTCACGAGTGCGTATAGAAATTTGTGAAAATGCGGGCTTAGAGCCGCGATTAACGTGCCGTACGAGTCGCACGCTTGCGTATAAGGTGCGGGGATGGATGACATGCGTGCTCCACATCCGTGACACGGTTCTCGCGGCCAAGTCGGTAATGGTCCATCAGAATGACAGCGGCTCGTGTGTTTCCGTGCGGTTCGTTTATGAATCGCGCGATGCTATCTCAACTCACACAAGGACGATGAGCGTGATGAGTCGCTACTCACATCGCCAGCGTTTACCTATACGACGCGTACCTACGATGCGTATCATGCGCATCGCATGGGGAACTAGTTTGTGTGCGCACGCACGTGAACTGATGACACGAGTTCTCTCTTCCTTCCCCTTGTGGGAGAGGCACTGGTGCTGCTAGCGTTGTTCGCTTTGCGCGACAAGCAAGACCAGTTTGCCCGTAAAGGACAGAACGCAAGCCTCATCGTCTATCCTTAGCTTCCTTCGATGCATTCCCAGGTCAATCCTCTCCTTCGCGCGCGCGAGATCACGCGTACTACAAGGCAGTCATGCACGATCATGCCATCCCACCATCGTTGTTCCATCGGGCCCACCGCGCGTTCCTAGAGCCGTATCAAAGGCAAAAGTGGGCACCATCACCGCTCGTCCCTGACCGTCAGCCACCCGCCACATCCGCGCATCGTCGTCTCCCGCAGGGGCCCCCTATATACTTCCCCACGGGAAGGTGGTGGGTCACCGAGTAATAACATCGTGCACATCCCGGCGTCTACTCTAAGGCGGTGATCTACGTATATAAAGTCGTCGGGGAGAGATGCGGGTTTAGAAGCCTTGTACTACTCGTCGATCTACGTATCGGGATTGACAACAGAGAAGAGTGCATCAGAAGGGCTCTTACGGTATCGACCAGTTAATCGAGAGAAGGGCCTCAAGTTTTTGCCGCAGCGTGAACATCACGTTTTCGTCTCCTCGCGTTCCTGTAGCTTTCGTGGCTTCGGGTCCAGGTGGGTCAATTTATCATTTCCGTTATTCGTGGATCATTGAATGTTGAACTCGATTCGTGTTCGTTCATACGTCGCTCGAAGGCACGCGTATCGACAATTGCATCTTGCCTTACGCATCATTGGCATTTTAGTTGCATCTTACTGTGCGTCAAATTAAATTTTTTTTGTGATTTTTTATTATAGATAAAAAAATTTTTATTTTATTTTATTTATTTATGATAGCAATAAAAATAAATTACAAAAAAAATAAAATAATTTTTTTTATTTATAATAATTAATAATTATTATAAATAATTATTATAAATAATTATTATTAATAATTATTATTATAAATAATTAAATTTTATCTTACACAAGTAAAATTTCTTATTTTATTATGCATATTAAATAGTTTATAATTGAATTATAATCGATATCAAATGTTCAGATTATCCGTAAAATATATTTTACTTTTTTGCTTAATTAAATTTATGTTTCAGAAGAATTATCATGAAAACTTTAATATTGGCATTATTTTGCCTGGGAATATGTTTGGCAAATCCTTTGGAGAAGGAGGAAAAGATAAGCGTCACAGAGCAGCAGTCTGTGATGTTAACGGATCGAGCTAAGTACGAAGAGGAACTTCTTCGTAAGCTCAACTCGAAGTGCTCCCAAAACGACATGAGTAGTTGCGTGATGTTAAAGTTGGTGACGTACATGAACAAGTTGTTGAAGAAGGCCTCGATCGAGCTCACAGATGACATCGAGATCAGGAAGACGAGCCAAACGTCAGAGGATGTGATTACGTTCGAGGCCGGTAGAAGCAAGGACGATGAGACTCAATTTCTTGATCTTGTCGCAAATAAATTTTACGCCTTTATCAAATCGAGAAGCATCAAATGGAGGATTTTACCTGAAGATGATATTGTTGTGTCCGCATCAGAGGATAACACTGGCTCGTTAAATATGGGTCTATCTATCGAGCGCGCTGACAAACCTCTTCAAGACGGTAATTATAATTTTGCATTTTTTCAAAAATGTTTTGTCACTGTTTTTCAGGCAAAATGCACATTGTATTTTAGTATTAAATTCAGATGTTTGATAAGACGCACCAAGTGTACTTAAAGTATAAATTTTCTTTATTAAAAATTAACTTATAAACGAGTCGTACATTTTTACAGATTTTAAAAATTGACTACAAGTTTCAAATTATATTCTAAATAAGTAAAACTTTTATTCAAAATTTATTTAAGATATTTGTAAAAAAACTTTTTAAATTTAATTTCTAAATTTCTAAATTTAATTTTTTTTCTTTCTCTATCTTCTTTCCTTATTTTATTATTCACAAGTTATTAATTATTTGGCATCCTTAATTCCTTGTTAAGGAAAGATTATGCCGGTGTTGAATAAAAAATATTACGTTATATACATCGAACCTGCGTACCTTACATATTTAAATGACGTGTTAGTTTTAGTCTGGTTTCGATTTTCGCTGTATTCGCGCAAGTAAAGTTATGTCACCGACTGCATAAACAAATAGCTTTCTCCTTTGGTTCATTCATCCGCTTATCACCAAACTTTATTGCTTTTTGCGTGGAAAGTACAATTATGCACGTTGCGCCACTTCTTCGCTCACTGCTTCGGCTAACTCGCCGAAAGTGACAATGAAGTTATTTTTATTTCGTCTTTTACAGGTCGTGGAAAGAAGGGCAACAACATGGGCATGTTGATTGCCGCGGGTATCATGAAGATGGGTCTCGTCGCTGGTCTCGCGTTTAAAGCGCTCACCCTCTTGGTCGGCAAGGCTCTTCTTCTATCGAAGATCGCTCTTCTATTAGCTGGTATCATAGGTCTAAAGAAGCTCTTCTCGCAAGGGAAGCACGTGACCTACGAGGTGGTGGCACATCCTCATCATGATCATGGCCACGGCGATAGCTATTCCAGCGGATGGGGGAGAAGTTTTCATGAACAAACGCCGATCTTTGGACAGTCGCAAGCCCATGAATTGGCTTATTCGGCGCATGTAAAGTAAATAACTTTTATGATCGAAAGGAAGCCAGCATCCAAGGATCGTCCGAGATCAATGATTGAAATGAGAAGTATGACGTTCTCGAATTCTTGAGAATTTTTCGTAAAATTACCCCGCATAGTATTTATTCACATTATCAGTTTTAATCTTCTCTTTCCTTCTTGTCTTCTTTTCCATCTCTCTCATCATCTACGATTATTATCGTTCGCACCCTCTAACTCTTTCTACAGTAATAGTAGACACATACTCTCTTTTTTTATTAAATGTCATGCTCGAATTTTTGGACGACGACCAGCACGACACATGAATACGTCAATGACGCACAGCGACGCACATGTTTACGGCAACGGCGACGTAAGGACGTTACATTACGAATTACGGATACATAATCAGGTAGACAAGAGACATCTCCGATGTGTGAAGGACACGCATTACAAGCGTTTTACCTACTTTTTTGACTCTACTTATAAATAATCGCGGATACTGCGAGATTCTCGTCAGTAGGACATTAGATTACACACGAGTGCTATATTTATCGCTCTTATCTCTAATTCGTTCTATTTGAATCTGTGATATCCCAAGAATTTAGATCTACGTTCACATTAAACATTAAATATTAAATGTGATTGTCTTACTTTTGGTTTGCAGTTTTGCATATTTGGCGTTGCAATTGTCTAACCGTCTCACGTGTTAGATAGAATTTTTGACAAATTATACTCAGCATCAGGATAATTATAAATTAGCACTGAATGTAGAGCTAAACATGAGAATGCACACACATACCCACTCACATACACGCACGCATGCACGTTCGTATACACACACACACACACACACACACACACACACATATGTATATTATTTTTTTCTTTTAATTATTTTAATTTTTTATATATCGTTTTTTAATTATTTGATTTTATTTACACTTTTATAATAATATTTATTGAGATTGGGTATTCTTTATATCTTTAAATCAAAACTAATTTTTAAACAAATCGCTTTTGACTTTTAAATTGTGTTCGATTTTAAACAAGATGATGTGACACCAAAGATTTAGAAAATCGTTTAAGCTTTTCTGATAAGATTTTTGAAGACTTGTTATGAAGACTTATTATGAAGATTATGTAATGTATTTTAGACTGTGATGAATCTTAAAATTCTACGCGTAAATAATTAGTAAATATATAGTAATTTAATTAGTGACTCGATAAAATATAATTATGCAAATTATAGAAATTTTAAGTCAATTATTTGAAGATTGATCAGCTTCCGCTTTATTAATTACCAAATAAAAATAGATGTCTTCAATAGAGAGTCTTGTAGCAATCTGCTTGACGCAATGGACGGACGCTTATGTACGAACTTGTAGATAGTTCTTTAACAGAAAGACAGAAAAAAAAAACTTAGACGCACACAATGCTAAAATGACGAAAAATTACAATAATATATAAGCGCATGTATAAGTGCTTTATTTATATTTATTTCATATATGTATTTTATTTATATTGTATCCGATTAACAAGACTGCAAAATGTATAATATATACAATATATTTTATATTATTTTTTATATAAACAAATAAATATTTATTATTTTTATAGAATAGCACTTATTTGCTACACTTACAGTTACAAAAATATTAAAAGCGGATATAATAATTTTAAATTTTTATATATCTTTGTTGTATATGACAAAAATGTTATTTTATACACATTGTTATTATATCTGAATGTTTTTAAAAAGAAACTGGAAGTAAGATTTTGCTTATCTCATTCAAAGAATTATGGAAACAAGATTTTGTCATTGAAGTATCTGCAATAATAATAATTAATAAGATTTATCGTTTTTTAATAAAATTTTTCAGGAAGCCTCTCTGTTTCACATTTATTATATTATTAACCTTACCTATAAATAGCATATATTCGTTTTTTTATTTGTTATAACAAAATATGATCATAATTGCTAAATTTTTATACATATATGCATATAATACAATAAAATAAATAATAAATAATTGTTTATTGTTGTAATTCTGTGATGCCCTACTATTTTTAAAACTGCAAAGAAAAATATTTGATATTAGATTCAAGATTGCTCTCCTTTTTAATCGCGAATGATCAATGTTTCTGGTAAAACGACTTTCGAGTAAACCAAACCCGGATACACTCAACTACACATTGACTAAATATAAGTTTCTACGGACAATACAGCTAAGTACGAACAATATTACTATGTGCGATAAGCATTTTAGTCACGATCGTTAGTTGTGGTCTATTTAAGATGTCTTGTAAGCCGGATAAGGTAAAGCATCATACAGACGCGAGAATAAGAGTTCTCGCGATTTCACATTCAGACGATTCATTTCGTTAGTTTGCAACGGTAAAATAAAATTGCAAGTGTGCAGAAAACTTACTTAACTTAATAATTAAGATATTTACTGTCTATAATTAATAAAGGTTATAAAAATATATAGTAACCCATAAAAATAATTTTATTCATAAATGATTAATTACATATACATTTATCAATTTTTAAACTTACAACTTGATATATGTTTGAATACTATTTTGTATGTGTGCACGGTTTAACGAGAAAAGTAACACATTTTTTATTACGTGACATTCTTATATAAAGATTTTTCTAGACAATTAAATCTGAAAATATTAAATGTCAAGTTCCGGCTTATGATTCTTAACGGGACTTTAGCACGAGAAGTGATTATGTTAACCACCTTATTATAGTATATGGCATTATGTGCATCTGCATTTCGCCCTCATATTACAATTTTCATAATTGTCTATTGTACATTTAAAACTTATTTTTGCGATTAATAGCATATACAATATAATAGCAATTGATTTTTATTATTTTATATTTATATTATTTGATTTTGATATATTATTTTTTCCATCATTTAAAATTTATATATATATATATATATATATATATATATATATATATATTTTATAGAGTGTACTTATGCTATTTATATTTAAATAAGAATATGGAATTTTGTTTGGAGAGAAGATGATAACATCTACGGGATCCAAGGGAAATTGTCTGGATCACACGATGCACCAAACATTTCTCATTCAAACAAGTTGGCCTCCTTTCCTACGTCCGCTTTCTCCATCCTGATCCGTAAGGATCAGAAGAGAGATATTTGCAAGATAAGAGGCACGGTGTGGCAGAAAGAGAAATTCGTTTATCTCGTACCGTTCAGGAAATCGACTTTCAATTTCGGATATACGAGAGTTCGGATACGGATTTGACCCAATTTCTTTATTTTATTTTATTTCTGAAAAACATTCTCAGGCACACACGTGTAGTGGAGAAAAAAATTAAAGTTTGGTGTGTCCAAAACCTCGATCGTACACGGATATCGCTCTGGTATTTGCTAATAAATACGTTTTAAAATTTGATTTTATTTACTACTATCATTACTAACTGTTTTTTATTTATAGATTTTAATCGTGTACTATACGTCGCCAGGCAAATAATTAACACTATCGTTATCGGAAAAAGAAGGAAGCAAATGACGGATCTGGTATTAACTGTTGATTTCTGATATGTGGGTCGATCATTGCCAGTAACCTGGATTCTTGTTTATTTGAAACACAATTTTACAGATTGGAGAAATTAACATCGGAACAAAATGAAACAAAATTCGTTGAAATTAATTATAAAAAATCTTTTCTTGTGTGATTATTGCAATGTGTATTTATTTTATAAATTTTACTTTTGAAATGATAAATAGTTTCTAATTTATAATTTTAAAAATAATATTAAATTCTAGGTATGTTAATTTATTAAAACAGTAAAATTTTATAAAATATAATTTTTATTTTATATATCAATATTTATTTTATATATATTTAATTGAATCAACAGCATCAATTGATACCGATTGATACCGATAGAGTTTTCTATTCGATCTATAAAAATGGGTGTTTTATCGTTGTAATTTAGAAATTTACTACATTAACTTAGAAAAAACTTTTTTTTAATTTTTTGGAACTTTCCGAATTTAATTATTATTTTATCAAATGCTAACAAAATTAAATCTAACGAGATATAGAGAATAAAATAAAGGTGCAACATCATCTTTTTTAATGTAACATGGTAACATCATGATAACACGAATTTGATACGGCTTTTTAAATCCTTAACACGGATACTATCGGATGCGGATTTTATCGGAGATAAATTTGCAATAAACCTCAATCTCTTATGAATGGATCAAAATACAACGTAAATACGTTGCATAGTTATAAATTCTCGCGCTTCAAAGTAAACAGAGCATAGCTTAGTGTATGCACCAATTAAAACTATCATGCCACATGTGTTTATAAACTTGGCAGGTATATACATGCGATAGAGCACCTGATTGTTATTCCGAAAATTAATCGACCTCGAACAGCTTTTGGAGATACGCGAGCTACGATAAGGTTTATATCGATAAGGTTTAGTCGATCGTCCGTATACGATCGAGTCGTCCTGAAGAACGGAAGAATGATTTCGAATCGGCTGTAGTTATACCTACCAGTCTCCGCTACGTATATATCGTAGTAGTGCGAGGGGAAGTGGAACAGAAGAGAAAGGCACGAGATGAACTAGATTTGTGGATTAAGTCATTCCTTCTTTTTTCTTCCACAATGTTTCTGCCTCTTTTTCGTTTCCTTCGCAGAACCTGCCTCTTTCTTTCCCATACATATTCGCATTTCTCACATTCCTCAGCGTGTGTAAGAGATCGATACGTTTTGTTGCCCCGTGTACGTTGACACGATCTACCTATCGGAATAAAAATTGGCAATAATTTGCTTTTAGCCATTATTGACAATGATAGTGCGCGTAAAAAAATTTTACGTTGGTTTCTCGAGTATCGTGGATACTCGTGTTTATTTGAGTGAGACGCGCCTTTCGCATGGGGGGAGATATCGTACGCGATCACGATTCGAAATCGACACAATTCTCTTCCGCTCCACTAAAGCGCGGAAGGAGAGAAAGGATGGCGAAGCGGAGCCGGGATGAGAGAGGCGCGGTATCGAATGATGATCCGGGAGGCGATAGTATGTGATCTAGAAAATATGGTATCAAAGATCTCGCTCTAAGCACGTCAGGATTACGTCTGATCGTATGGTGAAAAGACGGAGGGGAGAGAAGGCGTGAAAAGACGTCGTTCGCGTCGATGATGATTGCAGAGCCTAGCTCGCGCAAGCCGACCGCGCCGTAACGCTCTGAAACACGTCGGAAATAAGAATTAAACGAATGGACTTAGAGACCGATGTCTAGGTGAACGAAAAATTACCGGCTAATGCACAGCAGGAGCAGAGAACGGCAACCATCGTACCGATGTTCTCCTTGCTTTTTTCTTACTACAATCACCGACCGTCAAGTAGATCTATATAAATGGCTATCGCAAGCTTTTGCACTGCAGCACTCGAACCTCCGCCGTAGGTTCCGCAGCTTCGCGATATTACACGCGGGATTCCCTCAGTTTTTTTTTTTTCCTACGGCGGGTTTAACGACGCGAGCAGGACCCTCGGTGGTCTCCACATCGAGCCCAGACAATTCGTTCCGTGACGTTCGTTTCCGGACGAAAGGATGCTTCGGTTAGGCATGCCGGGAATCGGTCGACGGCGTTTACACGTTTGTCTGACATTAGTGATCTGCGCGTTGTGGATCGTTGACAAGATCGACGCAGCCACTGCGGAAGAGGACGCCAAGGACGCCAAGGACGCATGGACGGAATTCTCGACGACGTGCGTGGCGGATGACTCGAAGAACACGTCGGTCTCTTGTCACGGTGTGCGAATCGTTCGGAAAGTCGTAAAGCAGTTACTGGAGAACTTCGGCAAGGAACCGAGCATCGAGCTGTTCGACGGCGTATCCTTGGTCGAGGCACCTGGCTCTATACGAAAAGCCAGAATGTTGAAGGGCCTTGGAGGTTTTGGATCCTTGCTGCAGTTTCTGGAAGGTAGAGAACTTAAAGTCAAGCTGCCGTCCTTATTCCCTCCTAATATGGAGAACGTGGTAAAGGAGAGCTTGCCTTCCGATTCTGAAGGTTGGTAATTTGTTAGACCAAAACACGAATGTGTCGTAAGAATTTTGCAAAAATTTTTGAAAATTTTTATTTTCCAGTGAGAGGTTACGGTGGTTACGGCGGCGGCGGCGGCGGCGGCGGCGGCGGCGGCGGTTACAAAGACAAAGGCGGAAAGAAAGGCGGCGGTGAAGGAATAATGTTAATGGCTCTTATGATGGGTAAGCATTCCTAAATGTGATTAACATTAAAGAGATGGTTATGCAAAAGCCATTGTTATATATTATTTACATGTTTGCATATTAAATAATACATATGTTCAGCTTTGTGTGGATATTGTACGCACTTTGTTAAAAGATTCCACATAATATTGCAATATTTATTATATATAGATGCGTTATCTAATTATCATATTTGATTTGATATATATATATATATATTTTTTTTTTAATTAAATATAATATAAATATAATATATAAATATAATATATAATATATATAATAAATAATATATAATATATAAATATAATATAATATAAATATATTATATTCTATTTTATATTTATATTGTATATTCTATTTTTCTATTATATTCTATTTTAAATTCTATTTTTGCAAATTTTACATTAACATTTTCAAAATGTAATTGAAATTTTTTTTATTTAAGATTATTATTTATCTATTTTTGAAATATAAGAAATTTAATCAAAATTGTACAGAATGTTCTTACATATGTTCAGAAATTTATAAAAAAATTATGAGTCAATTCACTAAAGCGATCAAAAGTTATGAGGATTTTAATTTGTAGCGAATTAAGGATGTCATATATCAAAATATTAATAAAAGCATGAAAAATTTATAGACTATTTTATTTTTTTTTTTTTTGAATATCTGTGCAAAAACTGAGCATAATTCTCTCAACAGTTTGGAAATTGTGTTTAAGTTTATATTATAAAGTATTATTGATTCTTATGGAAAATCACGTATTGTAGCACTTATTGACAAATTTAAAAAATATTAATAAAATGAAATAAAGTTTTTACATTTATTACTCACATATAAAACTCTAATAAATATTTGTGCAAAACTTGATTTAGATTCACGTATTCGTTTAAAAGTGATTTACTAAAAATTGTAGAAAAATATTATTTATTTCTTTCTCTCTTTCTGCAAATTACTCATCTTTCATTGTTTCTTGCAGTTGATTTCAGAGGTATTCACGATCAAAAATTTTTGTCAAAAATTAGGAAAAATATTAATTACAACTATTTTCCTTTACGAAGACGTCAAAATCCATATTATTTTGTGTGTATTTTAATTTTTTTTTATAATCCTAATTTATTTATTTGATTTTTCAAACAGTATAAATGTAAGAAATATTTTTTTTTTTTTAATTTTAACAGTTTTTTGCTACTATATACATGCAAAACATCCTTAATGTGAACCACGCATAATTGAACATATTATTAAAGATATATTTAATTTAAATTCCATTAATCTAAAAGATCTCCATTTTTCTAATTTATCCAGGTAAGATGATGGCTGCTATGACCTTGGCCGGAATAGGTGCTATAGCCATGAAAGCGTTAATGGTTTCGGCTCTGGCCTTGATGCTGTCAATAATCATAGGTTTGAAAAAATTAGTAAGTAGTGATCACGGTGGTGGTCATCATGTTGTTTACGCGCAAGAAGTTGGTCATCATCATAGCAAGAAGAGATCAATCGAAGACCACGACTCTACGCTGTTGCCTTACAAAGGATACGCCAATCTTTACGCTAACTTGCGAACATCTTGATATTCTTGCAGTATAATTGCATCATCTTAATCGCACAATTAAATTGATTTTCAAGCTTTTTAACTCTCCTGTCGTTATTAAAGCTTTGTTCGTAGACACGGTTAGACACACCACGTTGACAGCGGCGTTGATATGTTGTGTTCACATAATTTGCATTTCAGTCACTTTAATATTATTCCTTCATCATGTCTCATTCATTTAACTCAACGTGCATCTCTTTCAACGTGGCTCTTTCATATCTTCTTAGCTATAAAAGTGTAAACGTTAACCGCGGTAGGAGAGTTAATAAGCGCTGGAAATTGATCGACGACGCTACGTGACACAGGATTAGTGACAGTGACATCGACGAGACGACAGTGACGCGGAGGACTAATTGACAGTTATATTAGAAAGTGATATTTAACAAATGTTTACTCGCAAGTAATAATCAAACTTTATTGGTCTACCACATTGACATGACTTTTAGTTAAATATCACGGAGACGCATAGAAGAAACCAAAGTATGTTGTTGGATTTTTTTATTTATTTATTTTTTTTTACACACGTATTTATTGTTGTGTGCAACACATGTTATTAAAAACATATGTATTTGAAATATATAAAATATCGTGTTTGCATAATATATAATATGGTGTTTATTATCATCTTGAGGCGCAATCATTCAGGTTTCTCGCGATGATGTTATTAATGATACGATAATAAAGCATTATTTTAATATAGGCATAAAATATCATAAATCACGAAAACGAAGGCAGCATTTAGTGCATGATTTTCGGACAAGCCTGCGTAACCTTATTATTACGA
Organism: Cataglyphis hispanica; assembly: GCF_021464435.1. Classification (NCBI taxonomy): domain Eukaryota; kingdom Metazoa; phylum Arthropoda; class Insecta; order Hymenoptera; family Formicidae; genus Cataglyphis; species Cataglyphis hispanica. Next base: position 1,884,102 of record NC_065971.1, read on the forward strand.
GAAATTTAAAAAGCATTTAAAATAATAGGCTTAAAAATGGAAACGATACGGTTCGCTGAGTCGAGTAAATCGATGCGATGTTTCCCGTTTGATCGCACACGGAACATTGGAAAATCGCACGAACGAGGTAACGAATCGAGCCAATGAGGAAAGTGTGTCAGCGACCTGCTATGTCGCATGTTGCATATTCACCTGCGTATGGATGCGCGTTTACCCAACTCGGGTTCGTTACAACGATGCGAGCAAGGCTAATAATAGTTGACGCGGAAATCACTTAAGTAGATTAACGGCGATAGCGCGAGAGCGCGCACACCGAAAGTTAAGTATGCGGCTAATAATGACATGTACAGAGGTAGAAGTTTGATTAATAATATGTGGCTAATATGAATCGCGTTTCATATATATTCGTTCAGGCATTTTATGAGAGAGATTTAAATTTATTCATGTTCTGAATGACAATCAGTAATTTGTACGAGAAAAACTCGTGCGAATTTCAAGGAAACTAGTTCAAATTTCTAAAAAAAAAAAAAAAAAAGAAAAAGGAATTGCGAGAATAGATTCAGATCGATGCCTGTTTGTATCAGCGACGTTTTTCCACATACACGTGAATCTCAGATTGCGAAGAACTCGATGGAAGGAAAGACATCGAGAGAGAAAGAGGTAACGGAGAAAAGGTTCAGCCGAGCGCGAGACGACGAGATGTAAGAGGAACAGTTCTTTCTTTCTCTCTGTGCATCTCTCCGGCAGCCTTCTCCGCGTTGGATTCCTCCCACTAGGAAGGCTCTTGGCTCATTCTTTCTCCACGTGGAAGGGGACGGAATAAGCTCCGGCTATAAGACCCACTGGCATACATACCGATCGTTTCCTTTTTTACGTTTCGAATATCATAAAACCTGGAGAGTCGCATTGAAAGCAGCTCAGACGACGATGCAGTCCCGAACGGAGCCGGTCGCGAGTGCAGTCTGCGATGAGGATTGCTGCAACTCCATTTATATAAAATGCGAAAGCAATTGAGATTTATAGTATTCGTTAGGCTATTATGCAAATCAATCATTTTACAAAATATTTTGTTATTAAAAATATAATTATGTATCTACTGTATGTATCTTATTTTTTACCTATGATCGATTATGATGCTACTTTCATGAAAAAGATATTAAAATAGATATAAAAATAGGTATAAAAATAATAATAAATTGTAATTTCTTTGAGCACAATAATCAATAAAAATGTACGATTTATTTATTTATTTTTTTTATTTTTTTAATATTTTTAAATTTTTTGCAAAGAATAAATATATGAGACAACATATTTGTTGACATTTTAATGATATTTTATTCTGTGCTTTGCATTTTTCTTGATAGATTATTAATTATTGTTATATTTTATTAAATATCACTTCAACATAGTCTTTTTTTTTTGTATAAATTCTATGCTTTGTATTTTTCTTGATAGATTATTAATTATCATTATATTTTATTAAATGTTACTTTAACATAGTTTTCTTATGTTTGTTTTTTTTTTTCATTAATAATATCATTAATCACATCAATGTAAATGCGATTTCTTTATCAACATTAAAAAATATATAGCTTATTTAAATATCATATTGCATTACAATGTATGTTTAGTACTGTAAAGTACGCGTTTTCTGGCACACGAACCGCGTTATGGTCCATAGACGAGAAGAACCAGTTGGGCGCGGAAGAGTACCCCGTTACATTCCACGCTCATTACGAACCTCTCATAAGGAAATTTAAAATTCAAATTCGAGCTGCTTGGCTACCGGTCGAATTTTCAGGTCGTACGCATGTCGATGGCCTGCGGGGATCAATCGAATCATTGCATCAGAAATTCCTAGCACAGTCCATCGACGGACATTAAACTAGTTTCTGACAAGAGTTTGAAGGCTAGAATATCAAAAACCACTACGTCATCCTTTGCGATGTAGGGCAACAAATAATTGTTAAGTGCATTTTTATGAGTATTTATTGATTTACGGATAGCAGTTTCTGTCCAACAAAATCTAGATACCGTGGGAACATTTCATTAGCATATTTGTTGGAAAAATACCGTGATTTTCGAAAGTCGGTGAATATCTTTAACATAAAATTAAGACTGACGATATTCAAATTTTTTATTCAAGCCTATAATTTAAGAATTATTTTATTATTATTTTAATAATTATAATTGTTTCAATATTATACAAATATTAAATTATTGTTATAAAAATAAAATTGCTAGGTGAATAGATGAATTATAATGTGGGATTTTTAGATAGATGTTACAATAAAAAGAACATAAATATTCACATAATATAGAATTCACATAAATATAAAATACATACTACAATGTGTTAAACTGTCTTAAACATGCATACATATTTATCTTATAATTTACAACGCACTGTTAATATATTTATATTTAATATAAATTTTATTTGATTAATTTTATATGAAAGAAATAATATGTCATAATATGTAATATATGAACAATGAAAAAAAAAATAAATTTTATGAAAGTTTCATGGAGAGTTGTAATCATAATTATTCATTTTTATATTTTTGTATTTTTTATAAAATTGTTATAATTATATTCTATATTCATACTTGCCATAATAATATTATATGTATTAAATATAATATTTATATTTATTATACATTTTATAAAATTATATATATTTAATTTAATTTATTAATATTAATTTAATAATATAATTATATAATTTAATAATATAATTAATTAATTAAATAATTAATATATTTATTAATAAACTTGTGATGCGATTAAAACATCTACAAAAAAAACATTACAGTGTAAAATTTTTTCTTCTCTTTTAATTTGTTATACTACTTTAATCTATGTAACATGTTACTAATAATCTAAACATAAGATAAGAGCGAGAGTTAATCCATTTAATGGAAATATCCGTTTTTAATTCTCGTTTCACTGAACAAAATCATACGTTTGATCTGCAATGTAGCTGCTCCTCAGTGCAGAGCATAGTGATTTTACCGCGATAGGCGTATCCGTGGCTTAACGATCGTTGCTATCGTTGAGCGTAAAGGAGAAACTTTGGTTTTACTTTTTAAGTCTTGCTCTTCCGATGGGAGTGAAGGATCGACGAAAGGATTCTGAGCGCTACCCAATGACCGAGAAAAGATGAATGAGCACTGACGTAAGATCGGGAATGGGAACTATGCTGTTATTGAACTTGCTTTTCATCGAATCCCTTCTTAAGATGACAGGAATCATCGGCCGAGCTTAAAATGAGAATCGCTTCTTCATTACTTCGTAATAATTATGTATGCGAATTAGCAGTGAAACGCGACTTTGTGCGAAATGTGACTTTTAATAATTGCAGAAAATGAACACACATACATAAAAAAGAATAGAGTGTACAGTTTTTTCACTTCCTTTTTTTTATCTCGAATAATCTCATTTTATCAAATATGTTAATGATGAAGAAAAGTAATGGTTGTAATGTTGTAATATATGAACAATGAAAAAGAAATAAATCTTACGAAAGTTTCATGGAGAGTTGTAATCATAATTATTCATATCTTTATATTTTTATAAAATTGTTATAATTATATTTCATATTTATATTTGTCATAATAATATTATATATATTATACATTTTATTTAATTATATATTTAATTATATAATTATATAATTATTTAATTATATTTAATATAATAATATTATACAATATAATTATTTTATTAAATAATTAAATAATTATATTATATAATATTATTATAGTATATGATACAAAATAAAAAATATAAAATAAAGATATAAAATAAAAAATACTTAATATGACCGTATAATGCTTTCAAAGTAAAAAAAGTCTATCTATAAATATATTTTAATTTAAGTTCTGCGCGTGATGTATTGATTAGATAAAACATGTATGCATCTTTGTTAGATACCTTGGTAGTCTAAATTGCAGACCACCTACGCGGTTTCACTTTCTTAAAATTTAAATCCACGGCGCACGTATATGCTGGCTGAATACAAAGAATTTGTTGATTGTTGCATGTCCGTTTCGCACCTTCCCGATAGGTCGGGAGAAACGGAATGAAAACGACAAGAGGTGTTATTCGTCGAAGGTGGTCCGTGAGAGTCGCAAGGGTCAGAGTAGAAAGTGGTGTTCGCGATGAAGGTCGGATCCGGGATGTTTGAGAATTTGATCCATACCACCAGTTTTCTTCCATTCATACCGGATTGTGTCTCGTATCCGTATCGTACAAGGATTGGCGCGCGTATACGAGAAGAGAGTACGATAATTCCAAAGCTTTTCCCCTTGAACTGTAATGACGATTGTCGTTTCGAATTAATGACGACGTTAATTGAGCTACTTAAGTTATCGCTCCTCACGTTGCAATGTGAATGCGATAGGAGCTTCGTATTCTCGGTTTACGAATGAGGTTTTCAGTAGTAAGAGTATGCGTTCTAATCAGACGCGCAGAGGCCGCGTTTTATAATATATGTACGATTACTTCGCTCGCCATAGATTTCTTTCTTCTCTTCAGGTACACATGATGCGAAAGACTGTAACACGAGTTAATTAATTACAGTTTATTGCTATTTGTAGAAATTATAATGAATTATTATATTGCCACGTGTTCTTCGCAACTGGTTCTTTAAATGTTAATTTGTCTACGCTTTCTATCCAGTTGTAGTAACATTCGCTTAAAATGGATAGACTCAACGATCTTCTCCCATCAAGTCTTTTATTGTCTTGCATTGAATATGATAATAAATACCAAAATGGAGAAAAAAATACACGCTGACATAGTATTCAAAGTCGGTTAGTATTAAGGCTGAAATTTAAAATCGCTGAAACGGCGATTTCTCGAGAGTGTGTTTGCATGAGATTTAACACATTCTTGAAATTCGGGTCCCATTCGTTTTTCGATTTTGCATACATAAGTATGTAAAATAATCAGGACAAGCGGAAGTATATCGTCTAATCTGATCAATGATAAATTTACCCTTAATAATTTATAGTTTTAACGCATGTATAAATATTCTTATATTAAACCGATAATACATATATATTATGTCATAAGATTTAACACACACAAGTAAATAATTTATTTTAAAGTGGTAAACGTCAATCTCGACGAATATGAACCCAATCGTATCAGCTGTTTTTGATTATGCTAAAATATAATTTCTCTGATATCTGATGAATATTATTAAATTTAAATTATCAAATTCAAATAAAATTGATAAGTTAAATTTAAGTTAAATATGGAAATAGAAATATCTATACAATATACTTAATATGCGTGTACTATTTTCCTTTACGAGCCAACCGCGTAGCATTAGTTACATTCGCATTCAAAGTGTATTCATCGAAAGATTGCATATCCTGTGCAATGCAAAAATGCATGGTTCCGTATGCTTAAGAAGTACATTGTTGGAAGAAAGCGTTTTTACTGGCGTTCGAGGCGTTGTCCCTCGCGGCTCCTATACACCCGGCCCCGTATTTGCTCTGCCGTAGGTAGGTCGCAGGTCGCCTCGCGGTTGGCGGCGTGGTCGAACGCTCGTCATAGGTACACCTATCATCTATTGAACGAACACATCCATACGTCGATTCTATGCCGGTTAAACGGATGCGCGACGCACGCGATGCTCACGCATTCATGCACGTCAAATGGAAAGAAAGAAAAAAAAAGAGGCAGTGGGGCGGTCGGCAACGGTGGAGACGGTAGAGGAGGGGCCCGCCAAATATAAGCTAAAGAGATTGTCCGATGGACCACACGAAATTTCACTACGCACGGAACGGCTTTCGGAAAAGGGAGAAGATCCTACGTAGATCCATCGAACGCGTCGTGCCGCGATCTAGTGTTAATTTTTCTCCCGTTACGTGGAATCATGAAGATACTGATGCTGTTGATTTTGACGACCGCGGTCGTCCTAACCGCCGGACAGAGCATCGACGAATGCCTCAAGCAAGACAGCATATCCTGCGTGCAGAAGACCCTATACAGAACGGCTAAGGAATTCTTCGCCAAGGATAAGCTCGAGCTTGTGAACGGAGTGAGTCTTGTGAAAAGTAATACTGATGACAGAAGTGCCAGGTCCGGCAAGGAACTCGCGTACGATCAAGAGATAGACGCCGCTAACGATATCACGGAGAGACAAAATACCCTCGAGAACTTTATTAGCGATGAAGCTGGACAGCTCCTGACCGGTCGCAGTCTTAGGGTAAATCAGTAATTATTAGTGAAATGCAATACTCTTATAATAATTACTTAAAAAAAATTGACGACTCTGTTTACGTATAATTAATTAACATATATTGTGATTGAATTTAAATCTATTTCTTTCAGATCAATCTTGCACCCGCCTTTGAAAAAATCCGTGAATCGGCTCGTGCCATCAGCGAGTCCGTGCCACCAGAAATTCGTCAGGCCGTCGACGAGATTGTCGAAGGTAAATGTCAGAATTGATACGATTGCTGACAATTTTCACACGAATCTTCATTCACATTAATGCGCGTCAATCATAAATTTAGTTTGCTATACGCCTTACACAATTATTTACACAAATAATTCAATAATAATAAATAAATCTCTTGTCTCATTTTAGGTCGAGGCAAGAAAAAAGGGTTGAAAGCGATCATACCTCTGCTGATCGCCGCGAAAGTAAAGCTCGGTATTTTAGCGACCCTCGCGTACTTCGCCATCTCAATCATAGCGAAGAAAGCGATCTTCGCGTCCCTCATTTCCCTCGCCATTTCCGCTTTTATCGGCTTGAAGGCTCTCTGGGCGAAAAAAGCCGCCTATCACCACGATATTACCCCTTACAATAGCGGCTGGAGCGGGCCCGTCGTATCTGGTGGATGGTCTGGTCCTGTCGCATCTGGTGGATGGTCCGCTCCCGTATCATCCGGTGGATGGGCCAGCAGCGGCTCTTCCGGTTGGGAAGATCCTCACGCTTACTCTCACAGCCAGGCGTACTCTGGATATCATCATCATTAACGATGATCGTCAATATTTTCTTCTATATCTTTTCTATTTTTCCTTACTTTTTCTTCGTCGAATGTTGGAAGAAGACGGAAAGAATGAGATACCGACGAAAGTCGAGTGACTCAAGCTTGACTGTTGATCCTTCATGGTTTGCGATATTATATGAAGATATTTATTCTTATTTATATCATTAAATAATGAATAGGGCGTCTGGCTCTTCCGCGTAAAATGTACATAAAGTTATATATATATATATATATTAATACTCGCTCGCGTTTGCGAATAGATCGAGCAGATAAAAATCACATTAAGCTGAGAAGCTAGTCGCAACACGCTCGATCGGCGGAGCCATAAGTCGTTAATTGTGTCTTTGTGTTACTCGTTGAGATATATACAATGTTACATATTACGATTTTGCCATCGCAACTTTAGCGCGAGCTTCGGCGCGATCACGATAACAAAACTCACTTGAGACGCAGTTGGTGAATCACTGTTACATCTAGTCCAATACGATGTATATGCAACACAGTTACATCCTTACGAATCTGTACGCTTCGTAATATGCATGTTCATTAATATTATTTATACAGAAAATTTGAATACGTCAATTATTAAAATCCTTTTCCTATTTTTCCTATATCGCGAAACATCATCTGGTGATAAATATATTTCAACACAGATTATAATAAATGTCTTTTACATAATGCATATAGCAAAAAATACTTTCAAAATTCAATGACATATTATAATACATATATTAAATATAATAGCTGTTAATCTTGAGAAGCAATCTAACAAGAGTTCTCTTTAATCACCAGTGAAAGTTTCGATCCCTGATACGTGAATGATAACTGATATTCCGTCAATTTAAAGAAGCGCGTATTATTCATGTTGTTTTCATTCTTAATGTCAAATCCGCAAATCATTCATGAATCGAGCGAGAAGCTTCGAAAAAGAGAAATCAACGTATATAACGGCAGCGACAACTTTCCAGTCTTCCAGGAAGGTCCGAAACATTTTTTCTCTCTCTTTTTTTTTTCCGCGAGCGAAACTCTTCGCCGCGACCGCATTGCATAAAGAGTACGTTCGAAATCGTTAATGTATCGCGAGTGTTTTCTGCTCCCCTTGGCGAGTCATCCGGTCGGCGAGGCTCGATTTCGAGCCGACGAGATGGAAATGGCAGGCTGACTCTCGACCGCGTCATGTCATGCGGTTGCGGGGGAAAGTGCGCTTGTCGTGTCTCAGGTGTATCCGGCCGGAGTCGGTTGTTTCCTTAAGCCTGAGGTCGAGGGGAGGTCGCGACTCGCGTACATCATTCTCAATCGGGTCGAGGAGACGCTGGCTTACTACACTAAATGTTTCGAGACCGGTGTCCTTAAGTCCTACATAGAAGAAAAATAAGTAGCTGGAAAGGAGGTTGAGACGAAATACCTCGTTCCTTCTCCACGCGCCGCTCACTAAAATTCCACCGAATGCGGTAAAAAGAATTTTACTTTGACAAGGTGCGTGTCGATCTAATGTTTTCTAGGACGATGCGTCAAGAAAAAAGTTGAGAAATAGAATAAATCTATGACTTTTGCTTCATTATCATCCTTCGAATACTGTGTTTATAATTTGCGGATAATTTACATTGAATGAAAAGTGTAAAAGATGTAGTGTGTAATCTCGCACGGATAAAACGTGCCAAAAAACAAATTATTCGCACGAGACGCAAATAGTTCACGAGATAGAGAGTCGCGAAGAAAAATGATGCACCAACGGTGCAAAAAGCCAATTGTCACGCTTCGTTATCCATTTCTCTGTAACGATCACAACTTTATTACGAAAAGAAGAAAAAGATGCGAAATTGCTTCGAGAGGAAGAGGAGTTACTTTCGTTTGCGGTAAAGCCGAGCACGATGCGATATAACTATATTAATACTATAAAGATTATAATGAATGTTTTGATTTCTAAGAAGCTTCAAATAAAGTTTTCCACTTTATTGAATTTTTGCAATTTGTTTTGTCTACATTTTTTAATTTTTCCATTTTATACTGCAATATGAAATTTTTCTTTTATATTTTGATTATATATTTTACATTTTTTTTTCTATAACGTTGACTTTTAATGTGCAATAATTATTTTGTTTTAAATAATTAATTTTAATTACTTCTATCTTGTTTTAAATGATCAATTTTAATTACCTCAATCTTAATTACCTTTTTATATATGATCATAGATTTGTGAAACATTTTATAAGCAGGACAATTATTTTTCTCCTTCCGTGATGAGAGATGCGTGGCGCATAAAATGAATGAAAAAAATATCGTGAAAATTGACACTGCTGTGCCAATCACGGATGTGCAAGCGGATGAATAAAAGCCGTTCTTCGAGTATCAGAAAAGCGGAACTTCTCCAGCGTCGACTCATTTGTTGTCGTTTCATTATTAGAGAGTCGTAAAGTTTCGTGCCGAACGCGTCTAAATCCAGATACGCGATTCTCACGTTATCATTAGTTTCGAGAATTTCTCATGCGTCACTGGGTTACTAGATTTCCTAGCAGTGGGTCGACTTCCTAAAACATTATTAGACGCGCGTATCCTCGTATCGTCAATTCCACTTGCCATTTTGCATAACGACTCGATCAACTTTGCATACAATAAATATTTTGTTCTTCGGCAAAGCCGCAAGACCAATTTAAAATACCAATTTAAAATATCCCACATTTATGCATGCTTTAATTATAGCATTTAAGAAATATAATAAAAAATGTCTCATTTTTATATTCTTTGCTTAATAAATTAAGTCACTTGATTCAAACTTAGCGAGAATTTATCATACTTCATCTACTTTCTAATCTTCCATCATTACGCATTCAATCGTGCAATATTCAACTAGAGATAAGCTTCATTCATGAGATGCATTTCTACTTGGCAGATTGAATGAGCTACGATCTGCGACATATGCCGACTATGCATTATGAGGCATTGGTATCGCACGTGCACATACATATACTTACACACAATTACATATTGGTCTGAGACATGCCGGCTGGTATACCTTGAACTTAACCGAGCGCCGTGATTTTGAAACAATCAACGAGCGACCGTTACCTTTCCCATAACTTTCAACGTTCCACGGCCAGGGTCACCTTATCGCACGGAATGAGTATATATCTGCTACAACGAAATTTAATTGGTGCTCTCGTACTTAATTGCTCTCGGCGGCTGACTAATTGGTATCACAGGAGTATCGCGATACCCGAGTCCCTGCTTCTCCACGTTCTCTTCATTGGCCGGCATCGATCTCTCTTTCTGTTTCCCCTGCGGCATTTTTTCATGATTTCTAAGGAACTTTTATCGAAGCGCATTTCAATGTAGTAATTTTTTTGATGGTTTACTGCCGATTTTGAAATAAAAAAACGTATTGATAAAATATTTTAATGCAGTTCTATTTAATTTAATAATTTTTGTAATAAGAAGGAAACTTTAAATTAGACAGTAATCTTTAGAATTAATTACAATAAATATGAGTTTAAATAAAATAAATAAAATAAATAAAATAAATAAAATAAATAAAATAAATAAAATAAATAAAGTAAATAAAATTAATAAAATTAATAAAATTAATAAAATAAATTGCTTATTTATTATTTTCTCAGTTGTGCATAAAAACGTGAGACATTCGCTTTTCTTTAGATTGCACAGGCGTGATTTCTTGTTCATCACGCTTGAAGTTTTAAAGGACCCAGATCGCGTCAGGTGTGCGATTTTGCTCAAGGCGACATTCGCTCTCGCGTACCGGGGGATCTTGATCTTTTCCCGAGTGAAGTCGGGATCGAGAACGTCGTTACTGTGGAAAGGAGCAAGAAAAAGAGAAAGAGAGATAGATTTAAAGAAGAGGGAGATTTAATATAAAAGAGAGAAAGAGAAAGACAGAGACCAAAACGATCGCTCAACTCTCGACCTAGTTAAAAATAGGTGAGTGACCTCGTTCCAGGGATAATATCTCGTGTTCATCATCTGCCGATGAATTTTTCGGAGGTGGACCGAGAGACATCACCTGCAACAATTAATCGCCACCGATACACTATGAATTCCCGTAGAAAACACGTATGTTTTGTCTCTACATATTTCGATCTTTAAAATGCAATTTCCAGATGAAACTGAACGATCAGGTGGCAAGATAATTTGCATTGTAATCAGGAAAATAACGTAAAGGAATAAAAAAAATTATGGTTTATCGGTTCGGTATCTAAACTCTTCGCGTGCTACTTTTAACACAAAGAATTAATGAAGCCGAAGTAATAAGACATGAGTCATCAGTCGTTGCTAATAGAAGTTGTAAAATGCGATGATCAGATTCATCATTGATACACGCGACGCTTCGTGTACGTTTATTGAAACTACACGACCCGTTGAACTTAATCTTAGTATCTGGAACGGTCGCAGTGCTTTGCTGCGATTATTTGAATAAACGAAGAGAAATATGGAATAGTTGTAATAAGTAGTCGCTCTTCATGAGCCTTAGAAACATTCACATTCCGTGAATTGCGGCAAATGACCATTGTGGAATCTCACAGTTGACCAGAATTTCTTGATTAGCCGTCTCGAATCAACGTCAATGCACGGCACATACGTGGATTCCCGCATGCGCGACGGTCATTCGAGTCGCAGCACAACACTCTCGCAATAATCATAGGTGGGTAGTGGATGGGTGAAGTGGTGCGGCAAATCATACAAGACCCGCGTATATTTTTTTTTGTCGTCCTGGATGTCTATAGGTTTCCCTTATGTTGTAAGTTTCTCTCATCGAATCTGGTTCGGACTGTATTGGTGGGGCTCCCCTTCTGTCACCAGTTAATATCTTTTAAAGTAGGTCCATAGCGTGAGAACATGTCGACGCAGGAAGAGTGGGCGAAGAAATTCAAAGAAGATAAGCAATATATGGCAAAGGAATATGAGAATATATTAATTCGAGAATTTATATTAATTCTGTGTAAAGAATCCTGGGTATATGTATTGTGATAGAAATTCTCTCTTTTGTATTATATATTCCTGTTTCCTCTCTTCTTCTCTCGTGCTATTTTTTCCTCATGATTCGCGGCTTCTACTTCGCCGAAATAAACGGGTTGACGAGAGGAATGTCGATGAAAGGGGAGGAAGCCAGCGTGGGGAACTCCTGCGGCACTCGACACACTCGATGGAGCAAGAGAGAGAAAGGGGTGGGGGGTGACGAGAGAGGAGCAGCGAAAGGAGGGAGGCGAGAGAGAGCACGATGCGAATGCGGACCCCCGATGGCCTGCGAACCCACGAAGGTTCCCCACGTGCGATACTTTGGTATAAAAGCAAAGCAACCTCTTTTAGATGTAACACACGAGGCAGCATCGGCGCATCCTGGCGTGCCTGACTACGTACGAACGCGGCTGCACGTTGTTGGGGCACGAAGGAGCCAAGGAACATAACCGCACGTGAGGCACGCGACTGTAGGATACCTTCGACTTTGTTTGCACGAGACGCGTAGAACGCAGTGGAGTCGCACTCGGTGACCATGGCCAAGCATTTCGTGACGTTACTGTGGGTGTCGGCGGTATTGACCGCGACCCTGGCATTGCCGACCAGCGAGAAGGTCAGCGGAAGTGAGAACGATCTGATGACGAGCATATACGCCGACTGCCTGAAAAAGGAGTCCATCAACTGCATCAAGTACAAAGTATTTACCTTTGTCGACAAGATGCTGGCCGACAAGGAGGATATCACGCTGTCCGAGGGCATCACCGTTGTTAAGACGTCCAGCGTCGAGGGCGAGGGTGCGCCTAGGTTGGTTGTCGTTCCTTCTCATCGGTGAAAACAAACTCCGAGAATTACGTGATTAGAGAGATCTCAACGCGTTTATAAATCTTAAAAAATACTCATGCATTACATTTTTTGGCAGATCTATCGAATCCAGCGATTTCGATACGCTCTTATTCGATCGTCTTGGAAGGTTCCTAAGGACGCATTCCGTCAAAGTTGACCTCAAGGGCAGCGACATTTTAGGAGTGATCGAGTCTGCTGGGCGCAGTTTCGAAGACTTTAGCGATAACGCTGTTGAAAGCCGTGGAAAAAAGAGTGAGTATATTATAATATGAAATTTATGTACATTCTGAGATGGTGATGTAAGAAGATCAACTTACAAATGAGCTTGAATGTGATATCAAACCGGTTTGCAAGTCTCTAATTATGTTTTATTGTGTTTGTTACTCGCGAAGAAATTTCGTTACAGCGATTGCTCGCACTTGCTAAATAGAAGATTGTTTTGAAAATGAGACTAGCGTAACAATTGAGTGATTCTTAATCAAATTCAAGCAAATCAACCAAAGAGATAATGTTGTTTGCAGAATTAGAAAGTTTGCACTTTTTATAAATATCAGAATTTTTAATTTGAATTGTAGCCATTGTCATTGATTTATCATACAAGAAAAAAAATTATAATTTTATATATATAACATATTTATTCACTTATATATTATATATATTAATATAAATTATAATATTTTTATTTGAATCTTTCTGTTATCAACTTACATTTTGCTTTAAAAAAAAAAAATTTACATTATATGTAAAAACACAATAGTGAAGAGAAAAAGATCTAAATTACTCGCATATCGAAAAGATAATCACACGAGTTTATCGGGCCAACGTCAGCTGCGGTACGAGAGTCCTCGGCGTTCATCGCCGTCGTGTGAACACGCGACGATGATGATGAGGAAGCCAATACCGGTCGCAGACGTTGACCCACTGAAGAACTGGTTCCGCTTCCCCTTGAACCTCCTCGACCGAGGAGGATCGAGAGGAGTGCGCCGGGGATTGAAAGATTGGGAATAAAGAGACACGGATAAAGAGCGAGAGAGATAGAGAGAAAGAGCGAGAGAGAGAGAGAGAGAGAAAGAGAGAAATCCCACCGCACGAGATTTTTGACATACTTTCCATCTTGGTACTTCGCCTTGACCTTCGGCGCTATCCCACTTTAAAAGTACTCTACGCGTCTCCATATTTGGCTCGATGTGATTTACGGAGGACCATTATTATCGAATTTACAATGATTAATCTGCGCGTACGTTTTGTATTTTAGCATCTGTTTATCTACTTATGAATTGCTCTTACTGTTATTCGATGATTAATTTCGACACGGAAATAAAGCCAAATTAACATTTTATACAAATTAATTCAGGGGATTATATATCAAGTTATATATATATTTGTAAATGCAAATTCATAGATTATCTTGATACAGCTATTGTATTATGTTATATTAAAAAAAAAATTTTAATAGTTTTAATATTTTTTTATATTAATTTTATCAATATTGCATTAAATTTTAAAATTTTTAAATCATCTTTATTTTAGCGATATTACATGCGACGTGGTATTATTGCCTTCTAACTCAATTTGAGCGAACAGTTTCTTCTTATTCTTCTTAGTACCTTTATCAAGTACGTATAATTATAAGACAACTATAAAAGGAATTATTTATTAATTGTTTGATAAAATTATTTAATTTTTTAATTGTTTGATAAAAATATTCTTATCTTGATAATCACTAAATAGAATAATTGAGAAACTTCATAGAGCAAAACCGTATATTTAAACATGTGATGTCGTGATGTATTTAGATTCCCGTTCTCCATAGAAGTGTAAAGAGAGAATAATGATAACATTAACCTTTGCGGCCCGTATTCATATCCTACATTTAGCGATAAATGAATACGTGAATATATGCGTTTTATTTTACACAAAATCGAGAAAGTTTTAAACAGCTAATTTATAAGAATTGATTATAACATTATAATTAAAGAGTTTATCATATGTATATAAAATTCTTTTTTTATCAAAAGCACAATTTTAAACATTTATTATTCATTAACACAAATGCAAGTGAAATAACGCATCAATGTAATTTCAAATCACACTTATATACATGCAATAAAATCTTAATTATAAAAATTATATATTAAAAAGCTATTTAAAAAAAATATCGACGATCGAAATATACGAGAACATTCATCGCCGAATTTTATGTAAAAAAATGTTTAAAACGTTACAGAAAAGGCGCAGAAGATCTTAGGACCTCTGATGCTCGCCATAGCCTTGAAAGCGGCCGCTTTATTGCCGCTGGCCCTCGGTGCGATTGCCCTGATAGCTGGTAAGGCCCTGCTCATTGGCAAGATCGCCCTCGTGATCTCGGCCATCATCGGATTGAAGAAGCTCCTCGGCTCTCACCAAAAGCACGTGACCTACGAGGTAGTTTCGCATCCGCATCACAGCAGCAGTCACGTTGTCAGCCACGACGATGGCGGCCACGGCGGTGGTTACGGCGGTGGCGACTACGGTGGTGGATACGGTAGCAGCGGACACGGATGGGCCAGGAGTTTACCACAGGACGCCCATGAAATCGCTTATCGCGCCCACCAACCCCAGGCATAAGCTTGATCGATACCATAGAAAGTTTCTCTATCTCGTTTCTTGCATTTCTCTCTAACGATTCGATGTTCCCTTTCGTTCCACTTGCGTTCGCTTCACTCTCTTTTTCTCACTCATACATTTTCTTCATTATCTCCTTCCTCTCTTACTTACGCTACCGTCATGTACAGAAATATCTAGTCTATCTTAGATTCGAAGAAAAATTTCCGATACCCGCTTCCAGCTTTCTCGCGATACCTGCTATTTTGATTGTAAAATTATTGAGCTTGAAATCTCTCTGAATCTCTTTCTATTCTTCTTTTTTTTACGTTTTTATAATCTTCTACATTTTGATTCTCTTCCTTTTCTTCCTATTTGCTTTATTTGTTCACAACGGTCGATTTATTCTGCGGCCAGTCACCAGTACCTCTGGAAAATGCTCATTGTTTTATGTATGTATATTAACGCGAACTCGTTATTTATTCGTTATATTTTATATTAATATTTATTTCATGTTCGATTGTGTGCCTTTATTATGACATTTCCTGTTTTCTTTTATAATAAAAAGACGACAAATAGAAGCCTCTCAAGTCTTGTCCCAGTAAAAGAGACTTCAATGCCTGCAAGCTCCGTCGATGAAAATCCAATGTTTCCTTCGACTCTCGTAAGAGTGGCCACCATCCGTGACCGAGTACTTCTATTTATACAACACACTGCACTTGCACTCGTAATCGTAAGACGTAAATGTAAGACCGTGAAATACGCTCTATTGAGTACGAAACAGCGATCGCGCACCGGATGCGGCCATGTACCACATTTTCCGTACATAAATAGATACGTAATGGAAATAAAATAAAGCTCACGAGCATGAGCGAAAGTAGTCGAGGAGCGCACAGCACGGCCGCTTTATTATTCAGAAATGCGAACTATCGTATAATATATACGAGATTGTGAGTAATTTATACGATTTACGGTATATACGGAAATATTTTATGTCTTGGAGCTCTCTTCACATTCCTCACATAGTCACATTCTTTCGTTTTATTATTATTATTAGGTATTTAGGGAATCTCAAAATAATTTCTTTGGTCGAGAACTCGAACTAATATATTAAATCTAAATTAAATCTACATTATTTTACATATTATATATTAGTTAAATATACATATATATTAGATAAATATATATATATATATATATATATATATATATATATATATATAAAGAAGAGAAAATTTTTATTTTTATAAAAGGAGTTTATTTAAATACTAAAAACTAATTTTTAAGACCTCTTTAAAATTATAGATATATATTTCTCTTTAATATTTCTCTTCTATATATATAAAAAAAAAAAATACTATTAAAATATGTACAGCGAATAAAGCGAATTAATATCATATTAATTCGTATTGTATTAATATCAGAAATATTTATTTCCGTATCACAAATACCACTTACACGATTGACTATTAGTTTTACGGAGATAATAATTAAAATATTTGAAAATATTCAGGATAAAATTTTCCCCGCGAGAGATAATACGCCATAATCTACTTAAATACTTGATAATGTATATCTTAACCCAGTGATTGCCCCTCTCCAAGAGCGGACGTACGCGTAGCTAGGATACGACTGGTGGTAACCTGCATACCGCGAGTTTCCGTTCCTATCTAAGAAGCAGCTCTAAAGGAAGAAAGAGGAGGTACAATAACGACAATTTCATTGGCCGAGTAGCCACGCGTATCGAGCCGACGAGAAAATCGCCGGTCGTACAAAATGGAATTCAAGCCCGATGGTTCCGCGAACCGGAAACGACAAACGTCCCGGACACACGGGTTTTATTAGCCGCGTGCGACGCACGCAGGTGATCCATCTCCGCGAGATTATCGCTTTCGCCTTGCCATGCCGCGGGGGGATCATTTTCACGGCACGTACGCGTACGAGAAATCGGTAACGCGACATTATATGCAGCTGCAAATAAGTTCCGGCAGCACCGCAGTCGCATGGATCCGCGAGAACACGGGGTGAGGGGGAGATTGAGGGGGCAAGAGAGGCGCGCTACGAAGAGATTAAGAAGAGGACCGACTTCCCTTCCTCTGTATCCGTTAATCGGTCGCGATACTTTCTTGGACATTCGCGTGCAGCTCAAAGAAAACGTCACGCACCGGCAATGGCTTCGAGACACGGTGTTAACGAAGGCGAAGGGGATAATAACGTAATCAAGCCAACTATGTTTTAATGAAGTGAGAGACAACAGGATATTTAGCTTTTTTGTTTGCGTCTTGTTTTGAAACGTGAGAGTCCCCGTTTCGTTTCTCTTCTTCTGGAAAGACGTTTAATTCGTTAAATGGTCTGCACGCAATGGCATTTTCACTTGGTATGACCTAGTTAAAAGCGCGTCCGCTGGCGAATATCGAATTGAACAGGATGAAAAGTCAAGGCACAAGGGATACTAGGAATGAAGCATCATTGAATTAGAAGCATCGGTGAATTAAATGATTAATTGGACACAGAAATTGTGTGCCTAACGCGTGTAACGGTATACGTTAATTCGCCGATTCATCGTTTCTCCTTTTTCGATGACACGAGCGTAGAGGAAAACATTTGTTCGATCTTTCATAGAAAAGTGGAACATACATTGTCACATTAATTATAATAGCCAAAGTAAACGTTTCAAGAAATCCCAAATTTAATGTCAGAGGCATAACTGTGTACTCAATACTTGATGAGAAATGCAGTTATGTATCCAATCGTACATATGTGATGATGATAATTCTGTATCACAGTAGTAACTCTTAAACTATCTTGATTGACATTCGAAAAGATTTTTTTGCCACCTTCCAAAGTCATATTTAGAACTGTTTTATATACGTGAAGCTTATCCTGAATATCGTATTCTGATATAATCACGAAATTTGATGTAAATAATTAAGGCAGCCTAGAAAGTAACAGCTGGAACAACGGATCTTCAGCTCGCGAACTCTCGCCACTTAACGAATGAACGATTTTACAGTATCGTAAATACAATATAAATCTGAGTATGTGTAAGCTCGTGCCAATAACACACTTTATATTTTATTGCGTTTCCTGTTATCAAATATATCAATGACCGTTGATGTTGGTTCGAAGGCGCTTTCTACATACGACGCGTTGCCTCGAGATTTTTCCTTGACACGCGAAAATCTCACGGCGTTTCCGCGACATGGTGGCGTATTGTTCTCCGGCGCGCCTTTCATTTTCAATCTTATCCGAATCGGAGCAACCGGCGAGAAATTAGAATCGCGAACGGCGGGAGCATCGAACCGCATCGTCGACCGGTGCGTACATGGTCGGTCTACGCACCCACGCGCAAAACGGAACAACGATATGGACGAAATGCGGTTACACCGGTCGAATTAAATCCGTATAAGGTATAAGCATTAAGGGGGACGAGGACAGCGAGATCGCGAGACGCCCGTGTAAGAGCGACAAAACTCGATCGGATGCGCTGCTGGTGGGAGATAAAATGTCTCGGGGGGAGTGCCGCGATTATGACGCGTTCCGCGGAGGTGAATTCTGCGCTCTCTACTTTCGTCCCCCGGGTGGTTGTCTAGGTGCAAAGCGACCGCTCTCAAATCAATGGTATGAAAATAGTCGCGATGGTGGTGTACATACACCGGCGTCGACCAAGTGGGGGGAATATCGCACAGTACGGCGGTATACCTGGCTAGATATATAGAGCTAGGGCAGGACTTCCGTTACGTACAGTCTACTTAGAGTGCTCATAGCTATACACTCGCGGTAATACGCAGCGTGTTAAATTAATCAGAAGCCGGCAGCCGCGTGCGGACGCAAGGACCTTCTCGAGGAACAAGCGAAGGACGAGAAGTTTGATTTTCTCGTATCAAGTGGAAGGTACAGTGTCTTGATTGAAGCTTGCGTAGTTTGAACCTTTGGTGATTGCATTAAGTGATGGATTTTTATAGACGTTTTGTGATAAAAATGTACATGAAAAAATTTCTATAAAGACATTTTAGAGTTACTTCACAAATAGACGAAGAAAAATGTACAAATAATATAATTTTAAAGAATTATTTTATACTGGGTAGAAAATATTTGGAAAAGTCATTAATTGTAAATGGCATAAATATTTTTAACAATTTAAAAAATTTGAAATTTTTTTAAGTTTATCAAATTAAAAATTAATTTTTAATAATAATTTTTAATAACATAAACTTCTTCAATTTGAAATTTAAAACACATTTGATATTCGCTTATTAAATAAATTCGCTTGTTAAAGAAATCAAGCATTTGCTTGATTATTTATTAACTGATTAATTTATCAATCTTTTACACTATTATTGAAGCGAATAGAAACAAATTATTAATAAATTTATTATTTTAGTCAATAAATATTTCTTATCAAATTAATTACTTTTCACAGATATTTACTTGAAAAAAATGAAACAATTTGCACACTATTACGTATGTCTGGCTGTACTGGTGACGACGGTCTTTGCGAGATCGGCCGAAATTAATCCCACATCCAATTCCATTAATGAACAACAGACGGCGAGATCAAGTGGCATTGGCGTATTTGGAGACTTACGTTACGTTTATCAAGTGTACAAAGAATGTGCCGGCGTGGAACTGAGTCCTTGTCTAAAGTTAAAGCTCTTATCAGCCATGGATAGAATCTCGCGAAACGTACAATTGAATGTAGCCGATGGCGTTACTCTGGTTCACGATGAATCAGCTGCCAATGAATCCGAGCCAGAAAAATCTCTGCAAGAAATTGAAGCCAGTTTACCGCGAGCGTTAGACGACAAGGAAGATGCTCTTAACGGAATGATTTTCGACAAGATTGTCCAATTCTTTCAAAGTCACACTCTCAAACTTAAATTACCAAACGTGGAGGAATTCCAACGTAGCCTTACAGAAGAAGGTAAGAATATCAGCATTATTAATAAACAATATCATTAATTGGCGAATATAAATAAATAATAATTAGATATTTAATAAATTTTTTGAAATGTTATTGTTTTGATTTATCTCATTGTTAGATTTTCTTTCTTGCTCTATTTGTATAACATATATATGTTAAATAGAAGTGAAACTCAACTCTTTCATTGTGATAAGATTAATTTAAATTATTCATAAAACTTTGTTATTTTATATTTTGTCAAATACTTTCGTTAAACATAATCATGTCATGTTTTTAGGTCGCAAGAAGAAGAATAAAATGAATCTTCTCGCTATTCCTCTGTTAATTGGCGGTACATTAGTACCTTTAGCTCTTGGCGCTCTCTCACTGTTGGCTGGCAAAGCGCTGATAGTGAGCAAGCTTGCGCTAGTACTTGCTGCTATCATCGGATTAAAGAAACTTGTGTCAGGCGGCCACGACCACGGACACGAAGTCGTTCAAGTTGGAGGAGGACACGGATCGAGCGGATGGGGAAGATCTGGTCACGATCTCGCCTATTCCGCGTACAAACCATCATCAACCTAGGAAAAGAAAAATTCTACGAACAGTCATCGTGGCATCTCTTAAATCTCATCTCTCTCTCTCTCTCTCTCTCTCTCTCTCTCTCTTTCTTTCTCTTATCCCTCGCGAAATATTCTCTTCTCTCTTTCTCTCGCGCCTAACTTTTATTTATTTTCACCCTGTGAATAATTCGATCTCTCCTTACTATATTCTCCTGTTGCGTTCGCTTTATGATCATCGCAGACACGAGAACGCTTCTACACGGATCATCATCTCAGTATTTATTGTATAGCGATACGCTCATCGCGTCACATGTGTGAACACAATATGTATATTTATAAATACGCAAATAAATTAAGATTATAATTATCGAGCGATCGTATATTATTTCCTCATCTTATTCCGCATTAATTAAATCTTCTGTTTTATGAATGAAATTTAAACGGCCTGTGCGTATGCATAATTAATTATTTCGATATCTCACCGCTTGCTAACCCTTTGCGATTATAATCTCAAATTTCAGCATTCGCGCGCTGAAATTCCATCGTCGTATCTTCGTTCATTGCGAGATGCTTAAAATTCGGGTGAAACTAACGGAAGTCACCGATACGCTAAAATCGTAGAGAGAGGCAAAGAGAGAGGCAATGGGCCGAGAGAAACAGAACGAGCGCGAATGAGAAGGATGCGAGATAATACGGCGGGGATGAAACGTGCAAAAGAATTGGAGCCTGACCGACTGATGGCCCGTCGATTCGAGGACTTGATCGAAAGTAAGGTTCAAGGAGAGATGTGCGAATTGAAAATGGAGGGGTGCGCGAAAATCAGAGACGAGTTTGTGAGACAGAGAAATGCTTTTACATAGACATAGATTCCAGTTTGTGTCTATTTGGACGACAATTTAACGTCCCGATGCGGACGACATGAATGGACATAAGTCTTCGAACGTCCGGTTATCTCTCCGAGAAAAATGGAGAGAGATCATCGATCTCGTGGCGAGCGACAGTGTATTGGTACATAGAGAGAGAGAGAAAACGGCATCACCTACATACAAGAAACGCACGAATGAAATCTGAACGTGTTCGCGCCTTACCTTACGCACTTGTTTGATCCGTTCGGCGACGGTTGTGTGCGTATTCGAGCCTGCCATCACACGCATGCGAACGCGAGAGAGTTTCTGCGTGTACGTAGGACGGACGTACACGCGGGGACCAGTCGGTGGACACACACTTCGGGAAGTAAACCAGGCCGAGCAGACCGATCGGGCCAGTCAGCATCCACGCGGAGTCTTTTCAAGGTGCGCCTAACACTCTCTACCGTACCGGAGAAAAAGTCGATGCCTGATCCTCCCCCTCCCCTCCCCTCCTCCAACCCCCAGTCGTCGTCGTACCCGCGGGTCTCTCTTCCTCTTCGTCTCTTTCTCTCTACGTTTGATCTCGCCAATCGACCTCTCCGTCCAGATCTGAAACTTCGTTGATCTTCAAGAACGCATCTCTGGTCAGGTGGTACCGTTGGCAAAGCCCTTCTACATTCAAGTTCCGAAAGTCACCTCGATGAATCGAGATCCCAAATTCTTCGCCTTCTTTTCTTCGTCTTCTTGAACACGATTAAATGAAAGATATCTCGATGATATTGTGTTTATGCATTTTCGGAGAATATACTTGAACATTTAAGAGTACATACGTCGCTGTCAATTTTCACTTTATCTCATTATTCGCGCCGTGATATTCCGTGATAGAAATTGCAGTCGTAATTGTACAGTAACGTAAAATAGGCTGAAGAGCGAACCGTGAGTATCCTCATATGTAGGCCGTCACGCGGGAATTAGCACTGAGTTTACATTAAGCACAAATTTATTCACGTGAAAGTACTAATATCGCTACTTTCTTCGGTGGCGCGTAAACAATTTAGAACAGTGCGTAGACGATACCCGTATTTACGGTATCGCGACTAATACAAGATAGATATTAACCATTTAAAATTTAAACTACCTGTTCCTCTCATCATTTGCGAGTCCTGGCGAATGTATCATTTCGATGACTCGTTTCATTCATCTCTGCAGCTTCATTGTTTTTTTCTTAATTTTCATCTCATCTTCCTTAAATGGGCCGTATGCAGAGAGAAGTTAATTGCTAGGCAAAAAGGAGTAGAATCACGTGAGCGTGGACGAAAAGAGAGGAGGTGAGAAAGAAAGGTGAGAACTTTCGTTTCGTTCATTCACACGTGCTTCCAGCGCAAGGTGCAAAATTTCTTTTCTCTCTTTCTCCTCCGTACTCCATTTCGTACTACTTACAATGATGCAGAAAAAAGCAAGATAGATCGCGGGTTTTACCGACCCGCATAAAAACATATAACAACTATGCATAATAGCTATGCAAAATCATATACCTGCATATTATGTTTCGTTAATTATTGAAGAGAAGAGGATCTACATCCAATGATGTAGATAATCGATAAATATAAAGACAGAAACAAATTTCGACAATCGTAACTTTCTTCCTCCGTCGCTTTTTTACTTCGATCGCTTCGCTATAAGCGTCAACAAAGCGATCAACGCACAGATGAAGCAAGGAAATAGAGATGGTGGGACGTGGTGAGAAGCAACACGGGGAGAACGAGCAGAACGAGCAGGAGATCGAGAACTCTCAGGTATGAAGGCTTCACTTCGTGGGGGCCTTGACCTGACCTCGATCTTCGGACGAGTTCACTCTCGCCGCGGCGTCGACGAGAGGAAAGTGTTCCATCAGCAGGAGCGCGCGTGGCTACCACCCGGCTCAATGTACCGCCGGATTAGCGTCTTAGTTTGCGATGCTGTGTATTTATACGATTCGATTTGCCGTGTATATATATATATATATATATATATATATATATATATATATGTGTGTGTGTGTGTGTGTGTGTGTGTGTGTGTGTGTGTGTGTGTGTGTGTGTGTGTGTGTGTGTGTGTGTAATACATATACGAAGGGACGGCAAAACTTTCAGATTCTCGCTCGCTTGCCTGTAAGTGAGACACGTGGACGCCGACGCGTCTGTAATATAAAATCTGATGAGCGAATAGAACGCGTGATACACTGAGAAAAAAACATTGCGGAAACAAAGTGAAAGTTTCTCGAGATCTCTTGTATATTATACATCACAAGAGAATCAAAGATAGTTGAGAAAAGGAAAACAACAGTATTATATATATAGAGTATTAAAATATATAAACGTGTAAAATATATTACAATAATTTACGAAATCTTTGTTAATTTTTGTATTTAAATTTTTTGTATAAAATTTTTATCAATTAAAAAAAAAGAAATACACATTAAATATTAATATTCAAGATATTAAGACATACAAAAAATTCAAAATTTTTAATATGTTACATGGATAGCAAAAATACTTTAAAGATTTCTAAAAAAACTTTACTCTTTTAATCAAGTAGCTTCGAAAGTTTTCTACTATTTTAATATTCATTACATTGCTTTGACGTCACATACCATTCATTTGACTACTTTGTCGCGTGTTAAAATACCGTTGCGTTTCCGCAAATTTTTCGTTAAGACGCGTGAGAACGTAATCTGGACGGATGCAGAGATTCGGTTGGCCATCTTCGGGCCCTCACAAGAGGATAGCGCGGAGAAAGTCAGTCGCGCATCTTTTCCTCGCGCATGGATACATCGGCGGAGGATAATAAAATATTTTTGGGTATGTCTTCTTCATTTTTTCATCTTTTTCTTTTCTAGGCAAGAAATCTTCACGGGTCACGATGACGCGGAGAAGAGGGCAGGACGCGGCTTCGTACTCCTGAAAGAAGTCTGGCTTAGGCCCAACTCACATACATAATCGTCGTCGACACCACATCGATGCGTCCACGCACATTCCATGTGAAAAACCGTTAAACGTTCCGCGTGACAGCCACTGGAATACATTAATTTCAAAGACTATTGACTATAGTTGTAGTATTGGTCAGCGCCGGCACCATAAGAAGAAGATGAATTTAATTCGCGTTTCTAGCTTTTAGAATAAATATGAATGGGACAGAAAGCGATGAGAAAATTAGTAGTGAACAAGAGGAATGAAGAATCGATAGGAATACAGTATCACGAGATACTTAATCCAAAAGTAACTGTTATTAGCCGAAATCGGGACGCATTATATGGCGAGAATATATGGTGGTTTAAAATTATACTAAAAAATGCGACCCCAATAACGCGAGGACTCCAAGGAAGCTTTAATGAGCAGACGAGCAATGATAGAAATGTCGCGATTTCATATAATAATAAATCGTGCTGATTGATAGCAATCAAGCAAGTGTTTAAACCATCGCTTGCTCGTATAACATTATGAGCACGTTGGAAAGTTGGAGGCGTATAAACGAAGCTATACGCGATAGAAGTATCCTATGTAACACACCTTGTCGAAAGCGAAATCATAAGCCAACTTATTCCAAGTGCTTGGTCAAATAAAACGCGTCGTTTCTCTCTATCAGTGCGATATGAGATTCTTCGTTGATTTTTTAAAGCATATTTCCGGGATAAATTACTTATAACTTGCAATGTATTTATAATGCATACTCGTGTAAGAGGAAAAGAGAGAGAGAGAGAGAGAAGGAGAGAAATACACAATTGAATAATAAAAATAAATGTCGCGACACAGTCTCTTATCTTGTCCTAGAAACTAATTATGACAAGTGACTCAATTGAACAAGTCATTTCAAGAATCACTTTGGAGAGACGCCAAATAATATATGCTACCGCAGATAATTCATCTTTAATGCATAAGCATTGCACATGTGTCCCTCTTTGAAAGTTCTGACAAGTAGGCAGTTTCTGTCACAGCTGCTGTATCTTCACCGATATATTTAACATGTAAAAAAGAGACAATATCTAAATCCTTTTACGAGAGCAGTTTCGCGACGATTTTCCAGATTATTTATGCACGAAATCATTAAATCAAAAATTGCAAGATGGTGCGATGCACCTGGTGCATGATAACACACCGACTGTACAAGATTCGCGTTATTATCTCTGCTTTTGATCTGAATTTTTAAAGAACACTTCCATTCCACCTTTTATCGTTTGGTATCGGTACTTTTGGAGTTTTTGACCCGTCGAAATGTCTCTCTCAATTCGATCGTGCTTCGATCTTGTCCGGAGGAAGAGGCCAGTGGTGCGTAGGCACACATCATCTTTCTCTCGTTTTTTTTTCTCTCTTTCTCTCTCCTTTCTTTCTCGTTTTCTCCCTCTCGCATTCTCGCGCGCGCGCATGTGTGCGTTTTTACGCATACGCACAGGGCGGGTTTGTCGGGAGCCAACACACCCGTTGTGTACACAAACGACTTAAGTAAGTAAGCACACACAGGCAGAGGAGAGGAGAACCAATGGAGAAAGATCGGTGGTGTGCAGGCGCGTCAACGAGAGACGCACACGACATGAACGGAATGACCGCCTGAAGGAGAACCAATAGCTCGTATGGATTGTAAACCTGGCAGGGGCCACCCGGTGGGGGCCATCAAAATTTCAAAAACGTACGCGGGCCCCTTTCGCGATGAGGATAAAAGGCAGCAATCGTGATTCTTTCGGGCAGTGTCGATACGATCGCCGTACTCGTTCGAGCGTTAACGTGCAAGAAGACGGAAAAGAGAGACGAGAGAGTAGAAGCGAAGGAGAGGAAGTGAAGGAGAGCAGTTTCGACAAGTTGGAATAATCGGTTCGATTTCATCGGTCTTCTTTGATCCGGAACAATCATCAACGTCAACATGTACAAATTCGTAATCATCGGCGCACTCTTTGCGGTATCCACTCTCGCTGCACCGGCGTCGCAGGACGCGGCAGCATCACCGCCGCCAACCATCCTCGAGGAAGCCCTCGACGTGTACGCTTCTTGTGCCGGGGAATCGAGCATCCCGGTGTGTCTCAAGCTCAAGGCCCTTCGCTACGTCGACCGAGTCGTTCGCTCGACTGACATCGAGATCGTCGACGGATTCAAGATCGTGCAGACCGAGGAGGCTAAAAACAGGTAAGGGACAGCGAGGATTCGCTCGGGATAGTGATCGTTACATTTGACGGTGATCGAGCATTAAAACGAGGATAGTCGACATCGAGTGAAATTGAGACGTGAGGAACGCGGCAGGTGACTCGTGTGGTGAACGCGTGCAATCCTATTTAAAGTATTGTATTATACTTTTTTATACTATGCCGAAGTGTATGAGATCATATGTACGTAGAATATTAGACAAAGAGATTGTTGCACGATTCAATTGGATTATTTAACTCCTTTATAAAATTCAATAATTTTGAAATTTTGCTTCGTTTGAAGTATAATTAAAATGAGAGACAATTCATAAATTTACCATCCAAATGATAAATTATTTGAAATTAACTTTCTTCAATCTCTCATTTTATTACTTCAATCATGAATGCTGCTTTACACTCTGCAAACAACTTAAATGTCCAGTTATAAAATTAGCATAGAAAGTTGTTAACGAACATCGGAGGATATTTCGAAACGCTCATGTAAATGATAAGCGCACATTTCTTTTTTTTTCAGCCGGGCTGACAATGCAAGGTCACTTAATGACATTGAAAATACCTTACCAGCTGAGACCGAAGCCAAAGAAGCTGCAATCGATCAGGCTCTCGTCGACAGAGCTGCTAAGTTTTTATCTACACACACTGTTGAATTGAGCTTCCCGGAAGACGTTGCCCGTTCCTTTGACGAAGGTAAAATTAAATTGGATTAAAAGAAAAAAAATATATATATATATATATTTTTATTTATTTTTAACAATATGTTACAAATAAAAAAATTTATATATGTTTTAAATATATAAGAAAATATTTTTAAACTTTAAACTATAAGATTCCATCATATCATATACTTTTGATAAACTAAAATACGGATATATTATTTCAATATCAAAGATGAATGAAATTTGAAAATGCACTTTATAAAAAAAATTATGCGCGCGTTATTTAAAAAAATAATCAGAAAATTTATATTTTGGAATTTTGTTCATGTTTCAGCTCGTGGTAAGAAGAAGAAGATCGTTAAATCCCTATTGCCCATCCTTCTTCTCCTGAAACTTAAGGCTGCTGCCCTTATCCCGATTGCCCTTGGTGCTTTGGCTTTGATCGCTGTTAAGGCTCTCATCATCGGCAAGATTGCTCTCGTCATCAGCTTGATCATCGCTCTGCAGAAATTGCTCGCTTACAAGAGCCAAAGTTACGAGGTGGTCGCTCATCCCGTCCACGATTACGGACACGAGGTGCACCACGATCATCATGGCTGGGCGAGATCGGCGGCCGGCTCTGACCTCGCGTACAACGCGTACAAACCCGCTGAATAGCCCAGTGTCATGTACAACTTCACTCTACCTTCTAACTTTCTACCTTCATTCGCCAAAGTGATCGCCCTTAACCCGGCGATCACATCTGAGGGAGGCGTGGCTCAGCTTCTCAGGAATCCGCTCGACAAGCTCAACTCGACAACACGGACACTTGTCGACGCAACAACGACTAGATCGAACGCAATTCTACGTTGACAGGCAAATTACGACTGTTAAAGGACGATTAGCAAGATTTTTTGTGCGGACTGTATTTTTAACCGTACGTGACTCGACGACTCGACAATGCCCAAGCCGACAATCGAATAGAGACGCACGCTATCAATCGCCATAGATGAAAGTTCGACGTACATTACGGTGATTTTACGACGGCACTCATCATTTTATCAAACATGACGGAAGACGGCATCCAAGAGATTATGAGAATCTCGAGATTATAGAAATAGTGGAACCTGACTGAATGATAGAAATCACGCCTCCTCGATCACACACTCGTGCGGTATCCTTTCAGGGTCATCCGTGTTTATCGCACGCGGAATGAACTCGTAGTCAGTACTCGCGCGGGACCACCAGATTTAATCCAATGATTATTTATATATCGATCACCCCGTTGAGATCATCATGTGTAACTTATCATATTATTTATAAATAAATTGTAATTTTTGTATAATATTAAAAAATTATTTTGTTGATTTTATTCTTCCCTTATCTTCCATTCCACATTGAGAATATCCTTTATTACTAAAAAATATTAATTTTATCTAATATATTTTATATAATATATATATAATATTTATATAAAACTATTATTATAAAAATATAAAGTATTAATGTAAAAATCATATAAAATACGTAGTATATTTATAATATAAAAAAATCCGAAATGCCCGAGAAAGGAAAAGAAAAAGAGAAGATAAGATTTGCAGACATTATTTTACAATATAGTTGAAGAAAGGATTTTAAAGCTAAACAGCATTTAAAATCAGCAGCCTGTATCTTAGCAAAACTATTTAATATTATGCCAAAAATGATCAATTTCTTATCCCTCCAAAAATGTTGTATATCTTTAGATTTTTCATTTGTGTCCTAGATTCAGGATACAAATTCAATAATTATATTCGTGCTACATTCGTGCTCTCTCAATTTTCCTTGTCCAGCAGAGAAGCTTTTGTCTCATCAATCTGACGATATAACGATCTTTCAGAAGCTCCATTCTTCGACTGGCGGAAATTACTCCGCTCCTCGGTGCATCTGGTGTATCGACCAAGCGTTATGCGCACGAAGTACGAACCCGAGTATACTTTCGCTGCTTGTAAAATCTTCCGAGTGAAACCAATTGTTCTGTCGTGTGTGAACGCCCCCTTGTCGTCTATATAGGAGAGCGGCCACAGGTGCAGAATGAACAGTATTTTACGGGACCTTCATTGCTCTGTGTCTTTTGCGCGCGATAGAAACAGGGTTCCCTGTTGATCCTAAAACAGTAAAAAAAAATAATGTTATGATAAAAATGTTAGAAATATTTTAGAAACTAATGTAAATTGTGAGTGGTTTTCTAAAACCGCATGTCACTTTATCACTTAATATCGACGATTTTTTGTGCCTGCCACTTCGAAACGGAATAACATCAATTGTGCTATGCTTTATCTGCATATATTCTTTTTCCAATTTATTTCAAGCTCTTTTTTATCAACTTTCTCCCCAATGTTTCATTTAATCTGAATATATATCTTGTATACACGAGAGATCGGTTAACTATGTCGAGGATGAAAAGCAAATTTCTCTATCTATGCCTGCTTGTTCTCGTGTCAACGAGTTTTACAGTGATTATGGAGCCCAGAGAGCACATCACTTTGGACAATGAACATTCCTATAGTTTCAATGAAGCCTTGGGAATATGTCTGTCGAAGAAGGAACACGGCACATTCGAATGCGTAAATCGTGGTATTTTAAGTGCTTTACAATCCTGGCACGATAAGGACACCTTGGAGTTTGGAAAAATGCGACTGGACCGAGCGGAAGGTTACAGCAGAGACTTTTTGGATTTAGATTACGATCCGAAGGATTTTGGAAATATTATCAAGGCAGCTACCAGATTGATGGAACGTCGAAATATCAAGTGGAATCTCGATAATTTATATCCAGGATTGCAGATGCGCGTCGGACCAATGTTAAATAGAGATGGAATACTGGAATTTGTTCTCAACGAAAGAGCTGCTTCGTATAACGACAGGCAGACTAGCGGTCCAGGTGAATTATAATATGTTAAATATTTACCAAATTTAAATTAATCATTTCAATAGTTCAGTTAAACAAGTTCTTTTTGACATTGTTTAGACATTTTATGTTAAAAAATTATTCAACTTTATTAACTTGAAAAGAATTTATTTTATTATTTTATTTTATTTTATTTTTATTATTATTTTATTTTAATTATTAATTTTTACTATTATTTATTTTATTTTAATTTATTTTATTATAATATAATTTGTTCTAAATGCATAATTATTATTTTTTTTTTTTTTTTGCTTTTTCGTAAAATTTATTTTTTGCAAGACATAAAGACAAATAAAGCAAATTTTTGGAAATATATATTTTTATTTTGTTTTAATTTATTTTTTTAATATTTTTTGCGTACGTATAATGTCTTACATTCTAACTTAATTACGTAAGTAATTTAAGAGAGTTACGTATTAGTATTACAGATTATTTTACAAAAGAATTACATAAAATAGAATGCAAAATGCTTGCTTTAAAAAATTGTAGCTTGTTACATGCAGAATTACCTCTCTTGTTACCTTAGCACAGAATCAAACCTTACGCTCAGGTTCTTGTCCTGGATAAGCTGTTACGTGTGCCCAACTGGTTTCAAGAACGTCCTCCAGTAGGCAGCACGGCCAAGGCTACGGCAACTGGTTGTAAATTCAAGGACAATTTCTATCATTTCAGGAAGACAGTTAACCAGACACATATTACTGCCATTTCTCTTGGGTTTCAAATTCAACTTGGCATCTCTAATTCCACTTATGTTTGGCTTCCTGCTGATTGTGACCAAGAAGGCCCTGTTATTGACAAAAGTGGCGCTGTTCCTAAGTGGTCTTTTAGGATGGAATACACTCTTTTCCGGAACACCTGCAGCGTCTTATCCGGCAAACGCGTTCAATGACTTCCATGCTTACGGACATGGAATACCGGCAGGTGTTTACTCCCATTATGAGGATCATTATCCGCAGCGGCCTTACAAAACGCTACAAGACTATACACCTTATGATCAGCATGTCATTAGAGAAGTCGTCAATGTTTATGAAGGAAATAATGACTCGGGACAAACTAGACAAAATGCAAAGAATTTTGTTTGGACTCAAAACGATTAATTAATCGTACAATTTAATAATATGTACTGACAAAATACAATAAAATTTAAATAAATTATTAATGTTTAGAAAAATCAGGATTAAGTTGTTTTAGATCTAGATCTAGATCTAGTATTGTCTTAATATTTTATTTAATTATTTTAAAATATAAGAAATGTTATATCAATTTTTATGTTATTTGTAAAAATAAATTGTTGAAAATTTAGATTTCTTAATATAATATTTTTTTTTTATGACAATACGATTAATTTAAGCATCGTTTCATTTATAGTATTCATACATGTTATATAAGTTAATATTAGATAATAATAAATAAAAATTATTAATAATTTTATTAATAATTTTATTAATAATTTCATAAAGTTAAGTGTCTCAAAATCAATATGTTTTTTTAAATAATTAAACAATATTATAAAATAAGAAATACGACTAATTTTTTGAATAAAAGAAAGAATAATTGTCATTTTTTTTAAATATTATTATACTGCTTTTACATCTCATTACATGCATTAATTATATAATATATATAATTATAATATAATTATAACATATAATTAAATATAAAACTTATTAAAACTTATTAAAACTCTTATTAAATTTAGATTTATATTTAGATTATAACACAAACATAGTGTAATATTTTTTAATTTTATTTTCTTACAAATATTTAATTTATTTTATTTATGACGAAACTAAACTACATCGCATAATATCACACTTAACTTCTATACTTTAACTAAAAATCATATTTTTATGTTATACATATTCTTACATCAGATAGCTTTTATTAGTATAATGCATAGTCTCTTGAAACAAATAGCGAGAAAGAGAATGTATTTGATTATTCCAACAGAACACTCACAATACAATCTCTTTTTTACTTGCATTGTGCAATGATCTTTATTACGTATTCACTATCGATTTCAAGTACCCGTCTATCTGTCGATTATCAAGGATTGTCATTGGGATCTAGCGTTTTCACTTAGTGATGCTATTAGTCTCCATTATTTCATTATCCTTTCCTTCGGTCGTCTAACTGTACAGGTAATTTTCTTTTCCTCTATCGATCTTACCTTACCTTACGCACCATCCGCATGAGCGGTAATGATTACATCCGGGAAACGCATTTGCTCGTAAAGGAAAATACTACCGTGTCTTTACGGTCATGCGACTACATATGTACGACCACGTATTCATAGCATTCTCTGTCAAGTGTAACAACTGAGGCGAGAATGCCTCGCATGTTGTAACAACCGGTGTTTAAGTTTTTTGTTTGTTTAATTATTTGTATAATCAAGATATAATATGAAAAATTAATAATAATAATGTTAATAAAGAAAATTTTTATTAAACGTGCATGTTTGTAAATAGAAATTTCTCTGACGAATAGGAAAAGTGGATTACACGTAAATTATAATACTTTACTTACGAGAAATGGCAATGTTATAGTCGAGATAGTATTATTGGGTAAAGAGACCGTGACAAAACCTTAAGTATGTACGCTTTCTTTCTAATAATTATAATCCTTTTGTGTCACTAGAATTGTGGAGAGTGAAGTGGATAATGAATACTTCTCGTATAATGATCGATGTGTAATCGGAATTCAACAAAATGATGAGGAATTGTAGAAACATAAGCTGCTATGATAAATAGCTTACATTCGAAAGAGATTGCGAGAATTAAATGCATTGAATGACGGTGGACAGCGTTAATCAAGTCCATTACTGTTGTAATTGCTCAGTATTTCTCCAAATGTAGCTCGTCACGGAGCGTAATCTGTGTCAAATTAACAGTATCTTAGGTGCTGCGTTATCTTCCTTGGCCTTGATTAATCATTGTAATGCAAAACATATATATATATATATATATATATATATATAATAAAAAAAATTTATTTTAACAATTATTTAATAACTAAATTAGAGTACACTTTTATAGTAAATTATATAGTAAATATATTTCCTTTTTCATTGAGCATTAAACGCATTTTAATAAAATGTATATTTTTTTTTCTACATCAAAATGTATAACACAATATATTAATCAACAAAGTAAAATAATTCTTAAAGATATTTATGGATTGGCATTACGGATGATTGTTGCTCATATTTTTATTTATTTGTATAACGTTCGACAATCTTAATAATAAATGTACATGTATTTCAACAATCTTCTATAATCTATTACTAAAATCTAATTCTATTATCTTATAATTAACAATTTAACAATCAAATTTTTATTTTTCTTTTATTAGAATAAGTAGATTAATTTTGATAAAAGAAATAATAAAATTATTAAATTATTTTAAATATATAAGATAAAAAAATATCTGACAAAAATAAAGGAAAAAATTAAAAAAAAGATTTGATTTACATTAAATATTAAAATTGCCCGGTAATTAAAACAAATAATTGACTTCGAAAATAAGAAAAAATGATTTTACATGATTCCGTGCAAGAAAAATTACTTGTGCGTGTAAATTAATGGAAAATTTTCAAGCGTTTCTTTAGACTTGTACTTACAGTTACGCCCGGGTAAAGATCGCTTGGTTTACCTGCATAATCCCAATACGTCGCTATTAACGACGTTGGCGCGGCGATGTTTTAAGGATCGTTTGACAAACAGGTCAAAATGATACTTACTTACGGGGCTG
Organism: Cataglyphis hispanica; assembly: GCF_021464435.1. Lineage (NCBI taxonomy): Eukaryota > Metazoa > Arthropoda > Insecta > Hymenoptera > Formicidae > Cataglyphis > Cataglyphis hispanica. The sequence goes on from NC_065971.1 coordinate 1,918,327, forward strand.
TACGACATTGTTTTGGTTGAGAGGGTCCCTCTTTCCGTTGTTGTGGCGTTAAACAGCGCGTGGATCAAGTACCGGCGCGTATATACTAAGAATTTTAATGCCTTTGGTAGGAGAGACTAAATGGGTGCGCACTTATATAAGTCACAAAGCAACCAGATTTTTCAAGTAGTCGGTGGGATTTGCTGAGCTGACCAGTTGACCAATACAGAGAATAAGATAAAACATAACAGAAGAAAAACCGATGGTCATTTTGTTTGAAACTAAAAGACTAGGAAAGGAAAATCGACGACGTGAATGACGCTATCGCTTAGAATGGAAAAGCGACGTTCAACAATTTGGATTTTACCTTTCTTTCATCTCGCGATTTTCTTTAATTTAGTGAACACCAAAAGTGAATATACGAAATTGTTCCAACGGTGTACGAACGAGAAAAACACTTTTGATTGCTTCAAGCGGCGTGCCTTGGAGATTTTGGATGCGGCGATATATGATAACTCTGTATATAAAGTCAACGACTACATTTCAATCACCAAAGATACAGCGTCAACCGCGAGAAATTACAATTCGATGACATCTGAAAATGATACAGAGTTAAGTCTTGATCAGAGATTGGATAATAAGTTTCATGAATTTCTATCATCGAGAAGCGTGAAACTGACAATACCGGGCAACGCTTTTGAAGGTAATAATACATATTCGAAAATTATTATTAATAAATTGCGATATTAAAAAATATTTAAATATTTTGAATTAGATTATTGCGATATACGTATATCATAATTTATAAAATACATCTATACCTATATAAAAATATCTAAAATATATAATACATTTATAAAATACAATCAACAGAAAAAATCTTTTTTGAGAAAAAAAGATTGACAGTATTTAAATAAATATTTATAATATTTCAGGCAGAAAGAAGAAGGGGAAGGGCTATGGACAAGTATTGATAATAGGTGCCATGTTAGCAGGTTAGTATTTTCTATAAAATATCCTAATACATAAAGAAGAAAAAAATAACTTTGATAAGTTTATAAAGGCTTAGTATAATGAAGAAAGAGACAGAGATGAAAAATTTAATATTTAATTTTATAAGACTTTCAAACAATATTGCTCATTTCTGTTTTAATCAAATAATAATTTTAATCAAATAAATAAATATATTAAATAAAATCTTTTTTCTTCCATCATTCCAAAAGTGGTTTTTATCTTATTTGTTTCTTCACATTTTGACATTTGAAACAAATAAAAATTTTAATTATTACAATTCGTATTTCCCATTACTCTTACAATAATATAATTCTAAAATCAATCATTAGGAAATAAAATTCAACTCTTCAGTTTTATTTATGAAAATATTAATTATTTTTTTTTTCTAGGCATGATGGCGCAATTAGCTTTTGGAAAAATAGCTTTTATCGCCGGTACGGCCTTGCTGACAGCGAAAATGGCTTTAGTTTTAAGCGCAATAATTGGCTTGAAAAAGCTTGCATCAAGCGGAGGAGGTGGTCATGAAGTTATCTATGCGACAGCATCCGAACACCATGGAAGTGGTGGTGGAGGATATGGTGGTTGGCAACGAGCAATGGAAGCTGTTCCGCCAACTTGAATTATACTCGATTCATATCACAAACTCAAAACTTTATGATATAGTTACCGCATGTAATACGTCTTTTTCGATGTATCTAAAAGAATGTTCTCTGGAAATATTTTAATTATTATTAATTATTTTATATACATAATATTTATTATTTATTATTTATATATTATTTATTTAAGTTAAGAGAATCGATACACATATGTATTATACATATTATTTTTTCATAGACTTGACACGAACGTATTATTCTACGAAAAATAAACAATATGTAATGTACGTTGATTGATAAACACATATTTTAAATTATTTATCTAATTTGTTAATATTTAGTTAATATTAATCTATATTAATTACAATACCAATGTAAACTCAAGGATGATATTTCTACTTGTATATGAGTTTTAAATTTATATTTTAATGTTATTATAAATTAATTGTAGTTAATAAACTTAAATTTAATTATTTTATAAAATTGAGAATATAATGTTATTATTTAAATAATATTAGATATAAAATAATTTACAGTTAATAATTTTTATGAAAACTTAATGTACACTGTATAAAAAAATTTAAGATATAAAAAAACAATATTTATAATTTAAATATTATTTATGATTAATAATATTAAGGATTTCTTTGTTAAATATATATTTATTTTTAAAAAAACACAAACTATTCTTATTGTGTACAAATCAATTTTCTATTACAAAATAAACATTACCTAAATTCATCAGATATATAGATTTAAATACAAATATTTGTGGTAACTTTTTTTTTAACGTCAAATATTTTTTTAGTATAAAATACATTAATAATTTGTCTTGTATATATATATATAAATAGTTTGCCTTATAAATAGCCTTATAAATAGTTAAATAAATAATTTATTTTATTTGGTATAAGATATTTTTGCCATTTAAAAAATACATATAAAATCTATTTTCATCCAGGAATCCGCCGCTTTCGAAATTCATAGACATAATCACTACGTTCATCTCCGTAATCACTACGGTGATCGTAATCAACGCTTGAACTATGAGTTTGTATATAGCTAGTATGCGGATGTTTCACTATTTCATAAGAAACACTTTCATGATCTGCGAAAAAATTTATTAAGTAAAACATTTAATTTAAATTAATACTCTATCTTTTTGTTATGTATAAAATCATGAAATCTATATTGTACACAAGCATTTGAAGAGTTTTTAAATTTTCAAACGTAGTAAAGTTCGCAAAATATATGTTTAAATTAGAGAAAAAAACAATTAAACATATATTACTATTACAAATCTTACATGTGTATATGAAACAATTAAAGAAAATAACAATAAAAAATAAGCTGTAAATAATAACAATAAAAAAAGATGAGCCAATGTGGGTTACAGGCGCGAATAAAAATTCCTAAATATTCTTAAGTACTATTTATTATTATAATTGAATGGAAGTTTCGGTCCACTTCGGACCATCTTCAGTAATTGTATATAAAGGAAATAAGAAAATAAAGAAATTCATCAAAAAGGTGAATGCTTGAAATTAATACATATTATACATTAAAGAAAAATAAAGATTTACGATAGTAATAACATGGGATATATTCATTTAAAAGTACACACAAATGTTTGGGAATCCCAAACCCTTCTGAAAGCTTCTCCTTGGAGATGCTTCCCATAGGTCCTCATCGTCAAGGGAAAAAAATGCCAAACGTAATTATAAAGCGTTTAAATCAAAAGACATCAGAAAATTTCAACTTCAGCGATACAGAACATTTAGACAGTCGTTATTTCAATGTCAATGTCACGTCAACTTTAGAAAGTTTTCGAAAAATCTAACTCGCATCGATGTATCGTTTTCCTCAAGTAATGTTCATAAATAACTGTTTGTTGTTTTTAATTAATTAACAATGGAGAAATAAAAATGCTTTACAATTACATTTGGCATTTTTCCTGAGGATAAGAACCGATAGAAGGCACCTTCGGGGAAAAACTTTTGGAGAAGTTTGGGACTCCGTTTACTTTTGAATGTTAAATATAAGCCATAAATTTCTATTCTCTTTTAATGTACGTATTAATGCATTTCAAATATCCAACTTTTTTCTATGAATTTTTTGTATTTCTTTGTTTTTTATTTCTTTTTGTATTATTTCTTTTATATACATGTTACTAAGAATAGTTCGAAACAGATCGAAACGTTTATTCAACTAATAAATAATACTTAAGATTATTTAGGAATTTTTACTCGCACCTGTAATCCGTTCTGTCGGCTCTTATTAGACCATTTTTTATTATTATTGATATATACAGATCCTTATTATTTTAATTTTTATTTAATTTATATAATTAAAGAAAAAGAAATAGAATTTTATTTAAAAGAATTGATTTATATAAGTTCACAAATTTGTATATTTTTCTGTAATGTTTATTTTTAATATTCTTCTATATTTTATATACATTCTCCAAAAATTTAAATAGTTATAGTTTTATCATTATTTGCTATAAAATTGCTAAAAAACAAATTTATATTTATTTTATACATTTTTCTCGATTATAAAATCTTGAATTTGTAATAAATGTAAAGATAAACGTGAACTCATATAAGTTTATAAATTTTAAATTAATTTACCTACCGTATCTACGTACCATTCTTTTTTAGAATTGCAGCTATAGCAATTGCTAAAGCTACTTTGGCAATCAATATTGCTTTTCCTGCGAGAGCTGCAACTCCATGTAACATTGCGTAAATCAATGCTGCTTTCATAGCTGCAACCAAATATATTAACATTCCCCCGCCGCCTTTTTTATTATATTTCTTCCGAGCAGAAACTGAAATTAAGAAACAGCGATTATTAATTACATTATCTACTTTAAAATTGCAATATTAAATAATTAATATTTAATTGTTATTAATCGCAGTATTAAATACTATTAAATTGTTTTAGTAATATTACAACAAAATTGAGATTTTCAACATTGTAAATAAATAGCGTCATTTTATAAAGTGCCAAGTTTTTAAGATTATGATAAGTGAAAACAAGTATATATTTCTATATTTTTTAAATAATAATTTTGTATAAAAAGAAAAAAATATTATTACCAAATGTCTCACATCTTTTTACTTATTATATTAGTACAATATATTCTAATCAAAATTCTCTTTGCAATAATATATTTTTTTTCTGTATAAAATTGCTCCAGAAAATATGAGAGATGCAAATATATTTATCATTAATTGTACCATAAATAAATTTCCAAATTGATTTCCAAATTGATTAAAAGATAAGAGGAGACGTTTTCTCTCACCTTCAGCTACGTTATTGTCATCAGGAGGGAATTTTTGCTTAATTTCTCTGCTAATTCGTGTTTTATTTTCACGATTAGACGAGAAAGTTTTAAACGCTTCATTTGTTTCACACATATTATTTTCATCGTCGATACACTCGATTATCTCCGAAGTTTTTAATAAAAGCTTTCTGTTTACAGGCTCGCAAGAACAAATGGCGACGAAAACGCCTAATATCAGAAATCCGGAGAGCCGCCAAAGCATGTTCGACACAAACTGACGCTTTGTGCAGATCGTCATCATTTATAGGCGCTACCAATTAGTTGTAATGGCGGAGCAAAGTGTTATTACGACATACAGAGCGTGAATGCATCTATGAAAATGCATCATGCGCGTAAAATTATTCTACAACCAGTGCTACAGAACCGGTATTCCGCATGTTTCTACACGCATGTGATAGCGCTTAGCCAACACATAATACCACAATTATCACTGCTAAACGGAGTACATGAGGCGCAATAAAAAAATAAATTTTAGTACCATCATAGCGTTCGCCTATTCAAAGTATGGAATAATATATACGTGAGGATATGTAGAAGTTTAACTCCCATTCTGAACATTCAATATTCATTTTACGCTTAGAGTGAGATAGATAGATAAATAAAAAGAAAAAGAATACTGTGGAGAGTATTAAATAACTGAAATTTGAAATTCATTTGAACATTGAACTACAAGCATCAATGAATATATTGGTCAAAAAGAGAGAGAGAGAGAGAGAGAGAGAGAGAGAGAAGGGAGAGAAAAATAGAGAAAATAATTAATTTTATAAATATTACAATGTATTTATGCTTATATGCATATAATGTTATAAATTCGAAACTTATTGCTTATGCGCGAAAAAAATAAGTTATTTCAGATATCAAATAGACCGACAATAGAAACGTTAAAGAAAGTAGAAAGCAATGTAAAATATATAATTATAATTCATCGTTATCAATTATTAGCTTTATTTATATTACACACGCAAATTTTCTCCAATATTTTCAAATTAATTAATTGATTTAAGATATTTATTATTAGTTAATGTAAATGTATGGGAATCAGTTAATTACTTTCTTTCATTTTATCAAGTCAATACTGATGTTACATATCCTGGCAATTTCTTTGATAATATTTTAATTGCAAGTAAATAATTTTCATTCATTCAGATGCGTATTATCCTCAATTATATGTTATCAAACAGGAAGTGACAGAAGAAATCATTGCATTACGATGGAAAAGTTGCTCTGATTTTATTATCCATTATGATTTATTAAACGCATGCGTGAGCTAAATTAAACAGATAAGTAGATTGTCACCAAGTGAATGAGAAGCTTTGCTTTTCACTTGTTGCAGCTCCCACGATTCTTGTGCGCCAGAAAGTGGAGAATAAGGCCTAAAAAGCATGATCTTTTTCTTCGACAAAGTGTTTTGTATGCCACTGGGCCAATCGAGCATCCTCGATTCACTAGAATATGCAGGGTTACAGCCTCCGAAGGTTACCAGCTACACGTATCGTAACATGACATGGAGAATGCAACTTCCTCACTTTAGTATTATATCTAGCGTCTGAGAAATTCTTCGTATATTCTCAGTGTTAATACAAGGTATAATATAAGCTCTCTCTTTCTGCCATTTTCTCTAAAATAAATTTTCAACAATATTTTTAACAATATTATTTATCGATTAATATGTTTGTAAATTTTGCTTTGTACGTAAATTTAATTTTAAATTTAATTTAATTTTAATTTTGCATTGTTTTCTTTTTGTACGGTGATATGTGTTTTGAGTAATTATGTTCTGAGATTATTAAAGTAATTTTTTGCACGAGTGTGTTGCTTTAATTAAATCAATTTCAAGGCTAACTGGAATTGTGTGTGTATAAATTCCCTCATTTTACTCTTAGATTTTCGCGGATAAGCATGATCTGGTAATGAGCTAGGTCAGAATCCTTCGCGTGTGAATCGCTAGAACCACCTGTTGCTGGTCGTTGACCTGAATCTAATAATAGGCAGAAACGTTCTGTTCTTCTAAAATATCTCTCGAGAAAATCGCTCATGACGGTATAACCTATTGCCTCACTTTTATTATTCCAAACTATGTTCTGTCATAGACGTGCTTCTGTACAGATGAAATCTTCTATATTACATGAGTCATTTTTTCTACCAGATCTACTTATCTATTTGTATTCTGGTTTCCAGATCTAGTAGAATGACACATGGAGCTTATTCTAATTTTTAATTTTCTTCAAAAAGACTAGTATATTATCGTGATACAATAGTGACTCTGAAAGTGTTCTTTCAAAGAACTTCCGCGACATTGACGCCAAGAGGCGACCAGGATCACAGATGTACCGTAATTAAGATAAATGTTTCGGTTGAAATGCCCTACATTTGCGAACAATCGGAAGCCCAAATTCGCGTTTGTCACTTAAAATTTGAGCGGTATCAGAAATAATAGTGGGACCCAACTGTGCGTAGGCTCATTGCGGCGGAATCCATTTCTCGCGCCGTTCGTGAGAATATAACTGCGCGCTCAGAATGTGGCACGGGCCTTAATACAGTTAAAGACTGTCTATGTGCGCCCGTGGCACTGACTATGGGATAATCGCGAAGTAGGTAACAGCATGGAAGATGCATCGTTGCCTGTTGTCGCATTAGAGATGCGCTAACCTCGATTGAGTGTGTCGATGGTGTGTCGCAGGCTCAGCTTCACGTTTCTAACGAATCGTGATATGACAGGAAAATAGAATACATTGGATCAGGTGGTCTTATGTTGCGAATTTACACACGTTATTAATCTTTACGAATAGTATACTTTTGTACTTGAAGGAGGTGCCGATATATTTTTTATCTTTTGCATACACTTTATATCAATCTGTTAAAAAGAAAATATAAAGCTATTGTTTCTATTAATAATAAAAAATATTGAAATAATTATTTTACAAAAAAAAAAAAATGTAATTTTTGTAAAATTCTAAATCTTACTTTTTTAACTACTTAAAAATGATATTTATTTTCTAATAATCGCGTAAATCGGAAAGCATCTAATGTAACAAATATGTAATTCGTGTAATTAATGTAATTGATGTAATTGTAATATACATATCAATATACGGGCATATGTACGATAAGATTGGGAGTAATTGAGTAAATTAGCTAATTACATACCATAAGACTTTTACTTCCATGTTCCATACTCGTAATATTCGTTCATAGCAATTTCCATTTGTATTAACAATTTCCATTTATTGCTATTACGAAAACGAACGTGGATTGATTTATGTAACGCGTGCTGACGATTATATGCAAGATGTATACAATCAAAATGTAATTTGTGCAAAAGTAAGATGTAATGCAATTGTAAATTTACTGTTACATAACGTAGTAGTATAATAATTGTATAATTATAGAGCGTGTTAATTATGTTACGCTCGTCTCACTTTACTATCAATAAATGTCATTAATAATTTGGAACAAAATAGCTAAGAGATCTTTTTCAAAAACATATCTAACTGAAGAAATAATTAGCAAAAATAATAATTTCTTTATGTATACAATAATTATTTATTTAAATTCTAGAATAATAATTAAGAGTTAGCTGAGATAAAAAAATCAGCATAAATAGGAAATACGTAATTGGTTCTTATTATTATAGTTAATAAATATCGCAAATATCGCATAATGAAAATGATGTACACAGTCAGGGAAAGTAGATCATTCTTGTCGATAAATCCTCACCAATTTCGCAGGGAAATCTACGATAGGAAGGTCATGAGCTGTCCGCAGCTTGAAACTAGTTTCTAGCATCCTCACGTTATGCGAGGGTCAGCGAGATCACGGTGCCAGGTACGTTGCCAATGAAATCCACAATGATGCTCCCCTCTGGTTTCATCCCGTCACGTTGCCTCTCCTCCCGCGCGAGATACGAATCTCGATGATACATACAAACATCGCGCAGAAAAATACACACACAAACACACACACACACACAGTTTCTTCTTCGGTGTACAAACATACGTAGTCAGCGCGGCGAAATTTAATGAACGAATCGCGTGGCGGACGCTCAAACGATGTCTCGATCTTGAGACGCGAGTGGGTCTCTGTGTCAGGAAGGGTCACATGCTCTTGGCGCACTACCATGATGAGAATTTTTATCCCGTCCCCGTTCCCCGTCGCGATGGCAGCTGTCTAGCGCGCTGAAAGAGAAAGAAGAGGATGAAAGGACGAGAGCTCGCGAAGAGGAGAGGATAGAGAAGAGGATCATCCACTCATACACTGATAAGGTCGTGTCGTCACGTGCACTGGCACATCCATTCGTTTATACGAGAGAGAGATACCTTCACCCCCTTTGTGAAGGATGGCATCTAGATGGATGGCTCCTCGCTGGTATATATCGGTCTGGCGACTTTGTCCTGGTGCCAGTTCTCTCTAGTCGAGGATCATCCAGCACGTGGGTGCGCGCAGCCTCTCGTAGTATCTTCGGCTGCGAATCGAATTTCGAGTCGCGTGTACCGTGTGCTTCTGACGAAAACGAGGTGTCTGTGATTCAGTCTCTGACTTTTTTTCTGTCCAGTCCGCGAGTTTTGGGAAGCCGTCCGGGTCCAGAATGTCGGCGATTAAGAATTTATCAAAGTGCGTGCTGCTCTTGTTAATATGCAGTGCAACTATTCACGCTGACGAGGACGGTGGATTTCTTGAGCGAGGATACCGCGCTCTTTATCGCGTCTACGAGGACTGCGAGCATCGCAATATGGCCGTATCGCCGTGTTTGAAGAAGAAGGCGATCACCTTCTTCGAGAGGCTCGGTCGTATACAAGCTTTACCGATCGGCGACAATCTCGAGCTGGTGAGAGTCGCGCCCTTGGCGAACGATAGCTCGAAGAGCACAGTCTCCGATCTAGAGAAGACCTTGGCCAGGACCAACGGAGGTGCCACGGACGAGATCCTCAACGATATTTTGTTCGAGCGCGTAGCCGCGCTGTTGAACAGTTTCAACGTGCAGATCAGCTTACCAAAGACGAGCTCCGGCGACTTAAAACGGAGCGTCGAGGAAGGTCGAGGGAAGATGAAGAAGATGATGGGCATGATGATGATGGGAATGGCGATGAAGATGGCCGCGTTAATTCCCATCGCTATAGGCGTACTTTTCCTACTAGCTGGCAAGGCGCTCATCATCAGCAAGATCGCCTTAGTGCTATCGTTGATCATCGGATTGAAGAAGCTATTGAGCCAGAAACAGAGCCACGATCACGGCGGCTGGCAGCAAGGAGGCGGCTGGGACAGGAGTCTAAAGGGAATCGTAGGCACACCTGTTCCATTAATGAAGGAAGCCGATCGCGAATACGCTCAGACCTTGGCGTATAGCGCGCGACAGCAGCATTGAATAATCAAAAGCTGAACTGAGAGCAGGAGATCTTCAGGTATCTGGGAGAGAGCAACGCCTGTATCCAAAGCAGCAGATAATACACGATATCCGAGACAGATCAGGATATTGAAATAGATTTGCATAATTATTTTTGCGATATATTTTATATACACTACACAATCTGTCTATAAAATTTACACTCGTTCACGCGCAATCGCATAAATTATGAGGAAAACAAGAGTGTAAAAATGAAATGCATCAGTGACATTATAATATCGAAATAACAAATCGTGAGAAAAAAATACGCTAAGAATCTTAAAAATACTAAAAGTAAAAAATGGAAACTCCAATGAACTGTCTCAATTGTGTAACTTTTTTTTTACAAGTCTGATCGCTTTTTGGACAATTGTTGATATGAAAATAATTATCCCGTAAGTTTTCGCTTTTTAAATAAACGGTTCTGTCATAACGTTAATATCCCGCAATGAAGTAAAAAGATCTTCTAGTAAAAAGCGGAAAATGCGTGAACCACAGCTGGAATATAAATAGCTGCGTCGAGCAAACATAAAGCAAAAGGAGTTGCAACGTCAGGTGTTTGTATTTCCACTACTGACTGCCTCGGTAAATAATCCAGCGAAATGATAGCGAGAGAGTAATCTTCAGACACGCAAACTTCTAACGGCGGCGGTTAAGAGTTTTTGTATTGACAATCGTGACGCGATTAATCTCGAAGTCGAGCAAAAAGATGACAGACTTCATCGTTATATATCAGCCGAATTTGGAATCGTTTCTCAGCACTTACAATATTTATATTTATTTATAATACTACCACACACACACACACACACACACACACACACACACACACACACACACACACACACACATACACACGTAGGAGGCAAAATATTTATTTTAGACTTAAAAAATAATCTTAGGAAGAGAATTTTGGAATGTGTAGCTTGCGACAAGTACTTATATATACACGAATATCTTTATCGACGTTACTAAAACCGTGTGTTCAGTAGAATAAGTGTGATGATTAAAACACTCGAATATTTAAATATAGCGAATAAGATATACTAATTTAATTCTCTGTTAATATTTATTACATAATAATAACGCATATATATGTAACATTTTAGAAGACTTAACATGCTTATTTCGTAACGATCGTAGTAGATGCGGTATCATTTCGCAGAGTTTTTCCACTCTTATGGTCTCTACAACGTCGAAAAAATAATTTTCGCTTAATATATCATATTTATAAGTACATACTTGACGATGCGACGCATTCTACGAGATGTATACGACATGTGTATACGTTCGACTCCCGGGAAGCGATTATAAATTCGGCCTTGAGTGTTACTTTGTATACACAGGCGTTCAATATTTTTAAAAAATATATCGATTAATTGTACAAGTTTTACCTGACTGTAAATTATTACGAAATAAAGTCATATGTCATTCCCACTTCTTTATGCATTCTTGATGCTCGTCCTTCCCAGAAATTCTCCAAAAATCGAACTTCGCTGTCAGTGTACTTTCAATCCTAAAACTGCGGCGAATAGAGCGAAGAAAAATCCCGCGAGAAGCGTTGTTCCTTTGAGGAGGAACAGACCACCGATTATCGTTGGTATCAGGCTAATGAATTTGAGCTTGTACGCTAGTAGTAACGGCAACATTATATTCATTCTCCGTCTCCGTCTTGCTTCATCTGAAACTCACGTCACAAGGAATATTATTAGAGTATATACGCGTAATTTAAATTATTATTAAATTATTATTAAATTATTTATTATTAAATTACAGAAACAAATTATGTATTCTTAAATACACTATTATTTAATATTGAAAAAACTCTGCATAATAATTTTATATATATATTACAAGTTTACACAATCAGTGTGTAAACGTAATATTGATTAGTAACGAGAAAATTGAATAAAATTCTCTTTTTACAAATATTGTTATAATAATTAAAACTTATATCATATTTAAACTTAAAGATTAGCGTAATAAATGGCGTTTTACAGATGTCACTTATTAGTGGAAATAAAAATATATGCCATATCACGTTTAATAAAAGGCATATCACGTTATAATAAAAGGCATGATGATATCAAAAAAACCGTTATACAACGGTATTATTCATCACGCTTCATCAAAAGACGAGATAATTTTAACGTAATGCTCGCCTGTATATTTTTTTGAGCCAGCGCTTGTATAGCGGCTGGATAGAAGCTGATAGAAGCGTTTCTGCCGTTTTAAACATTTTATGACGCTGATTGTGATTAGTTACCTCGTGCCTCCACTTCGCTCCTAGACTGTGCACTATGAACGTCCTGAACGTGCATCTCGGCCAGCGTGTCTCTGGCGACGCGATCGTCGGTTGAAAAAATAGGACTTTCCGACGTGACATTGTTGTACGTGTACCTGAGGATCCTCCTGCTGGAAGTGACGGCTCTCTCCTCTTCATCTTGCCGATTCTCCCGCAACGATCTCGAGTACTCCATCGCGCGGCTGACACAATTCAAGATCAGCAAAATCGCAACCAGATTAACTCTTGATAGCATGTTTTCCCGCGTTCATGAAGAACGGGCGACTTGACAACTGAAAGTTCACTGACAGAATCTGCTCGCGGTTTCGTCCACGATCTCGCTCCTTGAAGAGATCTTATTTTATCGTCGTAGCATCATCACGCATTGGCTGTTTGTCCAGACACAGCATCCGAGGAATGTTTTCTTGAATCATCCGAATAGGTAGACGCTTTTTTTTTTTTGGTTTGACAATGCGGCGATTCACGAGAGAAGAGCGTTATGGTTCATCACAACATATTTCTTCTGTTAGTCGTGTTGCTGTTTACTTCATATGTATATTTTTGATTAATTTTTGATTAATTTTTGACAAGGGCACGCACATATTGCGCACCAAGTACAAACAGTGTAGGGAGATAGAATGAACGATGCAACGAGCAACCGTGAACTAACTGATCCACCGTTGATTCCTCGACGACAAACCGACCGGACGCCGCGGATGACGCGTCGGGCACGCTTCAGTTGCCGGGAAAATCGGCAGTCCGTGAAAAATGAGCTGCGACCGGCGAGCGAGCGTTATATACGCGTGTGGTAAACACTATGATCCAAATTGTCAGTACCGATATATATGTCACGTTATATCGCAGAACGGTACACGATGGAGGTGATTGTCATAGATAAGGAAGTTTCTGCGGGTGTTTCTGTCGCGCAAGAGAAAGGGAGTCGAGGCATATCGGCGATTGGGTGCGTCACAGGGGCGGAAAGAGCCTTGCAAAACACGACAGCAACACGTCGGCGTCGTTTTGCGACGAATACGGTTTTTTTTTTTAGTTAGATATCCGGGCTGACAAGAACTCGATGAATAATTTTTGTGTTCGTGTCTCTTAGATGCAATTCGATTTCTACTGAATGTTTCTATCTCGAGAAAAATCAGTTCATAAATTTCATTTAAAAGTAATTCTCGAACTTTATCCTATATTAACATCCTGCATTTCCATTTTGCTATGTTAGATAATAATTAAATTAGTATTTCTCTCTGTTTATATATAAATTAAAATATATATAAATTAAAATATTCTTAAATTTTTCTATAATTAATTATTGAAAAATCTTAATTATTTTGACAAGTAATTAAGTGTTTTATGTAGATAAATAATTTTAAAATTGGTTAAAAAAATATATGGAGATAACATTTATATTTTGCTGACATGGCATCCAATCTTTTACAAATAAATAATTATGTTTTTAAATTAAAATAAACGCTATTTGATTTAATTTAGTTTCAGGCAATTGTGTTTGAAACGATATCTGATAAATCTAGTAAAAATTGTATTATTCCGTTTCACTTCACTTTAAGCGCTTTTTAATTTCATTACACAGATTATTTTTTTTTAAATCTTAATCGATTGCTTTTTTCGTCAGAGCATCTTATACTTATCACAGAGCATCGTGAACTGCATTACAACCTACATTTTGCTACATATTTATCTAATCCATCTAAAATACTAAAGCACGTAGTTCACGTCTGAGTGCATATACTAGGTTGTTGATGTTGCACATTGATGTAATAGCGAGTAATATAAATGATCTTGTCCATTGTAGGCTAAGACACTAGAAATTTACATGTTTAACATGCGGAGATTACAAATGATCGATCGTTTATAATTTTGACGAGGTCTATTTTTTAAATCATGCTCAACAAACATGCAGGTTACCACAACAGTCTTATAAGCCACAACAGCTTTAAATGATCCTTGCAATCCGAGGATATTCTCTTCTTGGGGTATTTAATATATCAATCTACATATTTAAGGATATTTTGGAATAGTGGCAAAAAAACTGTCAAAATTTAAAAAAAAGACATATTTCTTACGCTTATACTGTTTAAAAAATCAAACAAATAAATTCGGATTATAAAAGAATTAAAATATTACAAAAAAATATGGATTTTGACGTCTTTGTAAAAGAAAATAGTTGTCATTAATATTTTTTCTAATTTGTGGCAAAAACTTTTGATCGTGAATACTCCTTAAAATTACCTGCAAGAAACCTTGACAAACGTGTAATTTTTCAGAAAGAGAGAAAGAGAGAGATAATATTTTTTTACAATTTTTGGTAAATAACTTTTAAACGAATAAGTGGATCTAAATCAAGTTTTGCACAAATATTTATTAGAGTTTTTTAATATATGTAAAAATTTGTGTTTTATTGATAATATTTTTTTCTTATCAAATTTGTTAATAAGTGTTACAATACGCGATTTTCCATAAGATATCAATAGTAATTTTAAACTCAAATAATTTCCAAATTGTTAAAAAAATTGTGCTCAGTTTTTGTATAGATATTCAGAAGAAATAGTAGAACCTTCTACATAATTTTCATGCTTTTGTTAATACTAATTCGATATATGACACATACATCCTTAAGTATATGAGTCTGAAATTATTTATATATTTTGCTTATCCAATCACTTTTCATTTGCGCTATTTTGAAATCTCAAAATAGCGCAAAAAGTCGCAATATATTAAAAATGTATTTAAAAAATTGATTAATTACTTCAATAAATAATTCTCATTCTCTTTCTCATCAATATAATTCAGAATGTCTAAGAATATTGTTTCGTAATATAATAAAACATCAGGATTTAAATAAAACGGAGATTCTAAGACCGCTTTATCAAGTGATAAAGCAATATAATTATTTAAAATTGGTTATAACTGCATCGAGTTGATACTAAAATTTTCGTGAGAATATAATTCAAGTTACTTAGCGCTTAAATGGTAGGCGGATTTTCATGAATATCAAGTTAAAAATTAATGATAGCAATGTAACAGCTCTATATAATTAAGATGGTGCATATTATGTTCGCGCACGAGATTCATGAAACAGAAGTGTTGCGCAGCGTAAAATATTCCGTTTTATCATGTGTTTAATAACTTGATAGTACAGCGTTTTCCAGCAATTATCACCTTATCTGCTCTAAAAATCACGAGTCACATTCTCCACGTCGGACAAACTGATGTTTAACAGTCATTATCACTCATATACTCTCTCCGCGACTTTCTTTAGTCTCGGATATTCAGTCAATTTCACCAGTAATATTCTATACCTATATATTTACAATAGTAGGGAATCTGCACGCACTGATTACTGTTTGCCGGATATTGATATTGTCTTTTTTGCAGCATTTCTAATTTGTATTAATAAAGAATATCGCTTATTAATTGTCGGAGATGTATTTTTACATTACGCTATTTTTACATTATTTTAGTTATATTAGTATTAGTTATAATGTGTTTATCGCTCTTGAAATTGTCAGACTATTTATTTGAAGACAAATCATACTGGCGCATTAGTAGAGTCTCTCGTGTATGAAGCCGGGAAGCCGCAATAATTTTATTCATGTGCCACCTAGATGTATTACCTTAGATTTCTCGGAAAAAAAGTAAGATAATTTGACTGTTTCCTTCACGAACTTGAATCCAAATGACATTGGCCGCAATGAATAAAAGGGAGACCGGAAGATGGAATGAAGAAGACGAATACATTGTTGATTAGGCCTGTTAGATTGTCATTATCATATCAGTTAGTTTTTTTTTTTTTTTTTTTTGGAAAACAAATTTATATAAGTATTATTGTACATTTTGTGACTAATAAAACATAATCATATTTTTATATAATGTTATTATACATATATCTAATCTATTCTGAAATTGCTATAAATTTTCAAATTTTAGTTATTAATGATTTTATTATTAATCAATTACTTAGTGTTTTATTTTTACCATAAAAAGATGTTAATTGGTTTTACAACAAATAAAAAAATTTTGTTAATAAGTCGATAAATAATATGGTAGAATTACTGAAAATTTTTATATGAACATAATGAATATGATTTGTCAAACTTGCTTATTGAAACTGTTATTATTGCTTTTAGTTATGGTTTAGTTTTAAAGAATAAAAGAGGCTCATAAAGAAGAAGTCCGTCATTAGCGATATAAAGTAAATTTTTTTTTAATATGTATAACGGTATAAAATAAAAACGGGGGGTGGGGGGGGAGGAATACTTGACCATAAATTGAAACACGCATGAGAGTTTCAAATTATCATCTGAATAAAAAAATATACTTATATAAATTGCAGATAAATTTACTAGCGGCTTATTAATAATGGCTCCCTTTTTGAGTGCATGATTAAAATTATTTTCAACAATATTTATTAGTTTTTGTAATTTATAAAAAAAGATTAATTTTTTTCAATGATGAAAATGCGTTTGTATTGAAATTAATTGTGTGTTTAAATTAATAAAAAATTTATCAATATAATATTGTAATATCTTGTTGGAAGATTTATATATTTACATACAAAGATTTCTTTTTATGTACATATATTTATTACTTTGATATTTGATCATCATAATCAGATATGTATTAGTTTTCTCATATAATAAATTAATTGATGGGCATAAAAATAAATCTTTTTGCAATATTTATTTACTAATAAGTCTGATTTCTTAGAAAATAGCAAACTATCTTGTATAATTAATAATTAATATTAAGTTTATATATTGCAATAAAAATGATATTATTTAGTAATATTATTTGTTAAAATTTCTAAATCAATTGATTCCATTATTTTAACTTCTATGTAACTACGTAACAAAAAACATATTTTAGATGATTTATAATTTACAATAAGATTTGAAACAGAATCTGTAATATTTATAATTTTTGCTATATTCTATAATAATATGTATATGTGTATCTTAATACATATTTTTTAATTTATTTATTTAATTCATTTCTTTTAACGTTTTGTCATTTAAATTGAGATTTATATGACAATTTAATTTTACGTAGCAAATTAATTATATATTATTACCGTTACAATAATCAATATTATTTAATTATATATTCGCTTTCAAAATAAAATAGCATAAATTCATTTACTTCTTATTTATTGTTTAGTGATAAACAGACCGCAAGTTGCGAGGATTGGAAGAAGTACTTTTCTTATGCCATAACTATTCGAATGTGAAACAAATAAATATCATATACTCTCACAACAGAGAATAATGATGGTGAGGACGTTTGACGGGGAGAATGATCCATTTACTCCGGTCGAAATATTCTAGGGAAGATCCTTTGTCAAGAGTGGCCGACATAAATAACGACCCAATGATCAATGTAGACTATAACTGAGATGGTGCCGGAGTGGACGTTGAATCCTTCGTTACGCATCAGTACCAGGTTAGATGAATAGTCTCCTCCTCTGAGCTTTTCACGATCCTAGTATATAAACTAATTCCGGTTTGACATGAATGTCAGTTAAAATATTATTGGCGGACAAGTCGGTTGCGATCGCGAGATACGCGCAGTTTTCGTTTTTTGGGATAAAACGTGATTGTAGAGTTTGTTGTAAAAAAAAAAAAAAGACAAAGAAGAACTTCAGATGCTAGAAAGATGCTTCTGCTGTATCTGCTGATTTTACTGCCCGTTTTCGTCGCAGCGCAGGAATCAGAATCAATGAACACGCTGGATGGAGAGATGCTACAAAGCGACGGTTCTAAAGACAATTTAGATTGGATTGGTGAAAGCTTTCTAAATGCCATTGACGCATTTTTTCCTGGTTCGAAATTGTACGGTAGTGTAGAAGGTATATCAATACATACACAACAATAAATATTTGTGAATAACTGAATAATCTTTTCTTTTTTTTAATGCATGTTTGATGCTTGGTACTCAGATTTTATTTTATTCTAGATAAGTAGAAAATAATTTTCTATAAAAAATAATATTATTAAAATACTCACTATTGTTAAGTTTAATCAGCATTTAATAATATTCTTAGCAAAAACATATTTTTTACTTATCTTGAATAAATAACATTTTAATTTATATCTTTTTATATCAAGCATCAAAAATAAATATTAAATTAATATACACAAATAATTGAAATGCAATTTTAAATGCAAAATTGAATTTTATTTGTTATTACAAATGAAATTCTTTATTTTTAACTGTATTAATGTTAAACAAAAAGAAATCAAAACAATACAAAATTTATTTTTTAATAAACAGAAAAAAAATTATATATAATTGTTTTATGTACAGTGTAGTATCAAAGTACTGTGCTTGCGAAACTATTAATTGCATTTTGGTATACATTGTTAAATACATAATTTTTTTTTAAAATAGCAACTATGAGCTTTTTGCAGCAAATTATATAAAATATTTAAAAAAAGAATTGTTAGTTAACAAGACGGCTAATATTATAATACGATATTTTAAACTCTTAATCATCAAAAAATTGAATAATTTAAAGCGAAAGGAAATTATAAGACATCGCGTGTTAATCAAATGCCGTTAAAGAAGCGTGTAATTGCACATGTTGTCCATTAAATGTGATGCTTTTGAATTTACGACGCGAAGTCTCCCGGTATAAAAACATAAATACTCTCTTTCTACTCTACTTCATTTTATTAACTTCCATGATGATCATACTTAATAAGGGAAGTATACTTTGATAAAGCTTGCCATCCTGGTTTTCGCGAGAAAGCAAGAGATTCTTCTACGATATTCAATATAATATTTTAAACCAACGCGATTAATAGAACGTTACACGCAATGTAGTACAATACGTTGAGAAAGAGAACATGTAATACATATAACAATGCCTTTTTTATATACAGTATAAAAAAATGTAAATGTGAAGATTATATAATACGTTTACATATAATCATTTTATTATATCTAGATTTTTATTTACTGAATATTTGTTTTATTTTAATTGCAGAAGGTAAAAAAAAGAAGGTTAAGTTGAACAAGTATATTATACCTTTGATCATTGGATTTATACTAATAAAATCAATTCTACTGCCTCTGACATTGAAGGCATTGGCTGTTCTAAGTGGAAAAGCCGTCATGCTGAGTTTGATGAGTTTAATACTGGCAGCGATAGTTGGATTGAAAAAAGTCGCTCAGGAAGGCAACTACGAAGTCAATAAGTATAGGCGACAGGATGTATATGATTACATTGATAATATACAAGAGTTTGAGCCTTATAGAATTTACAAAGAACGACGTAAAAAGAAGTAAAAAGAATTAATAACATTATAACATAAAACTCTTTCTGTTATAATTCCTCATTTTTATTTTTATATAAATATTTGTCGTACTTAAGAATATTAATTATACTTTGATACTTGCTACTTTAATAAAACAGTTGTAAAAAAACAATGTTATATAAAAAATTAAGATTAATATTTATTTATTCTTTTTTGTAATCTTAATATAGCATTTTTTCAATAATTTCTCAATAATTATTTAATAATTATTTATTTTAGTATTCAAGTATAACAAAATTAAGTCCACACATTGTAAATATAATGTATACATTAAAAAAACGTTATCATATATATATATATATATATATATATATATATATATATATATATATATACCAAGTATTGTAAAAGTCTCTGTCATTCGAATTGATATCACTGAAAGAGAATTTCACGACGGAAATGTGTTACTTGTCCATGCTAATTGTGTTAACTGCAACATACGATAATCGAATGCATACATTTGTGAAAGTTGCGAGAGACAATGGAAACTTATTAGGCAGAAAGATATAAATGCGTACAAAGCTTATTTATTTACTATATCCCAATATACAAGTAATGTAGAGAAATTTTAAGATAAGTTATCCAAATGTAATCCGACTCATTTCACTAACGTGATGTAAGCGAGAGAGAAAGTTCCTTGATTCCGCAAGGAACTAGTTTGTAAGCAGCGAGTCCATTTTCCAGGGTAACTACATCATAGTTAAATTATTCAGCCATAAAAAAAATTAACAAAATGTTTCCAATATAAATTTGACAGTTACAATTATGATGTGTATGAATTAATGTAATTAAAGTACAAATATTAATTATATATATTAATAACTATTAATTGTAAAGAAAAAAATAATTGTAATTATTATAAGAAAAATATTTATTTATTATCGTATAATATATTGTTATATAGTAACTTATCTTTAATATATGTTATCTGTATTATATGTTATAATGTTATTTTTTATTTGCGTATTATTTAAATAAGTAAAATATTAATATTAAACAATATATATACATACATTGTACGACGAAAAGTTTGAGAGAAAGCGAGAAAAGGAATCATTAGTCCCATTCATGTAAAGAATAAGACGGGAAAAAATAAAGATAAGGTTGGAACTTTCTTCTGACCCGAATATAGGTTGTCGACCTTCAATTCTCTAAGCCCTGCGTAGTTGAAGACGCCCTTAAAGGGTTTTTATCTACTGTGTAATTTTCTATATTATGTTTACAATATAAGTAGAGTATGTAACAAAATATAAAATTGTGTATTGATAATAATTTACATTAATTAAATACGGAAGTAAAAATGCCTTAATTATTATGTCAACTCTTAACTATATCGTACAATAGATAAGTTAGCAGAATATTTTATTTTCTGAAAAAAAAAAAATATATTTAAAAAATTTTTTAAATATTTTTAAAATATCGACAAATTCGTCTTAATTAAAGATCGCTTATAAATTCCTCTAAAATATCATATTTTTCTTTATTGTAGTAGAGGAAGTAAACGATGGCACCGACGGTACTCATAACCCAGAAAATTAATCGCAAAATTGTCTCCGCTCCTTCCAAGTCGGATACCGTTACACGAAGATGACAAAGTCCCCTCATACCTGTTAAATATTTAAACAGATTCGCATGGAGCACAATGGAATTCCTCCCGCGAATAAGTTATCTGTTACCTTTCTAAGTAGTTGCCACTTGAAAAGTAACATCATAATGGCTTTACTGCGGATTATTGTTTCGTCATGTGACACCAATGTCTGTTAATTCGACATATATTTTTAGCATTAATTTTAATAAGATCAGTAGATGACAAAGCTAAGAAAAGTAGTGTGGTCATCATGAGAATTAATTATTAATTTTCTATTTTACAGTGAAAGTGTGTTACAAGCCTTGCTTACTCATGTAACAATTTAAGACAAATTCGGATATGCGATTGCTTTCTCTGTTTAAATTTCAATTATATTACACGATATTTTACGACATGAAATGACATAATAAATAATAATGAGTGACATAATAAAATAATGATGAGTGAACAAAAAAGTCAACGAGTAAAAAATTTTATTAGCTTGAGTTATATCAGAAAACCTGTCGAAGATGTAATCTGTAGTTCACGTATTATGACCATGTGTCTGGGTCAAGGTAAGCCAGCTTGATGCACGTGGTTCTACGGGAATGCATCGAACCATTCTACAAAGGATGCAGAACTGTGGTGTCTAAAAAAATTTTAAATGCTACTATACGAAGCTTTAAATTAAATTAATTTATTATATTGCAATTAAGCAGATTGTTTGATATAGTTTTAAATATTTTTGTTAAAATTTAAAATTTAATATCATGCAATATATATATATATATATATATATATATATATATATATATATATATATATGTGTGTGTATTTATTTATTTCATAATCTTAAGATAAATTATTACTAGAAATTGTCAACATTAAGTGCCGCCTAAATGCATACGCACACGCTATTTGTAAGAAAACCGTATATCGTGAAACATCGTGCAATCGTGAATGGCAGTAAGGTGCGAAATGTATGCAAAACCTCTCACCTCCATTGTTGTCGATTCTCTATACAATCTGCTGAATGTGTGTTAGAAAATGTAGAAAGTGCCGTTTGTCAAAATGTTATTAAATCTACAATTTCGATAAAAGAGAGGGAAAAAAAAAGTTTTATATCTTTTAAAATAAAAACTGCGATTATAAACATAATTATAAAATTAAATCACGCTTCTTTCAATTAAACAAGATTAGATTTTTATTCAAATTTGTCAAATGTCTTTTCTTTATATAGAAATAATCTCTAAAATTCCCGATGGATATTATCTCCCCTACTGACCTAAATACTGAGTGGTTATTGTGATAAACTTAGTGATGT
Organism: Cataglyphis hispanica; assembly: GCF_021464435.1. Taxonomy (NCBI): domain Eukaryota; kingdom Metazoa; phylum Arthropoda; class Insecta; order Hymenoptera; family Formicidae; genus Cataglyphis; species Cataglyphis hispanica. The sequence goes on from NC_065971.1 coordinate 1,941,166, forward strand.
CTTCCATGTTAAAAGGAACGACTTCTAGGTCCGCCCAAACGGTGACGCACCTCTCGGCGTTTGTTTAAAAAATTATCGAAGAAAGTTTTCTGGGGAGGTGGCCATTGCCGAGACATCTATAATGATGAGTCGTTCGTCTCACACATCGTCATACACGTTGTCGTCGGCCAGAGGTGGGGGATATCGAGGAGGGTTCCTCTACATGGTGCACACCTATAAAGATTGAAGCGACGCAGGGCCAGGTCACACTTTGTTCCGAAAATTTTCCGGAGAGTAGTTCTCCGGCTGCTGCTTCTCCGGTGTTATCCGTACCGCGACGACTCGACGAGTGATTAGACGACGAAGATGAACAAATTGCTGGCACTGATACTTCTCGCTGCGTGTGTCGTAGCTGGGCCCACGAACGTTTCCGTGCAGCCATCCCAGGATCTGGATTGTCTGCAGCACGACAATGCTCTCTTCAGTTGCATCTTCGTCAAGACGATCAGCACTCTCGACAGGGCGGCTCGATCGAGCGACATCGAGATCGTCGATGGCGTGACTTTTGTACGAGATTTACCGAGTAAGTTTTCACATTTATTTTATGTCTGAATTTATTGAGTTACTGAATTTTAAAGAATGCAAAATTGACTTGATAAAAAATCAGAATGTTATTCATACATATTTTTAGTAGTATTTAATTTTGATGAAATATCATTTTTTTAACATAATTAATATTATAAGATTATACATATACTATGTTAATATTGCACAATATTAATTTTAAACAACATAAATATAATATATATATATATATATATATATATATATATATATATATTACACACATACATGTATTAAAAATTAATATTGAAAAAACTTATAGAGTAGATATTTAAATTTAAATAAATATAATATATTAAAGATATAAATATAAAAGATATAAAGGAATATGTTATACAAGAAATTATTTAATTATTTTTAAATTTAATAAAATTAATAATTGATTAATACAATATAAATACATATTAAATTTTGTTTATGAAATACTGTCAAAAAGATAACAATTTGTATAAAGAATTAATAATTTATTATCTTACCATGAAAAAAAAAAATTGACTGTTACAGTGGAGCGCCTTGGCAAGAGTTTAGAGAAGTCCGAGATGGAGATCATGAATGAATTACCACGCGATAGCTCCGACAGAACGATAAAACTTCTTAGCATGCTGTATGATTCAGCTGTCTCCTTCCTGAAGAGTCATAGCTTGAAACTTAGCATGCCCGAAGGATCAATCTCTCGTGCTCTGGTTGAAGGTAAGTCCTTGGTCTCCATTAAATATTTTGATTACGCAATCGTCTATGATTCCGTAATTATGTCTAGACGATGAACGTCACGGATTCGCGATGTCATGAGTATAAATGAATAAGCATACCTTTCACCTTCGTGATATCTATATGTACAGCGTCAAACCTGTTCCGGAATAAACTCGTTCTCTTTGAGGAAGCGTGAGAGATTCACTTTCTTTCTCAAATATATTTGAAAATGTTCGAGAAAAAATTATTGTGCCGCGTTGTTTACTAGAATGTAACATTCTCACACACATTGATTACTATCTCTAAATATATTTAATATTATTTAATTTTTAAATTTACCAAGCATGTATATGCAAATTATTTATCTTATTAATTTAAACCTTTCTTTTTTTATATACATTAAAAACTTGCTATTAACATGCTAGTAAGTACATGCCATGTTAAATTTATCGGTATCAATGATCGATACCTATTTTACTATTTAGCAAGTGTTTAATAAGTTATAATTATTATAATTATTTAATTATTTTATATAATTAATATTATAATTATTGCTAATAACAAATTTTATCTTGTTGCACATCAAAGCAATCTTATTAAAATAATTGATTAATAATTACTTATCAAATTAATTAATAATAATTAATGATCGTATTTTTTAGACTATACAATAAAATCTCATAATTTCTAAATATTAATTAAATTAACTGTTTTCTCAAATTAATTAGGACGTGGGAAGATTAAGAAAATGGTTTTGCCACTGATCGCCGCAGCCGGTCTCAAGATTTTTGCGTTGGTGCCGATTTTGTTGGGCGGTTTAGGCCTGCTGGCTTTGAAAGCCCTGTTCTTCGGTAAAATTGCTCTGCTTGTCGCCGGCATCGTGGCATTCCAGAAGCTTTTCGGTGGTAGCAACGTGGCAAGTAGTTTCTTCGGCAAGAATCCGGCACCTCTATTTTATGACACAGCCGCTCAAGGAAATTGGCCCGCTGCTGGTTCTCCAGGATTGCATCAAGGATACAGGAGCTTCAACACTGCTGACGAGAAGCTGATCGACAATTGGGCCCAAAATTTGGCATATTCTGCTCACGCACCATCAGTTGCTAAGGACACAAATTAAACGAGGTTTCTCACTCGAGTGTTCCGTAAAATTATGAAATTACCGAAAGCCATATCTCGCGGGGCCAGAACATCTCCTCGAAGCCATCGGACCCACCTACGACTGCTAGATTAGTATTTATGTGTGTACGTCATAATGTAATTTATCGACTATATAAATTATTGAACAATTGTATATCATTATGAAATAATTAACTATTTGTACTTAATAAATTATTCATGAAAAATATATATATCTGTATATATTTTTAAGATTATGTTGTTTCGTTTTTTTTTTTTTGTTAGTATAGACATAAGAATTTATCGTTTAACACAAGAAATTTGTTTCTCTTTTAGAATGCATGCAGAAATTAAAGTTTTAATTCAGAGAAATTATTGTCGCAAATATTCGACACAGCAAGGTGCATAGAAAATACCATACGTGATTATTTTCTGTTAGTGCGAAATGATGACAATTTGCCATGCAATCAAAGTCGTTCCTCGAGCTCATATGCGATTCCAATCGGATATGGACATACCTACAGGTCATTTACACTCCCACTTTTGTCTTGCTCGGTCTTTCTCTCTCCTCGGCTGTCATCTTTGTCGCTTGTTCCATTTCTCTTGTTCGAGTGACTTCCGACTGCACGATTCGGGACACAAGGTTTTACATACCATACCGTGTCACCAAGAGACACGGAAATCTAATTTTCACCAGAAAGTGCGTGAAATGCGACGACGATGACGCATATATAATTAACATAAAGAATAATAATTTCATAATTGCTCAAAGCCAATTGTAGCTCAGACTATTATATGCATATGTAGCACAAATAAATTCTAAATATATATAAATGTAAAATTTTTTATGAGAAATTGCTTAATCAAATAGATTTTTTTCAATAAATTTATGCAACGTTGCAGAATATGTGTTGAAAAAAATAATTGAGCGTGATAAAATATAATTATACTTTTAAAGTCTAATATTTTAATTATAGAATTTTAAGCTTTAATTTTTAATTAAATATCTATATATCTATATATTTTAAAATTTTATGTTAAAATAAATTTATTTTGTCTCAAATTAATTTAAAAAATTGAATTTTATATTTAATTTTAATTCAAATCATTGTAAATAAGAAACTTTTTAAACTTAAAACACACGTTTTTACATATGCAGGTTTTATAAAAATATATTTTGTTTAATTAAATATTTAATTTAGATATTTAATTAGATAATTTTACACATGTAATTAATAAATATTATTAAATTGTTGGAAAAAGATACAAGATAAAAATTAATGTATAACTATAGTAAAAATAAATAGATTCAAGATCTCACTTTTAATTGGAAAATATGTTTGAGTCTGAAAAAATACGAAGAATAGATCCGAAAGTGATCATGAGTAAAAGGAAAATTTACTTGTACCGGTGTACTCTACGTCACGCGATTCTTGTGCCGTGCATGTTCATGTTTCGTTCTTCGGAGAGTCGGCAGAATTAAAATTCTTGACATCGCTGCCCTTGTACGTTGCTTGCCAAATAGTTCAGCATGACCCCCACCACTCATCGATTGGGAATTGTATAAAAGAAAAATTGTCCTGGGGCCAAACAGTCAAAAACGTTTCTTCGAAGTTGCACTATAAAGCACTTCGCGACAATGAAGACGAGAATAATCATCCTCCTGGCGCTGCAACTCGTGACATTGGTGATATCCGATCCAAACCAAAAAGATGTAAATAGTTTGGAGCAATTAGAAGAAAAGCTCACGAGGGCGATGGACGAGCTCAACAGGAAGGACACTATTGATATTTATGGTGATATGGTTACGCTGAGGAAGATCCCGGAAGATGGAAATTCGTCGCAAGAGAGTGCGGATCCGCTTGTGAGCAGAATCGAGAGATTTTTAAAAACTCGAAGAATACAAATTAATCTCCCAAATGATGCTTCAACCGCCGGTTTGTTCGGGCGCGCCCTTGGCCAGAAGAATATCGACATAGAACTCAAAAGTTTGACAAACGGAGCGTCCGAAGGTAAACAATACATTAGAAAAAACTTACTATAATGCTCAAAGAGAAAAAAAAAAAACTAAATATTAGCGTCGTTTTATGTTTAACAAATAAAAAGAAATGTTATCAAATTTGTAAACTGGAAACTTGTGAGCATTTATCTCTTAATTTGTAAATTTATATAACAAAATTATGATTAACATAATCTAGGAAAATATGCTAATAATGTCATAAATATCATCTTTTGGAATTATTGAAAATATTCCAAAAATGTGATCTAGTTTTGATGGCGTAAAATATTTAATATCAATAAAATCTATACTAGATCGCATTTTTTAAATTATTTCAATAAATTCAAAGAACAATTTTTTCTGGCACATATATTTCTAGCTTATAGCACATATATGTATATATACAAAACTAAAAAAAAAATAGTTAAAACTTTGAGTATAGAGTAGATGAAAAAAAAATAATAATAGAAAACAGAAAGGAGAGAAAAAGAATAATGATTTTTACTACAGATTATATTATAATAAATAATATTTGCTTATATAATATAGTAGATACATCATATATTCATAGGCATTACAAAATAATTTAAAATATTTAAAATTTTAGTTTTATATAAATTTTTAGAATAATAATTAACAAACATATATTAATTTATTAAATTTATAAATTTAATTTTGTTTAATACTATAATTATTGTACATAGTATTTTCTACATTACATCTTTGTAATTGTATTAAACAGTGTTTCTCATTATCATATAGTTAATATATAATGGTATAAATTAAATTTTTGTATATTTAATTAAAAAAAAAGAAAAACTATCTATCATAATCTGATTTTAAGCTCCATTTTTCTTATAATTAAAATTAAATTTTTCCGCAAACGTTTTAATAATGATAAGTTATTAGTAATAGCATTAAATCTAAGATTTTGTGTTAGATCTAACACAAAAGTTTCTTGTTCTTGCCTAACGTCCCGATCTGGTATGAATACATCATTCGACATCATGGGCGCAAACTTATAGCGCCTTACCTTTCTAAAGTCTTACCAATGGGGTTTAAGTAGTCCATGAATCTCAGTATTCATTGGTTGGAAAGTATAACTTGCATCTTCCTTTTCCATTTGGTCGCGGCCGAAATACCATTCATTCCTTTTCCATATCTCTCTAGCATAGCTCCATCCTTTTTTCTCATATTTATAAATTTTTTTCAAATTTCTTTTCAAAATTCTTTTACTCTTATATTCACAATACGTGAAATATGTATCGTGCGAGTATAAAAATACTCAAAAATTCAGATATATATTATTAACGTTCATTGATAGACGCGCTGAGAAATCGAGATGAGAGAGAGAGAGAGAGAGAGAGCGAAACGAGAGCATTCATAGAAAGCTGTAACGATGTGTTCCACTTCTATCATATCCGCGAAAACACATACCGAAGGTGGGGGTGGATAAGAAGTGGGTCACCGTTTGATAGGTTTGGTGGGATTCCGGGTTTCTGGGACGGCTACTACAAGGTGTTTAAGAAAGACCTTGAACGAGAGTGTCGTATGTCGAAGAAAGTAGATTGGAAGATGAATATCAATTAAAGTATTTTAGAAATGCTCCTCGATCCCAAGCATCCTATAATTACTAATATTTATCTATTAATTGTGTGCTCTACATTTTTATTATATTCAATACAAATCTTATATATGTTTCGAGATTAAAAGCCTTTTTTATAATATAATTTAACTTTTACATATCTCACCCTTTCTTTTCTTATGTATTTCTTTTATAATTATTAAAAATTAAATACACTATGACTAGAGCATATAATTAATTAAAAATGTTAACAAGTAATACAATTATTCGCAGAAAAGAATATATGATATATTATTTACAGCTCGTACAAAATTGAAGAAGATGATTATTCCACTCTTACTTCTGTTGAAATTAAAGGCAATAATTATTTTGCCCATCGTAATCTCCGCAATCGGTCTGATAGGCATTAAGGGCTTGGGCGCAGGTCTCATGTCGCTTCTGCTTTCCGGCGCCATAGGCTTAAAGGCCCTCCTTACACCACCGCCTCCACCAAGAGTCAGCTATGGCATTGTGAGACCGCATGAAATTCATCACGATCACTGGCATAGATCGGAACAAGAAGTCAATCAACCTTACAAAGGCTGGACACCGGAATTGAACGGCCAATATCCGGAACAATATCCATATCAAGACATTCCATAAAATGCAATGTCCTTGCCACTTGTTCATTTATTTATTTATTTATTGCTTGTCTCTGGCACATACTTGTTTTATATATAAAATAAAATAAATCGTCATTTTTATACAATTTTGTCTTGATTATTGTCTTGTTATTATTGACTGAATTATAAAAGATGTCGTGACATCTACGTGAATTATCAAAATGTCGCGTCAATAAATTACTAAAATCAGATATGTCATATTAATGCTCGATCTAAATGTCAGATTGATAATAAAGATTATTTTTTACTTATTTTTTAATGAAAATTCTAAATAATTAATATATATATATATATAATATGTACGTATGTACGTGTGGATATATATGTATAGCTAGTCATAAACGGGTTACTCAGTCAGCCAGACGAGAAGGCTAATGACCTAGATGGAGGTTCACGGACAGAGACAAGATAGAATGCTATTGTGATGGTGGGGGAAAGACCGGATGAAGATGGGGAACTAGGAAGAGGAAGGAAACGAGGTTACTGTGCCAAGCAAGGTAGAAAAGCGGATCGTAGCTACGATTGGTCCACCGAGTTCCCCCTCGATGCTGCGTAAGTATCAAGGTCAGTGGGTCATTGCCTCCACGTGGTTCTCCACTTCCTCTGTGGCAAGGTATGGCCGTGGCCTTCTTAGTGGGAGCTGGAATAACGGCATCGGTTGTGATTAGTTGAGTCATTGAAGAGGAGTGGGACGGCAAATATGGGTATATATGAACTGTTTGAGAGGACAGCACTGTCGAGAAGCAGCAAAGTCAATGAAGAACGCAGGTTCCAACTCTCATACTGAAAGACATATTTTTTTTAATGTATATTATTGTTCATAAGACGCCACAAGTTTATATTTTTATTTTATAGAATAAAGTTGTAAAAATTTTTAATATATACATATTCTATAGTAAAATTTATTTTTTTTAAATAAAATATTAACAATACTATTAATAATATTAATATAAATTATTTATTTAAATTCTTAATAATTAGTTTTCTGTATCTCTAATTATAATAAAAATATGCAAAAAAATATCTATGATTAGACTTGAAAATATTGTTGCCCAAACTTATTCTTTTCTTATATAACATTAAAAGTTTCAAATATATACCCTGACATAAGCCTGCAATTGTCAAATCATAAATGCACTTTTGTGCAAGTAATTCTACAAATTTTTTCTCTACACTTCTACACATTCTTCATTTTTATAATATTAATATTCTCTTTAATTTTCTGAAAATACAATTCTATAAATATAAAAAATATAAAGTTGCATATATAATAAACGTTTTAAATAATGATTTGTATATAGTTTTAAAAAATTAAAAATTTTTGTATCTTGATAGTTTCTCATTATTTTATATATATACATAAATATTTTCTTTAATTATAAATTATATATATATATATATATATATATATATATATATATACACATGCAGGTTACAAAACACATATTAAAATAATAATATTTTATGATTATACTTGAAACTTTTATATTTTCTTATATTTGATAAATTAAATTAATATATTAACTAACACATATAAGAAACAGAAAGTTGAAAGGAATATTTCACAGATATATTGCTTCAAATATAATTATATATAAAAAATATAATATTATTATTTTATAGAAACCGTGAAATTTATTACAAATGTTGTAAAAAATTTATATGCATTATTTTTTAATATATTAAATTTTTGTAGCACAAAAATGTAATTTTATGAAAATTATTTTTTTATTAGCTAAGAAAGTAGATTTCGATATCTTTAATTTTATAATGATTTAGTACAGTTTCTAAACATTATTTGAATTTTTTAATATGAAATAAAAACTATGATTGCGGCAATAAATTATTTTGCACCTTGACATGATTAGGCCAACAGCGACCGAGTTGTTCGAAATGTAACTCATTGAGAAAACCGCAGCGTAATCGCGCTACATCACTCTATTCTTACAAATCGCTGCATAGAAGAAATTTGTAGCTTTTAACATTCACTTTGAACTGCCGCGACAAAAATGCACAACGTATGTATAAACGCACGCAATGCATTTTTAATGCATAGCGGATGTGCGTTCTCGAATTAACGAGGTCTATGCAATCACTCGAGCAGCACCAAATGTATCAGAAACAGTAATTTCACCTTTCTTCTTTTCTTCTTGCTTGACATCTTGACGTATAAATCATATATGCACTATATACATGTACTCATATTATACATTTCTTTAAAATAAATTCGTCATTCTTTAAAACTAGGTTTGAAAATTACGACATTTTTGACAATAAATAGATGTATATAAATGTATATATAAATAAGAGAAATACGTATAATTTTTATAATATATTATAATAATATATTAATCAGCAGGATATATTTTAAACAACTGATTAATGTGTAGATAAACAATATTTTTAAGTTTATGAATATAACTTTTGTCGTACGTATGTTAATTTATTATCTAATTTTATTTATCAACAAGAGCAAAAATATTATTGTAAGATTTATAAGAATTTTAAAGAAAAATAAATCCAACAACACTTTTTGCACAAACGTAGAAATGTCTAAAATCAAAATAATATGTCAAGCTTAGTCGTTAAAGCACTGGAATCTTATTTTTCTCAATAAAATATAGTCGCAATATTATATCATTTATAAAACAAAACAACAATTTATATGCTTGTGCTTTTCCAGAAGCAAAAAAATCGTCTATAAAAATGTTACAAGTACCGTTTATTAGTAATGTGATACATTGCTCTCAGACGTTTCATTATTTCCAGTACAAACAATTTTTCCAGGTTACATATATTTCTAAATTTTAAACAATACCATTATTGATATTTCAACAATTTCAATATGTAATAATATGATGTGCTGCGAACTATAACTATCAAGGAGAAATTATTGACACGGTTTATCGCTGATTCTGCGTGAATGTTCCTTGAATTGTGGCAAATTGTTAGGTAAATGCGAGCGATTTTCTTGAAACAACGCCTATCTCAATTTCGACTGAAAATAGGGTAACTACAGCGTTCCAGAATGCACAATTATAGTCTTCATATGTATCTCCCGCAATAACATTGTATTCGCACTTTTAAATGCATATTATAGTCTATTATTTTTTAAGTATTCTATAATAAAAAAAAAGTTCTATTTTTTGTCATAAATTTCACATATTATTATTGCGATAATAAGAATTTAATTTAAATAATCTTTTATTTGTATTTAAAAAAAAAAAAATTTGTATCAAATATTAAAAATATTAAATATCAAATAACAAAATATGATAAAACATATGTAATTTTTCTCTTTTTCTTATATTTATCTTCATCGTAGACTGCTTGATGATGAATTGTGAAATTAAATGGCATTATTTTTTATCGAATGTCCCAAATACAGTATCATGTTGCGGTTTCAGTTTATGTCTACTCTCTAAAAACCAGGAAGTATAGATTATACTGCGGATAGTTCTAGTTGAAGTTTGACAAAATAAGAAAAAGGCAATAAAATCACAATATCAAAATGAATGCGTGAACGAATATGTGTCAAATGTTTTAATATCTCTTTTTATTATAAATTTTTTCATTTAATTAACGATGAAGATAAATGCTAAACATTTCAGTTTTTTTTATTAAAAAATTTATGATTCAATTAGAGAAAGATAAAGGCAAACTATTTTTTTTTTTTCTATTTATTACATTGATGCTTACGATCGTGAAGCGCCCACTATTGGCTCAATCTTGTCGCGCAGAGCTTGACAAGAACAGGAACAGCGTGACGCATTCGAGATCGTGCGATTATTAACGAAAGGAAGGCATCGCATGAAAAAGGAAGCAATAAACGGCGAAATGGATGCTTCAAGAAGAAGGCTATTCCGTTCTAAGTCGGCACACCTGCCGCATGGCATGCGAGCGCGTCATATCAAGACGTGCAACGCATACAGATACATATGTGCATGCCACGATAAGATCCTATCGAGTTGCTCGTGAAAATCGACTTCGTACTTTCACATCGGCAGATCCGTCTGAAGCGCTGTTGCTCAAGCGTAGCGCGCGAAAATCGGATCTCCTACAAGCTAGCTAAACTGGGCTGATTTAAAGTAGGACTCCCGTCTCGTTTAGCCTCGTCTCGCAATAATAATTTTCGCGATATACTTATCGTGACGAATTTTTCTGCAATTCTTACTTGCATCCTGTTCGCAAACTTTGTAAAATTTGTCCTTGTTTGTTAGCCTCTTGATTTCATTCATGAAATTGAAAGTGATCTTGCATTGGACGATCGAGCGCCGATAATACCGACAATCATCTATCAAATAATTTACATATATTTGGAATTAATTTGGATTAATTCAATTGATTTTAACTCCATATCATGTTATTGTCTGTAATTATAGCTTTTATTTTATTCTTATAAAATTATATTTTTGTAATAATGAAAGAACAATTTCTAAATCATTTGGATCAAATATATTAGACACTTTATGTATGTTCTACATTATATTATATATTATGTTATATATATGTTTCATGTTATATATATTTTATGTTATATAATAGGTATTATTCTATGTAGTAAAAAATTTTATTATTTTTTAAAATAAAATATATATAACAGTAAATAAAAACTTATAAATATTTATATAGTTTTATAAATTTTTATAAATTATATATATATATATATATATATATATATATATATATATATATATATATATATATATAATCATAAAAGAATATATTTAATTATGCAAAATTTTTTATTTTTAGTTTTTTCATAAATTATCTAGTAATTATTATATAAACTTATAAATATAATAATATAAAAGAATGATGAAGAAATTTTTTATAGATTATAACACTGAGTAACAGCTGATAAGAGAGGCTTAAAAAATAATTAATCACATATATTAACGTATTATTGATAACACAATTAAATTGGTATCGAGGCGATGAGCATTCATTTTCTCATTTATCGTACTCGTTTATTGGTGATGTTTTTTTTTCTTACGTAAATTTGACTCAGATTCGAATTCTCCGCTCTATTTGACGCTCCCTCTCGCCGTAACTACTGGGCGGTTGTGAGAGGCTGCCTCCTCTTCAACATCCACAAAGAAAAGAGTTCCGTCGCCTATACTCTCAACTATGGAGAATGTATGAAACGATCGAAAGGCAAAAAGGAAAAAGGACTATCTGTAGACTCGCTCTATATATACTGCAAGTATCCGAGGGTATGCCCAGTGCACGGAACGCGTCTCATCCGTCAGCTTCAAAGTCCTGCGTCTTCGAGGATATCGTCGCGCTGCTGGCGATCCGTAGACCTGGGACGTGGGAAAATAATTCTTCTTACTTACGACCAAACTTCAAGGAAACATCGAAAAATTCGCGATGAAAGGAATTACGCATGTTGCCGAATTGTCACGTTATCATCTCCTCTTTCTTCTGGTACTTTTTCTTTCGGCATGCGTGAGCGCAGAGATCGAGAGACGCACTTCGAGACAAATGGTGGAAGAAGCGCGGGAGAATCTGGAGTCTAATTTAAACAAGGATTGCGGAAAGTCATACAGTGCCACGTGCCTCAAGCTGGACGTGGTGTCTTTCTTGGATAAATTGTCGGAGCAGGAAAACATCGGTATTCTGCCGGGTGTATCTGTGATCAAGGAGAATAGTACTTCCAATGTTCCGGTATCGGAAGTAGTCGCCAATTTGGCAAGGGACTTCCCGAACGATGTTGAAAAGAGGTTGGATGCTTATTTGGCTCACAAGGTCGGCAGTTACCTTAACAGCCACTCAATCTCCATCAAACTTTTGGATCCAAAAACCTTTGAAGCTACCAAGAGCTTTAACGAAAATGCGCTTGCGCAACTTGGTTTCGGTAGCAATCAAAATGGTGAAGGTTAGAATTTTAGTTTTATTATTTATCTAAGTAAGAAAATAAAGAAAATAGTGAATAATCAAATTATTAGATAATTATTAGATAATTAAATTATTTAAACTCAGAGAATTTATTTTACGAAAGTATATATACTCGAATGAGTATATTTCACTTCGATTATTCCGGTTTTAAGAGATATTAATTATTATTTTATATTTAATATAGCACGCAAAAAGAACAAAGGTGGTGGCGGTGGTATATTGATAGTAGCGGCGATGATGAAGGGAATGATGATGGCAATGGGAATGGCCGGGGTGGCAGCGATAGCCGGAAAAGCCTTGATGACCGGTCTAATGGCGCTAATGTTATCAGCCATTGTCGGCATCAAGTCCTTGGCTAGCGGCGGCGAAAAGAAGACCACGTACGAAATTGTCAGCAAACCGGTGTATACCAGCTCGCACACCCATAGCTCGGAGGAGCATCATGGACACGGATACGGACACTCCGGATACGGAAGATCCCTCGATTCCGTTCAGGACTCGCTTGACCAGGCCGTGCTCAAGTACGGCAACGCGCGCGACCGCAGATCGATCCTGCAGAATTAATCTCAGCCCGATGATCTGAATAGTGGACGAAATAGTGTCCGCAATAGTGGCTGGTACACAACAGAATCATCTTTAGCACATCTCTACCTCATCAAGTTTCTTCCTTTTCTTGCTGTTTCTTTTCATCCTCTAACGCATCATTGCCTCGTGTCTTCATCATCTTTATTTATCTATGTTTCCTTCTCATTTTTCTTTGTCTCTCTTTCTCTCTTCTCTTTCTATCTCATTACACTTCTTATCAACTTCTCTAAGATCTCTCATCTGGCTTCATTTGTCATTTCATAAATTATCATACTTTTATTATTATTTATAGTTACCTATATATATATATATATTTATTACAGTCGTCGTTGCATTTTTAACTAATGTCTATTGAGAAAGCGTACCATCGTCGTGCACGCAGATTGCCCAAGATGTACATGATTTTTGAATATTTATTTTGTTATTGTTAAAGTTGTAATAATAAAAAGGATTTGTAAAGACACACGTAAGGTATTGTTATTGTAATTATTGTAATAATTGCAGGGATCATTAAAAAATCGTATAATAAATCGGGGAATAAATATTCTGCAATAAAAGTGCTTGTCATAGTGATTAACGATAGTGATCAGGAATTTCGTTAGTTTAAATGAGGAAATTACCTTGAATTCTAACTAGCCAGCGTAAACGCATCATGTATAATCTCATCACGCGCTGAAAAGTGCACATGTTTACTGTTACATTAATGTAATTGCTACGATTAAACGTAGATATGTCTGAAGGTGAATGTACGGATTAAGAAGTAATAAGGCCACCACCTTCACCACGACGACCATCAGGCTGGCACTCCTGCATCAAATCATAATGTGTTGCGATTCTCAAGGCGCGCGTAATCTATATTATTACACGCACACACATACACATATATGTATAATGCATATACATAATAGGTTCTAGTGTTTAAAATAAAAAATATAATTATTACCATAATCAATATAATCATAAAAAGCAACGCATCAGAATTTTAATTTATTAATAAAATATAACAAATAATTACGAAATATTTTTTTTATAAATATGATAAAAAATAATAGTGTTACATTATATCCAAAAAAAATATTATAAATATTTCAACATATTTTCTTTAATAAACAAAGAATATAAAAATAATAATAAAAAAATATAATCAAACGTTTTATTAAGTAATATATACATACATATTAATATACATAATTATTAAATCTATTTTAATTATGGATTGTTTTTATATTAATTGTAAAATCTCTGTGATCTTTTAAATTTTAAGTAATTAATTTGTAAGTGGCACAGACTCAGTCTCATCTTTGAAATGTTTTTATAAGCATGTCAGTGTAATATAGTAGTTTGTAATGCTATATCCGGAAACACTTGTTTTGATTATTGCATGTACCATCTAGTTGTGGCTGAAACTCGATGAATGATTTCGATTCGCCTCTTCAGTCTTATTATTAGAAGACTACTTGTCTCTCACTGCAAATAATGACAATCGTGACAAAGCGTCGCGAGAATACCGCGAATGACATAAATCCCAATGTATATAAACGATCGCGATGATCCAAAGATCAGTCAGTGTCAATCCTCTCTCAAAGTTATCCTCCGTCATTTATTAGCGTCATCGGTATCGATCGGCGTTAATTACTCAAAAGTGCAAAAGTGCGCGAACCTATGTTCGTCCTTTGTTTATTGATTGCGTGCGCGATCCATGCGAATGCGTACGAGAATCATGGGATCCGAAATGTCAAGGATTACATTTTTGATACGAGATTGCACAAAGCGCCAGTCGAACGTCGAATATTTAACATCAGAAAAAATGGCATTAAGATCGACGTAAAGGTAGTCCCAATCTCTAGAAATGATTCTATGAAAAATAACGATGATGATGGTTTTCCAAAGTTTCCCGTAAAGGACCTAAGCAAATGCGTTATTGAATTTTCCCTCGGTTGCATCAAGAAACGTTTCGTTCGTTTTTTTGACACAATAACCCGCCTCGAGGAAATTACTCTGCTCGGACAAGACGTGAAATTGGTGAAGATCAAAACAATCCGTAGATCCGACGGTCGAGCCATAAATGATACGGAAGTCAGCATCGAACGCAGCTTGGATGATTTTTTCAATTCCTTTACTCTGCGTATCACGTTACCTAGATGGAACAATAAGCATGAGAAGAATCAAATCGATGTAATGTACGACGAAACACCTGTTGCGGAAGGTTGGTGCTAAGAATATCGAAACAAGATTGCAGATACGAAAACATTTTCAGGACAATTTAAATCCACAAATATTTCTTACAAATGTTCAAATATTTTTAGATGCATATTTAAAACTTATGGATTAGTTAAGAAATTATTATTCTTACAGTCAAATTGTTAAATATAATTTGTTACAGGACGAGGTAAGAAAGGTTGCGGAGGGTGCGGCGGAGGTGGAGGTGGAAAGTGTGGCAAATGCCAGATGATGATGATGGGCATGCTAATGATGGTCAAATTTAAAATAATAGGTTATTAATATTATTTTTATTATTATATTCTTCCATACTCTCTTGTTGCATTGAATATATATTTTCACTATTTAAATATTATTTATATTTAAATATTATTTATATTCTGTCAAATGTTTAAATCATATTAAAATATCTTATTAAAAATAATAATAATTTTAATATTTGATATGATAGCATTGGTGGCACTTAAAAGTATGATGATGGGCGGTATGTCTATGATGATTTCCATGATGATGCTGATGAGCAAGTTTGGAAAGGGTGGAGGCGGTGGTGGAGGCGGCGGTCCATGGCAAAGCGGAGGCAGCGGTCCATGGCAAAGCGGTGGTACGATTAATTTCTTTTTAATATTTCTATGTTTTGTGTCTAATTGTTGAGATCTAAATACAATTAATTTCTTAATGCTTGCACTAATTTACATTTGCTGCATTGATGCTCTATTACAAAATTTTGATAATCACAAACTTTGGTAATTTATAACAATATAAAAAGTCAATATAATTTTCAAAGCAATCTTTTATAACAAAGTCTGTCAACAAAACTAAATATCTTGGCAAAACATTCAATAACATTTACATCTTTTCCCTGGTAACACTTTCTAGGACAACTCAAAGAAATTGTACTTCTTACGAAAGCCTCGGGTGGTGGTGGTGGCGGACCTAGTGATAGTTATGGTGCACCTCCACCAAGTAGTTATGGTCCCCCTTCAGGAGGAGGCGGCGGCTATGGCGGTGGTGGATGGGGTCGCAGCTTCCACAAACGGCCGATGATGTTATCGTACGACAAAGTGATTCAGGAGAAAACCGCAGATGATGGATTTAATCGCACCCCGATGATAGGAGAAGCTATCTCGAACGAGGAGAGTATCGATTATCCAGATTACCAGGATTATCAAAAGTCATCATCAGAAATAAGCTCAAATTCCATGACTTCTAATTGGAATATATCAAACTATAATTTCCATGAATATGGAAACACCAATGTAACTGATGATTCGATAAAAAATAAGTCAAAGGTAGAAACAACGGTAAATGCAAGAGAAAGAAATTTCATCTTTGACAGAAATTTATCTCCCAATCTCATTAATGTAGCCGAAAATGTTGATTTAGTAACAAGCACAAATCAATCTGATGCTACTCATAAGACAGATGTGACGTATATGGATGAATGGCAGGCTACAGCTGAAAAAATAACTTCCAATAATGTTCCATCATCAAATTCGAATGTAAACATTGAATTACAGCAAACCGAATCGCATTCTAAAAATATGTCTTTGTTACGTGGAATTTAGATTGTTAATTGTATAACGCATTATTGTGTATGTATATTTTTAAATAAAAATATATTGCAATGTTATTCAATCATTGGAAAAATGTATTTTACTGATAATACTTATATTGTTCATATTTTTAGTATTTTTAATTATAAAATTTTTAATTATAAAAGAAAATTTTAAAATAAAATTAAATTAAAAATGACATACAAGATTGATATATTTAAAAACAAAAAATATCGTTTAATTTTTTAGTAATTACAATAATTTAATTTAATAAAAAGTGATATATTATATTGTTAGTTTAATAATAACCAAATTATAAACTTTTGTCTCAACAATTTATTACATTGTTTATCGATTTTGTTTGTAAGATAGTAGCGCAATCTTCTGAAGAATCGTCCAAGCTTCCACATGACTTTCTAGTAAGTAACCGACCTTGAATGTTACCGGAAGTGTAAGAAATCCATTTTATCTGATATACTTAATATACCGGTTGAGGGCCTTTGAAGAGCGTAAGAAACATCGGCACCAGATATCGAAGATTGTTCATCAAGTATTCGATCAAGTTCAAAATTTAGCAGATATATGCGAATCGCTTTGAAAAAACATAGATAAAGCATATTCGAGGTCCGTAACGGTTTTTCTTCTGCGTCATGGTCCAAAAATTTCTATATTTCTTCTACATTACACGTATACTTTTCATGCTAAAATCGACCGCAATTATTTATAGTCATCTTTTATTTAAAGAGATATTTCTCACATCGACTTTCCAATGTCAGTATTTATAGCCGAATTCACTGATTTATGGGATATTTATCTAGTATGTTTTGTACACTTATTTATCAAGTGAATGAGTATGTTCTTTATAAAATAATAATAATTGTAATACGATATTAAAAATGTAATGTATCATTTAAAAAATTCATTGATTTGTTAAATTTATAAGATAATATTTTATATTTAATTTATTATATTTATATTACATTTATATTTATTATATTTAAGTCCCCAAATATTTGGTTGGTTTAATTTGGAATTTGAAGAGAAATTAATATAACATTCGTAAGAATAATAAAATAAAGATTTTTTTGTGTGCAAATATATAAATCAAATGAATTCCTAGAAAGTTTAGTAAAATTATTCAGTAAATTACTAAAAATTGATTAATTAACTGTTATATGCATAAATATACATAAATATAAATATTATTTTGTTAAATATTTTGATTTTTATTCAAAATTAACATAAACTTAGTTGCGTTTAGTGATCTTCATACACGGCTGATTCTTAAGTCATGTCATGTCCGAGCTTTTTACTCGCGCAATGATTAACCTACATTAATGCATTGACCATCTACTTAAAGTTCCCGACACGTGCCTTTTCGGTGGCAACGCGATCTGATTTGAAAAGAATAACGGCAGGTGAATTTATCCTCAGACGTCTCTGCGGACATGAGCGTATGCCTTTATGGTTGTGCATTTGATTTTCTCAAGATGATCTCCTTTAGTCGCTTTGATGGAGGAAGCACCTGCTTAAACCACGAGGTCATTTGTCGATTACCGTTAGATAGCCCACTGATCAACGGGATCCCGCTCCCTTTCGCGATCAGGAAAATTGATGAAAGTGTTCGTATCGTCCGACAAAAAGAAGGTTGCCTGTTCCGGAAGTAGGTACGTCGCGCCTGAGGATCGGTTGGTTCACTTTCCTACGTTACTTTATCTCTCGATAGCTATCGCAATAGCTATCCAGAAGAATTCTTGAAAAATATCTATACATACCCGATGACAATTGATTTTGAAATCTACAATTAATAAAATGTATATATCATTTTGGAGCTGGCGCAATTTATATTGCTCTTTATCAAAAATATAAATTATTAAAATAAAAATGAAAAATAAGTAAAAAATTGTGCGAATTGAAAACTTGCACATGGCTTCCTCAATTTTATTTCCTTTTTTTCTTATAATACCTGTAATCATAATTACAAATCGGAATTTAATGCTAGTATTAAATTAATGTAAAAATATTTAGCCTGATATCTCAAAATTTGTGGAAGTTACAGCATGCATATACATTTATTGAAAAATTATTTATTCAAAAATTTCATAAAAAGTAAATCCTTTTACTAATTCTCATCAAATTCAATACCAACCATCCTTTAATGATATTCTATTCGTATAAAAAAATTTAGACAAATATCTCATAATTTGCGGAAATTAAAACACCTTTTTTTGAAGAATTTAAAATTTTATAAAAAATAAACCCCTTTATCGATCCTAGCCAAGTACAATACCAACCAACCTTGAATGATACTTTATTCATATAAAAAATTTTAGCTCATTATCTTAAAATTTACCGCAGATAATCGAACCACGCCCTTTGATGCACATACAAACATACACATATACTCGTCATTTTGTAGAAATATGTTTTTTCGACATTTTAGAACATTCTAAACACATTGGCATCAAAATTAGAAAAAAAATTTTTCTACAAAAAACAAAGCTTCCTCTATGAGGAAGCAATTATATTTTTAATTATAAATTATTAAATTATAAATTATTAAAACAAAAATAAAAATATTATGCATTATTTCATCACAAAAAGCAATAATTAAATAGCAGGAGCAATTTCTATTTTTTATTTTTATTTTTTTTTTTTTTCATTATAATGAGATATTTGCTTGAGAGAATAGAGAGAAAATTTTATAATCTTTCGTTATATTTACTTTCCTTAATATTAACTCAAGTTATATTAGTTACAAGAATATGGTCGTTTGTTTTCAATATTTATTTCCGTGTACATAATTAATATGATACTTCCGTTTAGTTATTTATTCACATATATGTATATGTCACAAAAGTCAAAAGTCATTTCACCGTCTCACTTTGTCAGTTGACGTAATGGATAGATCGGACGGCGGTCTATACTACGTAATATGAGACAATGCATAGAGTATGTTATTTGTTCCGTCAGTGATAGTGCGATAATATTATATTTGCATGTTGTCTGATTCATGGGAAGAAGTGTAGGAGATAGGTAAGTGGGCGAGTAAATGTCGTCGCTTTCTTTGTTAGAATGAATGAGAATATGAAGAAATTATGATTGATTTTCTGATGATGAGGACAGTTAATTTCTCTCTTTTATGATATTTTATATCTAGTCTTAACTATATCTTTGTTATAAGTAAATTTTATAATTTAACGTAGAATTGAAGTTATGGGAGTGTATTATATAAAAATTTATATTATAAAATTAAAAATGTATTTTTTTATATTTAAAATTAAAAATTTTAAATATAAAAAAACATCAATAAATAAAAAATTTTGAACACCGTATTGATAAATAGAACATTCTTTATAAAAGATGATTTAAAAAATAATATTCATAGAAAAAATAATGCCATAGAAAAATAAAAATCTAAAATATTAAAATATTAAAAAAATCTAAAATATAAAAAGAAAAATTATTTTTTAATATTCTTTTTAAATCATCATTGAATGATAAATTTCAATAAAATTCACAATTATCTATTACCATACAATACATCTTTTTCAAATGGCCACAAAGCTTAAATTTTATCGCTCACCCAATACGTGACATGTCCCAGTTGCTTGGTTCACTTTGTGCATGTACAAACCAGTTTTGATGCATCGCAAATACTTTCTGTTGAGGCTACTATCGCCGTTAATATTTGCGTTTCTGGTTTACGACTCTGACAATTTTCTATATCTGCTATCCGAAATACTTTCCAATGACATTGGGATATGTCAGTCGCACATGTTACGGGCGAATGATATCTCCGAAATAATTCGTCACAGAAATTAGCTACCGGCACAAATTGCTTCCTTCTTTTCGAGATTGTTATATTATGAAATAATTATAAGCGGAAAAAAAGAGGGAAATTGGTTAATTCCATAACACTTATAATACAATCATTATTAGAATAACTAGCTCATCAGATTAAAAAACCACAAGTCCATTAAATTAAGTTTCACTAAATATGTATTTCAACGGTACAATTTGTGTTGTAATAATATAATAACTTTCAAGGAAAAATTAAAATGTGGCTAAGAATAAATTGTTTGTGACCTTACGGTATATTTTACGGTAACTATATAAGATATACAATAAATTTTTAATTGATTATTGTTTAATTGATTATCATCTTGTCTCTGATTAGAAACATTAATAAAATAAAATATCATAAATAAAATAAAATAAATATATTCCTTTTTAATTTAAGTCTATTATATTAATATTACTTATTATATTTTTAAAGTTAAACAACCTAGAGAAATTTCAATATATAACACTGCTTTTAGTTTCGCGAAATGGAAAAGTCGGCGGTTCTTGTCTCCCGCACGACTATATGATAAATTATAGTCAAGGCGTAACTAGGTTACGTTGGAATGTTGAATGAACCTCTTGCTCCTCCATGGGTATCAAGAGCTCAGAAGAAATGAGGTAAAAATCAGAGACGTACACGTTATATTTTGTATTCGTCAACGGAGGCACGTCAAATCTTTGACGCGGCAGCGGAAAAAAATTCTCCGCGTGAAATCCTGTTTCCTCGAAAGTCCCTTACATGCGTGTGCGTATGATCGGCTTTTCGGCAGCGAACGCGTAAGCCGGTCATGCACCTCAACCTACCTACGTATCATCTTCCATTAGTGGGTCAATGGAATTCATCCGGTCCACTCGTCTCGGCTTGGCCCACCCGATCAACAGTTTGGTCAACTCATACTGCAAGATGATGCCTCCAGAATCTTGATATTGATGCGACCTATTTACTTTTGGACTCAATTCAGATCAATTTGATTAATGCTACTTCCAAAACTCGTTTATACGCGAACAATAATTTTGTGTACCAAAAACATATAAAGTAACAAAATCTAGTGTGTCAATTTTTTGTAACTTGTGTAAAAATATATTAAAATTTTGTAATACAATATAAAAAAGAGACGTAATAACTGTAATATATTTTAATAAGATTTTTTTTATGTCTCGAGAGAAAAATTGTCTGTAGCAAAATTGGGAAAAATAAAAGACACATTGCATAGATAATGCATAGATAATATATGACGCAGTTATCTTCACATTAATCATTATTACATTACAAAATTATTTGAAAATATCATTAGCGAAATGAAGACGATATGTCTAGCTGTCACTTAATACATTGCAAGTTAAACATGGATTAAATGCATCGTAGTTACTGACTCAAATAATGGGAACACCTTCACTAGAAATCTATCCAGTGAAAAGCTTGAGAAACGCGATCGACGAGTTAAATGCAACAACATAATGCTTATTTTGATTTATAATATTTTATTTCCAATATTTGATATATAATATTTATATTATTATATTTATTAATATAATATAATATGATATAATATAATATGATATAATATAATATAATATAAATAATATAATATAATATAATATAATATAATATAATATAATATAATATAATATAATATAATATAATAATATAATATAATTTGATATATTATCCAAGCATAAAGATAAAGATCGTCACACTTCAGAGATTGTAAACATAATTTCCGTAGACATTACGGGTTACGTTGTTTCACAAAGTAAAAGTACATTGTTTAATCATAAATGACTTTTTTTTTTGATATTATTTGCGTCGACACAATTTTTTGCTCATTATAATAATGCTTACGCATAATGTGGAATTTACTATTATGCTTTAACACAATGTTATTTCAATGTACCAATAAGAAAACGTGTTGTATGTATGGCGTGTGCGAAAAAAGCTATTCATTTGTGATTCATTTATGAATGCCTACAATCAGGATCTAAAAGTGTGTTTCCATTATATATGCTTACATAAAATTTAAAAAAATTAATTAATTTATTATTAAATTAAATATAAATATTAATTGCCTGACGATTTATCGCTACCATTTTATCCTAAAAAGGTTTTGATAAATGTGAAAATACTTTCTTAATCGCCGTTATTGCTGATTATAATATTATATTTTAATACAAAAAATGTAGTATCCGAGAGGTGCCAGAGAAATTTATATCTTTAAGAATATTTCTTTATTTAGAGTTTGGTAAAAAAAATATTCTTATTTTATCTCTACTTGACAAATATACACAGATTACATGCAAATAAACTACAATTTAAAAAATATATATAAATAATTTAATCTAAAAATGATTTTTATATTTACAACTAAACATAGTGTACAATACATATTTTTATTTAACTAAATTTTATTATTAATACTTCAATTTTGCAATTAATTGAATCTAAATGACTTCAATGACATATTAATATTTATAACTATAATATACTACTAATAATATTTCAATTCTAGTTTAGTGTTTTAAATGCCCATTCATTACGTCGACATATATAAGGAAGTTGAACTATATTTTCACCGGAACACGTAGCAGACGTACATATAATTTTATATAAATGGCCGACTATGCGACAATTCAACTATGTACTTTCTTGCGAGAAAATGTCTTGCCATCATCATCTTTCGAAGAAGTGAACTGCGACTAATAGTTCATAAATGACTGTTAACTTTTTAATATAAAATTGATATTCCGTGCCAGTACATAACACACGTTATTTATAGCTTAATTGTATCTCACAATCTCACATGTTTATCACATGTGATGTAGAAAAATTAATAAAACGTTCTTTAGAGACCATAGAATCTTGCGAAATATATAATAAATGTAAAGCAAACCTTTATGTAATTTGATACAAGTTATTGAAGTCTCATCTTTGCGTAAGCGTATTGCATCTGGATATTTGTATCAAAAACACAATCTTGGAATTTCAGTGAAATTAAGGATTATATACTCAACCATAAACGCGATAGTACACAAATGCGGAGTATTTTGTATTTATAATAGTGTTAGATAGAAGACGTATTAGAAACTCTTTAACGCTGAAAACAAGAATGGATGTGACATTTGGACTCGATGGAAACAGCGTGTCTCGCCAGGTCGCTGTTTGCATATTTATGTATCTGACCAGATCTTCGGCCAGGAGCCCAACGGAGTCTTACACGTGCGCGCCTATATAACCACAGGTCTGGTCGGTTGCAGTCCAAGAGGAGACGATAATGACCTTCCACGGAGGAGCTCGCCAAAGAAGGAGGAGTAGGAGGGCATTTGACACACTTGACGCTCAGGTGAATTGTAAGCGAGAGGCTCGTGGTTAGTGCGAAGTGAGAAATTGAACGGTGCGCGTCTCGACGGAGGAGAGTGAGACAGAGAAAAAGAAAGGTAAAAAAAAGAAACAAGATAGATTGAAAGATGTAACACGTGACGACAGTCACGAGCGTATCAGTAGCATGATACTTGACGTCTGCGATGCAACGTGATTGCAACGGCAGAGTCTGCCGATTGTACATCGCGCCGAATTGCCGAGGAGGCTCTCGCGCGGAGAAGAGGATTGTGGTCGTCAAGGGGTGGGAGAAGGTCAGGTTTTCGGCTACGAAAAAGGAGGGAGGGTCGAAATCTCCAATAAGTAGAAAGAGCACGTGATGATCGCGGGTAGATACCAAAGAATTCGTGTACATACGTGAACGAAGTGAACGATGACAAATTCACAAAATGTAAAGTGCGCCGGTTTCAGTTACTAGATAAGTAATTGGCCAGTGCTACCGTCGGTGGTGTACATTCAGAGCGTGCAGTGCTTCCGGTACGCTACCTCATATTTCTGGTCATATACGTAAAAACCGAGTCAAATATAAAATATAATAACATTAAACGTTAGTCAATCTCGGCAGAAGTGCTATCGAAGATGCATTGGGGATCGACCTTGTTCCTGTTATACCTCTCCATAACATTATCATACTCGAATCTGTTCAGTATCGAGAAACTCAAGTTGTATGCGAAGATCCTGAAGCTCGATAAGTTAAACGTCAACGAAACGGGAAACGAGCTCTGGCACGGACTCTTCAGGGACTGCGACAAGAGAGTGACGTTTTCCTGCATACAAAAGAATGCGTATACGTACCTTGACAATGCGTTCATCGAGAGAGATAATATCACCGTTTTCGACGGTCTGATTCTTACGAGGAATAACGTTACCTACGATACGTGTCCTAAAACAGAAAATCCAAGCGATGTTCGTGAGAATCTCGTTGATGATGTCGACACGGACGACTGCGAAAACAAAACGGCCGAGGAAGAAAGGGAGCAAGGACGAAAGTTCGGGGATGAATCACCACTCGAAGAAATCACGAACGCTCTACGACAGAAAACAGTGAAATTTTTATCGACGCGAAATTACGAAATTCAACTTCCGCAGTTCTTTTTTCATGGCGCGACTGTAAAGATAAGCCCGCGCGAGATAGACGAGAATGGAGCTCTTCTCAGAGTAGATTTCGCAGATCAAGAAATAGCACAAGAAGAGGGACGAATCTTCTTTAAAAAAATCAGTAAGTATCGTTGACAATCGATAAAAGCACGTGATACTTATAATATTGACAAATTAATATTTATAATTGTTTTATGAAGACAAAAATTGCAATTATAAAATTTATAATTAATTAATATTTAAGATTTACAATTTAATATTTTGTTTTATTTTAGAAAAATTCATACAGAATAGATTGTTAACCAGCTTCTTGGCGCTTCTCTTAATTATCAAGCTAATTAAAGTGAAGTTCCTGTTTGTCATTCCGTTCCTTTTCGGTGTGGGCGCTACGAAGAAGCTTTTCCTGAAACTGCTACTGTTCTTCATTCCTGCGTTCGCGCACATTTTCAAGCTCTGCTCCAGCTACTATTCGTCTTACGCCACCAAGTATCATCATCATCATCATCAAGTATGCGAATGTTTTCCTTTCTCTTATCTCATTTTTTAAAAATATATATAAACTATTTTCCTTCAAAATCTTTCTTTCAGATAGCGCATCATCATCATCACGTGCCAGTTCCGGTACCTGTCCCATCTTATTACGACCATCATCCTCATCGCGATGACTTCGACGGTTACGATTACACTCACCCTCACGTTCAATACCGGAAAGATATGGAAGAGTTGAAAGAATGGGGCATCGAACCTTACGATGAGCTCTACGAAGAGTCCAGTCAACACTTAAATCGCGTGGTCCCAGCTCCAGGCGCAGCTCCCGGTCTCGTGTATCCAGGTTCGTACGGATTGCCGTAACACACGTCAAGAAGGTAGAATCAATTGCATCATCTTATCTAGATAATTCAATGACAGCTGGCGCGCATAACTTGGCCTACTCCGGATATCTCAACGACATTAAATACAATCGACGGCCCGCAGCGCAGCCAACTGCCGCTGTACTTTCGGTAAATCCCGTCAGTCTCGTATCCGGTACGAAGACATCGGTGAAGAATCCTTATACCGTGTTCGCGCCGAACGTACGACCGAGTCATCAGAGACTCTTGACACCCGTCGCAGCCGCCAAGAGCTCGTCTGTATCGATCTCGCGACAAGATACGGACGACGAGTATTTCGGGCCGATCATCGAACGGCTAGACGTGATCTTCGGGCAACTGAGATTCTACGAAGAGACGTGCAAGGAGATGCTCGTCTGCAGTATGTACAAGAACCCGGCGAGCTACTCGCCGCACAGCAATCTCGTGTCAAACGAGCTTTCCAGGTATGAGAAACGCGATAGCTACGTGCTCATTGATTGAGTGCTACCTTATTGATTAAATCACTACGTATCACAAAGAGAAAGGTGGAGATCGCTCGCGTGCTCTAAATCACGTTAATCGGGTCATGTTGGCTTTGACTCTCTCCCTCTCTCTCTCTCTCTCTCTCTCTCTCTCTCTCTCTCTTTTTTATCACATTGCACCTTTTTCTCAATGCCACGATTGTGAATTCGCGTGCTGTAGACTTATCTACTTTTACATTGCGTTTGGTATTCCAATATCAATAAGTGTGAGCTATAAAATGCTTTCACCAAGATAGCTATGCAACGAACTAGAAAATTCTCCTTGTATCCGCGTTCGTTTGTTGACTAACTAGCTTATGCACGATTATAGCCTTTCAAAAATCAATTCTCTAATTAGGTTTTTTAAATTGATGGCTTATGTCAAATTATCCCAATAATGAGCAAGAAAAATAATACGAATCAGGCATGGCTTAAAATGTGCATGTCAATTAAGAAGCATAATTATTGCATTTTTCAGAAATATTACTGTTATGTTAATGTGAAATTAATTAATATAATTGCATATATTTTCAGAGATCCGCAGGAGCTCAAGAATAGCGTAACAGACAGTGCGTACAGCCAGAGATTTTATAGATACATGAACGCAGCCAGGCACGGTCAAGATGGTGGAGATTGCCTCAGCACATATCCTTGTAACAATAATACCGAATGAATGTCTTGTAATAAACGTGAAATTTATATCGACTCGTATTAATGCGATTAAGATATGGCAGATGTTATCCGTTGCATCTAGCATGCTGTTATTTGCTCAATAAGCTCGAAGAACTTACATCAGATAGATCAATGTTGTAAAGCGTATAATGTAATATCGATATAAAAAAGAGACCAACGGTACTGCCATGCATTAATTTATAAATATATAATTCATCAAATGCGCGAGAACTCATCTAATTTTCCTATTAGAAAATAAATTGAAGTGTTCTGCGGATAAATTCACTCGTCGCAAAAGTTTTAACGATTAATTTAATTATAAGAAATTGATCGGTAAGTTTGAATGAAATATTTATTGTGTAATTTATTGTGCAATTTTTCAAATTTAAGCGAATTTAGTGAGGAGTTTAATCAGTAGATTTTGTGATGATGTGTCAAAGTTTTTGAAGTCTATTGACACGTTGTCAGCAAGATCACTCCTCAGGGGTATTATTATTATGATAAATATGATTAAATAATAAGATTGATATGTCATTCTGGATTTTGTGGCATTTTATGGGTTAAATGTGGTTTATAATTTTTAGGTAAATTTTGTAATTTAAAAAATGCACAGTATTTCAAAAAAAATTCTCTATTAATTTAGTTATGAGCTTTGAGATCAGATATTTGACAAATAAAAAAACATTTTTTCTTCTGTTACGTAACATATATAATATTGTACAACAAATAAATTTTTATTTTATTTCCTTGTAAAATAAAATAATTAACATTTTGTAGTAGCTTCATATTTTATATAATTGCATATACAATGACGTAAAAATGTTTAAATAATTGTATAATTGTATTGCAATAATTTAAAAACTTGTTGCGTAATGTTGCTTTCTGCATAAAAAAGATATGCATGTGATGCTATGTAAAAATTAGTTAAGAAAAATAGTGTTTACATGCATAATTTTATAAATATTATTTATTTCGCTAGAAAGATAACTAATCAGTCACTATTAAATATTCGGGTGCCATACCCAACAACTGTTACTTTCAATTTAACTTCATCTTAAATTTTCTAGATATAAAAGTATATCGAAGTATGATGTAAAAATTAAATAAATACTTTTGTAATTAGTTATATGGTCTAATTATATGTATGTGCTTTATGTGTAATAAAATATTAAGTCAATTTCTTTTATATATATATACATATTATCCTTATTACTCTAACATATTCGCGTTTGTGTTTATTACATTCTTAATGTAGCAATGAATTATTATATAAATAATTTAAATTACATAAAACAATTACATAAATAATCAAATAAAATGTTATATAATAAAATTTATAATAAATATTGGAGTAAATTTTATGAATATTTTCATGAATATTATTGATAAATTTCTCTTTAATATAATAAATATGTGAGTCAATAATAATAAGTCGCAGTTTGTGTCAGTTCTTTATCAATTCCTGTTTCTTAATCTGAGATAATATTAGTCTTAAAAATACTATAATTAATTTAATTCTATTATGATATCGCTATTTTTTTTCTTGTTAACAAAAATAAGACATTGTTAAATTCAGAAAAATTAAATATTATAAAAAAAAAGAAAAACTAAATGTATAAGATTTTTAGTATCATGACATATAATAAAATTACTAATAATAAATAGAAAAAAGAATTTATTTTCGTACTATATATAAATGAAATTACTTAAAAATTTGTTATCAAATAGTTTATAGTACACTTACTTTTCTTTTGTTTTTTTGCATTACAATTCAAAAAGTTTAAATAAAAATCAAGGATTTTCTGATTCGATATTTCAATATCTCGTAAATTTATAATTATCTTATATATATCTCTAAATTTAATAAAAATATAAATTTGTCTGTAACTTACATATAAATACATAGTAAAAAGATTTGTAAATTTTATCTGCTAATAAAAATTATGCTGTAAAAAAATCTAAGAAAATCATAAATTTATCGATACTGTTATGTAAATATAGTTTACATCAATATATTTATCTTGGTATCGTCTTCCGAGTGACATATTCTAAAAATGGAAGCACATTTCGGTATGGATGTCGAAATCAAAACCGTTCCAGAGGGACGAGAGGGCACTTATACTTTGTAAAAGCATCGACACCCTAGATAATAAGGCTTTCTTCTTTTCTTTCGGCCAGCCGGCAACACGTCCCTAATAAAAATTCATTCGACGTACGCGAATGCCATCGCCTATAAAACCCCGTTGACTTCGTTCGTACTGGCATTCGGTGTTTAGTCTCTAACCAATCGGTGATACCGTCATGAGACTCTTAACCACTTTTGTGTCAGTAATTCTTCTGGCTACCCTCAGTGGTGCACAACAAACAGAGACTACCGTCAATGTCTTGCAAAAAATTTATCACAGGTATGTTATAGTAATTAATTATTAACCTCCTCATATCTATAATTATTAAGAATTAATTGCATTAGGCAAATTCATAAATTGTTTGAATCACAACAGTTATATATAAAATCTTCTTAAATGCTTTGTTTCATGTACAAATTTCAAATGTTGCAGATGCGCAGATAGCGAATCCATGTTATCTTGTGTTAAACCAAAGGTGTTGGCTTACCTCACCGATGCTGCGAAACAAGACAGATTGGCAATTACGGAGAATTTAGCGGTGGTTAAATCCCGTGACGCGCCGGCAGATAATGCGGAAGATTACTCGCAATATGATGCCGCAGATCCAGCCAAGAGGAAACTCCTGCGAACATTGATGCTCGAGAAATTGGACGCGTATCTGTCGAGCCATCATCTTGAGGCTAAACTACCGGAAGCGATAACGGAATCGAACATTGTTCCTAGATCTTTAGTCGACAGTATGCCAAAGAGTCTTACCGTCCCTCTTAGTGATTCTTCTAATGAGCAAGGTAATCTAACAACAAATAGCATAGTCCATACAAATATTTGTATATATAATTTTCGTTTGACATATAAAACGCTTATAAAACAAAGAAAAATAAACGTAAAAAAATTATTCTTATAATGTAGTATTTCTTAAGAAGCATATTAATTTTATAAATTTTTGCAGGTCGTGGTTTTGTTAAGAAAGTGATGATACCATTTTTGCTTGGGCTCAAATTCAAAGCCACCGCTTTAGTACCCCTTGCTCTTGCTCTGATCGCCTTAAAGACGTGGAAGGCGCTAACTCTGGGTCTTCTATCGTTGGTCCTCAGCGGGGCGATGTTGATCTTCAAATTGACCAAACCGAAAGTCGCTTACGAACTTGTTCACTACGGTCATCCACCTGTCGAACATCCACCTCATTGGGACACCGCACCCCACGGACCTTACAGAGCCTACAGAAAATAAAACGACGTAGAACAAAATCGATTATTTCGTCATACGTATAGATTTATTTAATATTTATTGATTACACTAGTATGTGTGTATGTTCCGTCTGCGTTATTTAAATGTAATAAAAGTTTTCATATTTTCTCAATCGAATCTTTTGTGATTATTTTTATCTCTCTCAATCTTCTCTAATTTAATGTAACTCACATTCTTTTCCATGAAAATGCGATTGCAAAAATATTATCTAATATTAGAAGATGTAGAAAAATACGATTATAAAAATACTTTAAAATAGAAAAAGTGATAACATTTGTTACTACTTTTGTACGCCTTTTGTATTTTCGCATAAAATGCAATGTCAACTTAAAGAATAAAATACTTGAATTAATTATCAATAAACTTGATGAAATAAGTTAACACAGATTATATACAATAATATATAAGAATATACAATTATGTATAAATGTAAATAAAAAATAGAATAAAAAAATAAAAAATTATTTAAAAGAAGAGATTTTTATAATATAAAATTGTTAAAGCTCGACTTCTGCTAAAAACTATATTACATAACTATTAAGGGTTATTATGTCTATTAATTTATGTGATTTGTATTATTAAATATTTTCTTGTATTTTTATAAATATTTGCTATATTTCTCAAAAGAAACTAAAAAACATAAACATAATACAATATTCGCGTGCATTTTGCAGTTCAACAAACTTTTGTTATCACATATAAATTTGATTTGTCAACAGTATACAAACTAAGAACACACAAAAGAAATTGATTGATTGCACGAAAGATATTAATCGATATTTCGTCAGTTAGACGGCCTGAATGCTTATGCAAACTCGACCCAAAATTCCAGTTTCATTGTTAGGACAGAGAAGAAGTCGGGCAGGACAAAAGTGTCTCTGATGGTACTCAATGTGCATTTTCGTGCGAGAAACTTGCACGCAACTCGCATCACTGATGTACCCTCGTGCTATTTTCCTTAAGCTCGATCGGGAGCTACAGTTTAATAAGGTCTAACAGAGTGAAATTGGTAGTTCTGGGAGAGGATAATGGCATAAGGAAAGAGAACATAGACAGAACGGAATGTTGTGTAGAAAGTCATGATCATGGTATGAATGAATGATTGATTCAATGTCAATGTTACGGTGACTTTGATGTCAAGGATAAAGGAATCTTACGTTTGTATATGACTCCTGGTTACTTGCTATAAATAGAAGAATAATTAAAATAAAATAAATAGATTTTATAATCTATTCCTGTTTAATTATTTTTTCTAAGTTTTATAAAAAAATTGTCGACATTTAATTCTGTTATTAATTGCTAATATAAATTGTAAATAATGAATAAAACAACAAGTTAATTAACACTATTATCCCTTATTATTTCAAAATAGAAATTAATTAATTAATCTGATTATTAATTTTTTATTTTTAAAAATTTATTAAAAACTTTATAAGTAGTTTATTGAAAATTTTATAAAAATAATTTATCTCTCCTATAGGTGAAATTTTAATTTTCTACAATTGTTAATGCTTTATAATATTCCACAAAGTCTTTGACATAGACTGATTTTTTTTCCCTTTAATGTTTTAATAACTTTTTAATTCTATTCGTTTTCGTGTCACGGCGAACTAAGATCAATTATAAAATCCGGTTGCGTTCGTTATCAAAAATTTAATTTCAGGCCATGCGTTAAAAAATATTTCACGAACGTTTATCGTCGCAAGTAGGTCTTCCGATATCGTCGGTAGAAAGCAAACTGCTACTCATTAATCATAGATTCCGTCGAGTTTTATGATCCAAAAGTATGACCTATTGGCATATTGGCGGGACCGCTACCCCGATTTGACGTCGCGTGCAGAGTGTCGCGCGATCTCACGCTCGCACGGTCTATCCTCCCTCATCAGGTAGTCGCGGCATGATCCACGACCGAGGCCTCAATAATCGAAGACCATACTGAACGAAAAGAAAATCCACACGCGGACGGAAGTGGGGGAGTGTTCGAGAGCGCCGCTACGCGACTCTTCGACGTGCATTGTACGATTCGACAAGATAGGCCTTCGTATAAATACCGTACTGCCCAACCCATTGGCATCAGTCGTCGTGTTGCGATCGTCCTCATTCATTATCCACAAATCGGTTGTACAACGCGAACCTTCCTCACGAGTCATCACAAACGGATATCATTGACTGCCAGCGCCATGAAGTTCTTCGTTCTGTGCGCCCTATTCGCGTTGGCCGTCGCGCAACCAGCCAAGAATGAGAACTGGAAGAATGCCATGGACGAGATGGTTGATCGATCCAGATCCGAATGCTCGCAGAAGAGCGACGAAATTGCTTGCATGAAATTCAAGGTGTTTAATTTGCTCGACCAAATCTTCAGCAAGGATAACTTCAAGGTAGGTATCAGTAACGTTGGTAGTGGTTTTTTGAAGCTATTCACGCAGCTTTCATATATTTATTCAATTAAAATTCTGTAAATTTATTTACTGTCGCGTTATACATTATGCGATCCTTTTTAATACGATATTTTGCTTTAATAAATTCGCTGATATTCATTATCTCGACTTATTCAGGTGTCCGAAACGATGGAGATTACACGCAACTCGCACCCTGCCGAGGAAGTATCCGCTCGCAGCGAGAGTTCCTTCCTTGACACTGTACAATCCTACTTGGCCTCTCACGATGTGACCTTCAAACTGCCACTAGACTCCACCGTGAAGGTGAGCTCGCGCAATATCGAGGACGATCAGCTCACCTTCGACGTCAAGTTCGGCCAAGGCCGTGCCGTCGATGAGGCCCGCAAGTCCAAGCTGAAGAAGGTCGTCATCCCTATTCTCGTCTTCGTCCTCCTGAAAGCGATGACTTTGATCCCCTTGGCCATCGGTATACTTGGCTTGAAGGCCTGGAACGCCCTGCAGCTCTCGTTCTTCAGCTTTATCGTGTCCGTCGGCATGGCCATTTTTCAACTCTGCAAAAAGATCGCCGCTGACTCCCACGCTGCGCCCATCGCTCACGGACCTTGGGAGTACCAAGCTCAATACAGATCCTTCCAAGATCAGGATCAGATCTCTTCGTCGCAGCTCGCGCACAATCTCGCATACTCCGCCCATGCGCAATCCTAATGTTACTATCGGCCTGATGACGCTTTTGTAAAATATTTAGTTTCCTATTTGTATTATTTATTTAATAAACTATTATTGCAAGTCATTTTTAATATTATAACGTGTCTATTTGAAAACCTGCTTTCCCAACAATACTTTAATACTGCCTTTTAATAATAAAATTTATTCAAAAAGAAAAAGAAAAATATTAAATAGTTAATCTATTTAATAAATTATTATTGAAAGTTATTTTGTACTATATCCATTTGAAAACCTGCTCGACGTCACTTGTCATACAATAATAGAATTTACTCAAAAAAAAGAATAGAAAATTAAAAAATAAATATGTAAAAAATTCTGTCTTAAAAAATGCAATTGTGTAAAGATATTTATGAAAGTAACTTTTTACAATTTTTATTAATTAAATTAAAATTAGAGAAAAAAGTTTACTTATGTGTAAAAAGATAGATTTAAGCTCTGCCATATGCTTGCATTTTCTTTATCATTAAAACGTGAATTCCTTCACAAGAAAAATTCCTTTTTGAAGAAAAATGTTGCATATAAATTACACTCTACATAATAATCTTGTATAATTTGTTTTTATTTTATTTTGTGTATGTTTTTTTTATTTATAAAAATAAAAGGTTAAATTAAATTTTATATTTTTATATATACATATAGATATGTATATTTATATATTATATTGCAACTTTGATTGATTTGAGATAACATAAGAGAGAAAACTTTTAAATTTATATATTCAAGATTTATGTAACAGATTTTCTTTTTTTTTATTTATATGATATATGATTTATGATAAATAATATAAGATATATGATTTATACGATTATTTTAAATTAGCATTTCTTTCTAAGCTTGCGAGAACATTCTTTGCAATCCAAATCAATCGAGAGATTCGTAAGATACGTACAGGAGACCTACATACAAATGTAATCACTTTCGTCTTTTACGAAAGTTAATTAAAAGTCAACACTTTGAAAGTCATTTCACTGTTTTAACATATTATGTGACTTGTATTTTTCACGAAAACAAGAAAACGTTATTTTAACCCTCACACAAAAAAGTAAGACAAAGTATCAATAAATTATGAATATAAAATAAATTGTTATATTAAATATTAAATTATAATTTTAAATTATATAAAAGATATTAAATTTAAGTTGTAAAAAATGTGGCAAAAAGTTGAAAGCATTAAGTGCAATTTTAAAGAGAGAGAATAAGATAGTTAATATAATAAAAATTAAAGTAAATAAGAATTGATAAGTAAATAAAATCTTAATTTCATACTTACAAATCCATTTAACTATAACAATAATTAACTAAAGATAATTATAGCTAAAGCTTTATGCAACAAGAATGTAATAATTATAATTTTTTACACTTTCAACTATTTGCTATCTTAACTACAAAATCTAAACTCCTAATATATTTAACAAATACCACAATATTGTTATTATTATTTATTATTATTATTTTAAGAAAAAAAAATATAAAAAATCAGAAACATTAAAAAAAATTGTATTAAAGAGAGCAAATATATAGCATCACACAAAAATAAAGTAACTTCCAAAAAATAAAACAATTTTGTGTGTGTTTGTATATTTGTGAATTTTATGAACTTTGTATGAAATTTATGAATTAATATTCAGGCCAAATTTATTTTACATTATACAAGAAAGAAAATAAAAATGTAGCATAAACTTGTGTATCCAACATTTTATAAGAAAGAAATTCCATTTCTATCATTATAATAAAATTTACACACTTGCTTTTTTTTGCACAATCCTTGTGATTTATGACGTTGTACGCCAAGCTTATAATACCATAATCGCAATGCGTAAATCACTGTAATCATCAGAAAACAATGTAAAAACCCAGCATGTCATATAGAGGCATCGCATGTGCATCCCTTTAAATTGCTATACGATGCTTGCGGTTTTCAAGAATATTACAGGGATGACAGTTACTCAATCTGTTAATCTCGTGATTATAGAAGGCATGCGGGCCGCTAAACGGCAGTTTACGACGAGCAGGATAGGAACGCAGGCGAAAAGAGATGCGAGACGCAAGTTCCGTTTCCTGCATGCGCCGCATGCCATCGTGTACGACGTACGCGTCGCGTAACAATCGACACGTATATACCGCCCGCGTGCATTTGCCTGACAAGTGAATGGACGGAGAGATAGCTCGCGGGGGTTCGACGAAGGGGGTGATGGTACGACGCTCTATGCCAGTGAAATTTGAATAATTTCCCTTCGATCGTCGATTCCCGGCATGCGTGACCGAATAACATAGTTTCAAGGGGAACAAATTAAATAAAAGGGGCAGGCCACTCCTCCGTCAGTCGCAGTTCGATCATCGGTCGCTCGCACGATCGATCGCTTTTATTGACACGCGATACCGCGCGGACGGTGAGTGAGGAACTACGAAAAAAAAAATAACAAAATATTTTCTATAAAATATCGAAGAAAGGAAAAGGATCCCGATATGCGATTGATAGCATCGATAGGCGCGATCGTTCTGTTGATTGGATCTTGCGCGGCCAATCATGACTTCTTAACGAACTCCTTAAATGAGTGTGTAAAGGCGGAATCATGGATATCCTGTCTGAAGCATCAAGTTTTGAATTGTCTCGATGACAAGTTGGGAACTACCACTGAAGCGAGATCGCTCGAAACTGTCGACGAGGCGATTGTTGCCAGAAGCATCAAATATATGAAGAGTTTCGATTATGGGATCGATTTACCCTTCGTCGATGCCAGTTTAAAGTATAGACCCAGCAGAAGTTTGATCGATCTTGATGTCGAATTCAAGGATAACGACGTAGCCACCAATCAAGCGCGAGGACTCTTGAAGAAAAAGCTTTTACTACCGTTCTTGCTACTGCTGAAATTAAAGTTGAAAGCTCTAATGCCCATTTTTGTCGCCATTATTGGATTAAAGGCGTTAAAAGCTCTTGTCCTGTCGAAGCTTGCTCTTCTCGTCGTGATCGGATTTGTCGCTCTGCAATTCTTTAAAAAAGGTGGCATGATGATGCCGACAGGTGTGTACTTGTATCTCTAATGCTTTATATCAAGAGAATCGTGTAACTTTTTATATTATATTTTTTTTATATTTAATACTTTTATTTATATTTATTACTGTATTATGAATAGGCGTGCAATTATTTTACGTTACAATTTCTGCAATAATTTTACTTTCTCTGTTTACTTTAATAAAAATTGTGTTTAATTTTCTCATAAAGATATTAAATATTAATTTCTAAATAATTTTAATATATAATAATTTAATAAATAATTAATATTTAATAAT
The DNA here is from genome assembly GCF_021464435.1 of Cataglyphis hispanica. Lineage (NCBI taxonomy): Eukaryota > Metazoa > Arthropoda > Insecta > Hymenoptera > Formicidae > Cataglyphis > Cataglyphis hispanica. The sequence goes on from NC_065971.1 coordinate 1,978,231, forward strand.
TTTAAGAAAAATTCTATAAACATTTCTGTTCAATTTTAAAGACAAATATGTCTTTTAATTATTGCATGCAAAAAATTGCACATATGAATTGTTATTTTTTTATTCAATAAAATATTATCAATAAAACTTTCGATCGTAGGAATGTCCATAGAACCGGCATCAACATATGGTGCTCCACCTATGCCCTCGACGACGTCGAGCTACGACCCCATCAACACGTGGGACGGCAACGGCCCGTATTCCCGCGTTTGGACGCCGACCAATGGTGTTGAAGCCCAAAATCTTGCTTACAGTTATTATTCACCCGGTAGTAGCTCGGGCTCATACAACTCGGCAGGCGCCTCTTCGTCGTCCTCGTCCTCGTCCTCAAGCGGTTCGACGAATTACAATTAAAGTCGTTCTAATACCCGACTCCGATGACGCATCGATCGCCTGATGTTGCCCTCGAATGAATTCTCTCGATCACACGTCGGCAAATAAGACACGACCAAAGAAACGCCAAATAATTACAAATCAAATAATTACAATAGATCGCGATCGATGCTGACAAAACGTCAATTTTGTTATTGAGAGTTCCGCATTTAAAGACTGTCGACTCCGCGTCGGCTGTAATCGTAGAACTGTTTTGTCGTTAACAAAATCTGCTTTTAGCTCGATATCGAATTGTTTTGTTGTTAACAAAACTTGTCTTCGGCTCGATATCGGATTAATTTGTTTGAGGAATTTGTTGCCTCAATTGAATTTTCGATAAAGTTTAAATATCCAAAATACATATTTATCTTTAGAGCCACAGCCAATATATTTATAATACGCGTCTGTGGCGAAAAAATTAAATTTAAATTATTTATAAAATTATTTACAAAATCTCGTCATTTCTCTTTGAGTGTATTACATATACGGCGAAAGATAATTAGCAGTCATCATTGTTACGTGCATAGAAATGTACAGGAGAAATATTCGCGATAATTATGATAATCGTCAATATATCGCCGAATATATTTGCGAGATAACGCGAAATTATCATTTCTTCGGCGATTCTTTTTTATTTTCCACATGTAACAGGATATTTATTTATTATTATTTTTGTATTTGTTAATATAAATAATCTCTTGTAAAATAAATTAAAATTTTGTACATATTTATATTTTCAATTATAATATTCCTATTAAAATTTCTTTAATATTTTCAAATATTAAACAAATATAATAAATATTATAAGAGATTGAAACTTAATATTTAAAAAACAATTATTTTTATTATTTTTTTAGATTAATCATATTGTTATATTTAAGTTCAACATAAGGTTTATCAAATTCTTAAGATATCTATTGTGCCATAACATATGTAAAGTCTACCATTCCCTAAAATAATATAATTGAAGTTCAAAGCATTTTTTAATTATTCGAAAGCATCAAATTCATCAAATTAATAAACTAATTGTAAATAAATTATATACATATAAATATATATATATATATATATATATATATATATATAATTATATACATATGTAAAACAAATAAAATTCTAATGCAAAACAAACTTCGAATAAATTAACAAAAAAAAAACATTGAGGTCTTAAAACTTTTACCAGTGTTATGTATGCTAAAAAGGAAAATTTAAAGTTTTCTAAAATAAAATTTGCAGTATTACATATGCATTATATAATAATGTAAACTAGATCATTATTACGCTGCACTCTTGGCTTTCATACATCATTTTTCTTAACTCACTGAGATTTTTTTTCGAAATATCGACAATCAGGGTAAAGGCACATGATAGCATCACGTAAGTCGCGTGATACGATAACATTCAGTATTTAATTGGCCTACGCTGACTCGAAAGAAAGAGAGATAAGTCAGGGGGAGAAAAAAATAAGCGAGAAAAAAAAGAGATGATCTTCTCTTAAGAAAAAGATGAAAATAGGGTCTCGGATGAAGGACACGCGCGTGACGTCTTTAAATACGTTCGATCCTGTCTACGGACAACGACGGCAACATATTCCACGATGCACGGTCATATGATTTGCTGCAGCGTCGCGCGACCACGTGGCCGTGCGCGACGCTATCGCGTGCCTCACGTGTCTGAGTTGTACGTACTACGCTACTACGTCCTATTCCACTTCCCAACCCCGCACTTGCTCCATTCATTCATAAATCGAGCGGCTTAATAATAGTTTTATGTAATTTTACGAGCGGCAATAATTTCGCAGAAAATCGACGTAGCGATGCGTGACAAAAAGAAATATCCAAAATTTGAGATCGCATATCCATTTGTGCATCTAATAGATGCGGTTGTCAGAATTTTTTATCTCTCAACAGGAGAAGTATATAGATATATATATATATATATATATATATATGATTAAATAATTTATGTCTGCATAATTTATATTAATTTTTGTAAAATTTAAAATTTATTATTAGTAACAAACATATCAATATTAGTTATTTTTAAATTCTTTTTAATACGCAGGTACTTTATATATAGATACAAAGCGCGATCAATTCTTGTTCTTTTCCTCTTTCGATATCTCTCGTCTAGTGCGACACGTTACAATAGTAGAGAATAGGTGCGCCTCATTACACACGAGAGAGAAACTCGCTGTCACGTATCCTCACTGGAATGCGTCTCATTACAAGAGAGATATCGAGAGGAGAAAAGGACAAGGACCGATGCACAGAGAGACATTTATTATTCTTCTGTCAATGTTCGTATTTTAAGCAAAGTATGTATATTATACGTTCTCAAATTCTTTTAACTTGATAGCTCATGGTAATGATTCCACTCAATCTTTTTGTAAAACTAATTTTTCTTATAGTCACATGGCATTGATATGATATTCCCGACTCCTGACACATTTATCACACACAACATGCATTTTATTTTACATTAGAATAATATAAGCGCGCGCCATTTATTTTATATATGATGTGTGTGTATGTGTATATAATTATTTACATATTAACTCTTGTTCTCTATTTTTTCAAAATCAATTAAATAAAAATTATATACATATTTAATATTTAATTTTCAAGTGCATTTCAGTCATGACAGATTTTTATTGATATTGAAATCGATTTAACATGACTTTTTAAAAGTGAATATCTTGATGAGAATTGCTCACGATATATTATTAGAATATTACAAAGTGTGTGTGCGTGTGTTAAATAAAATATTATAAAATTCGTCATTTAGTTATTAAATGATGATATATAAAAATGATGATATATAAAAATGATAAAATATCGCGATTTTTCTTGCAATATTAGTTAGAACTTAAGAATATTAAGAGTTTCTTTTATATTTTATAGGATGCTAAAACTCTAAATAAAAAGCTGGAATTGTGAAAAAATGTATCTTTAAAATATTTATAATTAATTTACTATATATATATATTTTTTTTTTCTTTTTCTTTGTCCAATTAAATCTTTTAAAACTTTTAATGTTAAACTTGTAATATTTAAGAAATTAAATCAAATTTATATTTAATATTATTTAAATATACTATTATTTAATATTATATTTTATATTTAATTAAAGAAAGAAAGGTGAAATAGTATTAACATTCTGTGCAAAAATTTATTACTCTATTATATATATATATATTTATCATATATATAAATGTGTGTGTGTATTATAGTAAAATGTTTCGTAAAATATGTCAGGAGCGAATTATAAATAATATGGTATTCGGCCTTGGCAGTGCCGGCGCCGGCGCGGCGTAAACATTCGCGTGCTATCATTTATATTTTACATTTTTACGTACCTCAGTTCTATGGATCATTCGTGCGATACTCGAGCAAGAAAATAATCGTGCGAGACGCTCCGTCAAATTCCTTTATTAAATGTGCAACAATATCGGGAAATTATTTACTAGTATATATAATATAATCAACATTTATAATATAATTAATAATTAACATTTATAATTAATATGTAACTATATATATATATATATATATATATATATATATACATATATGTATATCGCAACAATAAATCTCGAATCATATATTTTGTAATTTATTTATTTAATAATAAGAATTGAAATAATAGAAAACCAAATTATAAATTACCATTTTGTTGCGATCTTTATATATATTTTACAGTAAAATATTTTGCATATATTTTATAGTAAAATATTTCGACAGCAAATTAAGACAATACCACCTAATATTTGGCTCTAGCGGCGTAAACATTATCGCACATAAACATTACGTATCACGGCTTTGTTATGATTCATGACATTCGGAGATAAATAGAACTATAGTGAGGTGAACACTCAAAGTCCTTTTCTACGTGTTATCATTCGCACGGCCATACTCGAGCAGTAAAGTAGTAGTGCAAAACGCTCCGTCAAATTTCTTTTCTAAACGCGATCGCTGACAAGTATCGGGAAATAATTTGATAAAATTAATAATTAAATACGTTTTATATAATTTGTTACATATTTGTTTTTAAATTGCTTAAATAATACGTAATCATATGTCGCAAAATAATTTTGAAGACGCGTATTTCGCGTGATATAGATGTCACGATCTTTCTCTCTCCTTATAATTATTTCTTTATTAATACTTAAAGTTTAATTACATTTCGTCCAATGCTTTTTTTGTTTTTCGACGATTTAAATATGATTTGGAGAATAATAAAATAATCGAATCGCAGAGTAATTAACATTACGATAAGCTCCGTGAAATTAATCGTTCATTATATAAATAATTTACAATTTATAAAATACTTGCATAATTTAATATTCCGATTATATATTTCTCATAATACGTAAAATATTTTGGCACCAAATTATCAATAACAAATCGACTTCCGCGACGTAAACAATAGCGCGCTAATGTTTACGTGTTTTGGTCTTATTATCATTTGCACAACGACACTCGAACAGTAAAGTAGTAGTACAAAACGCTTCGTATCTTGTCAAATTCCTTTTCTAAACGCGATCGAATTATTATCAATATATATTTGCTATTATTTTAATTATTATAACAATTAATTAGCTTTAAACAATTAATTAGCTTTTGATAAACGACCTAATTTTGTATTGCGATAATAAAATATAAAATATCTCGTGATTGTCCCATAATCGGAAGTGCCGTACAATATCTTGTGATCGTTGTGCATACAACTAATCATAATTAATCGTATTTTCGCGAGTGTGAGTGCTACAAGAAAACAGCTGATAACATCAAAAGAAAAGAAGAACGTTTGGACAACAATATGCAGTAAGTAATTTATAAAGTATTTACATTATTACATTTACATTATTTTTAAGATAGACATATTATTCTTCTTTTATTTTATTTTGTCGATATATCTTTGATCCTTCCAAATCAAAATAACACGATTAAAGTTATAAATAAATATAATAAAATAGACTTTCGCGTTTCAGAAATCACAATTTTATCTATGTCACATAAATACATATCTGTCATTCAATAAAAGTAGACTCTCGCATTTCCAGCCTTATAATTAAAATTCTGAGTGGAATTCAACGCAAAGATATTTTTAACATTAATTATTTATTAAAACCAATATTGCGAAAAATATCGCGACTTTTCGTATGACATTTTGCGAAAACAATGAATATATATATATATATATATATATATATATATATAATTATATATATATATATAATTATAAAATTATATAAACTTGAAAATATTAATTAACGCGCTGTTATTAATGATTAATTCTAAAACGTATTATTTAAAAATTAATTAATTTTCTAATGTATCAAGGTGATAGCTATTTACCGAATCTAAATATCTATTTCGCGCAATTTATTTATTTCGAATAGAAATCGAAGTGATAAGAGAGTTGACAATTAATACTCCGTTGAAATATATACGCGTATTTATTAGCAATAATTATTACGTTAATGATTCTTATGTTACATGTAACATTCAAGTATAATCTCGCAATGCAAATAGTAATTGATCAAATGATTAATAATTAATTTCTGATACGTTGATCCATTGATTTTGACATTATACATATAATTTACTTTAATTTTATATAAGTTATTTTTTAATTAAAAAATCAAATTCAGTACTTGATGCTTGTTTTTTAAAAGCATATGTATATCGCATCTCTCATTTAAGCAAAAAAAAAGAAAGATGCGATAATCTCATAAAGTACATTTTTTTTTAAATTATATATTACAAAATTATATATTGTATAACATTCTCATGAGTACACCTTGACGTGATGCAAGGGCTTAAGTTCCTGCCTTAAGATCCTAAGTGTCCTAAAGATTTACGTGAAGGGAAAGACCAAGTGTCATCGTTGCTGTCATCGCGCCGCGGACGTTGGTGTCAACAGCATTGCTACGAGTCGCACAATGGCTCATATGTGGCACGCGCATTTAATGCGTCGTTGTTGTCGCCACCGTGCCGCATGAGCAACGATGTGCCGTGTTATCGCGCTTTCGCGTTGGATTTCTATTGTTTTCATGATTGTCATTGAGGATCGTACTTCGTTGTCGTAAATGGGATGTCTCTCAGAGTTGCAATCATTAATATATTAATATCTATTGATATAATTATTTTAATATTAATATTAATTAATATTAACATTATATTAATATTATATATGATATAAATATTTATATATTAATAAATTTAATTTATTAATGCTGGGGCAATGTTAAAACGTTTCAGTATCGCGGCTGAGGTGAAAATGTCGGCCGCGTTCGTGTATAGTATAAATATATATATAATAAAATACATGCGCAAGTCAATATACTATTCCAGAAAATTTGTATACTTTGAATATCTTGTTATATATACAAAATTATATATATGAATGTAACGTAAAATGTGCAAATACTTAAAAACTTTGAGATAATTCGAATGGATACTCTAATATCAGTAAAATCTTGACAAATTAATTTATTTAAATGCTATAGAAAAATAACTTAGAATTAATTATAAGTACTTGAAATTATGTTGATTTATCTTGCAAATCATTTGAATTAAAATATTTTAAATTTTGCTGTTCGATTTGTCTCAAGCAATTGACCCGAGAATTATTTGTACTCTCACATTTAATAAGCTATAATAACAATGCATGTATTTTATTATCTATAAATATAATCGTTTGTAATCATATTTCCATAAAAATCTTATATCCTTTTATTTTTTAATAAAAGATTTAATAAAAAAGATATATTTCTTAATAATAGAAAATTACGTTTTCTCGCGAATTTTTACGCGAATTTCGATTTTGTGAATTAAAGATAATGACAATCAACAATCGTTGATTTGTTACCGAAATTATTGTTTCCGGGGAATAGTTTCCGGGGAAGATCCGGGATTCGTTCCCTCCAGGGACTTTAGCATTCAGCGGATCACTTAATTTTTCTTTGCGGATCAATCTTGCAGAAACTAAGGTAGAAACAAGACGTTAGTCGTTCTCTACTTTTAGAATCGTTTTTTTTCTTGTCGGATAACCGATGTGTCGATTATCCGACAAGAAAAAAAAACATCGTGCGGAAGGAGAGCCTTATTAAAATCGTTAGGTCTGTTATTATCTATAAAAGATGATAACGCGATAACGCAATTTTTTATAATAATATTTTAAGGCTTACAAGACTCATTTAATCCTGTTAAACCAGTTATTCGCGAGATAAAATATACTTTTTATTGTTGATCGCGACATTCGTATAAAATCGCGTGTTATAAAGTAAATCTGACAGCAGATGTTACAATATAGGTCTGTTAAAATACCTTTGTATAAAATAATAGTATATTTTTATACCGCGCAAAATGAGCTAATAATGCAAATTCTTTTTTTTTTACAATTAAAAGATGATTGATTACTTTATTAACGATTTTTTTGGTCGCGATTATTTATATTATACAAAAAATTTATTAAACTCTATGATTGTATGTCAATTATTAATAATAAATATGGAGTAATAAATCGTTACTTAAAAGCCTTGTTTATTCTAAAAGTTTCTAGTAAATATTTTATTATATGCATATTTTGGACATTTTCGTATACTTCCATGTAATAAATTATTTTATATTAAATTTTAGATTATATTTTGTATTAAATTTTAAATTATATTTTGTATTATATTTTTTGAAAAAAAAAACACATTTTTTGATAATTTTTTGTGCATTTTTGTATCTAATTATAAAAAAAAAAATTTATAATTAGTTACTAATTTGTAATTAAACAAAAATATTAGGTGTTTTATTGAACAAAGACGTATTTATAAATGTTGCTTTAAAATTATGTTTAAAACTGTAAGTTCTACAGTTGATAGCACTGTTATATTATCATGGACAACTGAAGAGAGCAGTGAGATGGCGCTTAAGAAGTAAGAAATCACAAATATTCCATGGATCACAAGATCAACCTTCTTTATCGATCTTTACAGCTTATTTTTGTTATGAATCATTTAACATTTACCTTGTAAGAAAACAACTTTAAAATTTAAATTAAATATTACATTATTGTTATATTATAAATGTTAAATTACATATAATCGTAAGTTTATTAGTTTTTTTGAACATTATAAAAATGATATCATGTGATCAATTTTTATAAAAAATAATCTTCATGATATAACAGAGAGAAAAATTATTTCGTACTATCAACTTGATATAGTAAAAGCTTATAAGATATATATTATATACAATTTTCTTTTTTTGAATATTAATAAGATTAGAATAGTCAAAGTAGCAAAAACACATTGTGCTTATTAACATAATCTTCTTTTTATCGCACCAACAAAATTATTTATGTATAATATTTTATTAATTATTTAATATTAATTATGTAATATTTGTTTTCCATGATATTGAAAGATTGGTGTATCTTTACGTTTTAAACAAAATAAAATTAATTCTCTATTACATGTTCCAAAAAACCAAATTCTTTTGTGCATCCTAAACTTTTTTCCCATTGCTCTCCGGGGACACGCATTTTAAACATTTTTTCATTAAAGCGTCCTCAAACTTTCACCTTACTTCGGGATAATAAAAAAAAAAATTGTAATGACCAAAAAACGCAGTAGAATTTATATTTTGTAAGTATAAGGTAATATCTCAAAAGAATTTACAGTAGCTGTTGAATGGCCAAAAACATTTGGATGGTAAAGAAAAGGGATATAAAATCCATTTAAAAGAATAATTCTTTAAATTTGTCTGCTTTGTAAAATAACCGACAAATTTTGAGGCTAAAACGGATGTAACAATAAGGTATAACTGATCGTAAAATTTCTTTCCTTTCCCTTAGAAGAGAGGCCGCTCTGCATTTTTTTTTTTTTTGCCATGTCATTTGTATCACATTCGAAATAAGTAAAAGCAATCAGTGAAAGCGGAGAGAATTTTAATCAGCCTGATTAATCGAAAGCGCAATTTCTCTTCACTCGCGAACGCCTAAAAATAGGAGAGTTATAGATTATAATATCCATAAAATCAACAACAGGGTTGCGCATCTGCTTTGCTTATTTTTTTTTTTACATAAGCAATTTACTTCCGCGTACGCCATTATCCTACGTTGAGTGGCACATATTCTTTAGAAAGTGTATTTATTGCATCTAGATTGCATCAAGATTATGCATGATTGTATGTGAAGCCTTCCATTATGCTAACAATGTTGCTGAAAATATAATTGTATTATTTTAATAATTGCATAGTATGGATCTATGGTATTGAATAGTGTTTCCGAGTACCTTCATTCGACATTATACGGCGATTACATGAAAGAATCGCTCATATGATGATCAAGTACGTGCAATGATTGGTACCATTAGATTACGACTTTCTTTCAAGTACACCTTTGATTGCATTTCGTAAAGCATAATCGGTTTTTCTCCATCTTGTCACATGTGTGCGTGTATATATGTATAGGGTGTAAAAAAAAATTAGCGACTGGGAAAATCGGTCTTAACAAATAATCATTCCTTGCGATTCATACACTTCTCTATACACGTGCGCTGAATAATATTTTGTCAAATTATTTACTCAGATAATTGAAATACTTTTAATATAAAAATAAAATAATTAATTTAGCTTATAATAAACATAAGGTAAAATCAAATCAACCAATTAATTAGAATAAATAATAATTGACTTAGTTTATAAATATATAAATATATAAATAATTTATATAATTTATTTCTTTTTTCCTTTTTTTTTTGAAGAAAATAAAATTTCTTTTATTTCCTCCATAAATTTGGAATAAATTCACCTATATTGATCTCTTGCCTTTCACGTTGAAACGTGCGCATGATAAACGCGTTACCTGACAGAAAGGGATGCTTTCCGTAACCCTTCTCGGAAAATACCTTCTGTTTTTCATAATCGTTCCTATTACGTCTCAAAACTCCTCAAAGAAAGCGATCTCAAGATTCTCTTGTGCATTTTCTCACGGTCGACCAGAACCGCGTTCAATTTTTTTTGGTTCGTTTCTCATTTATGATCGTTCCTTATTTATGATCTGAACACATAGATCTGGGAATATCAACGTGGCGTGGCACTAAATAGTTTCGCAAGGGACGATTATTCGTTAATTAGGGTTGATTTTTCCTGTCGCCAAATATTTTTTTATTTATATAGCTAAGAGAGAGAAAGAGAGAGAGAGAGAGAGAGAGAGAGAGAGAGAGAGAGAGAAGAAGCACGTGCTCCAGTTTCGCGGATGATTTACAATTTACATGCGAGCGCTTTTCTCACGAATGCGAGAAGACTTCCGGCGGGAAACGGAGTGATACTTAACGATGACATTCACTTTGGTGCGCATTGCGCAATGCATCGTTATGCATGAAGTATCCGCGCGCAGCACACATAAGAGAGTATTATACAATTAAATCTTTCCCAATTTCTTTACCGTATAGTATGAAAATATTAGAAAGAGATGTGTATGTGTGTGTGTGTGTGTGTACACGTTATGCAGGTGGTCAAACTGATTGATCTAGAGTATGTCTGCATATCGTAAACGACCCTTAAGCGATCACTCTCACAGGATACCTTACTTCCTGCATTCGTATTCCCTGTTTCTGGTATACGGACAGTCGGCCGAGCAACTAAAAAAAACTGCCTGCGTTTGTCGAGCCATCGTCAAGCTGCGTGGGTTCACTCTCTTTCTTTCTCTCCCTCTCCTCCACTACCTCCCTTTTTATATGGCTTCTATTTAAAAAAGCTCGTATATATAAAACTGATGATCTTTTGTGAGAGGTATACATATAGCAACGGAGGGTGCGCGCGCGCCCGCAAAGGACGGCAAGAGGAGAGGACGATGCACACACATGCGATAGATGCAATGTGCAGCGTAGGCGCCTGTTACACAACCGGAAGCGAGACTACAGGGCGAAATAAGAAAGTTTGTGTGGACTAGCTCGGGTATACGGGACCGCGGGACTTCGATTACGTCCGTCTCTGTCTCTTTCTCTCTCGCGCGCGCCTCCCACTTCTCTTTCCTCTTGATTACGTAACGCGAAATTGATACACGATGTCTCCCGACACTCGGCAAATGCATCATGCAGCGTTATATAGTTTGTTAGTAAATTTTTCAATTTTATACACATTGTTTAACTCGTTTGTTGTTCAAACAAGCGTTCTTATGTAAAATATGTTTACAACGCGTGATCGATTAAATTTTAATAAAGTTTGTAAATATATTTTATATGTATCTCCGTTGTGCACACTAAAAAAAAAAGGGTTGTATAATTATCACAATTATACGGCTAGTTTGAGTAACATTATTATTATCATTCCTTTGTACAACACGGCAACAATATTTAATCGTGCGTGATGTGACATTTAATGCGTATGTCGGCGCGAATTTTTCTTAACAGGCGCCTTCTAATGCTATTCTTTCGCAGAAATGTCCTATAAGCCAGGCATACCGGAATAGTTACATCCAACACGACCTTCGAAATAGCATGTGAATCGCAATCGAATGCAACATTGTTTAAGTATTTTCTACTTCCCTCTTAGTAATAAATATGTAATTTCTATTTTTATTTCAGAATGTATGATACATTAGGAATTATATTAAACATTGTATTTGGTTTTATTTAAAAAAAAAGTTTTTTAGAACTTTACTCTCATCATTAAATATATATAAATATATATCGATGCAATAGAGTATATGAGAATTATAAATTATCGCTCCGTAGTGTGATATATATTTATATAAGAAATATGTATTTTTTTATATATTTTTTTTTATATTCATTCTTATATTACACATTCTTATATATATATTTTTTGTATTCGGATATAAACTCGCGTTGGAAAAGATATAACAATCAATCAAGTGACTAATAATTCATTTTTAATGCATTAAATATTTGACATATTTTGCAACGTATATTATATTTTTATTTTTTAATCAAAAAACGATTTAATCACTTAATACTTTTTTTTAAAACATATCTGCATCGTATTTCTTTTCGTCGGGGAAGGGATGTAATATAGATAATCTTTCAATTAAAAATTAATTTTTTTACAAATTTCACATATATATATTATATTACAAAATTATATAATAATAATGCACCCGGGTGCATCTTGATGTGGTAAGAGGGATCTCAGTACCTGGACGGTTTCTTTAGGTTTATCTTAAAGGTTTAGCCTAAAGGGGAAGCCAAGTATCCAAAACACAGTACTGTCACGAGTCGCAAATGGCTCATATGTGGTATGCGTATTTGAAACGAGTTTATTTTCGATCGTCAAATTCGAAAGTACCGTCCAAAATATTGCGTGCGGGAGTGCCGTTCGAAATGTCGTGCATTTATAGTGCGGGAATGTTGTTTTATGTATCGCTCGTGTGAGTCAACGGATCCTGACGACCCTGACAACCTGCGAGGAGGAGGAGGAGATCTAAGAGAGGCATCGAGCTCCGGCGGAGCAGCTCTGTGATAAATAATTCATTATTTGTATATTAATTATTTATTAATTGCAAATGCACATTAATGTATTTTGCTTATTTAAACAAGTGAGAATTAAAGTGTTTTTGTATAAAATCAATATTCTTATGGAAGTTTACAATTTTATAAATTCTATCAAATATTTTCTTATTTTTATATGCATCGAATATAAAATTCGAGAAGTATAATAATAATTTTTTTTAATATTATTTTAGGTACTGCTATAATTTGAATTTCCATTTGTATGTTACAGATTATTGTAGCTTCAAACGCCATCATCTCCGTTGTTGCGCATCGGTTGGTGAGTAGCCAATTTTTATTTTATAATAAAAACGCCGAGTATATATAAATTTGTTTTAATCTTTTGTTGTTCAAATTTCTTTACATATAAATCTGGATACTTTTTTATATACTTGGTGTATTTTATCTTGTTTTTTTTAAGAAGATTTTATTATTAAATATATATTACCTAGATTTTATAATTTATTGTCTAAAAGTAAAATTGTCTAATATTGGAATAAACAAATATTTTTAATCTTTTATTTTTTTTATCAAAGGTATAATTTCACGCTTCTTAAAAGTACAAAATATTAAATATCAGCTTTTTTAAAATTTTATTATTTATTCTAATAAAATATTATTATAATATAAATAAATATAAATATAAATATTATAAATAATATTTATTTTTAATAATATTTGTTATTTATTTATTATTTATATTATTATATTCAGATAATAATATAAATATTATTATTATATTATTTATTATAATTAAATATTAGTTTTTTTTTTATTATATTATTTATTTTTTGCTTCCTCATAGAGGAAGCTTTGTTTTTTATTTTACATTTTATTTTAAATCCTTTTTACATTGTATAAAGAGAGTCGACTCTTTTTAAATAAAATAAAATAGATACAATATGTATGCTCAGAGAAACTTGTCCATCATGTGGTTTCTCGGGATAATATCAATGCAATTATATAGCACAGAACGACATTTAATCCCGGTACGTCGTGGCATTTCGTGCGTCCGCCATAGTGAATTTTTCCTCGAGAGAAACACTTTCGAACGTGTTTCGTTCTCCGGTCACGTAACAGATGCAGCAAAATTGGCGGCCGGCTTCACGGCCAATATTTTGCCCGCTAGATCTAATACCGTCGATAGCTGTCGTAGGAAAGCATAAGGCGGGACGAGTGTCGGATAATGGGATCCGTGAAAGAAAGGTGCGCATCTTTCAAGAGACAGGTAAAAGTGGACGAGAGCGATTTAAGTTATTTATTTTGGCACCCGCTAACGATTCTATTCTCTCTCTCTCGATTCGTGCATCGATAAATTTTGGGACGAAGGGTTGGTCATAAAGAGCTTGCAATCTCTCCCCGCCGGCTCTCTCGTGTTTTTACAAATAGTACGATAGGATGAAAACGCGTGTCAATTTTCTCAAAGGTTTCCCCGAGCAGAGTCGCGATCGCTATCTGAATGGAGATGGACGATGGATGCGCGAGAATTCAAAATCAGCGGTACATTGTTGTGTTTCGGAAGACTTCCCTCATCAGGGCAACCGCGCGCGATTGGCATCGAAAGCGGTTGACATTGCGAAAGGACACAAAATTTACTTGGCTCTTGATATAAGTAATGATCTCAGCAAGAGCGGGGCGAGCAAGCCGCCTAAAAATGCACTCCATCTCGCAGTGAAAAGGAGCGTCGGCCTCATTCTTGCCGCGAAAGAACAGCGATATGGCTGTTCGATTCCTTTTCTAGATTCGCTCAGCTTCTCTCATGCCTTTTGTCGGTTTCCTCTTTTCAAGTCCGCGCCGCGTTGCGAGTTCGTCGAAATTTTTCACTCTATGATCTTTGATCTAACTAGTAATCAAACAAGTGTAGTTGAAAATTATCAATGAAATTATTAATTATAATATTTTTTGTTTGATTTATTTTAACAATAAAAAGTTAGAACATTTTTTTTTTTATAAATACATGTTAAAATTATCATAGAACTAGCGTAGAAATCACTAGAATAAAAAAATTATAATTGAAATATTTAGTAATGTATAAATTTGATAGCAGAATTATTCCATTTATAAATCTCAAAGTGATGGTTAAGCAAACAAGAGCAGAGAGAGCTGACGAATTGGCGCCGTTAATGAATGACCATCGATGCCTGCCGCTAATCGGGAATGTCTAGACGCGGCGATACGCACGATTAGGGATGGTCGTGTATTTGCGCCACCGGCCGATCAATGGACTTCGTGTTTGCTACATGTAATCGATGCTTTCTGAATCGTGCTCCCCCGTTCCGAGGACTACCAGTAACATACGAGTCGGCTCATCGAGTTCAACTCGTCTTCGACGAACATGCGTCGATCCTCGCGCGGGCTCCGCGTTCGTCGATGATAAATTACGAATCGTAAGTGAATCACTCGTCGGTAAGGCAAATTAATCGGACGAATAAATCGCGTTACTGTTATTTAGAGAAGCCGCTCGTAGACGTCTTCATTTGATTTGATAGAATCTGAGATGGCGTGGTATCGATCTCTCGTTGTGAAATGAGGATGGAGGAAGCATCTGATTATTTTGTTACCGCGGTTTCTATCTATTTAGTTATATTTGAGACGCGAACAAATTAATAAAAGATATTAAATAATCATAATTTTATCAAACAAAATTGCTCGTATCTTGACGATTAATGCATCGAGCATCGGTGCATCATGAAAAGTCGAGGTGCTTAGGATACTAGAGGATTCCTTCGTTTATCCGCATATCTTCAAGGGTCAGTGAGCTCGCTCGCGGCGCGACGCAGTTCGTCGCGTACTAATACCTGCGGTTTAGACAGTGAAAAAACAGACAGAATAAAAATTACACACCGCGGATGAGAATAAGGGGCGAGGAATTATAGGAGAGGGAAAGGTATAGGATCCGTGTAACAATTAGTAGCATCTTTTTATCGGTCGATGATGGCATTACAACTTTACGAGGCAACAAACGCGAAGCTAAGCGAGCAGCAACCTTTGAGTCTTCTTCATCGTCCTCGCTCTTCGAGGATTCGAAAGGAGATTCCTACGTGGTGCCGTCATGGATTTTATACATTCCTGCATTCGGACGCCGCAGGAGGCTTCCTTAAAATCGAAAGTGATACAGGAGACACTCATCGGTTGTTTGAGGGAAGATAAATGAGTTGCGCTTACATCATATTTCATTCTGAATAAAGAGAAAAAAAGGAATTAGAAATATAGATGGTATCGAAGAGAAATCCAACATTTTCGAAAAAAAATAATTATAAACTTTGAAGACATCGCAAATATGATATTTTAATTTGAGAAGTAATTAAATATATATTGCGCATAGTATGGCTATTGGAAATAAAAACAAATTAAATCCAACAACTTTGTAAAAACATATATTAATAAATCCACATCCAACAAGCATGGATCTCCACTTCACAATCGCGACATTTGTTTTGACAGTTAAATAGCGTGATGAAAGAAACTGTTGAGGATAAGTTTTTTGAAATGACACGTATATCCATTTCCTTGAGAATGTATATTAAAAAATGAGGATGTTTATTACGATGTTTTTATTTTTGAAAGAAATGTCATCGCTTACGCGAATCGAACGAGAATATTGATAAACCAAACTCACAAACGCAGTGTGCATGCCGTGTGAAATCCGGTTTTAGCGACATCCGCGTAATTATTACAAATTAACATAAATCTCGTGCCATATTTGGACGCATAGGATGATGCTTTAATATTGATCAACATCCTTCACGTCGCAATTTCGTGGCCATGAGCGTCGATTGAGACGCTCGGATTAATGTAATCGACGCGTAGCGTTTTACAATATTACACTGTCATTATCTTTTTGCACCTCGCCAATTCACTATGTTGAGAGTCGCGTAACTTTGTTTCATTGATGAATCGTGAATTCTATATTTATATAAAAATCATTTTCTACAAAAATTTTGTCGGCCGCTTTTTTTTCTTCTCATTATTAAGAACGTGTGAAAATGAAATTAACAAACGTATAAGCACAAACAACAAATATTCTCTGGTAGCAAACAAAATGACTTCGATAATGATTCTTGAAGGAGCTTAACTCACGTGAATATTTCGGATTCTTGACTTGGCATATATAAATTATACCTTCGATAAAAGTAGAGCAAAAATCAATTAGACAACGCGAAGCCGCGTAAAGGACTAAAGTTTCACGGCGTCAAGACATTTTCAAGACGATTGCTTCTTGAAGCAGGAAGTGACGAGGAGCACACAGCTGGCGAAATTTCAGACACCTGGTGAAGGAAGAGTAGTCTTTCTCGAGTGGTCTGGCCGCGATCTGGAAGAAGCGGTTTGTGTGGAAGGAGACGGCGGTGGAAGAAGTTGAAAAAAAAAAAAAATCGGTAATCCCCCCTCGTATCCAGGGTAGGGGCGATGGACCAGCGGGGAAAGCAGAGGAAAGGGTTGTCGGGAATCGGAGCGGAGAAAGGTGCTTTCCAAATGGCTCGCGATTAACACTGGTATGCGGAAGGGTTGAGGGTACCTCCGAATTTTTTTTTTTTTCCTTTTTCATCTCGGCTTTTTTTTTTTAAATTCTCTATCACGAGGGGCGGTTACGATAGTCCCGTTAGGTCAGCTCGTCGGCAAGCTGCCCCTTAAACGGGCAATGGTGTGCTTACGGCGTTCGGTTTTTTTCTTTCTCCCACTTCTTCGCAACCCTCGTCTAACTGTGGTCCATGTAATCTACGCGCAGCTTCCGCGTTTCGGAAACGGGGATCATTTCCAAGGACTCGATCGTTCTCACAGTCGTCTTCGATGACGACAGAACCGCTTCTTCTAAACAAAGAGATTTTCGTATAGAAATATATACTTATAATGTACCAAAATTATTAGTATTTCAGATTATAGATAGATTTGCGAAGTTTTTTAGTTTAAACTGTTTTTATCAATTTAAAAATCTTTTTTTACCAAATTTAAATTATATTGTAAAACTTTGTGTGAAATTATCTTTATCTCGATAATATATATATATGTTTGTTAACATTTAATTTTTTAATAAATAAAAATTATTTTTTTTTTATTTACTCATATATATCAACAGAAAACTAGAAAACTATGACTCAATATTGAAAAGATCTTATCATTTTTAATAAATTTCTTTTAAATACTTATACATAATTTTTTTAAATATAAATAATAATAATAATTTTTAAAAAATGATCTATTAAATGCTTAATAAAAAAGTTTCTCTCAACAAGTCCTTAGCATCATTTATATCGCGGATTTGATATATTTCAGAAATTGATTGGCATGTACGATGTTAATATCGAATAAGACTTCAATAAAGAACAACAAAAAATTAACAATTAATCTGCGAGAAACTAGTTTATTATGTTATATTCAATGATACTCGCACATTGATGTATCTGTGAAATCATGTTTTTATGACTGTCTACTAGTTACGTTTAAGAACCGAGTGTAAAGTTCTCAGAGCATTAAACACAATTATGCAAAAAATAATTTCTAATACTTCTAATTAACGTTCTTATGATATGCAGATTAATATGCTTACACTTTAAGAAAAACTTTAATTTGTCCAACAAGAATTTCAAGAGATTAATTTTTTTTTTTGATTAAAATAAGAGGAAACTTGGCTGCATTTGAATGACGTTTTTGAATTTTACGATGCATCGTAATGTATAGTGCCTTTATTTAAATAATAAAAATAACGTCATCACTACACAATACATTTCGATTTAGAAAAATAAGGTGTGTGATCGATGGGTTGTTAAATTTTTATTGAAACAACTAGATAAAACTGTCATGCTATGTTTTATAACGACGACAATATTTGTGCATAAAGCTAATGAAGGTATAGGCATTATAATAACTGCTGACTCCGGGCAGAAAAAGAACACCTAACGCGCTATTCAAAGAGACACAAAGATTTCGAAGATTGTTAAAACGTAAAGTCCAACTGTGAAATCATCATAATGTGGATAAGTTTGACTTCCGTCACAATACAAGCACATTGTCCATAAATATTTGTGTGTGTGTATGTATAATAATCGGTCATTTTTTCTCGTCTTGATAAATTAACTTCCTGTGAAATTTTAAAAGATTTAGTAGCACAATCTTTTTGTAAAAGATATAAGTAAGTCATAAATTTTTGTAAGTAAGTCATAAATATAACATTATAAATACATATTAATACAAATAAATATTCAAAAAAATTTTTGCAAACTTTTGGAATTTATTTTATCGAAAAAATTAAAATTTATTTATATAAGCCATTTTCTCTGGGACAAATATGTAGCCTGTATATAAATCTTACTAAAATTAGTTTAGAATGATTAATTTATATTTTGAGTAAAATTCTTAACGTTTTATAACTAAAACGGATTACATTATTTTTCATATAAATATTATACATATATATTTAATATATAAATCTCGCACACATGAGATTGCTTTAGTACTAAAAAAATAAAATTTACAAACAGTAAAAATGATTAGTGTTTCGCTTCTTGTACATTATTATGTAGTTGCTTTTCATATATCTCTATTTATTAGTTATAAATACTTGGGTCGTTTACGTCAAAACCGGAATTTAATTTTTACACAGGTAAAGAGGCAAAATTGTAATCAAGTAAAGAACATTTATTTTTCAACACAATCTCCATTTACATCACAGCATTTTTATCATCGACGTACCAATGCATTATTATCGGCAGAATAGAAGGAGTTGTCCTGATATCTGAACCATTGTAATACCATAATTATTTATGGCAACTATGGCAACAAATCAATTAGGACAAAAGACTCTATTTCGTATATAGATCGTTTATCCGTACAAAATCTTCTTTGAGAAAATAGAGAGCAATGCGACTCGGTCGCACAAAACTGTACAAGGTTGCAGACCGTAATTTATTAACTTTTGCAAATTTTGTTACCTTTCTCTTTAGAATATACGTTTATATTTGTACGACACTTCTTCCTATTATTCGAGGTCATGAGAAAATTTGTTCGTTACCGAATTTTATGGGATCTTGAAAAAAACCGAGCTTACCTAATGCGCGTTAAAAGTAGATCTTATACATTATGACAAAACGACAGTGAACATGAAATATAGAATCACAGCACGACCCTGAACGTGAACTACATAGAAACGCAGCGTGACCATAAATGAAAAAACGACGGAATTCGGAGAATATTAATTCTTTTAAGGTTGAAGTATGCTATAGTTAATTGAATAAAGAAGAATGTAAATCATTCTCGTAATACATTGAGAATTATCTATGAATAAATGTATTAATCTTCAACTTAGAGGGCACACATTTTTGAGTAAAATTCAAACAGAGACAAAATTTTATAAGTTATTGCTTAAGATTTCCAGAAAAGCGATTTACATAAAAAACAAGCAATCATATATAGAGGAGATATATTAATAAATTTCATATACAAAGTCCATAAGAATCTATAAAAAGTCTGTCCCATCCTTTATATTTGGGATATCTAATCTGGAATCTTGTTTTTTTAGGATTTTTAGGAAATAAAAATAACGATTATTTTAAAATTGTTTTTTTTTGTTTTAATTTTGACCCTAATTTTTATATTTTAAGCTTTTTCAAATGATATACTACAATATGGGGGATTTTATTTGAAATTTTCAAGTCAGGTTTCCCCAGAAGTATCATCTTGGAGAGACAACTTTCTCAACCCTCTTAAAAGAATAACCTCTTGAAATGATCGAACGTATTTCGCGGTTTTTTGTAATTTTATATAAATGAAATATAGGGGGTGAGGACAGACTTTATAGACACCCTGTATATATAAGCGAAGTAATCGTTTCTCATCGTGATTGAGAAAAAACTTGATTATTCTGCGATCATAGTTTCTCTGTAAGAAATATCGCAGATGACCTCGACTTTGGTTGCAACAATCATGCATTACTGTACTCTGTACGGCGATTATGACTAATTTTATACTAGCTATGTAAAGATATCTGCTTATAATAATGCTAAAATTAACTACAGACAATTGCAGTTTTATGTTGGCGAGAGGCTTCCTTCCTGTCACTTTGTTGTTCAATATTTATCGAAATACAACATCATCTAACGCGATAAATATATTATCTCAAAACTTGTGCAGTCTTAATTTTAATAACAGAAATTCTTTAGTCAAATTTAGAATCAAATCATCGAATCTCGAATAATTTTTGTATTTAATTATAAACGATTAATCATAGAAAATTATTTGCAAACTATATGTTTGAAATATATTTATATAACAAAACACCTTATTTCAATGAAATTAAAATAAATTTAAATAAACTTTGATGTTTTTAAAAGACCGCGACGGAAAAAAAAGTTCTATCAGAGTTTGCTATTCGAATCTGGATCAAAAATTCTGTACACGTGTACTGTGTACGTCAAACACTTTTTTTAGCGAATGCAAATATAGCACGTGACTACGTGAACGGTACAGCTTGTTTTGCGAATATCAGAAAAGCTCGATTTCACGTTATAAGCTCTCGCATGACCGCATCGCACGACAGACATTTGTTGCAGAGGAAAAAGAAAGAGGCAAAAAAAGCATCCGTTCAAAAACACGCGATACGGATTATAATCTCTTTATTCTGACGCCGCGTGTCGGCCCGATACAAAAAAAAAAAAATTGCATCTCGTATCTGGGATACCTTAGGTTGCCTACGTCCACACATGCGGGAGAGAGAATCGAAGGGAAAGAGAGCCGGCGATGGTGGGGGCAACGGGCAGAAGGGGGAAGTGCAGGCAAGACCCGAGAAGAGAATCCAGTAACCTAGTGCCGGAGTCGCCCGGAGGACTGCAAAAACAAAAGAGATGTGCGTGCCACGTGCCCCATGCGCCGCCGAGCCCCCTCGATATCTTGCGATTAGCGCCGGTGAGGTGCTTGCAGCGACAGCGCTTCCCGCAGCGGCCCCCGAAGAGAGGGTTGAACGCACACGAGAAATTTAATAGTCGCCGTTGTAATTAAAAGAACCGATGAAGCAATGAATTGCAAGATGCGAGAATCGCCGCATCAGTCGAGACGTCATCTTAGAGCTTATAATTTTCTATTAAAGGTTAAGGCTAATCGCCGTTTCTCTCTCTTCCTCTCCCTCTCTGTCTAGCCGTAACTAACGATTACGAGTAAATCAAAGTCTGTAAATATGCTTCTGACCTATGGAAATATCTCGGTTTCTATAGATAGACGGTCTGATGCATCTTGAAAAAGATTCTGCTATACTTATCGCACTTATTACATGAAAAGAGCGAGGTCTTGTGTCTTAACACATCTGTGATTGTTCGTACGATTGCAGTTATATTATTTTATTATTAGTTATATTATTTTATAATTATATTATTTTATTATCTACAAATTGTGTAAAGATGAAAAGGACCATTTTATTGAATGCAATACGTTAAAAATAAAAAAACAATTAGTTTTTTCTTTCTTTCTTTGGAAAAATTTCAAAGGCACAGCGGGACAAAGGAATGGGGGAGGGGGCGGAGGAGGCGGGTGGGGAGGGGGGGAGAGCAGAAAAACTATCGCATTTACAAATGACTCAATCATATAGAAAGTCGTTCACGAACGGCGAGAAATAGTTGTATTATCCTTGAAGGCTAATATAAAGGAAGCGAAAGTGAAGAAGGTGACGGGACAAAAAGGACTATCGCTCACACAACAGCAGTTTCATATACTTTTTTTTATTATTTTTTTTCGCACTTGCCATTTTTATTATACAAAAAGAAAAAAAAAAGAAAACAAACAGCTACACAATTTATTTACGACTCGCACGGGAGTGGAAGGAAAAATTAATTTAAGAGACAGTTTTCGGAATTAGAAAGTTGGGACTTAAGATTCTGGATCTTACGATTAATCGGGGTAACGTTCAGACGGTTTACGGCGACAATCGCAAATCACGATTAATAATAGAAAAACTACTTGACGCGCTTTTCCGAACGTGACCTCAAGTAACGAACTCTTATCGGTCTACAGATCGTTGCGTTTCCAATAGAGAAAGGTCATGAGGATCATGATGAGAGAGAGAGAGAGACACAGAGAGACAGAGATATATGATGTAGAGATGAGCTCGATGTCGTACGCGCGAGCTTCTCCTTCGATTTTTCTCGAGGAATAAAGGGTACAAAAATATATATTTATTTGTATTATATATGTGTGTGTATATATATATATATCTCTTTCTTCGCTTCTCCTTCAGTCCCGCTTGTCTCTCGCACATCACGCATTTGTACTAAAAGAAAAGAAATCCTTCCCCGTGCACTCGCGCGCATTCGCCGCCTCTTTACTCGCTAAAAAAAAGAAAGGCGGAAAGTATCTCCGACTGCTTTCTCGCGCTCGTGATTTTCGCTTTTATGCTCGCTATCTCCATTGCGGAATTCAATGTAACGATCGAGAGCCGCGAGAGAAAGAACCCCGAAAACACTTAACAACGGAAAACAAGAGAATAATATTAATAATAATAGAATAATAAAAGGATAATAATAATAATAATAATAATAATAATAATAATAATAATAATAATAATAATAATAAAAATAATAATAATAATACAATAATAAGTAAAAAAGGATAATAATAATTAGAAGAGAATAATAATTATAAAGTAAGGAATAAAGACAGAACGAACCTATGTACTACTCGATCATGTGGTAATTAAGAAAAATACGGTAACTCGTACACATATACATAAGTGAACACGCGCTCCAACTCGCAGCGGAACGTTTCAGTCCGTGTGAATAATGTATGTGTATGTGTGTGTGTGTGTGTGTGTGTTTTGACGTGTGTACATGAGTATGCGTGTATTTGTACGTGCGCGTGTACGCGACGGCGAGTTGCAGTGCCCTCGCGCATCAAGCGAGTGCGATGTATGTGAGGAATGCAAGGTACGCGGTCGTCGTGGTTCGAAACGCGTGGATCGCGCTTCACAACACATCCGATGGGAAGAAGTTATGTGTAACAATGCGCGACCGATGTACATACATGATGCGGCGACTGCGCTTCCTGATAACATCACGGACAGGCGTTCGGATTTTAAGCTCCCGAACCGCCGCGCCGTGCGTAGCACGAGCGTTTGCGAATCATATCATATTTTCGGATGTTAATTCATACGTTATGTTAATCGTCGTCTTCCGTGTAAACAGCTGTTTCCGGAAATCACAATTGTGAGATATCTCTCGGTCTCGCGGAAAAAAAGAATTGCCATTTTCAGGTTCAATTAATGTCCATGAAAGACGATTTTAACTTCTATTGAACAGAAAATATGCAAAATATGGTAAAATTATGAAAGATATATAAATATATTCATTTTATTTGGCGTTATTACAAAATTGGCGTAATTTTAAAAATTCAATATTTAATGAATGATTTGACTTACTGAAAATGGCAATGTTTCATTTGTCACGCTTCCTAATTATTAATGTTACGTACATTATTAATTGTCCAGCACAATCAAGAGAATAAATGAATAATGAACAATTAAATTTTCGTGATTTAAATAACGAACGTTACCGATTATGTCTAAATTATATAAATCGCTAATATATTAAATATTTAAAAAACTAAATTCTTAAATTTATTCATTTCTTTTTTTTTTTTAAATTTACCAAAACAATTTTTTGTTTGAATTTTTTTTTCTTCCTCCTTGTATGACATAAGTAATTGAAAATACAATCATTGAACGCATGATCAAGATTGATCCTGTTAATACATGATTTAACGTCTCGTCTAAATTTATCTGCTTTAACTGCATAATTCTCGCAACAGTTTATATAACAGGAATACTAAAGAGCTACGCCAAAGATAGAAACGGGGTATTTCCAAACGATTAGCTCTATAATGTTTCTTCGTGCGAGATCTTCGATAGTATCGTCGATGCTATCGAAGTAACAGAAAAGAGATGTAAACGGTGATCGTATTAATCGTGACAGCGATAATAGTGCAGCGATAACGATAATGGCGATGATGTTTGCGTGCGCAAATGTCGGTGGTGGTGGATAGTACAAGCAGTGGCTAATAATAGAGCGAGAGCAGCGATAACAATGACAAAGTAACGTTGAATGAAGGGACTGCTCGTTCAACGATAATCGAGTCCTCCGCGTCCGCGTTTTCGCGGGGCCACTGGTCTTACAATGCGCGATGTAAAAATTTAAAAAAAAAAGAAAAAGAAGAGCATCTTGTCGCGTTACCGCATCGTGTGTGAGACGAAAACGATTTCTTCCGGATTGTCTGCATTTCGCTCTCAAGAATCACGTATACCCGCGAGAGATCGTGAGCGAGACGAAGGAAGAGAAGAAGCGACTAGGTGGCGAACTTCCATGGCAGTGCAAAGTTTCTGGTCCCTGGTCTTATCGTTCTCGGGGAGGAGACTTCATCGTCCTCGCGTGATTTATCATCGAAGCGAGAAACGAATAAAGTTACTCAATGGCAGTGATGTCGTTTGCTAGTCGGTTCCTGAAACAAGCGAATAAAAAAAATCCCATTAGTTCAAAAGCCCATTAATATATAACGTAAATTTAAATTTTATACAAGATATACACTACATATATACACATACGCATATCGTGAATAAAAACGTCACTTGCATCGTGTTTAGCATCTGTTGGAGATTACGTCAGTGCAATCCGCTTATCGCTTATATATTTATATGTATATATTTATATGTATATGTATATCCTTGTAATAACCGAGTCATGGCAACGGAGTATTTATTTTTAGACTTTTATCATTTACGATGTATTCGGTCGATGTTAATGCGAAACACCGTGCGGTAAATTACGATGTACCAGTATCTTGCTTACGTCACAAGCGTCAAGAAAGAAAGACTCGAAATGTGACAGAACTGGCACGGAGAGTCCGGCGTAAACGCAAAGGACATAGTGGGTGCACGGCGAGAGTGACGAAGGGAGAGGGAAGAGGGGGAAGGGAGAAGAAACGAGCGGGATATCCTGATCTCAGCGAAGGCCGTCTAGTGTGCATTCTAAGCGGGCAAAAACTGCATAGGAAACCACGCCCTGACAGACCGATCGCGTATCCCTCAGGGTTGCATCAGCGACGTCTAATATCTCGAGAATCACTCGCGCGTCCATTCATTCGCGCGTGTCTTGTACAGATTCGTGTTCGAGAGCACGTGCTCGAACGGAACTGCAGCGTGTGTAACAGCACGCGATATAGCTGGCTCGCGATAAGTGGATTGAAGTGCGAGAACGCACTATCGTATACGCATATATATATATATATATATATATATATATATATATATATATGTTGTACATAAAACAGACACGTAAATGAAAACGGACGAGTGATCCGCGCTGACTACCTATATCCTACCTACTTGAGGCCGACCACCTTCCCACCATCGGCCTACCTATCTACGCCTGAGTACAGGCGCTAGATGGATATAGGCGCGCTTTATCGTTAATCGATATAATATATCTTCCGACTAATAGTTATGTATAGCGAGAATAACGCGCGCGCCAAAGGAACGGCCTTCGTGACGATTTTGTCGAGGTCACTTTACTCGCTCGTTCCTCTTTTTGCCGCGCGTTGCTACAGAGGAGCGAAAGAGAATTCGAATAACGGAGAGGAGGAGAGTCGAGAACTGTCATGAGTAATCTCGATATGGATATATCGCGGTTCTTGTTACGTTTGACAGATCCAGGAAATGTAATTGCGACATCGCGACAATTTCGATCAATAATTTGTACTATTTGCATCTCGGATAGGAGGTGAATGTGAATGAAAGAGTAAAATATATTTCGATATATATATATATATATATATATATATATATATATATATATATATTCTCGAGATGTTTCAAGAAAAGATTATATTACGAAGTTAATGAAGTGCTTCATCTCTCGAAAAGTTTAATTAATAAACTTTTTTTAAAAAATTAATTGATTTTTAAATTATGTGAAGTAAAAGGGAAAGCATAAGTAAGATTCCCTCAGCAAGTTGCTTTCCTGCTGAAAGTCTCTCAGAAAAGTAACTTGAGACTTCGACCGAGTCACCGTCTGCCTCCGGCTTGAAGGAGAACGTCAGTCGTCTAAAGTAGACGCGACGCACCATCGTCGAGGCTAGAAACGGTTATTCGAGAGCGAAGGGTTTCACTTACGCTTTCCAACTCGGTCGTTACTGGGCCAAGTTCAACCGAAAATGTGTCATGAAACGTCAGTTTACTCAAGAGAAAGCACTTTCGAAGCCAACGTTGGCGGCGCCGGCGACGGCAAGACCTAGGCCAAGCTCAGCTAACGCGGAGAAAGAGAAAATAAGGGGAAGCGCAGGTATACGAGATCATTCTCTCTCCCTTCTACGGGTATAATATACTAACACGCGCACGCGTGCGAGGGAGGGTCCATGGCGGGGGCAAGAGAGGGACGGAACGAATGACCAAGCTTGAGTCTGTCGGAAAAATAAAACTAGGCAGACCAGAGTGGATGCTGGAGAAGACCAGTCCGTTAGACCGCCTACCGTACTCTCTCTCTTTCTCCCTTTGCGCTCTCTCCTTCCGGGTGAGAGCGAGATAGACCACGGTC
Source organism: Cataglyphis hispanica (assembly GCF_021464435.1). Classification (NCBI taxonomy): domain Eukaryota; kingdom Metazoa; phylum Arthropoda; class Insecta; order Hymenoptera; family Formicidae; genus Cataglyphis; species Cataglyphis hispanica. Next base: position 2,005,711 of record NC_065971.1, read on the forward strand.
GGTAGATACACGGCCGTGTATGTAAGTGTGCCCGAGGGAAAGAAAGAAAGAAAGAAAGGGGGAGAGAAAGAGAAAGAGGGAACTTAACCTAAGGCACCAGAGGAGTCCGTGGCTCCGGGCATGGTGCTGCAGTTTGCCCCTGAACTTGGTTCTCACACTCGCCCGCTCGACGTTGACCCACTTTCTTCATGGCTTTACCTCTACCCGTCGTGCACCCACCGACACCGATAAACGCTACACGCTGATTTTCTCACACCGCGACCTAGACTCGCCGATTGCATTTCTCTGCTCCAGATACTCGATGCGCCGATCAGCTTACGCGCCTTTACCCCCGATATCGTAAGCCGGATTCTCTTTTCTATAGAAAGCACTGAGCACCTCGTAGGCAATAAATCTCTCGAGACCTTGTAATAATATTTTTTATTATTCTTGAAAAACATCTACATAGCGTCTCCTACAGAATTTTCCCAATCGGGAAAGATCGCGAGACGAATCGCATCAGCGTGATTGGCGCGTGCATTCTCAACGGAGCCGTTATCCGTTTATCTCAGCGCGTTATCCTTGATAAGGGGATCCTGATAAATACGGCATGCAGGACACGGATGTGTGAAATGCACTCATCGTCTATCACAGGGCCGCCAAGACAGCCGTGTCAGACTTCGTCGGATTAGACGTGTTGGCAATACGCAAGAGTAGTACCGAGAGATAATCATTAGTTTATATAACGAGTCATTTCCCGCGGCCACGTGATTTTCTCGTCAAGGCGATCCGCTCTCCATCACCAACGCCGACGGCACTTGTACCACCATAGACTACGGGTATGCTACCACGCACACGAGCACAATTGCTTAGGGGACCTCTATATGTACCGCCTTGGCTAGAATGCCCACACGGGGAGATATCGTCGTGATTGGCCTATTTTCATCCACGGGCAGTAGTTATTGACCATAGATATATGTCAATTATCGCATCAAGGATTGCTGTAATCGTTGAGGAAGTACGCAATGACTGCTCATTTTCGTGGCATTAGCGCCCTTGGTCATTTATGATGTGTCACAGTAATTTTGTAAATATTAACTATGAAATGCCTTTCTCAATACTCATCGTGAAAAGTGTGTATGAATATTGGAGCAAATTTTTAATCACGAAAAAAGGAAGGTTAAATCTAATGTTAGCAATGCAATAAAATCAAAGATTTGAGTGTCAAGTTACACGAAACAAAATCATTTATGTATACGATGTAATCATGCTCAATTTTCCCCCAAAAAAGAAAAATTTAATTATTAGCCAATTCACGGATATAGAAACGGTGCAAAGCGGCGATCACAACTTTGTGAAAGTTCAATATGTGCTGCTAAAAATAAACGTATACGCAGTTTAACTTGTCCATGATCGTAAATTATATTTTGCAGTCTCATATAAGATAATAAATCTGCATGATTACATCAGATAGATTTCTAAAAGATAATTAGCCTATATTTATGTTTAAAACATTTGTAACTTATTTGTAATAAAAAATAAGTATACATTATCTTTTTCTCTTAAATGGAATTAATGTATTATCACTAAAAAAAAGTAAATATTCACTGATGGTTTCAAATTATTAGTATAGCGTACAAATAAGTAAAATCTCATTGAAAAAATCAATTGGCAATAGTGGTTTGGCTGTTTCAATCAATAATATTTTAAAACATCTTATAATATTATATATATATATATAAAATAAATTTATATTATTATATTTTGTTAAAGAAATATTTGAATTTGATCAAAAGACGATTTTTGGTTTTAGTTTCAAAAAAATTAATGAAAAAACAAGTAAAAATGATTAATAATAAAAAAGTGTCACATGTATTTATAATTCCAAATTTAAATACAATTTTGAATAGTTATATATAATTAATTTTGGATATATGTGTGGCGGTTTCTGTCAAAAAATAATGAAATTAATAGAACAAACTTTGAAAGTTACATTTTGTAAATATGTATGACATTATTACTGATTTTTCACAGAAATCTTACTGTTATAAAAAAGACGAAAAAGCAAAATGTAAATGTTTTTATTAAAAATAAATAAAACTCATTGATCTCTGGTGCATTCTTGTATCATTGCTTTAATCAATCTTGTATCATTGCTTTAATCAATTACATTTGCACAGACTCAGTTTAAGAGAGTTCAGGAGAGTCGTATGTCAAAAATTCTACTCAATCAATCTTTCGATTGTCAAAATATTTTTGTGAATCAAATATAGACTTAATATATAATTGAGGCGTTAATAGTCGCACTTGCATCGGCTAGAGAGGTGAGAGTTTCAGCGGCGACGCTTCGCCGTTTATCTCCGAGGGTTTAAGGCCGATTCCGCGGACTTCGTAGGTGTTGCGAGAGACCGATGCATTCCATAGAGTGCCGGTAATGGAACGCTAAAGAAGCTGCTGCTCGAGACCCGCGAGAACAAGCTAAAGAGGGAAAGAGAGAGAGAGAGAGAGAGAGAGAGAGAGAGAGAGAGAGAGACGGAGATAAAGAAAACGGTGCGCGAGTGTATGAAAGAAAGAGATAAGAAAAAAAACAGAGAAAGAGGGATAGAGATAGACATAGAGAGAGAGAGAGAGAGAGAGAGAGAGAGAGAGAGAGAGAGAGAGAAGAAGTCGAGGCAAAGGTGGTCTTACCGCCGTAAATGCCACTGGTTGGCATTATGCCGCTTGCCTGGTCAGACCTTCGATGCACATCAAACATATCCTAAGATGCCGCCCGATGATGACTGCATGGTATAAACCGTGATATCGTTCTTTCATAGTAACCGGCTATCGTGCGCCGACGAGGATACGTCCTCTCGCGGACGCTTCGAGGGAATTTCGTGTTGCACGAGCCACACGACGATGGCCCTGGCCCATTTATCCTTAGGCTAAAAAGCTCGAGTGGCATCGCGCTCCGGCAGATGCGGTACGATATTGGCCTTTCGAAAAAAAAATTTCTTTTTCTTTTCGCGCTCGCTCGAGAAAGGTCGGCGGGATTATCGAACGGGAAGATTCCTTTATCGCGCGAATAGCGCACTGCCAGCCGAACGAGGATGGCTGAGAGAATGCTTTGCCGCGAATATACATCGCGAGGACGAGAGAGAGAGAGAGAGAGAGAGAGGATGCCAACGACAGGCTCGAGCTGACAATGAGATAAATCCGACATTGTCGAGTTGGTATTATAATACAATTTTCCTCAATCTCTGTCACGGATGGTCGATCGTTGGCGGCATCAGGCTCGGTGGCGATTACGATAGCGCAAGGTCGATTATCGTGCGCGAGGTACGAGGCACGCACGAGGAGGGAAACGGAAAAGAAAGGAAGAAGGATCTTCGAGGATTTTTCGATCGGACGCGGCAAACTGCGAAGAAGAAAACTGAGGGGGGAATCCGTGGAATGTCGAATTAAATCTTGGCCCCGATCCGGCGCGGTTCACCGAGCGTGATCTTGGATAGGACAACCTCGCGCTTATACGTGTATGTGTGTGTGTGATCGCGTGTTATTCTAGCTTTATATTCTTATATACGACTATAAAACGGCTCCTGGCTCCCATAGGAGTAGACAAGTCCGTGGAGCAGTAGATATGAGGTGAACGAACCTCCGAATCTCCTGGACACGAGGAGAAAAAAAAAGAGAGGAGGAGAATCACCGAAAAAAAAGAGATGATCACAAGCTCAGAGAGAGAAAGAGAGAACAGAGTAGGAAATGAGAAGGGGGGTGGGAGGGGGGAAGGGGGAGGGGAAAGAGGGGAGAGATGACAGAGGAGGAGGAGGTGGTGGAGGAGAAGGATGATCATGGATACTTGCTATAGAAAGAGAGAGAGAGAGAGAGAGAGAGGTTGGGAACAGGCGAGACGAGAGCAGCCGACGTTGTAATACCGCGCGATCTCCTCTCTCGAGCGCGGCATGCGTCATATAGAAACGCATCTTTATACATTATCCGCGCATTGTATGTAGCCCCTAGAGAGAGAGAGAGAGATGTTCCGCTAAAACGATATAATATTACGCTCTCGTTCTCGAGAATATCGTGAATTAACGATCCCGTTCGCGGACGTTAATTGTAATCGAATCGACTTATTCTATTTATTGCGGCGATTTTACGCTACAGTATCAGCCGATCGTCCATGACAACGACGCTTTTCATACGTGATAATGAACGCTTGCCCGACCGGACGTCGACCACGTGTCCGACATGTACGATTGACGGTTATCGGATTATTCCGAAGAAATGTCGCTCCAAAATATTCCAGAGAGAATCGCTAGTTAATTAATTGTTTATCGTACGAAAGAATTAATGTTTGGAGGATGGCAACCGGATATCGTACATTACATGAGAACATCAGATGAAGAATATCATGTAGTAATAAAAATAATCATACAAAAATATGCAGCCCACAAAAATTAATAACTTTTTAATTTGATTTTGTTTATAGACTTTATTACGTTTTATTAAAATGAAAAAAAAAATAATAAATTGAACGACATGTCTTTAAAATGCCTACGATTGATGGAGAATTAATCGAGAAAAATTTCGAAAAAGAAAATATGAGGAAGACTCGATGAATATTGGAAAAAGGCAGAGGAGCGAGAGATTCGCACTGGAGCCGTTCACCAAATAAAGTCCGCTTTAGTTTTTTCGTTGTGCTCATCGAGGAGAGCTCGCGTGTACGTGGGCCGAGGAGAGGTGCCACCTTCGTGCGTCCGACCACGTTCGCCAAATTCAAATACACGACGGACGGCGCGCAATTGTTATTCGTGATGAGTCGCCCGCGCAGATGTATCGTCCGCCTGCCAAAATCCGCGATGCCCTCCCCGCCGGGGTTCGTCTGCCCCGGGATTCGATAGCATCACGGCGCCTCGTTTATAAAACCACGATCGATGCGTCACGATCGCGGAACGAAGGGTTTCGATTCGGTACGTCTATTACAGCCGGGGCTGTGAGAGGGGGTGCGGAGAAGGGGAACGGCGCGAGGGGGATGGGAGAGGAGAGACGACGGTGCGCGACACGGGAAGAGAAACCGCGCGTTCGAGTAAGAGAGAAATGAAAGAATGTGCGAGCACGTGCGAGAGTAAGAGAGAGACGATTGGCATGCAGGTCGCGCGGTATGTTGTCCTAGGTCACGCGTGATCTCTCTCTCTCTTTCTCTCTCTCTCTCTCTCCTTTTCCAACCTCCTCCCCTTCATCCCCCGCCTCTGTCATTCTATCCCCTTCCATGCTTCCTCTTTTGCTCTCTCTTTCTCTCGTCTCGGTATTTCTATGCAGCAGCGGCAATAGCAACACAGCAGCATTTGTATGTCCTATCTTCACAACTTCTATTTGCCTATTATTCTGGTAATAAGATCCGTACCGTGAGGTACGATGCGGCGGATAAACGGAAGCGGTTCGAAATTACAACCGGCGACGGCGCCTCCGTTGCACGTCGCATTAAGGAAGGGAATGGAGTTCCCTCTCTCTCTCTCTCTCTCTTTCTCTTGAGAGATGCGCGCAATGCTATTGTATACGAGTTCTACGGAGGATAACGCCGATTGTCTCAACTTTGCGCGCGCGTTTAAAACATTCGCGCCGACATCTGACAATAAGACGCGCGCTTTTCTTTCTTATTGAAATAATACTGTTTGCTGCATCGAATGATCCTTACGCTAAAATTATAAATTCATAGCTATAATTGAAGTAAAAAAAAAAGTATTCTATACATATACATATAATATTTTAGAAATACGACGCGATTCACCTTCGATGTACAAATATTCGTCGAGTAATCACGGTAAATTGCCGCACTTCTCTCGCGTATACCTCGCGCGAGAGCTAACGAACGGTTTGGGATGCACCCGGAAGAGATTCGCGGACCGCACGACCGTGCAAAAGAAAACTCCGAGGAATTCTCCCAGCTCCGTTTGAATCGAGAGGAGAGGTCATTTTTGTATTCCACGAAAATTGACGAGACCGCTCCGTCCGGAAATCCCGCGGCGATCGAACGCTCGCGAGAACGAAAAAAGAGAAAATATATCGCGCGGATCGTTTCCGCGAAATCTAGGGGTATCCCTCGAAACCATTCTCTCTTCGAGGTGGAAGAGGCACGCTGGCTGATCGAGCGGACTTGACTGAGCGAACGAACGAGCGAAGGAACGATCGCTTATTCCTGACGAGGATGGCACGATCGACGGTGCAGGCGCGCGAGCGGGACGGTGAATGCCCAAAACTCAGGTGGTGTCAATGAACTCGACCATGTGAGGAGTCGGCCGGGGCCTCCTCCACGGCTATACTCACTATATCGGGGTCTTGTCTTTCCCATGGGACCGAGACTAATTTCGTGACTTTGCGAAAGCGTCGCGACGTGCGCGCGCGTGAGCCGATAATGTCGAGCGCGACGAGTGCCGATTTCTAGAGCAATTTTTCCAGGGGTGGAGAAGAGAGAGAGAGAGAGAGAGAGAGATTTCTATTTGCGCTCTATGATTATATTTGGCGAACGAAGCGTGTCACTGCGTGCGCGATTGCGCCATGCATGCTCACGCATCGAATATTCGCGACGATATTATCTGATTAGATATCGCGCGAGTGATTATTAAAGATGCCAAAGAAATAAAGAAAGAGAGAGAGAAAGATACAATCCCCTATCAAAGAAAGTCTGTATTGTAAAATTTATTTTACACATATATTATTTTTTATATTATTTTAATTTAATTAATAAAACACGTAAGACTTATTAAATACGTCGAGCAAAATAGATGGAAATTTAAAAATGTATTACCTACAATTTGTTAGAGTAAATTTCTATGTCTCTTGTTATACAATATGTATTATTAAATTTATTTCAAATGTAAAGAAAACATGTTGTTAAGCGATCGCAATCAGTAAAGTGTGATGCTACAACTCGTTTAATTGCATGCTAGAACATATTCGGGGACGTGTCGGAGGTAATGACGAGGTGAATGGTCTAGACTGACTCTCACAGAGGCACCTGCTCGTAACCGCGACAGAAAAACGAGGTAGAGAGGAATATAAGGCACGTATATCTTCGAGATTACCGCCTCGTATTCTAACGTCAAACTACACGTCTGTCAAAATTAGATAACCGGTAGTAGCCGTGGGATTCTATCACGGGCCTTCTATCGAATCGATCTTGATAGGATCGCGATAACCAATGAGTCGCAAGCGTGATGTTAAGCGTCGATAGAATGATGTGACGTAACTTTAAGGACGGTACCACCTCCCATCTCGTTCTTTATAGCCTTCCTTTTAATCGTCTCACTCTTCTTTTTGGATCGTCGCGATTATACGCGGGTCAGCGAAACTTCAAAGAAGTCTTCTTCTATTCTTTTGCAATCCATCGCGATGGTTACGTTGAAGTAGCAAGAGGAAAAGGTGAATCAGAGTGAGAAGGAGTGTGACTCGCAGAGAATGAAGTGAGAGAGGGTTGACCGCCGAAAAAGAATCTCACAAGCAGTTGCGGCTGATCACGAACTTTAGCCACGAATCATTGCCACAGATTACGTAACTATGGCGATCACGTGCGAGAGTAGATGAAGTATGCTGTAGTAATTAACGTAAGATTCAAATAATGCCGCTACGGATAGAGGAAGAGATTAATCGTCTAAAAATTATTTCGTACAAACAATTGACTTATTAAACTAATTGTTGACAAGACTAGAAACTCACCCTGTATGTAGGCAGATTCGGCATTTTCATTGACGTTCCATAAGAAAGATCCGATGTCGTCCTTTGCGAATGTGAATGCTCCATATCAGTCTCCTCAGGTTTGAGGATGAAATCTCCTCTTTTCCTCTTACTTCTTCCATCATCGATATCACCGGATCCATAAGGATGTTTGTTTCCGGAAGCTTTGGTATTGTCCGGTTTAATATTGTCCGGTCGGATCGAGACCCTTGATAGCAATCATGTCGCGACCTTGAGATATTGAACTTTGAGTCTTCGCTACTTCCTCGTTTCTTCTCCGATCTTCCTCTTCTACCTCAATATTGACCGGTCGGATCGAGTCCAGCCATGATGCACAATTTAAAATTGCAAATCAATGAAACACCTTTAGAGATATGAAAGTATGAGAGCAATCTCTTAAGAAACGCAGTTACGCAGTTGGCACTTCAGTATAGACCGGTGGGGTCCAATCCTCCTGCTGCCATGTCGACGATAATAATCTTCAGCAACACTGAAAGCGGAAGTATGTAGTTGCTCGATTGCGGAGAAAAACGTCTTCAATAAAGACCAGTGGGGTCCAACTGCCGAGCCATATCTTCTTACTCGGCTCCCTCGGAAATCTACCGGAGCGTTGCAGGCACTTCTGACACTTAAAGCGATGGCTTCTGAAATACGGAACGCTCCTTGAATTATCGGAAATCTTCAAAACAATTTCACGGAGGGAAATTGCTAGTACACGAACGGCGCAGTTGTCGATGTTCCACGAGGTGAGACCGATATCAAATGATAACAAATCGATCAAAGTCTTGCGAAGAATTCCGCGCGATGGAAGGGCCGACAATCGATGAAGTGAACGCTATCGGAAAAACTAAAGGGACCGGCTGCTGTGTGCGTGACCGTGCCCCACAGAGCTCTGACAGCTCCACGGCGAGTGGCCTCGCTTAAGTCTCGGCTGGCCCCCACCTGTTCGACTAGGGGCAACGCTGATTGGCCGTTGCTGCCGGCTACAGCGGCAATTGGCACTCCGTTCGAGCTTTTGGAAAATTTCCCCCGATATATCGTTTGGTTCACAAGCCCAACCCCCGGGTTCGCACAGGGTCTTGTATGGGGAGAAAAGTAGGATTTACACAGGACGGAGGAGGAAGGGAAAATCTATCGAAAGAGAGGAGGTAGAGCGTATGGACCCAGAGGAATTTTTTCGAGGCTGAATTAGCCGCCAATGGTCGACAATGATCACTAGTTGAACATGAGACTACTGGAACATTTGACGATCCTTTTCAATCCGTGTATAAGGTCTTGAAGACAGACAGATTTCTTCGTGTTCCGAATAAATAGGACATGTGTTGTACAGGCGGTGTCGGTCGACCTGAATGCATAATGCAATTCAGAATTTCTTATGAAAGCCGCGTGTGATTTATGATAATATTAACACGATGTTTATTTATCCTCAATTATTTCATTTCTGCCGCTAAAAACTGTAGCTCAATATTATTTAAAAATATATTATTTTTTTATATAATATTTTATATATATTATAAAACGTAAAAATTTGTAAATATATTGTGTATATCGAAGTTCTATTATCGAAGGCGTTGGCGGAACTCCTATCGTCCTCTAACACTATTTCTAGCGTGGTGTTAGGTAGTGGGATAGATTCATTGACCTCACGCGAAATCGATCGAAGAGTTATCATTTTAGAAATCATGTGTGCGAGTTACGGCATACCATGAACTTAACGACATTCTCATGCAATTTGCGTATGTCTTATTTGTAATATATATATATATATATATATATATATATATATATATATATCCGTGTTCCATTTTTCTCGCTTAACGAGTAATTTTACTAAACAATAAATTTTTTGACGTACAAAAAATTATATCTATATTATATTATATTATATATTTTTTATTTATTATTTATTATTTACATTATATTATATTATAAATATATTATAATATTATATATTGTATTATATTATTTTATATTATATTTTGTTATCAAAAAAAGAAAAATTTTATTTTTGAAAAAAATATATCTCTTGCACATATCAATTATTGAATTTTTTCATATGCAAAGCGTGCGAGAAGATTTGTATTTAAAATTCATAAGTTGCAATTTATGTAACAATTCGAACAAAAATAGACACAGGATTGTTAATGTCAGTATTGTTGGCCGCGCTTAAAGTTCTGAATAACTTTATAAATACATTTATATAGTGCTGTAATGTGGATCGTGGTACAGAGTAGCAACGATAAATAAATCATTTCTTTAATATAGGAACATCACGCTATCCTATGTTGATCTTAAGACGCTCTTTGCGATAAGAAAACTTACATGATATTTACTTATAGATTCGACTAACATTAACTCATAGATATTATCTTCGTTATCGTCCTTTTCATCACGTGTTGAGCTTGTTGAATATTTCAAAAATGTCAGAAATTCGCGAATCCATTTAAGTAAAATCTAACTAAAATAATCGTAGAAATCAGAAAAGTCGTCAAGTTTATGCTGCAACACATGCTTTCTAGAATAGAAACATTCAAAATATATAAAAATATGAGAAATATAATAAGAATGAAAATTAAAGCTATAAACTTTGTACAATGTTAAAAATAATGTAAAAAAATCAGTAATAAAAATTGTTTGTTTAAGTGAGATTCTAGTTTTTTACAAGCAATTCAAATGCGCGCATCATTGTATAAAATAAATTTTACTCTTGTCAATTGACAACGCAGTATCATTTGGTTGGCTATGCATAAATTTAAAAAAACTTCAAAATCGGGTATATATCCCGTCATGCTTGCGCAGCGAGTATCTATCGACTTTTTTCTTGCTTCAATGACCGGTTTCTCGAAACTGCTTATAGGTTTCCTAGTAAGCCTCAAGCGTAATGAATCAATCGATGTTAATCAGTTGAGTCTTTAGTCGAATTTATAAACAATCTCCAATTAGTGCTGCATCGAGTTCTCTCTTAGTTATCTCGCGAGACAAATGAAGATTGTATATGTAGATATAATTATATATATATATATTTATAAAATAGTATTTTTATCTTTTATTTTGCACGTATAATTTTCGTGCTTTTTACTTTACACAATTTAGTCTCTCTATATTTTTTATTACTTTAATAGTAATGCTAGTAATATTTTTTTAATGACATTTTTATTTTTTAATAATCTCAAATTATTTTTTACAAATACATACACTCGCAAATAGTTTTTTTACACGCACACATACACCCATCAATTAAGTTTATGATTTTTTTTTTGGTCGCTGCGATAAAATGATAGCATGAGAAAAAATCAGTCGGGTTCGTGGAAAACCATTGCAATTGCAGATGCTAAAGCATTTATTGCATTGAGATTATTTTCTCAATAGATTAAGAGTGCAGTCTAACAGAAATTATTCTCCTTAAGCCCCATTGATCTAACAGCTGCAATGTGTCCTCTCGTTTGTGTCGGAGACACTGTCCGGTAGGCCGGGTCGTCGTCATTGTTCGCCGTTTGCCATTATATTCTAATGATATGAATTTGATTTTGATAAGTTAAGAGTTTAGTAATAGCAATGCTATGGAAATATGCAATTTAATGAAGTATTGTTCAAGCAAAAACTTGATAAGCCAATGTGGCTAAATTTGTGGATATAAAATTAATAATTAAAAAATAATTATTAAATTTTATTATATTAATATATGGACAAGCGTAGCAAAATAAAAATTAAATTATATATACCTACTAAAATATTGACTAAGAAATTTAAGTACAGGAATGCCGTTAACATATATAATAAGCAATTTCAATATTACACCGATATTAAGTAAATAATTGCAATTAAAAAATATATATATTAACTATAATATTCTTAACGTAAAATAAAAAATGTTTAAAAGAACAAAATTATATCCTGAGATATTTCTAAACGGTAATTTTCCTTGAAAACGCGAAAGCGCAACGCTGTGTTTTACAAGCGTAAAAGATTAGAATCCCGTTTTTCACTGATATCGGCAACGCGTTCTTTCTACGCTCGCACTTAATTTAATCTAAATACGATCTAAAGTGACGAGGGAGAAGTTTATCCGCGACAATGATTTAACGCGTATCAACCGGTCTGCCGATCATCATTGCCCGTGCGTCGCAAAATCACTCGCTTGTTGATGCGCGCGTGCACGCTTATATTAGAACGATGGGGATGACTTTAATAGAAATGCGCGATCGCTGATCTGCCGATATAAATTAAGGCACGGGTCCTGACCGTGTAGATACGCCCGGCGCGGTGCTTGTGCAGATTGTAGTTTGTCGTCCATCGTCGCTCGCGGCTACGACTTCGTGTTACTGGGATAAAAGGTGAATGACTCGTTGCTACTTGATGTTCATCCCACCAGCAGCATCCCGCTCTCGGTTTGGAGGGGTAGCGCGTCCTTCTGCTATGCCGGAACGCGATAGAGACGAGCGGCACGAGGGAAAGAGAGAGAGAGAGAGAGAGAGAGATGGAGCGGCGACACCGCGAGAAAGAGGCAGATAGAAGGAGATCGAGAAAGGAAGAGAGCAAGAGGACGATACAGCTGATCATAAATTACTTGATCATCCTTAAGGTTCGATTTGCCGGCAGCGTGCGCCTCTTCGTTGCACCGCGATGTCATTAAGTCTATTTTTGTAAGGAAATGTAGATCTAGAAGCATTTGTATATTTCCTTCGTTGGTTTCTGGCTTCGCATTGGCCGCATGTGAGACGCGCGGACGAATATTAATTAACGTTACGTTGGGTAATTAATAATTGAAGAGCTTAAGAACATGCTCCCTCCATACCGTCATTATGACTGCGATTGAATGTGTTTCATTCGATATTAGACCGTCGAAATCAGCTTTCAAGGCTTTCGTGAATTTTTACGCGATAATTATTCAAGACACATACGACAATATTTACAATTATAAATTTCACATTAAATTTCACGTAAGTTTCGCGTTGATAGACTTCTTTAAAATATCAATAAATTGTACGAACAAGATAATCATACCCTTATCGTCTTCTCATCACGCGTAACATCGTAAATTTTAGCGAGTGCAAAGTTATCTACTAATGAACAGATATGCAATTAGATGTAATTTTATAATAATATACAGTGTCTATATACATATTATAATAATATATTGTACCAAATACGCAAGCGCTAATTAAAATCCAGTAGCGTATAACAAGAATTTAATGACAGTCAAGCACATGTGAAAGAACATAATGTCCAAAGAACATAAAATTCTCAAAAAATAATATTAATACATCGTTTGTAATTTTCATACATCAAACATCTGATACTACACACTTTTGATTTCTCGATACAAATTTTTTCCGAGATTTTACTCGAACATCGTCGTATAATAGAAATAGTCTTGAAGCTAAGATCAAAATCTTGAATTATTGTTTATTGAATTTATAATAAGGATGATATGGTCGATTCTTGCGATGATTCAGACCCTTTTTTTAATCTACCTGTGCTTCTGCGTGTATATGCTATAACGGCGATTATGCAAGATGCGATCCTACGAACCTATCGAGGTTTGCGCAACAAACAACTTCGAAATGCCGTCCTGATGTAGATCTTCTTTTCTAACTACGCAACATCCATGAATTCAATGTAGTAAATTCGATTGATTCGTTGGGTATCTTATTGAAGAAGAAACTTCATTTTTATTTAGCTGAAAATATTCTTTTTAAGTCATTCTTTATAAAATATAGTTTATTTAGTCTTTTGCGCATAAATAAAAAAAAAAAAAAAACATTTGAAATTTATTCTTTCTTTTCTATTCGCTCAGTTCTCTATGCCCTATCGGCTTATAATTATCTGCTGTTGATTCGCAAAAGGTACTCATAATTTTTCGGATTATTGATCAATTTTCAAAGTCTAAGACGTGACGTAAGAATTGCTTTGGATTTTTTTGAATTTTTTGGAATAAGACTTTGGGAATATTCATTTAGAAGTACTCAATTTTCCTTAATTTCTTTTTTTTTAATTCTTCTAAATTTTTTTCTAACTTCTATATTTTCCTTAAGTTTGCATATATGCTGAGTAGAATATTCTGATTTCTCGTTAAATTTATGTTTAATAAGTATGACGATTTAAGTCTGCAATAAATATGATAGGACGTTTCCAAATTTGCAGATAAAAATAGGAGAATTACTTTGATTAGTTAAAATAATTTATTGCCGGTTTCATCAACATCGTTTAATTAATCGCTTCATCAGATTATCTCTTCATCAGTTAAAATTAAAATTAATAGATCTTGATAAAATTGATAATTAATTTGAAGTTTATCAGTACGGAAGAGTGATTTCCAAGTAAAATGCGACGCCTTTATAGTATCTATCAATTTTTTCTAATAGAGAAGACCAGTTTTCCTCCTGAATCTAATCAGAAAATGCGGCATCTTATCATAAGATCGACACAGTCATCTCAACCATCGTAGTTAAGAAACGACGACCTTAATCGCGCCAGAAACTGCTACGAATCTTAGGTCGTCGAAGGACTCGAAAGTTCACACACGCGTAATATTATCATCGTGTTAAGCCTTGCTTCGGATTGCGCTATTGGCGATTAGGAAAAAGTGAAAGATACTATGAGAGGAGGATGCGAAAGAAACAGGGCAAGGAATCGGAGGTAAGGGACGCTGAGAAGTGAAAAAAGAGAGATGAAGCGAGAGGAAACGAGGAAGAGGAGACGATGCGAAGAGGGTGACGTTGGTGGAAAAATGAGGAAGAACCGAGAATATAGAAGGAGAAGGTGGGGAATATATAAAGAGAGAAGGGAGGGGGGGGGAGGGGAGCAGAGGAACCAGAAAAGATGAAGAACGAACCGGAGTGCAAGCGAGCAATTGAGAAGACCAGAGACGGAAAGAGAAAGAGAGAGAGAGAGAGAGAGAAAGAGAAAAAGAGGGAGGGAGAAAAGAGAGACGTTCACTCGAGTCGTCGAGGCGATTGTGCCGATGTGCGTGGCAAAATTTTGCGTCGAGCTCTCCCTGACCTAACCACTCATCTGTCTCTCAACTCTACGAGTTGACTCCACTGTTTGACACGGTCTGACTATTTCCTAAGGATTATCTCGTACAATGGTACAGCATTAACATCGTAAATCGTAAATGTGCCATCGTAAACAAAAATTCAAAGTTTATTTCGGTCAAATTTGCTGAAAGAAAACGATCTAGGTGGGATTTCTGAAAAATGTCGCGTTCATTCTTAAAGAAGATCTGTGACTTCTCAGAGTGTCATAAAATCTGCTTCTTTTGTACATGCCCGTATTATGCATGTAAAAATCGTGCGTAATTCTCCGTTTGAAACGTGGCGACAATGCAGAAGTATGCCCTGCGGCGGTTGCGTGTTTACGTATCGCATGGTTCGCATTACCCGGCGACGCGCCTTCTCGTCGCTCTGCTCCGCTTCATTCCCGCCACGGTTAAAACTCCCGCGAGAGAGCTCGCAGCCGCTGCTCTCAGCGCGACGCAATGCGCGCAGCCTCTAGGTCGGGCGTTCACCCTGATGTCCCGAGACGAGCAGCTAAGATTCACGTTCGCCAATGCTGAATCTTGATCACGAATTTCGTTCTCTGATAACGTACACGAAGTTTACTTTTGGGAGAGAATTCTTAATAGCAATTTTATATAAGAGAGAAATAGTCCGATTTTAGAACAATTAAAACAGGAATGTAATATGAAAAAAAAGAGGAAATTATTAATATCCCATATCATTCAATTTCATTTATAAATTTCTATTAAAAAATAATATCTATATGTAAGCAATCGCGATCTTTCTCTGATTTATTATATAATTTTGTTGTAGTAAAAATTTGAAATACAATTATATATATTATTTTAATTAATTGTTGAAATATGTTTTACTTTATTTTATAGATAATAATATATAATATTAATAAAGCCTCATGCAAACTTGTATTATTTGTTGTATTTAAACATAAAGAAAATTACCAATGAAATATCGTACATTTATAATAATTTTGAAATGTATTTTTGACAACAAAATACGTATATTAATATCTACCAAGTGTCAACAAAACTACCAGCATCAAAAATATCAGGCAAATACCATGTATATTTTACAATCGAGTGTAAAGAAAACCGAACGCCGTAACAATCTTATCGGAAGGCAATTCTGTAAATTAAATATTTTATAGTGCAATTCTAGTTTATACAAGTGCTCATTTCTTATGCGATTCTCGAATCAAGTCACAATTGTTCTTAAACACAGGACACAAGGGGCAAAACAAATTACGGAAGTCCTTTTCATCGATTAAAAAAAAGAGCTATATTACAGAGATTTATCTTATTCAAAATCTTTCTACACGAATCAGCCGTGCTAAATTTTATGACGTTCAATCGGTGATGACTGACAGCTGTTCCATTCGGATTGACTGATAATAATGAATTCTTTTATCTCAGCGATAGAAAAAAAACACCATGTATACATATATATATATGATAGCTCGAGAACTCCCTCCGCTTTCCTCCTACCGTTTTCTTGCGGATCGATTCCAGCTGGATCACTGACCTGACAGTACGCCACGCCGTTCCTCCTTCGTACGAATTATCGCGGGCCTGCGTACTCCCAGGAGGGGAGAGGCTAACATAGCACATGGCACGCGAGAAGGTATCTTACCTGGACTAAAGCGGGTGGTGTCTATCCGGCAGCACATAGAGGCAATCTCGTCAATTCGAGGTGCTATCCGAGTACCTTGAACGACGGTGAATAAGTGACGATAAGTAGGTAGATGGGTAGGTAGGTAGGCAGAATAGATAGGTTGGTCGACTCGCTCGTTAGACTAGAGAGGTGCGTTGACCCTCTCGGCGTGTTCAGCTAGAGATAGGAGAGGAACACAAGTAAGGAAGAGAGAAAGAAAGAGAAAGAGAGATAAAGAGCGGAAGGAAAACGAAGAGAGAAAAGGGAGAATGCGAGAAGAAACGATGCTCGGATATAGAAATAAAAGGAGCGGAAGAGGTGTTTGTTAGTGAGATGAATTCGCACACGTACACAATCTTTTCGTGTCAGTTCTTTAATTGTTCGCAACCAAAAATCCACAGATCATTGAACTCGGCCTCTGAATGAATTGAGGCATTGTGAGATTAGGATGTTTGACCTATCTGTCGAGAGACCATGTTACGAGTTGTCACAAATTGCTCCACTACCGTACGCGAATTGGATTGTCTCTTTTGTGATAAAAAATGGAGAAAAATTTTGTCAAGAAAATAATCCCATTATCGATCTGTTGTGCACGATTCTGAATATTTAATACAAGATTTAATATACATATTGTGTGGATTATACATAATTTTTGAATGCAAATAAATTTAATTTGGAAAATATATAACGTAAGTATTCTAGTTAAGGCATCTAGTTAAGGCAAGAAAAAATATAGAATAAATTTTAGATAATTTGTTCTGTCAAAAATTAAAACATGCCTACAGGGATTCTGATGCTTCCGTAAAACGGATCAATCGACATACAATATTTTATTTCTGAGAGATTTAACTAAATAGATAGTTATTCGTAGATTCTGAGTCATCGTGTGCGAGCTTACGAAAGTAATTGGTCACTAAACGAAAGTAATCCAATCGATTAATCAAAGATAGAAATTCCGCGAGAGAAATCGCACTTCTAGGAATTGCTTGCAACTATAAAGTGTAAAAGTATTGCGATTATGCATTAATATTATTTATTAATTATAAAATTATTTTTAATTCAATATCTGCTATACACACGGTGTTTAATAATACTGAAGAATACAAATATTATTAATTATCATAATAATATCCATAAAAGAATTGTTTATAAAAACTAGTTTTAATCAAAGAAATAACTGTAAATATTAGATAATTATATATTATATTCAAGGATTTTATACTTTTTTTTTATAAAGTTACTTTCTACCATAAGTTTGTTAAAGTTGTAAAAAGAAAGACATAAAATAGACTCCCGCAAATAAACTGCGTCTAATGACATTCGCGAAAGGAGAAACTCACGTTATCGCGCGTCATGATAAAAGAAACTCGGACCATATCCGGAGCTCGAACCATTTTTAACACCTTTAGTACACTCTCACGATTCTCTCTTACTTTCCCCGTGTAGAAAAAAAAAGGAATAGAGAGAGAGAGAGAGAGAGAGAGAGAAAGAGAGAACCACCTTCCTCGGAGAAAGTGAAATCAGTCACCTGCATGTCTGTACGCGTGCTCATCTTGTTGGTTGCTCTTATACCTGTCGCGTAAATCAGCGGAACGATCGCCCAATGTTAGCATTAATAAAATAAATAACTCGTTAATTTCATTGTGGGAGCTCAATAGAGAGGATGAAACGGATGAAGAAAATAAAACCGACGAATCATATATGTATCCCTGCATAGACTTACGCTATATGCACAACTATATTCCAAAAGCGTATTTTTTTTCTATTGTTATTTTTGTAAGAGAAAAAAATTAATATCAAAATTTTTTAACATTAATTATCCTTATATTTTAAACAGTAAATACATAGAATGTTTAATATTATTCTCTCAAACTTATCATGAAAAATGATCATGAAAAAATTGAAAAAATTTACTTCATGAAAGTCATTTATTATCGATCAGAGAGCATTTAAACAATTTTTCAACTTTATGTCACTTATCAATATTTAAATTTTTTATAATTCTTTAAAAATATATATATATATATATATATATATACATAAAAATTGTATATGATACGCATTTATATTTCTTGCAGCATAAGTCGAACATGTATGCTTTCACTACTATGTTTAGTCGCGTGCATAGAAGCGCGTGGATCGCTTTCACGCATGTATTGGTGCACACGTTCGTGTCTAACGCGCGATCGACACGCGAGTCGAATCTCGATCAAGAAGTACGCGTGCGGTATGGGATACGTAAGCGTGCATGGCATCGACAAGGGACGGTCGCCACATAGTTTGCAATCCGCGGCAATAAAGACGCTGATTATGCGATAGTGAAAGAAACGAAAGTTTGTGGTTCGACCTAGGAAACGCAACGAAACAGAAACTAAGGCTAAGGCTCGTGAAATGGTGCGTGCAGTGACGTGCGAAAGATGCCTGTTTAAGTCTGCCTTGCAGGCAAAAGGCTAATTGTAAGAAAAAATTTGAACAATAGGAAGAACGACAGAAAGGTGCGATGAGAGAGGAAGATAGTATTTCTCTGTCACTTGAAAGACAAGGCGCGCATATACATAAGATAAAGGTCTGCCGTATTCTTACAGCCAGGAATTTTTTCTTTACATTTCCTTCAGGCGCATGTTGACTTTTATGATTAAATGTACGCGTTACATCAGGAAGGAGTGAACACAGATATGGAGGCAACCATTTGATTTAGCGAAACTAGCACAGTGTCAAGGTATCTCTCTCGCGAGCATAAGATCAATGTGAGCGACTAAATAATAAATAAAGAGAAAATATAAAAAAAAAGAGAGAAAGAAAATGTGAGGAGATCTTTCCTTCTAACTATCAGCGGAACAATTACTTTGCATGATGTCCCGCCTGACTTTCACAAGGCTTTCTTTTTCAGCGATCGTCTCACAATTCTTTCGCAGATAATACGCACAAATACACTCCATACTTGTAGTCGTATATGTTATCGGAAGAGAAACGCAACGATGATTGTCGTGACATTTATAATTTCCTGTGGGCAAATGAAAGTTGCGTGACATCTCTCCGATGTATCTTTATTCGTGAGATTAAGATAAATTATACGTCAGTTGACTAAAATTATGTATTTCTTGCTAAACTTAAAACTTTTTAATATGCACTCAAGGCGAAATATGCTAAAGCCTCAAGATGCCATTAAATTAAATTTTATTAAACATAAAACAAACAACTAAAAAATTGTGCAAATTAGAAACTTGTATATTGCTTCCTCGTAATTTGATTTCTTTTCTTCCATAATATCAGTAATCATAATAAAATCATTATATGTTCGCAAGGGATGACATCTTGTTTTTAGAAAAATTCAAATATTTATAAAAATTGAACCCTTTCTCACCAATTCTCATCAAATTCAGTATCAACAATTCTTTAACAATACTCTATTCATGTAAAACTATTTAGCCC